>NC_045683.1:12250200-12884366 GCF_003331165.1 Xiphophorus hellerii
CTGGCACCCTGCATGAGAAAACCAAAAGAGAAAATGTGTTGAATGACATGCAAAACCTGTTGATCAATGTGTTCAAGGTTCTTTCTTATGAGTCCTATGAGTAATAGACCATGAGCAGTACATAATAAAAATAGGAATCTCACAGTTGATTAAAAATTCAGAAACTTTTTTTTTATGAAAATGGCATACACAATGGCAGTGATGTTCAGACATAACTATCCAAAACATAATATTACTTTATTGGGGGGGTGGAGGTATTTTTATTTATGCATAATGTAAATGGCACATTGCTTAAGCATTGTTTAAAACCAAATCCAGTTGGGAGAGGAGCAGGTGTTAATGTCAAAAACAATAAACATTTCAGTGAAAACATGTTGAAACAAGCTTATGTAGGTAGTATAATAGGGTCAAACTTTGGGCATTACGAGGTAAAAAAAAAGCAGCTCACCACATGAGCAGCTGATGTAGATATTCATCAGCAGGGGATTTCTTTGCACACGATGCAGACTGGAGAGTCTATAATGGATGAAAAAGGGACTAAACTCTATATACAGTTTAATTATTCACATTATGAACATTTTGCTGTTTTTTCCCCCAAAACAAAGCAGTGAGCCAAGCTAAATATGCAGTAGTACTAAAGGCTAGGAACACATGTGACTTCATGGACTCAACAGCAATCACTCCACATCACCCCCACTGTTTCAATCATTCGATACGAAAAGCTGCACACTAGGGAAGATGTTACGTGTAACAAAGGAGCAGTGCTGTCCTTTGCAGATGCCATGTGACAGTTCAGATTTTCTTTATATGGGTGCATGCACAGACATGGATGGACACACTGCCAAACTGGCAGCGTGATATGTCCCTGTGCTGCTACAAAGTTACACAACATACGATCGGACAGTACACTGTGAGCAGGTTACAGGAAAACATGTGCTCTACAGTAAAACTGTCATCAGACCTTCGTAACAAGCGCTTTATCTTACAGTTAGTTAATAGCTTTCAGCTGCTGTGCGGTGAACAAATCTGCATGGTCAGACAACTGGAAAACAAGGTGCTGTGCTCTGTTGCACACACAAGCAGAGGCAAATCTGTCTTGTGTAATAGTTACAATGCTCTTGCATGTTTTTAAAGGGTTAGCTGCCAGTCATTTGCATATTGTGAATAGCTGCATTCTGTGTCTGAGATGTTTATGAAATTTAATGTAGCTTACATGAAGCACACTGATTTTGGAACAAATTGTCAATTCACTTTTGCAAGAAAAAAAAAACCCTGTTGGATTATTTATCTCTGATGAAAAATAAAAAAACTTTGGTTAACATCTGAAACAGTCATGTTTCTCTTTTTCCAGTCTCAAATGTAACATATCCTTTAGTACCTCTGTTGCGCTGAACATAAAAGTAAGTGTAGTAATATAGATTTCTACTTGTTTGATCTTTACTGTAAACAAACTAATTCAAGAAAAGTCATGTGCTATCTCAAAAGGCAACAAAACAGTAAATCTGTACTTTGCAATCTGTTTATGTCTTTGTTTAATAAATTCTTAATGTCTGTGAAAACCAACACATTTGGTCTAAATGAAACATAACTCATTGGATGCACATTGAAGTAAAGCCATTACAGATTATTTCCATGATCTATCTGTAAAAATACATCGAAACTGCTTTTAAAATAGATAGAGCAGGTTAAACATGAAGTCTATGGCAGGAAGCCAACCGATGTAAATGAACTATACCAATTTTATAAAGAACATTTGTCGAAAATACAGCCAGCATTATTAAAGAAACTCTGTGCTGGGTACAAAAACTGTGTGATCGGGAGATCAAATTGTTAACACTCCAGAATTGTTATAACATTATTGCCCAAGATAAGTGACAATTTGGCAGGGACTGTAAGTCAATAGTTGCAGTTTGTCCATAAAGTGATATAAGGGAATAATCCCTTGCAGCTGTTCTCTATTTACTATCCATGAGCAAAGTGGACACTGTTTGTCTTAAGTTGCAAAGTGTAGTGTAAGTAATTGGAGATGGTAGAAAAGCATTTTGTGTACAGTACATCCTTTGTGAATATACTGATGTCATCAATGTTACACCCTCAGAGAAGACATTTCTGGAAGCTGCAGTCAAACTTGCAGCTTCTCCTCTGATTCATGATTTAAGAGGCTATTCCTTGCAGATGATCTTGATCTTTATACATTTAAGTTCATTGTATATATAAGCCTACGTGAGGGTGATACATGCTTCATCACTATCTTCATCTCTACCTTGAAGGGAAGCATTTGTTCATCTCAATATAAGATAAAGTGAACAGCATCATACTGAACAGAGGAAAACAAGAAAACAAATTTCATTGTCTTCAATTTTGCAATGTCTGCAATCTCCCTCAACAAATAGCAACAGAAATGCTCTCTATCTGCATGGATCATATATCTGAGGTCTCCTTACATAAACCCCCAGAGCTCGTCATCTCCCTAAATGAATCAGCTATTATCTCAGGACCAGCACAGAGCTCTTTAACAATGCCTCATTCTCCATGCATCTGTCTCTCTGTTAAAGGAGAGGCAGGCACTTAAAGTCTCTACAAACAGTCCGTTCTGTGGAAGAGAGATGATTAGGTTGTTCTTGTGTATTGTATTCATATCAGATGAGAATGACTTCAGCACAGTATGTTGTTAGGATGACCGATTTTCACTTCTGCATTTTCATGTCCAAGAATGCTAATTCTTTAGTTTGAGTACTACATAAACTTAAATTTCCAGAGAAAATACATTTAAGTAAAACACCCATAATGTGTCAGCAGAAGAAAACAACTTAAAAGCTGAGGAGCATTAAACTGGTGAGTCCAATTTACAGAATGTGGTACAGCGATGTGGAAAACCAAAAGTGGAAGATGGTTAGGAATGATTTAACTAATAACTTAACAAAACACGATTGAAGGCTAAGGATGAATATCAAATCAAAAACCAAAGGAAGAACAAAATATAAAATCAATGCGATCACAATTGAATGTTTCTGGATGCCATGAGAATCTGTAAAGAGTTTGTTTTTGAGTTCAAAGAAGTTGATAGAGCTAAGATAATGTTCCTCCTGTTCCTGACAGTCAAACTGCCCTTTACTCATTAGATGGACTGTAGGCGTGTATGTGTGTGAGTGTGCATGTGGGTTGTTGGGTGGGTGGCTAACTATTCCTGAGTTTTGCTGCACATCTATCACCAGCTGTACAAAAACCAGAGGATACCAGATCCTTTTTTCAGGCAGCTGTCGCGTGCAGCTGGTAACCCGAGCCAGGGCCCTGCGAGAGGCTTTTAATTCCACACATGTGGCGCTACCTGTCCAGGGAGGAATTGAAGATTTTATGTGTGAAGGGCAGCTGCTTTGGCCCAAAAGCCTAATGATGCTGGGGAATGGCCTGTAGGAGGAAAAGCGCTTCTTCATCTAAAACTTTGTATTTGCAATCATATCCATCCATTTATCCATCTATTAAAGCACATAGTATGTACGGGGCGAAGCTTGCATGTTTGTCTTCCTGTACCTAAAATCTTTTTGTGTCACTATTATTTTATTGCTTCATTCTAATTAACATCCCCACTGGACAAATGGTGGAAGCATTTCAGAAGTGATGGTGGAAGCATCAAACTTTGGGGAGTGTTTTTAGAAACAGGGACAAAGAAGTATGGTTAGATTTGATGACTGCGGTGGGAGACTATAATTAGTAGTATCGGTGGAGTAAAGCAGGCATATTTTATACAACTTTATTTTTGAAAATTTTTGAAAATCTTATATTCTTTCCTCCCCACTTCACAATTATGCGCTGAAATTCCAATGGAATATAACAAAGGCTTTGACTGTATCACCACAAAATCTGAAAAGGTTCAAGTGGTTTTACAAGGCACTGGATGTTCTATTTATGAAATGTTAACTCCAACTTTTGATACGATAGGTCATTTAGGGATATCACACAGCACAGATGCCAAATTTCAGTCCCATGCGTTTCCCTCTTGTACAAAGAGTTCAATGAAGGAATTTAGGAAACAAAGAAAATAAATAGCTGAACTCAAGTGTCTGAACTCAAGTGTCATGTCTTGTTTTGATGTCTAAGTAATATGAGCATCATAGACTAGAATTATTCACTAATCAAAGCGTCTGGACCTTTTTCAGTTCTAATCTTCTGCTCTTTCACCTCTCAGGGGTGCCAGCCTCTGTGTTGAGATGTTCTTACAGCTATGATTCAGAGGTGTCCTCTGAGGGTTCCTGACAAAGGGCTCCTATTCCTCTACTGTCAGAAGTACAGAACTGTTCCAACGGCTGTTGCAACTGATTTATCCAGATTTTTTGCTGTGATCCAAAATAACACCTAAAAAAGTTTGAACCAAGCTTTTTTTAAAGCTGTGCATTCTTCTATCTTTAACTGTCATTAAGCTTTGGTGATGCAAAAACTAATTAAAGGATAGCAGGCATTTCTTTGGTGATATTTATTGCTTTAATAAAACCCTCCTCCTCAGAGATCGCAATTCTCCAAATGTCCCATTTATTTGGATAAGGAAAGCCTCAGAGAGAATAAAATTGTCCACAGATGTGTTATTGTTTTACTTTGTTCTTATTTGGCGTTCAATAAAGATAAAAAAAATCATCCGGTTTTTGTTTCAGCATCATGGGCATTATACAATGAAGATGTTCTGTGCGCAAAAATTATCTTTTATGTGTCTAGATTGCAGAAGGTGCTGAAAGTAAAAAAAAAAAAAAACTTTCTCACCATAAAGCAGGTTTATTTGACCCCCATTAGCAGAAGGTAAACAAAAACATGTGACCAATTGGATTTCCAGAATTTTTGTGAGACACTGAGGACCATGTTGTTTCTTTTGTTTTCTTCCCTGGAACAGTGAGAATTTGAGTACTTGGAAAGGAAGAGACACTAAGCACTACTGAGAAAGTAACCGTATTCTCTTTGGAGAGCTGCTGGGCAGTGACTTTGCATTTGTTTACAGGAATGAGCACAGTTCTGATTCTTTGCAGGCTGTTTTACAGGAACCTTTTGTGTCTAACAGAGACATTTCTAAGGAGGTATGTTTAAAGAACAAGTGTGTTTGTCAGAGCTATTGACTTAAAGCATTCAACTAAATTTCTTGTGCAATTTTGTCTTGCTGTTCTGCAGAACTCGTGGTCTGCAGCTGGTCCAGTAGTTGGACTCAAGTTTCCATGTCCTTTTTTTTTCTCTCAGCCCAGTTTACAGGCTGTTGTCTGGCAGAAACTTCAAACAAGCTTCCTTTACAGAATGCCTGTGAATTTGTTTTGACAAGATGAGTCCTGACTGTCTTTGTACATGTGCCACTGACATTATTATCTTTCTGGCTAATTCATATCTAAATTACATCTAGGAATAAAATGACTACACTTGTTCCAATAAATAATTAAAAAATAACCAATTTCTAATATAGGTTAACTCTCTCTGATTAAAAATGTGGAACTCCTTCAACTTCTGACCTCCACTACTTTCAAAGTGTATGATAATGTGTGATTAATCTTACTGATCAGCCATGGAGTTTTCTCAAAGCATCTCAGTGGTCCTTAAAACATTTTTGGACATTAACTTCTTTTAATGTTTATATACAAAGGGAAGCGTGAGCTACT
The DNA here is from genome assembly GCF_003331165.1 of Xiphophorus hellerii. Classification (NCBI taxonomy): domain Eukaryota; kingdom Metazoa; phylum Chordata; class Actinopteri; order Cyprinodontiformes; family Poeciliidae; genus Xiphophorus; species Xiphophorus hellerii. The sequence goes on from NC_045683.1 coordinate 12,255,828, forward strand.
GTACATGAAGTCATGTTTCATCCTGAGATTTTGTCCCACGGGCCTTTTTTGCATAACAAAAAAGATCATGTAGACAGTTGGTTGTTTGTGGTCTACGGATCAACAAAGATTAGGTAAATTTGTCCACTGATGTGTGAGGGAGCTGGAATTAGATTCATGCCAGAGTTGTATGTCTGTGTGTTTGTGTGGCGCAGCAGTGAAACCAAATAATGCACACAGGAAGCTGAGAGACAATTGGACATGATGAGACATGTCTTCTCCATAACTGAGACATTGCCCTGCAGAAATGTTGCTGCTAGTTGCAATTTGCAACTTTGCAACTTGCCAAGTGCTAACTTAGAGTATTATATAGTACATGCACAGTACCGGCACCTTCCAAAAGCATTCATCCTTCTTCAACTTTTGCTCTTTTTTTTTCAGTTTACAACTTCCAACGTCCGTGTATATTATTAGGATATAATGTGACTGTTTAACTTAGATTTGTGATTTGCTATGAAAATGATACATTGTTTTCTTATTTTTTCTAACCCTTTCTACCCTGATACCATTAAATTAAGTCCAAAAGACTCCTTATTGGTAAATAGAGTCACTTATATTTAATTTAATTTCAGTATAAATATTCTGTTAAGACATTAATGGCTTGTTAGAGGGCTGCACAGTGGTGCAGTTGGTAGCTCTGTTGCCTTGCAGCAAGAAGATCCTGGGTTTGATTCCCGGCCCAGGGGTCTTTCTGCATGGAGTTTGCATGTTCTCCCTGTGCATGCGTGGGTTCTCTCCGGGTACTCTGCCTTCCTCCCACAGTGCAAAAACATGACTGTCAGGTAAATTGGTCTATCTAAATTCTCCCTAGGTGTGAGTGTGTGTGCATGGTTGTTTGTCCTGTCTGTCTCTGTGTTGCCCTGCGAAAAACGAACACTGCATCACCTTGCACATATTATGTTTTTAACTATTTGGAAAGGTAACATTTTAGACAATGGATCATGTTAAGGTACATTAATTCACACCCATGTTGGATTCAGACCTAAATATAAGCTGACAATCTGTGTAAAGTCTTGAAATACTATGCTAACAGCAAACGCTCTCCAGCCAAATTGATTGAATTTGAGCAATTCTGAAAAGAGGAATGGGAGGAAATTTCATTGTCTAGATTTATTAACTTGTCAGAGATGCATATAAAAAGACTTGCTGCAGCTGTGACTGCAGCATAAGGTGGCTTTACAGTGACTGCCACATTTTCTAAAATCACTTCTTGTCATATTCTTTGACATAAAATAGCATGAAAGCAAATTTAAATGTATGGCTGCATGGCCGTAGATGCTTTTGCAAAGCAATGTGGGCTTTGTTTTGTCTTGTCTTGTAGGGTAGACATTGCACACTTTGAACATGCCAAGAAGTGAAGTTTCAGACGAAATAAGCCATGCAAACATTTGTTTTTTATAGACAATTTAAACACAACAGTTTCTTTTCTTTTCTTTTCCAAATAAATGCTGACCTCCCTATAATCTGAGAGCAATGCATGTACATGTCCATGCTTTAGAGGGGCTCTTTTGTGCTTGCCTGCAGGTCCAGCCCCCACATTCAAAGTGCTGGCTAGTGAAGGGGAACAGGATGTAGGTGCGTTGTCTGGCTCGCATTAGACGGTGTCTGCCTTGTCTGCAGATGATCACATCAAAGAAAAACAATCCCACTTCAGTCAGGTCTCTGCTAAAATATCAGTGCAAAGTTTCTTGGGGGAAAGTTGAGACCATTTTAAAAATAACATGAATCATTTTCAAAATATATTTGACTCAAAGGAGGTCCCTATATGTGTGATGATCTTCCAGCAACTGTAGATTACTTTCCGTATGTGTTGTGAGGCTACTCAGGGGCCTTCACCTTAAACTTGATTAATTTCTAAGTAAATATGCTGTTTGATTATTATCTCTCTCAGATGTTGCCACGGTCAACTGCATCAACTAATCTATACCCAAAAGCAACTCATTGACAAAAATCTCTGTTTTCCATGTGTACGGACTTACATGACATTAGGTCCGTGAAGTTATTCTAACTCACTCATCACTTGAACAAAGACTTAAACCTCCCTGAAACATGATCAAAGCAAGTGTTCATCTTAAGATCCTTTTTTTCCTCTGTCTCTCAGACATCAAAGTCCTCTAACATCTTACACTTTTTGCCTAGCAAAGAAGAAAAGGAAAGGAGAAAAAAAAGTACTTGATGTTGAGCGGCTCTGAGCCGCAGCAGCCGACAGAGTAGTGAAAACTACCAATAAATACTCCGACTTCATTCTTTCTCTCTTTTTTCTTTCTTTCTTTCTTTCTTTCTTTCTTTCTTTGTTGTCTTTTATTTATTTTTGCAGGTGACAGTATCGTGAGTCAGTGTGGACTTTCCAGCTTCTCCTCTGATCTCTCTGAAAATCACCTCACTAGTCTTTTCCTGGCATCTGCAAAAAAACACACCCATACACACGCCGACAATATCTCACACAGGCACTTAACATCTCACAGTCTCTCTTCTCCTAAGCACTTCCATTTCTTTTTCTCTATTCCTTGAAACCACACCTGCTTACCCCTCTGAAAGGTGAAAACCGCTGGAATCCCCCTCCCCTTCGTTCTCATTGAGGGTGTGTCCTGGGCGGCCCTCATGTCTCAGAGGGGTGTGAAGCTGATCTTTCACTTTTTCTCTTCTCTGTCTTGGTCAGGATCCAAAGGGCATGGGTTATGTCTACTGTTACTTAAGTGTGACAGTGTGCCCTGTGTGTAATCCAGAGTCCCACCTGAGTCCAAATTGAAGCTGAGAAATATTGAGGGTCTTGTTGATATGGCAGAACAAACAGCACAGTCTAGATGTGAATATGCAGCTCTTAGCTCAGCTTTCTCTTTCTGTTACATTCCAGTTACCTGATTTTAAATTAAACTTACCTTAATTTCACTTTCATCTTAACATTGGCACTGGAGCTAAGGCTTGTTTACACAATGCATCTAAACTATAATACCTATGATTTAGGATGGAATTTGTTTTAAGCTGGATTTGCTCCAAAATCTTGACTTGGCAGTAAAAACAAAATACAGTTCAGAAAGTATTCACAGCAGAATATGCAGAATTTTGAGGATAGAGATTAATATGATTCAATTTGGAATACGGCTGCAACAAAACAAAAAGGGGAAAACGTGAAGCAATGAGAACACTTTACGAATGCACCGTATTTCAGTTTTTGTTGCTCCAATTTCCAGTGAAGACTGCATTAAGCAGCTGTGAACTCGCTGAACTCTTGAGGGTTACAGTTATGCCTTTGTGTGTGTTCTGTGAAGTGGGGCTCATTTTGGGATTCCTGTCTACCTATGAAAATAGCATGATAAACTGATGAGAACTGAAATTTGTACAAATGTCGCTCAATTAATCGATTTTGTATCAAACCATTTAGGGAAAGTTGCTTTCTACAACTTCTTTAAAAATACAGAACACGGACACAGTTAAAGTTTAGTGAGTTCAGGGACACAGAAAATAATTAGTTTCTCTTTTGTGCACTGCATGTAACACAAGCATTTCTGTAGTCAAAAACATAATTAATACATAATTTAGGAAGGCATGAATTGCATCCTCAGAAAGTTAGATAGCACAGCACATTTCTGAGTATGACGAGGGTCACCAAATCAGTAAGTCCCTTAAAATGCTTTAATCCTCACTCTTTGTAAAACTCTATGCATGTGGTTCTATCAGGGCTTCAGGAAGCAAGGTGGTCTGACGATGAGTCTGCATTAAACAAGAGGGCAGGGCAGGTAAATGCAGGTCCTGCGTCAGATAGCAAAGAAAACGGATTCTTATCAGTCGTTCGCCAGCATGTGTTGTTGCTAGTGCACACAGTGGAGATAGGAAAAGGACCAAGAAACAGCTCAAAACAAATTCTTTTTGCATTTACACACATTCAGGACCACACATCCTTAAGTGACTATTTACATGCACAACAGCAGCGGGGTGCCTTTTAGTTGACATAAACAGGTGAGTGTGTGTTTATGAGTTGTGTTATCTTTATTCTCAGACCTTTCCCCAAAATAACTTGTCAGAAATTTAATTCAACGAATAAAGATGACAGGAATTTAATTAACATTTCTCTTTGTAATAAACACTCATAAAATGATGAACACAATTGCTTTGGCTTATGTCATTGCTGCCAAAATACAGTAGGTAGAAAGCTGCAAGAAGCTTCCCTGAAAGCTGGAAACTTCAGAAAAAAAATTTTATGACATAATTTGTCACCAAGATGAATGCATCATTTTTCAAAGTAAATTTGTTTTTACTTTGTTTTGATATTATGTGTGCATGTATGCTACCATAATGAGTAGCACAATATCTTTATTTAAATGTAATGTATATTTATGAAAGATTAGAAAGAAATCTATTTTAAAGCTATAGAATTTATCTGACAATATTTATCATTATTTTATTTCCATTCTGCTTGAAGCCCTCTTTTACGCACTTCCATACTGCTTTTTCTCCCTGTTACATTCTGCAAGCTACTTGTGCCTCTTTTTCTGAATGAAAAATGAAATATGAATTTTAAAGAGACCTTACTTACCCAAGAGGAAGAAACTGATCTTGTATTCCATTTAAAACTAAACAAGCAGTGTGCTGGTGTGCATGCGCAAGATACATTTAGCAACATTTGTGTATTGCTTCAGCTTTAACAATTTAATCTACATTTCACCTACTTTGACTGCTTGTCTATTAGACATAATTTATCTTGCCTTCCCTTTTTATATATGATCTTATCAGCTCTGAATCTCACATAACTAGAATCCTAAAACACAAAAATATGTTTTTACTTATTACTAGTTTGCTTACTACTAAGCAAACTAAAGAATGTCACTATGCTTAGTAATAAAATATTTTCGTTATATTGCTTAGCAGTTCTTGTGAGTTTTTCTGACACAATTCCTTTTCAGCTCATCCCAAATAAATCTCAATTTTAGAAAATATATACAAATCTCACTACATCTTAGTCAGTGGAAATGGAAAAAAAAATCATCCTTCAAGTTTAATTTTTAATTACCATGAAAGTGGTAATGAGACTGATTCATCATCAACATCGTTTAAAGTAGCATAGCTACTCTACATGACTATTAACAATGTGTTAAAAAAAGACTTGAAAACTTCTGCCTAATTGAATCAACCGTTGTTCTAATTTTTCTAGAGCACCCCTCAGCCTAATTAGGGATTAGTCATCAGTTGTCATGAGAGACAATGACACACAGAATAGAGCTGTCGGCCTGCATCAGACTGACATGCGGCCGTAGCAGCAAGGGTCAGTGGGTCCACAATGCATGGCAGGAGAAAGATAACTGGGGTGTGGAGGTTGAAAAGAGATACTACATCTAAGAATCCATTTAGAATCAGGTTTGTTTCAGCCTTCCATGAAAACAGTTTAAATAAAAGCCCTTTAACCCACTTTGAATCCTCTCTAAAGGTCAGTTTTCCTATGTGTCATATACCACCCCTCTGTAAAGACTTCATTTATCCTAATTTATCTCCATTACCTGGATTTTGCAAACAAATGAGTCAGCGCTGAGGCTTTTAGGCAGTCAATTTGTGTACTTTTCATGATGTTTTCAAGGTTAAGGCTGGATTGCACCAGAATGAGCAGATTTGCATACGTCTTTTGATAGGCCTGTGCAAATATCATGTTGTTGTTGAGCCCCAAATGACTACCCTGTGTCAATTCAATAAATCATAGCTCTTTCCCAGAGATCCTTTCAGTAAATAAGTGTGAATGAAAACAGGTCTATAAATGGGCCTTTAGGGTAGTAAAATCAGTACATCTTTCCTCACTGTAGTTCATGTAGTGTGAACAATCTTGCCTAGACCATGCTATTATTAGTTTCTTGACAACATTCCCATTTATCTCATAAGCTCTTTATTTTTGGGGGACTATTGAACTTCTTAAGGTTTTAATTTAATCTATTTTGATTGGGGCTACTGACACAAAATGATGTACTGTATATGTAAAAAATAAATCACTAGTAGTTAGTTCATAAATTAAGTTACATGTGATAGGTTGCAACAGGGCAAAAAAAAAAACTAGAATCCCATAAACACGATAAATCAACATTGTCTGGTTTATTTCTATTTGATAAAAAGGTTTCTAATTATCAAGAAATCACGCAATAAGTATTTCATGGCGAGTTCTCTGATGGCATTGGTACATCTTCAAAAAAAAAAAAACACACCACCAAGATTTGAAACAATTTTTGTGGAAGAAATAAACCAAAATTACAACATTCGCATGATCCAAACATGACACGTTTATTTGTCCACTTAAAAGACTTATTGAAGCTGACAATACTAACAGAGTCATTTCTTCTAAGTATTAAATGAGTTTCATTTAATGTTATTATTATAACATTCAGATTTACTACTTTTACCTTTAATGTAATTTGTTTGAATTTCTTTGTATGACTGGATTACTTGTGTTATTACCAGCATGTTGTGTACATTTCATGTCAGTAGGTCCATTAGAAATAGATTTACTGAGAAAAACAAATTTCCCCACTGTACACAGCACTCCAAATTATTATCATTTTTATTTTATTTTATTTTTTTCAAATTTTCATAGCAGTTCTATGAGCTAGGAAGGGCCTGGCTTGAATATCTTGGCAAGACCAACAGCTGTCACTAGGCCGCTCAGACTGGCCCCCACATTGCACCCAAAACTCTGTCGCCGTTTCCATCCTGCAATTCTGCTCTTGTGCTGGCTACTTAAACTTATCTGTCCATTTAGCCTCTTATCATGTTTTCATATAGATAAATGTTGTTTCTTTCTGGTTGTTTTTAGATGAAGATGCAAGGAGACAAAGTGGGCCCAGGAGGGAGGACAATGAATGAAGAGAGGCCCCCATTCATTCAGTGTAAGACCACTGACTGGCCCACACATACCCTCTAATCTGCACAGTTCCACCCTCAGGGCCTGAGGCTGGGACAGCTGCTGCTAATGGAGCCAGAGAGCCAGCTGTCCCCACACACACTCACCCCTTCACTCATTCACCAAGAACAATGGAGCCAGGACAGGGCTGTGTGTGTTTGTGTGTCTGGCTCATGGTTTTGGAGTGTGCCATGAATATCAGAAGGAGGGGGGTGGGTGTCACAGTCTGTAAAGTGTTTTTTATGTTCGCTTTTATGTCCAAGCAACAGTTGGCAGCACGTGTGTCGATGTTATGCTTCTCCCATTTATTGTCCATGAAAAAGGGGGTTCGGGGTGACCGAGGGCATATCCACCTGACACACACATAGAACACACCCACACACACACACCCACATCCACGAAAACAGAAGTAAGGTGCACAAAACTTTTTTTTTTCAAAACAGAAACAGACTGTAAACATTGTTTGCACCGATCAGTTGTGTAATTTCATCATCTTGCAACATCTTCCACAGACCGATGTGTGCGTTCATGTTCATCCTTGGAAAAAAAAAAAAAACTGCAGGATTTTCCCTCTAACGCATTAACTGTTCATAAACTAGCTTCCCTCTATGTGGTAACAGCTCCAAAGATTGGGATTATTGAGCAAGGGCATTAAGATCTTGCATGCTTAACCATAAAGAAAAAGTTCAAAAACAACACATCAATGGATTCAGATTCAGCTTCTGATTGGTTTAACTCTATCTCCAACTGCTTGAGTGTCTGTCTCTTTGAGCCATTGGCCATCCCTGACTCTGAACATCGGATTGGCTCAGACGCTGACTAGTTTTACATTGTGGTCTCCCGATTGGTGGAGAATCAGCCCACTGTCTGCGCTGATTTGCTCTTGGTCATGCATTCTTCTGAGTTTTCTGCACACCACAGCTGCTTGGGAGACAATAAGAAAGCGAGCGCGTGTTTATTTGTAGACAGATTCACTTGAGTGGATGAATAAGGAGGTTTAGGAGTGTAGTTTGCAACTAGAAGGGTGCCATATGGCTAATGACACATAGGCACACACACCTGACTGCTGCCTCACACCTGCTGCACTGTGTATAGTTGAGTAAGATCCAGATCAAAAGGGAGAAACAAGCCCTCAGGGGGCTTGTGCGTGCGTGCATTCATGTGTGTGTTTGCATGTGTCTGTTTGAGGAGACATTCACTGCTTCTGAATCTGATCACAACAAAGAGAACTGGATTTGAATGAGAGGCGACTCATGTCTGGCTTTGCAGAGAGAGGTGGAGGGGGAAGAGGGAAGACAAGCAGCAGTATAGCATAGCATGAATACTCTGTACTAGACACTGTAAAAGGACCCAAACAAAGATTTTTGACACAGTTTGCAGGCTTAGAATGACAGGAAAATGTCAGCATGAAAAAATGGATGTACAACTGTAAGTTGTAAGTGCATCATTAATTGTGTTTTATTTGTACCTAAAGCTGTAATTTTCTCTGGATATGTATCTAAAGTTGGAGAGCACACAACTACTTTCTTTTTATTTTTTTCGTTGCCTTACACACAATGGCTACAGAGTCTGTCTTCATGAGTTTCTTAATCAGACGTCACTGAGTTGTTTTTCACTGCGTCTTGTGAATAAAGCTGGCCTACACTCAGTCCCCCATGCACAGTACATCTCCATAATATTACCCACACCCACACTGCACACAGTCCCTTTCACTGTATTCCAGAAATGATTATTAGATAGGAGTGGACTACAGATTAGGTACTTCCTAATTCCACCTCCTTGCATTAATGCAGGCATGTGCACAAAGGGCAGGTTCATTTACACAAACAGCCAAACACAATTATTAAAACTTACAGGTTTGCAGGATCTTCGACTAACTAATAGAATTGAGGGTTCTATCCCTCTGTGCTTAAGTCATATTTACCATCTGTTTGAAAGCAAAACAATTAATAATAAAACTAAGAAGTCTATTCTAGAAAAAAAAATCTTTTTTGGTTTAATTAATATGCAAATTGCTGTTTTTTTCCCTTTTCTTTTATACCTTTTTCCTGCAGTAACAGTTAAGCAGATGGAATTTGATTTATCGTTTCTCCATGTAAGGCTTTATTTAAGACACTGAATACCCAGAGGCTTGCTCCCTAGTAATTTCACCTCTTAGTAAAAGCACAGACAATGATTTATTTATTTATTTTTGCTTTAGGTAAATTAACTCTCATTTACTCGATTTCTGTTTTCTACTGATAGGCAAATGTGATTGCGCTCACATGCTTTGCAGCATTACCCTTACATATAAGAAAAGCTGGGACTCAGTGGATTACCTCTTCTCTTCCCTGAAGCCACAGTGAGCTAAAGAGCCGATGGGTGTAAGACAAAGGAAACTGACAAAGAGGCTCTGTTTTTTGGGGGGTAAAGGGTTAGTAAAAGGCACATTTGCACAAAGACGCATACACTCAGATGTGAAGCAATACACTACTGAGCATCTATTGTTTACTTGACGCAGCTGCATCCTGTGTGGCAGGTTACACATGGCTCTGGCTGCAGATCCGTTTTCACTCACTCACTCACACACAAACACAACACAGAAAGCATGCACAGAAACACAGACCACAGTGTAGTCTTTATCATCCTAATACCTCAAATGTAAATTGTTTGCCATATATTGCTACTTATCTAATGCTTTACATGTGATTTATGTATGAGACATTACATTTTGTATGTAGTTAAACTTCATGTAAGTATTTAAAACTGACAATAATGTGATATATGTGAAAAATGTTACATCTTTTATCTCACTGCACACTGCAACTTTGTATTATATGTATGTGGTCATGCATGTAAGATTGCTATATCTAATAAGCAGACAGATAGCAGCGCTTCTGTTTTTGTGTACACAGTAATAAAGTTAGCATTAACAGGAAGAGAAAAAGATGTTGATGGTAAATGAGCTTAAAGCAGGTGCCTGACTCAGTAATCAACCTCTGTCAAAACAATACCAGCTGCACAAGACACACATGACTATATTCACACCCCTGCATGTGCACAAGCAAAAATAAAAACTTTTAGTGCCACCAGTGATACTATAAAACACAAAAGTAGTATCACGCTGATCACAGTGTTTCAATTAGGGCTTTTTAATTGGCTTAGCGCTAGTGCTGGGTTGATCCCAATGTTATTGCTTTGGTGGTGTTGGGATTTTTTTTTCTTCCGTGGGTGATCTGATTAAAAAAATCTCCCCGTGTCAACATGCTGCAAGATAGGATGAAACAGCTTGATTAATTCACACACACAAAGGCACATGCCTTAATCCGTGCCCTCCTATTGGCTGCCACGGGTTCCCTGTTTCCAAAGCAACACCGGCATGCCACTCATGTGGAGCCACCCCTTTCAGGAAGGAAGCGGTTGTAAACAAACCCCACATGTACCGACAGCACTATGCGCTTCATCTGACTCTGAGGTAAACAGAGTGTGACCCTGTGTGTTTAAGAGGGGTGGAGGGGAATATGGAGGCTGACTTCTGTGAATGCATTGTTTGTCTCTTCAAGGACTGTGAGGATTTTTGGACATATTTCCGGTTGTTTGGATCATCAAACTGGTGCAAAACAATGACATTTGGGAAAACACACAAAACTCCATATGGCTGAAACATACAAATCAATCGGCATTGAACTACTAATCCTATCAAAGAAGCTGCAGCTCATTTCTCTTTAATGTGTTGCAGTTTGTAGCGGGAAAAAATGGAATCGGTCATATATGAGCAAGTCAGTCCTCAAAGAAAAACCAAACTCTTTATTGGCCAACAAAAGCCTGACAAGTGCATCATGATATTTAGAATGTGGTGTCGGGATAATTACCTGTATACACAAGAGTAAAACATAAATCTAAATCAAGAAAAGCAGGTGTTGATGCATCATGGAACAGTGTGATTGACCTGTCCTCACACTCTGATGTCATTTAGCCCTCCCTCTGTTTTTTACAGCATGTCCAGCCTGTTGTTTTTCTGTGTATTTACTTGTGCAGCCCTGATAACATAACATGGCCTTTCCTTTGCAGATCAACAACTGTAGATGAGCAAAGTACAGCAGAGTTACAGTAATCCGACATGAGGTGAAAACAGCTTGAGTGCATCTAACAATAAAATGGCTTTAGCTGTTTTTTATGTAAAGTCCACCTCTGCGAATGAAAACAGAAGTGGGAACAATAACAAAGTTATTTAAGAACATACCATCACACAAACACATTCATAACAGTAATCAAAATACCCACACGTGGAGAGACCTATCGCATGGAACAGGAACTCCTGACCAATCACATTTCTGTTACCAACAGCAACATTTCATGTTTACGCTGGCCCGGGACTAATCCTGCCCTCTGATTGGCTGCTCCCAAAGTACAGCCCTCTGCCCCGTGTATTTTTTTTCTTGTTTTCCCTTTTTACTGGCCCCACCATCCCAACAGATTAAGTGACACCGGCAAAACAAAAAGCTTATTTTTTGTTTTTCATCAATGACAGCGTATCCACACAAACACACGGCTTGTTTATATGTAAAGGTATCTGATTCATAATTGCTTAAAGGCAGAGGTGCACAGACAGGAGGAGCATGTGAGGGAAAGGAGGAGGGAGAGAGGGGAACGCTGTTGCTATGCACCGTCTGTGTTACTGTGTTACTGGGTGAACTATGGTATGTTGCTATGAAAAAAGAAATAGTGTAAGGAAGAGGGGCAATTGCATCACTCCCTTGAAAAGTCCTTGAAAACATATATTCCTCTGTTGCAAAATTGTGATCATGCTTTCATGTCATCTCGAGGGAGGGATTTCAAATTGAAATGCGGTGTGTGAAGCTGCGGGGAACAACCCTGCAAATGTTTTCCTGCCCAATAAAGACCCTCCAGCCTGGACTGGTTTCAGTAGTTTTTCTTCATTGTTCTTTTTCTGCTTAACAACAAACATGCATGGTGTGTTTTTCTCAGCTGCCCTGAGTTCCACAGTTCCTCCATGCTGCTGCAACTGAAGTCGGTGTCTGAACAAGCTGTCTGTTTGGATCTCTCAGGTTGTTGTTATGATTGAGGCACCATTAGATAAGAATATAGTCAGGCAGTCCAGATCTGAAGCCATTACGCAACACTCCAGTGGTTCAGGGAGCAGCTTCCGAACTTCCAAAACACGTTGTATCACATGCATACAAAACTGACAACATGTTGTTGTAAGTTTCACATTTCAGTCTTTGAGTTTCCTATGAGGGGAAAAGATCCGTCACATGCATTTCTGTTTGTCTGTGCACAGTTTAAGAGTTATTTGGGATCAATCGTTGGCCACTTGCTCAAACTCTGGCTCACAAACTTTATGAAACAAAGTCAAGTTGTTTGTGCATAATGGTGACCCTGTTGTTGTGAACTTCTGCGTCATTGTTCCTCTAATAGCCCTGAACTGTAATTCGAGTGACGACACGGCACAAGCAAACAAGCTTCTGGGGTCCTCCTCCGCCATCGCTGCTATTTTCCTATCCCAGAGTTTGCAGATTTTTCCCATTAACAAAAGGCCTTTCACAAATGTTTTCACATTTTGTCACATAAGGCACACACTTTGATGTATTCTACTGAGTATAATTCTGATATGTGGATTTGTGGTTTTAAAACTTTTTACAAACAAGCATTTGTGCTTTTGAGTCAACCATCTTTCGCTCCTTTTACATTTGCAGGCCCTTTGGGGTACGTCTCTACAAGCTTTGCATTAAGCTAATCCTAAAATATTTGTGTGTTCTTTTTCAAAATAGCTCAAGACCCAAAGCTTTTCAATGGGTTGAACATCAATTTTCTAATTTGACACAGATTTTTAATTAGATTTGGAGTTTGACTGGGTTATTCACACATTACTATACTTCAATTTCAAGCATTCCATTTCAGCTCTTGATGTACAGGTTTAGACTCCTACTGCAGGAAGGGGAACTTTCACTTAAGACTTAAGTCCTTTGTACCCTCTAACAGGTTAACAGCTGAAAATCATGGCTTAAAACCCATCTGCTTAGAGTTGCCTTTGATTAGTATTAAGCGAAACATTCATTAACATATCTGATGTGTATCGATCACATATTGATTTTGATGGTACTTGACAAAATGTAATGTTTATTCCTTATTTCGTAAGTGTTGACTATATGATTCTTTTTGGGATGTAAAGAACTTTGAACTGTAAATAAACTTCACTTTTCTTCCAGACTCGTCCTGTCTGCAACTTTATCCACCTTCATGTCAACTCTGACGGCCTTCCCTTTCTCTGCTGAAAAATGTATCAACACAGAATCATGATACGACGATTGTCCAGTATTAGTTCTCCACCTCACTTAGCCTAAATGTCCGATTTTGATCTCATTTACTTAGCTCACTGTAGTCCACTTTTGCTGTGTCCCCAAATGGCTTGTAGCACCTGAAAATGTGATTTCTTATGGAATCTTCCTTAAAGGCCACATTTGAGTACAATGTAATAGTTGTCATAGCAACAGATTATTTACCAGAGCTGTGAAACCTCCAGAGTAATTATGGGTATCTTAGCTACTTCTCAGATTAATCCTTTACTTATCAGTTTAGGTTTTTGACTGTGTTTTGGTTGGTTTTATGGTTGTGTCACACTTTTCTATTGTTAGATAGTAAGTTATCGAATTCCACGCGGAATGAGTAAACTTGGGATATCTAACCCTGCTTTAAACATTTAAATCATTTTCTTTCATTTCAGGACATTGGGTAATAGACTGAATATAACTTCATGACAGGAGTTTACAGTTTTACTTGTAGATATATTTTGAAAACTATCCTTTTCCCGCTGCTTTACAACTACAGAGTACTTAGTGCTGGCCTATCATGTGAAATTTAGAAAAAAAAAAAAAAAACACATTAAAGTTTATGGTTGCACCATGACCAAATGTTAAAAGGTTCAAAGGGTAGTTATACTTTGCAAAGCACATTAGGTGCACTAAAAATAGAAAGATCGTTGGGCACTTACACTGTTTGCATGCTGTCTCTAATCCCTCACTGCTCCTGCATGGTCAACTGATACTGGAATCTGTGACTCTTCATAAGTTTTTATTTGGCAAACTTAATTCTTCATTCCTCATTATTGCTTCAAACTTGTCCCTGAATCAGACAAGCACTATGATTAAGAGTGAGTGTTGTTGCTTCAAATCCTGAATTAGTTTGAAACAATCATTGCAATGGAATCTGGAATTCAAACACTGCCTGTAATGTAAATATGAACCAATCTTTCCTTGATTCAGCAATACCGGCATGTCTGCTTTTTATTCCTGCATGCAATGACAGAGCAGATTTTTGTTTATCTTGTGAGGAAACAAGTTGCAACTTCCCCATACTTCATTAAAATATCAGAAAGTCTATTTGCAGATAGCAGTTTGTGAGCATCTCTCCTCCTCCTTCTCCTTTTTCTCCAGCCTGGGGTTCTGTGGCCAGGCCTTCTGGACCGCTGCTCTACTTGGGGACTGCATGTTATGAGGCAGAATTCCTGGCATGGCTTACAGAGTACATGTGCTTCTGGGAGGATAAGCTGAGCAATGTCAGTAATGTGTCAGCCCCATCGAGGTCACAGTCTGCTCCCCATATTTAGCAAGCCACTCAGCATTGCGCCCACCTCAGCCAGACAGACGGAGAGAGTAAACCTGAAAACATGAGCAGAATTCAGAAACAGACTGGAGATAACGGGAGAACGCCTGGCTTAAAAATAGGATGCATTCTTACATTCTTCGAATGCCAGTTTCCTTAGTGGATGACAACAAACTTTGAGTTATTCATTTAACTATTTGTCTATTATGCTGGTTTTCTCATCTGTTTTTTTCAGTCTTTTTTCTCTCATTTGCTACTTCTGATCAAACTGAATCACAAGGCATTTGGTCCAATAAATGGTTTATTCTGGTCCCCACTAGTTATGTACAAAATAAAAACAAAAGGTCAGCTTTGGTTTGGTCAGTTAACAGGTAGGGTCATTTATTTTTCATGTGGTTCCAGGCAAATTTGGACCGTTTTTCCTCCTTAGTAAATAAAAAAAATATTTGAAAAATACACATTTTATTTACTCACGTTGTCTGATAATAAAATTTGTTTGATAATCTCAAACATTAAATCGTGGAGAAAAAAAAACAAAAAGAGAAGAAATGTATGTTTATATACTGTACACTTTCATATTGCAGTACCAAAGGCTTTTACAACTTGAAAAATATTGTATATAAAAATCTAATTAAGACACACAAAAAGGCTTATACTGATTTTTAAATAGAAATTGTACGAACAGTTTAACCAGTAAGTCTATTCAGATGATGCTGAACAAACACACTGATGCAATCCTGCAGCAATTTCAGGCATGCCAATATGCACACATCACTTTGCAGGACAAAAATAATAGAAGAAATGCATTTTAAATGTAATTGATTTCTACCCCAGTGTTTTTCAGATATATGTTCAAATCAGCATATTTATTAGAATCTACAGAGAGATACTTGGTACTAACTGCAGTTATCTTTGTGTCATGACCTCATATCCAATGACCTGCAGCTTGCATGTCACTCTATCCGCCCAAAAGGACACAGTGAATCTGAAGAGTGTGGGCAAGGTTTGTGTGTGCATGTGCTTCTAAATCAGTTGTCCTCTCATTGGCTTACAAACACCTGTTTGGCTCTTTTTGATTATGGGTTCTGTACAAAGACAACCACGATCGTCACTCGTGAGCTGAGAAGCCTGGATTTTGCGACCTCATCATGCAGTGCAGTCATGCAGGAAGCCCAGGTGTGTGCACATGTGTTTGCTTCAAAATTCACCTCAGTCAGACCAAAACCATAAAACTCCAAAGCACCTCAGTGAAGTCATGCTGACACAGTAACAGTGACTCTTGACAAATGAGGGTTATGTACACATTATTGACATGGATTCACCTCGGTGGCCATAGCAATGAGAAATTCCCTGTATCATGACTCTAAGAACTTTTTAAATTTGCATGCAGTGCAGGGTTACCACAGCGTCTGAGGACTGAGCTCACCGTGAGCAAAAAGCAGCAGTAGAAAGGGTGTAGCTCATCTCTCTGAGGAGTGACACATACCCTGTACTTAGGTTAGAGACACCCAACACCCTCAGCCAGTCCATCTAGTTCCCTCTACAGCCTGCCAAGACAGCTGAGCCATGATCTCATGGTACCAGCTCAGCCACGCGAGAACAAGTGCTGGGTGGGGTGAGAGCGAGGGGATGCTGGCTGCCAGCTCATGGTGTAATCTTATCTCTTGGCGGTTACAGTAAGTGAAGTAGAGCAGGAATGGGAAGAAGGGCCCATGAAAGTAATGACTCTGGGAAGTGCAGAGTTTCTCTCTACCAAGCATTAAACATTTACAATTAAACTGCATTTCTGGGAATATTTCAGTTTCTCAATGTGGAATCACACTATGACCTGGAAAAAGTTAAAAATTAGTTGTATCCGGCTTTCTGGTAGAACCTCAATATTTTTCATAAAATGACAGTCTTCCCTATTACACTTAATTATTAATGATTATGCTTAAGTGTATACTTAAGTGGATATTATGTTTTTTTAATTGTATGTCCAGCAGTCCAGCTAAACAAAGTTAAAATTCACAGAATGTGATGTGCTTTAAGACAGAGGCTGTGCAGCGAAAGCTGTTTGCTGAGCATGGCTCAGAGTGTTTGCCAAGAGAACTGTACTGTGTGACAGCTTCTTTTAGGAGTTTGGCAAAGCCAATTAGTTCCAATGACAGGAACTTTTAATGCTACAGCACATCAAGAAATTTCTGAAAAACTAATCCTTTCAACTTTGTTGGAACAGTTTGGGGATGACTCCTTAAAATTCCAAAATGACTCTGCACCAGCATCCAAATAAAGGGAAATTTGTGTCAAAGAACCTGACTGGTCTCCACAGTCTTGATTTTAACCCACAGACCAACTAGAGCGGAGATTCAGAATCAGGCTTAATCATCTAACTGCAGTGTCTGTCCTCACCAACCTACCAGAAAAGCTGTAGGTTTTATGACTGCAAAAGATGGGCCAAAATTATATTAATGTATATATTATATCATATTATATTATGGAATCAGCATTTGCTTTAAGAATGAGAAATCATTTAAGTTTATCTGTGTGCAAAGGCAGATGAGTAAATATGTAAGATGAGTAAATAAATATGTATGGTGCACATATTTTGTATCATTTTTGCAAATGATACAAAATGATACTTGGAAGGCAAGTGATTTACAAGTTTTGTAGGGATGATTCATAAATCCTTTCACACCAAAATATGTCTCTCAGTATTACTAAAAACAGCTCTGACTGGTTTACAGAAAACAAGTTGACATCTTTGTGATGTCTGAATGTTATGGTAATACAGTGAAAACGTTTGAAACAGACACACACAGGTGAAGTGATCAACATACAGATTTACAATCCTGCACTTTAAAATGAATACAATTTAGGTAAATACGCTTATTCAGCACTTTGCTGAAACTTTTCTTAAATCATTGTGTAATTGCACACCATTATCACATCCACAGTTCTAGCCAGGAAGCAAGGCACATTCCCAACCTAATCATTTTACACCCCTTGAACAAAACCAAGCAGCTCCATTTCATTTGGTACAATGTGAGCGCATCACTGATCCATCCTAATTCATGCAAGACAAATTTAAATGTCTGCTTAAATGTTTCAATCTAAATATAATGTATGTTATTTTTTCCATTTAGGTCTGCTGTGAAGTATTTTTCTGTCATCTTTTAACATCTTTTAACATAAATTGTGTTTTTGATCCTATTAATAATGGCCAAAGAGTTAAAAAAAAAAAAAAAAAAAAAAACTGATCACTTGTGTGACGCAAGATTTAAACAGATAGAAAAAGAAATAAAACTATCACCACTACATGTTGTTTACCAATGTTCCAGGCTGGAGCTGAAAACAGTAATGTTTCAGAGTCACGGCACACATCTGTCTGGTCTCGCTCCTTCACTTTCAGTCTATCGTAGCTCTAAATCTCTGGCTCAGACTTTGTGCAGACAGTCAGCTGCCTCAGCAGTCTGTACTGTTGCTCCAGGCTTTGGCACCACAGCCAACATGGGGAGAAGATGTTTGTTAACTCTGTGCAAACAGCAGCCACAGCAGAGGCTGGGGCTCCTTTCCACCAGACACAGTGAAATTTGCTGTGTGTACACCAGCAGCCAAACTGATAAAAACAGGTATGTTATTGTTCTCCAGTCTTGCAGAAGGGAGGCTAAATTAAAGCTCAATTGAATACAAACCAATCTGAATCATCACAACAAACATCAGTGTGATATTTCTGAAAACTGGGTCAAAATTGTGCTAAGCAATACAGCTCCTGCTCTGCTGTAATCACAATATTATACAGATCTGTGTTTACTGTATAGACTGTTAACAGTGAAAACTTAAACAACATGGCTCTCATCTCAGACTATTATTATTGCTCTCTTTCCAAAATCAGGTCAAAATTAGAAACAACTGCTGCAAGACAGTTTAGTCTCATCTGAACAGGTTGAGTTACCTTAAATCTTTTATTTATTTTTTTGGGGGGTTTGCATCTAAAATATTTTTGTATGCCTCCTAATCTACAATAATGATTGGATGGGACTTGTACTAGTAAATATGTGTAGTAGATACTGTGTTTCAGCTTTCAGTCATGTTCCAGTTTCATGTTCAATCATCCCTGTGTTCAGAATGCCACAGAATACCGCAGAATAGTATTAGTACCTCAACAGACCAGTGGTTCTGTTTATCAGACTGAAATCACCATCTGCAGTTTTCACATTACTATGAGAATGATTAGGTTTTGGGTTTTTTTCAGCAGTTATAGTAATTTAGAGAGATTTTAATGCAGGTAAGCATTAAAGTAAGTGAAGAGAGTAAAACCCATGGAAATTCCCTCTAGTGATTGTCTGCAAGTTGCATTTTAACATAATTCTGTCTAAGAGAAGCTTCCTCTGTTCTTAGAATGCTGCGCAGTTACCTCCATTAGTCCCAGCTGTCTCTCTCTCTTTTCTCTCGCTCTCTCTCTCTCTCTCTCTCTCTCGTTGTGTGTGTGGGTGTGTGTGTGTGTATTGTTCAGGGTTGGCCATGGGTGCACATACAGGTGTAAGTACATGCTTGCTCATGTAAGTGCACATGCAGATTAGAATGCCCAGCAGTTGGATGGAGGCTGAAGACCCTTGCCAAGAAAATTGCAATGAGTTCCTCTAAGGGCTGCCATGGCTTTGATGTGGGCCATGAGTTACTGTCAGCCTCATGTCTGAGGCAACCACAACAGGCAAACACCTTCCCCTTACTCTACCTACCACTAATGACCATCATTCTCTCACCACTCTGCTGCAATTTCTTTCCACTTTTTAGAACATGTATGTATCTGAAGCTGCAGAAATGTTGACAATGTAAGCATGTAGATGGCTTGTATTTTCTTAACTAAACATTTATCAAAGTCTGATATGCAGTTGAGTTTGCTTCTTGTTCTTCAACTTCTTGGCTATTTCTGTGCCATTACGAACACACATTTCAATATATTAGGACTTTATGTGTAGAAGACGTACACATGCTTTTCACATTTTGAAGTTCTATAAAACCTACTAAGACATGGTCGTACCAAAGCTCAGGTGGAACAATCTACAAGGTTGCAATGATTCGTTTAGTCCACAATACAGATTTTTATGCAAAAGTGGCAAGAAGACAGCCATAAAGGGTTTGCGGTTTTGCTACAAGCCATGTGAGGGACACAGCAAACATGTGGCAGAAGGTGCTCTGTTCAGATGAGATGAGTCAGATGCACCAATTTGAAAATGTAAGTCCAACAGCAAAACATGATGGTGGCTGCATCATGCTGTGGGGGTGCTTTTCTTCAGTCGGGACAGAGAAGACGGATGGAGCTATGCCGGGCAGCTCTTTAAAAAAAGCTGTTAAGGGCTGCAAAAGACTTCATTTTGAGAATTTCACATTCAATCAGGGAAACAGTCAAATAAGAAGCAAAACTTGAAAATTTCTCTTCGCAGACACAGCAGTACATCAAACCTGATTAGGCTTGGATGGGCAAAAGTCATTTTCTAGATGTGCAAAGCTTGTAGAGCCGTGAGGTGGTCTGATGCTTGTCTTTAACGTTCACAAAAATGTTGAAAACTATTATTTTATTCCCCTTTGTAACACTGTAGCACTTTCTAAGTCTTATGCACAAAACTTAAAATACTTTAAGTTTTCATCTGTAGCTTAGTAAAATGTGAAAAAGATAAAGGGGTGTGAATACTTTTGCAAGTTACTGTAAGTCAGTACCTACATGCACACATCATATTCTGTCTGATTCTCAATTTTCTTCACTCACTCCCTTTTTAGGTCACCAAATCATTTGATCTTTACTTTTCTGCTACCCACATTTGACTCCTTCACTCAGATTGTGAGGTAATCAGTCATGCAGCACTTCCTGACTTTTGTGTCTCTGCAGTGTGGTGCAGGTTCCCACATTCTGCTACAACTTATGTCAGCTCTAGATACCATAGAACAGACTGACTGTGAAGACATAATGCGTAAAGAACTGAAACTTCTGAGAGGAGAGGAAGTTTGATCTCAAATGTTTATTCAGAAAACATTCAAAATGCGTACAATTCAAATAGTTATTGCATTGTTTTTATGCATATTTGAAAGTAAATACAATTAGTCCATGAATGTCTTGCTGGACAAGATGCAGCTAAAAAAATAATAACAATCAGGATTTGCAAGCTGAACAATTGCTTTTCCCAAGAACGTCCTGATTAATATATAGCTGCATTAAACAAGAAAAGTCCATGTAGACTCTTTTGGACACCATCTTCAGAACCACGATCTGACTAGCTCCGATGTAATCAGATTCAGTCCAACTTCCACACTTTCACAAGTCCACTGTATCTTTTCTCTGCAACCTGCTGCCCAACTCCTCATACAGGCTCCTAATACCAGGCAGCGCCAGGTCACCACTTAATGCAACATCCAACACAGTCCAGCTCCTTCTCAGTGTCCACATGATCCAGTCAACACCTGACCTCTGGACTCCAGTCGTCGCCACTGGGTGATCCAGACCCAACATGCTGACCCAGAATGCTCTGGATTGGGGTGCAGTCACAGCCTCTTAATCCAGACAAGTGACGCAGAAAGGCTTGATTCCATCAACTGAAGGTTGACTTTTCCGTTCCATCATCCTGGGAACTGTCTCTTCAGCGCTCTGGGAGTGTGATGGTTGGCACCCAGTCATAGGCGCTGCGGCTCTCCTCGCAGAACAGGCTCAGCTTGTCCAAAGCAGGGTCTTTCCACGGGTTTGCACTGGGGCTCTGGAATAAAGCACAAATGAAGACATTTAGAATCCTGACGAAAATGAGATAATTTACTGAAAAGTGGTGCATGCATGACTAAGTGGCCGCAGTGCACACAGCAAGTCCGTGGTGAACGTACCGTGACGAGAATGCAGTGCGCGTCCTTAGGCTCGCCGCTGTCGTCTGCGCCCACCAGGTCGGCAAGACGATCGATGTCGTTGACCCGCACCACGTTGATGTCGTTGTCAAAGCAAAAAGCCTGGATGAGGGTGAAGTGGATCTGGAGCGCGATGTCGCACTCGTACTCCTCATCCGTGGCGAGGACGCAGAATGCCACGCTGTCTGGGTCGCTGTGCGGGGAAAAGATGAGACAGGTGATTAGTTGCACATCCTTGCACGCTTTTCGGCTCAACCCGTTCAAATTGCCATTTGCACTTTACTGAGTAAGAGACTGGATACTCACACATTCATGACTTTTGCAGACTCGTAAACTCCAACTGTGAGGTAGTCTTGCTTCTTAGCGGCGATCAGCAGCTCCTCTAGGGCTGCGCCTGCACTTTGCACCCTTGAAAGAAGAACGCACATCGTCAGAACACTGTGTACGACTAAAGAAGCAGTACACTCAGATTAAGCAGATGCAATCGTGTTCTGTAATATAGTCAAATATTTACCTATCAGCGGTATCCATTGTGTTTTCTTGTCCGTGGATTTCTTCCAGAGTCATAGTTATAATAAATCCAAGTGTGATCGAGTCGTTCAGTGATCCGGTAATAGTGCTGTGCTCTTCCCTGTGCTGTCTCTTGTGTTATTCTGTGCTCGGAAAAAGCCTGTGGGTGGCTTTATAGCCACGCCAGGCGTAGTTTCTCGGCAATGGGCGGTCCTTCAGCCCCACATTACCTCTGTGCTGTTCCAACCATTGGGTCGGAGCAACCGGGGTAAAGCGAGGGTAAGGAGAGCAAAAGTCCCCGGCCAGTAATTTTTTTTTTTTTTTTTGTGCTAGAGCTGTTGAGTTGGAGCTGTTAACCCCACGTGGGCTAGATTTCACAGTTTCAAGAAATCCCCCACTCCCCCTCCCACCGCCGATTCCCTCCACCTTGGCTTGTCAACATCCAACATCACCAGAATGTACAAAAACTAAAAGTCTTGTTTACAGAAGACTGATACAAAGAAGTCTGAATCATGTGAGTTCAGTTTGGGCACAATGCCATTAAAGAGAATCCTAAAATATATAAGACGCATGTCAAATTACCTTTCTACATTTTGCTATTCACTAATTTACCTACATTATCAACATTATGTTGTACCCATGACGAAGAATCACTGTTTGCCGGTTTTGCAACCGTTCTGCAGCAGCTGATGTTTTTCTATGACTATTACGACACCAGGGGGCAGTGCGGGGTACATTTCACACGATTAACAGCCAGACAGTCAGTCCTGTGAAGAGACTGATCATGCATCCTGTCTGGTTTTTGGTTTGGGCGATAGCAGGGCTCACCGCCCAGGGTGTTGGAGCCTGGTGGGTTTTCAACAGAACTCAAAATCAGTTTCAATTCCCCCTCTGATCACACATAATTAGCATATTTAGCAGTGGTAAGCTAGTCCCAGAAATGTAATAATAATGACATATAATTAGAAGTAGAAGAAGATTGGATGAATGCATGATTAACTTGGTAAATAAATAGATAAAAATAATAATAAAAAATTATAAATCACAAATTTCATAATGTTTTCTAAAAACTTTTATTTGCAAAATCCTTACATTTATTTTTGGCTCCGATCCTCGTTTATGCTAGTTGAGTCTCACAAAATTTGACTAATAAAAAATAGCAATAAAAATTGTACTGAAAATGTCCTTAAATTCGATGCAATGTACTGACGGAAGGACTTGCTGGGTTAAAAGATCAGGAAGGAAAAAATGAAATGGACAAAAGCATAGGGTGTGTGAGATGTCTGCCCAGAGGTTTCAGTTTCTTTAAAATATTAAGATTTGTTACAGAATGTTTAGTAGGATGTTAAATAGGACTAGCTGGTGTCAGCCTTTTTAAAAGTTAAAACATATTATGTTGCTACAGGTGGAATGCAGTGAGTGATCACAGTAGAGAAACAGATATCTTCCATGATAAACATTGGAAGTGTATTTCAGGGTAAGTACTTTCCCAGCACGGGGAATCACTGCTAAGGTTTTATATAGCAAACTTTCCCCGCCCGCCCTCCATGTGCCCCTAATAAACAGCTTTCGATTCTGTTACTCAACCTGCTGCACTGTTTACAGTCAGGCAACAGAACCCTCCAGTAAGACCTGACCTGATCCTAATAATGAGGCGAGACTTCTTGAAGTCTCTTAAAGGAGCACACTCTCTGAACTTCTGGATTATTCATTTAACCCACACACAGTCACAAGCTTGATTGCTTTAACCAAACATTGATTGAGTCAAAAACAGTGAATAAGTCTCCTGGGTCACATCTGATATGAGAAGGAGAATCACTGTTCTTTACACACTGTCATCTGGACTTTGCTAATTGTACTGACACAAGCCATATAAGTAAGCTGTAGCATGTTTCTATGCATTTTAAGTGACCAAACACAGAAGGAACATGCTCACCATTGAAGGCTGCATTATGTGTCCCTGTGATTTAGTAAGATAGAAACCAAGTGCTGATAAATACTTCATACTTGTAACGTTTGCTATATTTTCCTCCCATTATAACACATTTTTTAGTTTTTATATTTGGAGAATAAAAATCATAGTAATAATACTATTTATATGTTATATCTGAATTTTGTTATCCAAATTCACTTGTCAATAACAATGTTTTTCTGTGGTCATTTTCATTGCAGTCAAAAAAAAATCATTCATTTTGGGTTTGCAGGTGTTGTTATAAGAAAGTTCTGGATTTTTTTCATGGCTAAAACACACATGTTGGACTGACTGGCCACTCTAAATTGGCATGAGTGTGTAGATACATGGCTCTGTACTGGTGCCTCTAGCTGGTGCCTCTGCATGATTGGGATTTCTGCATAGAGATGTATTAACTATACTACAAATTAGTTTGAGTGTGTGCACAGATGTGTGTCACTGTGTTTCCCTGTGATGGATTGTGACCTTTTGAGGGTGCATTCCATTCTTACCTAATGGAGATTGACGCCAACGTGTTTTTGCTCATTGTTTTATTAGAACTTACACCATTCTTGTACTATATATATATATATATATATATATATATATATATATATATATATATATATTTTTTTTTTTTTTTTTTTTCCGTTGTTCCTAGTTTGTGTGTTTCTTAAACCTAATTCACCAAATCAACCCAGATCGGTTCATGTTTAGCCTTGTAGTTTTCAAAGTTTAGCCCAAGCAGCCAATTGACGGCACACGTCACATTTTGTTCGCACTTTTTGTAAGAGTGGTAGGGTGGAGAGGGGGGAGGGAGGGGCGCCTTAATTACAGCTGCCTGGCTCGACGCGTGTCGTGTCCCCACGGACAAAAGGGAGGCGATTTAAATCCCTCCTCCACTTCACCTGCCCCTTGTCTTTGCTTAGTGCAAAAGCATGGAAGTGTTGCATTTCTCCATACGTGCATGCGCCCTTTGTGCGCCCTCCACGCACACAGCGACCAGCGACAGATGCCCGACAGATGTGCGCACGACCCCAAAAGGGCACGTGCCGCGGTCAGAAGCCTTTTCAGGCCGCTTTATCTTATCGGTGGTATAGCATATGTTTGACATTAAACACCATTCTCTGTTTTGAACAAATGCTGCCGGCTGTGTTTACCCACCGGGGGGCTACTCCTGTCGTAACTTGAAATGCTATGCCTAAAACACAATGAACAATCATTTTAAAGTATGCGTGCGTGACTCAAACTTGGACAAAACATTAACGGGAAGATTGCGACCCCTTTACTTTCTGTCAATTATCACAAAGTATATCTACAGGAATAATGCTCCCCGTTAAATGTTTTCATTTTAGATTTCTTATTAAATGAGTCAAAAATGTCGTTTGACATTTATCTCTATGCAAATAAGGTTGCCTACATGATAACTGGATGACTTTTCACCTGAACAGCACAACCACCCAGAGCTGCACAAAAACACTTGCCCCTTATTGTCAGAAACACAGGGCAATATCGCCCTCTGGCGGTCACTAGGGGATTGAACTTTCACCCACTATGACAACAAGCCTGAACATGTTGCTGGGGCTCATGACTCATGATTCTAGCCTCACACTTGTGACTCACTTTCTGTCCCGTGTTATCCCCGCCCAGCTGAGCTCGCAAAGGTCAGACAAATAGCTCCAGCCTAAAGCTTATTGAGGAGAAATGTGAGCAACCTAATTCCCCCTGTTCCCACACATGGACACCCCAAAAAACAACAAACTGAAGCTTTGTTTTATATAAAAGTACATAATTGAAATGAAACGACATATAATTGCATCATCTTACCACTTCAGATAAGCTTCAATGAGTGAAATGAAATTAGGATTCTGATTAAGCTTGGTAAAGTACAAAATGTAAGCATTTCTTGATCAATATGGAACTTTTTAGCATTTCCGATTCAAATCCATCAGTAATGAATCCATCAGCCCTCCTCTCATCTATTGGTTTAATCAGTCCCCCATCCAAGCCAAGACAACATTATTTACACTAATTTCAATGACAGCACAACAGACCAAAGTGCTGAGCAGACATTCATCTATTGGTTCATCTAAGTTCAGGCAGAACCCCGAAGACCTGCACAAACAGGCTACAAATCAGTTCATTTCCTGTAACCTGTGAACATACTGCAGTCACGCCAACACAGATGACTGCACAGAATCAAATGGAACCCTGGACTCTAACTGTAATGTTTTACAGTGATCGGTGCAATATTGACAATCTTATCTTAGCTTTCTTTTAATCATGGTGTATGGGTGTGTGTTTAAATGTGGGGGTTTTTTTCTTACTTTTAAATGCAGTGGTTTTCTATGTACAGTATTTGCACATTATTAAATTCAAGCTGCAACTGGATCACTTCAAACAGTTTGACATCATACAGCGTCAATATAGGTTATCATCTATCTATCGGTTTATCATGCTGATCATCCACCCATCATTCTGTCCAGTTATCCATTGGTGAAATTTTTTTAACTAAAAAGCAGCTAATGGACTTTCAATTCTCAAAAAGTGTGATATGTTGGTTTTAGAAATGAGTCAGCAGAGGGCAGTAGAAACCAGACTCGGGGAAATCTCAAATGATTTTGAAAATCTTAGTGGAGAACCTAGAAATCATTCTCTAAAGTGATTGCAAAGAACCTTACTAACAGTAAAACAAAAATGAAAATAGCCTCTCTTTGAGCCTTTGCTGGTAAGTATAATGAGTCATTTGCCTGTTGTGTTGGAAAATGGTACCATGCAGCCAACTGTGTCACTTGTAGCTGGACAATAGTAATCATTAAAGCTTCTTGTAAAGGCAGTGTAGTCGCAAAGAAATAAACAAAAAAAGTTTGTTCTTATTTATAAAAAAAAGTTTATTATAATAGATATTCAGACATTTAGTTTGTATGTACAGAAAACATACAACTAACAATCATATATTGTATTTACATTTAATTCTCGGACTGTCAAACGTCAGTGCATTTGCTTTGACATGACTAATGTTGAAAATCTCATTTCATGAGAATTATACCAAAGCCGTTCCAGTACAATTTAGATTTCATTTGTCACTGACAGTAACAAAAAAATATATACAGAAAAAGATAAAATAAAATGTTTCACTGACAAAACAGATCATTACATCTTTGAGTATACTTTACTGCAAATAGTTCACTGAGCAAATATTTATTAATCCCCTTCTTAATACACATGAGTGAAAAGGTATTTTAGACTTTTACAAAGAAAGACAATTTGACGAGCTGGTAAAACATTTTACAGCAGACTGGGCATCACTAACAATTATAAACTAAGGAACTCATGGGCATTTTTGCTGTATTTCCTTTTGCTTTACTGTACAAAAAATATCAAGAGCATTTTAAAATTATAAAGCACATGGAATCCCTTGGTACAAGGGAAATACTAACACACTTTACTAGTCTTCTAAATGGCCAAATGTCCTGCAATGGCTTAAGCAATAGATACAGTGGTCAAACAACCACTTCGTTCAAGCTTTATGAGTCAAGCAGCTTTTCTTCTACAATACAATCTATGATGGAGGGCTGGACTTTTATTCATGGTTTTGAAGGAGCATGTCAATACCTGCTGAAGGCAAAATTAAAAAGTCTCTCTGCTAAATCTTGTATACATATAAAAAAAAGTATCATTGTTCCCCAGTTTGCAAATTTAGATTCATTACTTTTGGTCATCACATTGTAAAACGAGTTAAAAACCCCTTGGGGGCTACTTCAGTAGCATGTGGCCTGCAGTAGACCAGAAATTTATATAATGGCAACGCTGATCCTTTTTCATATAGAAACATTCAGTAGTTTATACTGTGAAAGTTTCTTCAGTTCTTCAATGAAATCAGATAAAAAGTGCAAAAAACCTGCAATAAATGAGAAAAGCAATGAAAAACAGGGAGTACCCTGTCTGGACAGATGGTAGTATTTTTACCTTCATTCTTATTTTAAGCTTAAGATTCCCTCATTTAACAGTTAAAAATAATGTCTCCCTCTGTTGGTTCAATGATTAAAAATGCACCTACATCTCATCAGAGCGGTGCTGCTGTAGAATGACAGACGGGGGGCTTCGGTCAATCCAGTTCTCTTTAGATCCCGGCACGTCGTTCGCCACAGCAGTCGCCACCACGGGATCAATGGATCCTTCCTTTAAAGGACCCACACTGCCAGGGGACCCCGGCTTCATCTCTGCCGCCTGAGCGGGACTTGGGAAGTCTGCTGAGGAGTTGCTGTTGACGCCAGTCTCAGAGTCAGATTGTTCCACCCTCTCGTAATCGGGGGTGTGGTTGTTCTGACCGCCTGAGAAGATGGCCTTGGTGTTCTCCACTACTTCTGACACCAAGACAAGTGGATCATCCTCTGTCTCCAGGTAAAACGTAGGATCTGTGTTTTCTGATGGCACTGAGCGCAAGGTCCGGGAAATGCCTACAATAATGAGCAAACGATATTTTTCAAAAACAAGCAAACAATAGTGAAAAAATAGTTTTATTTTGGTAATATGACAGAGGTAAAACATTTGCTTCAGGCTCAAAAAAAAAGGAGCAATAGTGCAACTCACCAGATGAAGGTGTGTAGGACTCCTGCTGAGTGTTTCCACCAAATGGATTAACGGACGGAAAGATGATGAGACAGAACGAGAGCAGGAACACCTGAAGGAGGCAAAGACAAACAAAGTGTGAAAAAAATAGCAAAATGTTAAAGTGTAATAAAGATGAACACAACGCCTTAGCAGACAAATTTACCATAACACAAGTGCTGGTTGTGCTGGCCTTCAAAGTAGACATCTTCACTATAGACTGGAGTTTCCTCAGTTGCTCAATCAAAGACCTATAAAAAACAGAAAGGACACATTTAGAGTAATAAAGCTTGTTGTTAAAAAAGGAGCAAGGGGGGAATGTCCAAGACTTCTTACATGTTCTGTTTCTGAAGCAGATGGACTTTCTTCTGAAGTTCCAGGTTGTGTGCAGTGCAGACAGCAACCCTGTGGCAGAAGGTCATTCAGTAATTAGTCCCATTATATTTGTACCAACACTGCGCAGATATAATTTGAGCTTTGCACTTATAGCACCTATAATCCTGATTCCCCCCCCAAATTTGTTAAATTATCTTTGTAGCTTACCTGTTTTCCAGTCCATCAACATACACCTTTTTCTTCTTGCGGCTCTCCTGAGCAGACTGCTTGTTGCGGATCTTCCTCCTGATCCTCTTCAAAGTCCTCTCCTCTGCCTGTCAACCAAAGTAAAGGAGGCTTTCAGCACAATGCTGACATGACTGCAGCAATGTGCCTGAAACTGCTGCACCACAGAAAAAAACAAAAAGAAGATTTTAATGTTTTTGCAAACCCCTGCTCCCCTCCCCCCCACAAAACAAGGTGTCACTTCTGTGAAATAAAAGAAACATCTAGAACTGAAAGAGGTATGAAATGAAATCCACATGTGGTCAGAAATATTCAGTGTTCTGTGAGGGGACAATTACACACAGATAGAAGCTCACAATTACCTTAGTGAGAGGCATGTGCTCGGGAATGGTGGATCCTTCTTTTGCCAAAAGCCGCTTCTCCTCCTCTGTGAGAACAATCTCTTTAAACTGGAACTAGATGGAGAAAAATCAAAGTACTGAAACATTGTTCATTTAAACAAACTTAAATACGTAAATATCATGAATCAGTGCTTTTCTAATAAACGCATAAAAGCATTTTAATTACAGTTATTTTAACTGCATTATTGTTATGCTAAGTATCTGTAAGCATGTAAAACCAACCTGGTCTACTTTGGTTAGCTGAGCTAAATCATGTGCAGAGTTCTCTATGGCCAAAGTACAAGGCAGCTCAGTGGTGAAGTCCTCCTCCATAGCATCACTCACCAAGTCGTCTGTTACAAGAGAGTCGTTTTAAATAAATTTAATCTGTATGTTTACATAAGTTCTTGCAGTTAGGTTTTTATTATTATTATTATTATTATTATCTCAAACCTCCACAACACCTACCCAGATCAATGAAGACATCTGTATCTGGCTTCTCTGCCCTGACACTCTCCAGCACGTCCATATCTCTGACTCCGCTCTGCAGCAGAGAGTAGCTGTGATCCGCATGGACCGACAAGGCCTCAGGGCTCTCTGCTTGCAGCTCTTCTGAGGTAAGGGTGGGGTCAGAGTGCACAGGGCTGGGGTGAGAATAGCTGGGACTGGGTACTATGTCGCTTTCACTGCCGCGTGGACTTCCCAGAGTGTTGTTGTTTCCAGCGCCCGTGCTGCTGTCGTCAGAAATGCCGCTGTCGCTCCCCAGCGGGGAATGAGACGGACAGAGGGAATGAGACGGACAGAAGGCCTCCACTGTTGTCATCTCCATCTAACAAGCTGGACAGGAAATCTTCAGTATCCATACCTGTCAACATCTACAAACAAAAATCAATTCCACTGGTTATAATTGAACATAAAAGTAATGCCTTGGATAGCTGGTTGTAGTGCTTGAAGCCTTACTTCTTGCTCAGACAGCCAGGATTCAATAAGCCCATCTTCATCCTGAAAGAGGGGCTCAGTGCATCCATTGTTGCCATCTTGGAACAGCAGCCCGATGAGGTCTGCCCCATCCATGTCTGGAAGGTCCTCTGTGGCTGACATCTGTGGCAGAGCATCAACAAACATTTTTTATCATGTCACAAAAGATCAAATAATATTAGAGTTTGGACTGATGGCTGGTTGGTATGTTAATGAGGGCTGCATTCAACTTCGAGAAACATCTGCTTTCACAAATAGTTTTTTATTGCATTATCAAGTCTTTATAGCATCTGAATGGTTTCACATTTTCTCACATTATTGCCACACACTTTATTTTTATTTGGATTTTATGTAGTAATAATCCAAAACAAAGACACATGTGCTTAATGGACTGAAACAAACAAAAAAGTAAACATACTACCATATAGCTATTCAACTAAACTGACAGGTCAGACATTGATCAAAGAAGCAACTAATTCAACAAAGGCGACATTGCAAAACCTTTTGGCCTACATCCAACATACACATAACATATGTGAGGCAGATAACACAATGAAATATGGAGGTGGCAGCATCATGCTGTGTGAACATGACAGGACTAGAAATCAACAATGCTAACAGACATACAGAGCCACCCAAAAATTTAATTCAGAATCTGAAGCACGACTTGACAACTGCTGCAGCAAATCTCATCAAATCAAAATGAGTTTAATTCATTTTGCATAAAGAACTAAAACTTTCAGTCCGACAACGTACAAAGCTGATACGGACCAGCAGTTGGATTTGCAATAAGATGTGGGGAGAGGACGGATAAATACAAACACAACAGAGATATGTTCATAATTTTGAAAACCTTATTTCATTGTTCTTCCACCTAGTTTTTCAATTCTTTGTGTTGTTTTGCTCACATATAATCTCCACAGCTCCCATCAAAGTTTGCAGTGTTCATAGGAAAAAACATTAAGATACTCAAGGGGTATAAATACTGCTGAAAACCACTACCTGGAGTCAAAGTGCCTGTAAAAATATTATTTGTGCTAATTTAATGTTTTTATTAAAAATAATTAGCAATTTTAGTACACCATTTCCATGATAGGGCTTGATAATGAGTAGTTAAGTTCAGCCAAATCAAAACAAATCAAAGCATTTTACGATTGTTGCGCAGCGGCAGCCACGTGGGCATTCACGCTTTTCAAAAATAATTTGTATTATATTTTTTTGCTGCATGAACGTGTATGCATCTGTAGATAAAGATTTAAATGCGCTTTAGATGATAACGTTTGGTGATATTTTTGTTACCACAACAGCCTCACAATTACAACAATGCGTCAGAACAAAGGGGGGCGTTCTCTGAATCCTCTCAGCCTATGCTGCATTTGATTTCACATGTGGCCTCTAGGCATAGGTTGAAGAAGGTTTTCTCAGCTCAGTAGCAACAATTTTAATTACGTTAGTTAAAAGTAAAGGGATTTTTCTCTTCTGAAGCAGTTGACAACGTGGTACAGTATGTCTGTAAACCGTCTAATGTTGCATCATCTTAAACAGTTTCAGCATGACCTCATCCGACAATGTGCCCCGCCCCCATACCCTTCTCACAGGATCTGATGCAGTATCAGATGTCAAAACAAATAACACCCATAACAAATACATTTATAAAAGGAAGGTGGTCAAAAGGTTAAAACAAAAACTGATTCGGCTTGATTAAGAGTGTTTTCGCTTTGGTTTTAACCCGCACCAATGCATTGCAATATATGTCATGTTATGTTAAACTAAGATTAAAACGGAAAACGAGGGAGCTGTTTCAAGGAGATAAAGCATAATATTTATTTAAAAAATACCACGAAAATGCAGCTGCGTTATTAATTCCAGCAAAAAGTGAGGAATATTTTCGGATTAACACTGACTTCTCTGAGCTGTTCTAAGCATTATGTTAAAGGCGTGGCCCCCTTTTTAAACATAAAAAACACTACAAAACATCCTAGTATTGGTGGCAAAAGAAGCACATTTTCTTACCGTTTGATAACAGAAGATGATATCAACTCAAACAAGCTCGTTCGAATGCGTTTTGCTTTCTCTACTCAGCTTTTTTCTTCCGCTACCGTGAACAGCCCGGAGCTTCCTCCTGAAAACACCTTCCAACGAGGCAAAAAACGCGTCATCACGCAAAGGCGGAAACGAATTTGGTACGTAAGTTTTTTGGGGGTGTTTATGGGAAATGTAGTCAAATGCTTCATAAGCGAGTTTGTACTACTGACCTCTTTTTGATGTTTTGTGAATATGGAACCTTATTACACGAACAAAATACTAAAAATATCACATAAAAGAAGTTCTACAAATAAATTATGATATATTCAGTAAAGTGACAATTTATTATTAAATAAAAATATGTAGTATATACACAGTAAAATGTTATCCTTTTTGCAAGATCTATTTGGTGAAGCTATATTCTACTGTCTAAAATTACAAAAAATATAAGTCATTTTAATAAAAAAACAGTCATTTAAAATGCAGATGAATGCACCTTTTATTACTATTGTTATAGATTTACAGTCCATTTACCATTAAGTAAATGGGCTGTACATTAAGAAGTAATAAAACTTCTTAAACTGCATTGAACTTAGTCAAGTTCAAAGACTAGATGTTTGTGTTTTTTCCCTATAACCTATACTTATTGATAAACTATATTTAGCCACATAAAAAACTGCCTGTACAGTTTATAAAGCAAAACATATACACATTTTAGCAATGAAGCTTACAATTATGTTTCTTTTTTAATTTAGAGCAATGTTATACTGAATAACAATTCTCGGAATTATAACAATGGTCTTGTGAAAAATCTCTTTCTAGTAATGTTAATAATAGTCACATAATACGGTTCAAGCAGCTGATACACAGGCTGTGTACTGTACAATTATTTAAAAAATAAATTATTAAAAGTTCTTGCACTACAGAAAATTAATATATGTTTTTCATTACACATACACTAGTATATGTGTAGTATATATTCTAACATAACATATTAGAGTAATTATAAACCAAAGTTACCTATAAAACTAAACTATTTGTCAATTAAAATACCCCAAAAACCTAAATATACATAAATTACTTATGGAGTGATAACGCAAACTAATCAAAGTTTTCTACATGAAACTCAATCAGATATAAAGAGATTAGCTTATTTGTTGTTAGCATTTATTCTTCAATGAACAGAAGCAGTTTAGTTTTCATTTGACATTTATTTCAATCAGCACATTGACATGGCATTGCATGATGTAGCGAATCTGATATTCAGTCTTAGGACCTTGAACCTGAAAGTAATGTTTTACCACATTAATTAATCTTCTGTTAGTTGGTATATCTGTAATGAAATTGTATCTTAGTGTACCGGTACACACCTTGTTTTTAGTCAAAAAGTTAAACAAATTGAGGTTAATGAAGTAAATATTTGGAACATCTCATAGAGATACATCACATATAACCCTTTCACCTGTATCATTACTGAAACCAATTTGATTTCAAAACAATGAAAAATAAGGCATTTCAGAAAATTGCACTTAAACATCAAATA
This sequence comes from Xiphophorus hellerii, assembly GCF_003331165.1. NCBI lineage: Eukaryota > Metazoa > Chordata > Actinopteri > Cyprinodontiformes > Poeciliidae > Xiphophorus > Xiphophorus hellerii. The sequence goes on from NC_045683.1 coordinate 12,289,769, forward strand.
TACCACGTTTAATGCACTGAATGTTTTTGTTTTCATATTACTGATATCGAGCCTTTTTTAGGGTGTTTCTGTTAAATTGGTGCCTTTGTACCTGGCAATAATTCCAATAATGAGCATAGAGCTGATAACTAACAGTGTATTGTCTATATGACCCAAATGAAATTATTAGCAGTCTAACCATTATGTTGACTTTTAATTATTTACATTCCATACCTTGTTAAATCTGATAAAAATTTCATTTCAAAACAAAAAAGTATATAAACATAATAAACTTTCTGCAGCCTTCTCACAGAGACTAGATTTAGAAGAAAAAGAAAACATACTAAGTAAGAAATATCAAGTTTCAGCAGCTCAGTGAGGTTTTAGTACGATTACTTTGACATATACTACTGGACTGAAAAGCTTTGCTAATGCAGTCTGTGCAATTTAACCCCAGGCTGCATAATCATTGAATTTCCATAGTAAAGCTTAACATTTTTGTCACAGAACCACACACAGTTTAGATGTGTGCCGCAAACTGCGATACACTTTTAGTCGCTCCTTTTTACTTGTTGTAGTTGGCCCGACTTTCTGTGTGACCGCTGGTGTCCTCTCAACCACCCTGTTTCTTCTGAGCCCGGTGTAGCAAAATCCGATAGACCCCAGTGATGGAGCTTCTGCAGTCTTTTCCCTGGTTGTTGAATATGTGCTCTGAAGTGATTCCTAGAGTCTCTAATGCAGCCTTTACCTCCAGCTCTTCCTCCAGCAGTTCAGCTGGTTTGCTCTCAGCAAGGTGAGCTGGATCTAGCTTACAAGGCTCCATGGCACATGGGAATTCCACAGGGAGCAGCCACTCACAACCCACCATTTGTTCCACTGTATAGCGGTCCGATGGGACTGGCTGTAGAATCCCCCTGATGAGCCTCTGGCATGCCTCAGGGACCCATGGGGGAAGCACATAGGCTCCCTCCATGATGCATCTCTTCAGTTTGGCCACAGTGTCTGCCCTGAATGGCATGGTGCCGGTCACCATAAAAAACAACATGACCCCCAAAGCCCAAATATCTACGTAAGCTCCTACATAATGCTCATCCCGGAAGAGTTCTGGAGCCGCATAAGGTGGAGAGCCGCAGAAAGTGTTGAGCGTCTCATCGCGGCGGCTCAGTGTGCTAAATCCAAAGTCCCCGACTTTGACACAAGAGCTGCTTGTGTAGAAGACATTTTCTGCCTTTAGGTCACGATGGATGATGTTATTTTCATGCTATGGGAGAAGAATAGAAATCACAGTCATAAACGTACCATCTACCTAAACAAGATAAGTAACTAATAATGTCATGTGACGCCAACTCACATTAGATTAAACTGGATCTACAAAAGATCTTCTATTCTGAAATCAGTTTATAAATTTCATAAAAAATGTACATGTAGATTTGATCTTTGAGTAGAGATTTAAAAAGGCGATGCCTGGTTATATCAACGACATTCCAAGGTGTGAAAAAAAATTACTAAGGTCAGAAAAATTAAACATATTCATATCCCTGGGATATTTAGATATACATGTATTTCTATCAAACCAAAAAGTTTGTCACAGGAATCTTCCAAAGCATAATAGGAAAAAAAAGGTGCACCATTAAAAAAAATAAAATAAAAAAAGTTAATCTGCCAGGGTTATAACAGATTTTAGGCAAACTTTAATCTATTTGAAATATTAAGGAGGAGTTTGAAAATAAATTCAAGTGGGACAAACTTCCAGAAAGGAAAGTTTATTTTATGTTTAAGTTTTATTTTATTGCATACTCAGACATGCGTACTGTTAATTCTGAGAGAGACACAGAGAATATCAATATTTTGGTGGCACGGCTATTGGGACTCTAAGTACATTACAGAATGTATTCACAGTACAATTTATTGTAATTCTACTCAAATATATTCCATTAACATATATGTGTAAGTACTCACCATGTGTTTAACAGCCGAGAGGATCTGAGCGAAGACAATCTTGCTGTCAGTGTCAGAAAGTTTTCCTTCTGTAGTAATCTTAGTGTAGAGCTCCCCTCCACCTGCATACTCCATCACCAAGTGTAGCCGTGACAACGTCTCCACCACCTAAAAAGGATACAGACAGAGGCATAATGATCAAGAAGGCTGGTTTCAAAAAGGAAAAGGAATCTAAAGACAAACCTCATATAGGCGTATGATATTAGGGTGGTGTAGTTTTTCCATGCTGGAGATCTCTCTTGAAAGCAACCTCTGAGTCTTCTGATCCAACTTAGTTTTGTCTAAGATCTTAATGGCCACTTTGTCTGGTTATACCAAAGAGAAAATTAATAATCAACCAGAGCTCAATCATGTGACAGAAAGAAATCCTTTTAAATTCTAATTTAAATTAACAACATATATAAAGAAGAAATTCCAGGTACATGCATAATATAAAAAAACAACAGACACTGACAATCTACTCATATTAAGAGTTTTAGCTGCCCTTTAAAACATTTTTTATTTTATACATTCTCATTTATAGTGCCATCTTAAAATTAAATTTACTTTTACATATCATGGGAACTTCTTTTTGAAACAGCAGCAACTTGAGGTGTAAGCATGATAAATTTACAATCCAAAAAAGTAAGATTAAAGATCTAAAAACTTTACAAATATTTCATTTAAATGCCCCAGCTGTTGGCTATATGCCTTTAAATCATTAATAGAGATCCTTAAAACAACTCTCAAGTAACCGAATCCAGAAAAGTGCTCAAGCAGCAAAATGGTGTTGAGATATCTCTTTGTGCTCCAGCATGAATTATTAAGGCGGGTATTAGGCTCACTTTCAGACGCAATATAGCTATCAATAGGAGCATTCAAAACGCAATCCAGCTCATAATGTTTTAGCATCAGAAATGCAGTTTAAATCCAAAAAAACACTCATAACACAAAGAGGCATGAAGTAGCAAAATATACTAAAACACCCACAGTCTGACAGAACTACACACTCATTCGTGGCCCCATCTGTAGTATTTGATGAGGCATGCAGCAATTTTAGCTGTCGCTAAGGAAACTGGAGATCTCTAATCAATCCTTTAGGTCAAGTGCAGCAGACAGTAACTCTGTTTGTGGATGAATCAGCCTCCTCACCGAGGAAAAAAAACTGCTTTATAAATTATTATGAAATAAAAACCTCTTGCTCATCGATCACAACGACTCACTCCTGAAAGAACAGAAAGCTTACTTTAAAGTTTTCTATACATGGAGCTTTGTTTGTATCTGTCTTAGGTGTTGTCATATGACATAACATTATTTGCACTAATTACCTTTTGTAAGAGCATGAATTCCTAGTTTGACATGGGAGAAATTTCCACACCCTATTTCGCCACGAATCTTGTAGAAGGCAATTCTTCTGCCCACTGTCAGCTCACGGACCACCCTGTGACCAGATTATGTAACACGAAATGTGACACTGATATTTTTTCCATAATTTAACAAACTCACACAAGAAAGGATTGCAGTCTAAGGCAAGTCAATCAAAAATGGAAAAAGTAGCTCAAGTCCAAAGAAATGTCAGACTGTAAAAAATAAGACTTTTTCTCTGAAATCTTACCTTTCATCCTGACACATATCCAGGTTCAGCCTTTCCAGAGGAGTTAGGCGACGAACAGTGGCTCCCTCATCATCTGTGTTGATGTCGGAGCTATCCTGCCGGCTCCAGCGGCTATACCTTTGTCCGCCAGAAACCACAGCTGTCCCTACAGTGGACCCTTCAACAGAGTCTCCATTAGACTCCCTGGAATCTGCTCCTGAGACTGAGCTGTTCCCAGTGGTGCCTGCTGTCCCAGTCCCGGCTTCAGCTCCATCTGGGCTGCTCTCGGAGGGGCAGACAGCAGTCATCCTGCGAGGAACGCTCAGGGAGGAGTGGGCTTAGGCCATAGCTAGGAGTAACGCAGAACAGGATGCAGAATGGAAGAAGTCAGTTTCTACTTTACTTCCTTTTTCATTTCTACTTTCCTAAACTTTGAGCACCTGAAAATATTCTTTAAGTTGAATTGAAGACATCTCTGACTATTATCACTATACAGGAAAATTTTAATGAATTGGAATAAAATTAAAAAGTAATTCTAACATTTCAGTGAATAAAGTGAAAACCATGGAGATTCAATGCACACAGAGTGAAAGAATAAAAAATAAAAGACTAGCAAAAATCATAAGACAGAAATGTTATGATAGGGGCAAAATAATCATAGGAAAGATTAAAAACTAGACAGTTGTAATTGGAGTCCCCCAAAAGGAAGGTAAGCAACAAAAACACATTGCTCCTTATGCTGACTATTGCCAGAGAGCAGGATAAAAGATATTATTTGAAAGTTAAATAGAAGGGAAAACTGTGGTAGAAAAATAACCAGGATAAATAAAAAGCCAAGTGTTTGCAGGTGAACAAAGTTTGGATTGTGGCTGGAGTCGATGCTTCCAATACCAACCTCACAATATAGGATACAACTGTCACATTCCTTCTGTTAAGTCACTCCTAAACCAGAGTGAATTGTTTTACTTATTTGTACTTACTAAAGTACAAAAAGAAGTCCAAAGTCAATTTTTCAGACAAAAGTAAATTTTATATTTCATTTGGAAGTCAAAATCAGGGTTTAGGGGAAGAGTGGAGAGGAACATAATCCAATCTGAATAAGATCCAGTGTAAAGTTTCCACATTCTGTAACGATTTGGGGATTCATGTCTTCTAGTGTTGGTCAGTCGATTGTAGTTTAGCAAGTCCAAAGTCAAAAGCAGCCGGAAATCATAGGGCATTACATGCTACCTGTGCTGACAAGCTTTATGGAAACATTGATTTAATTTTCTTGTATTATTTGGCATTTATCCACACTGCCAAAAGTACCAATATAGGGTTATAAATAATTGACCAGCACACTGTTCTGACCAAAACTGCATGTATAATCCATCGAGTACCGACATGAGGAAAATGATAGACGCCATAACCAACATTGAAGAGTCACAGACTGATCACCTTCATACCAAGCTGCACTAATGTAACAATTCATCAAATAGGACCCTGATCAAGAAGTAAGTACATATGCTGCACTGCACCTCTGGGTCAGAATTTATTTTACTGATATTATGTAACATTATTTTTGTCCTGAAAAAATTACATTCTGAGTTGTAAGCCATAATCATAGCATATATAGAAATTATAAATAAATCACTGAGTAATGAATCTACATTGTGCATTAGCACACAATAATAATAATAATAATACCTGATTTTAACTTATTATATTAATTATTTTGCTGTAAAATAATAAAAATCTTCATAAAAACAACATTTGAATGTAATGAGATATAAAAGAAGGAAAATATAAGCAGGAACCCATAACATGGCTATTATCTGATCCAAATATACTTTTACTAACTTCAACTATGCAACAAACACAGAAAAAATAGACTTACCTTCTGGTGTGTGATTCTTTTTCAAGATAAATTCTTTCAGATTTGTCACTGCATCATTGTTGTATAGGCACTTCTATTAAAGAAGAAATATTCACAGTTTCTTTCTCTATATCAGCTCAACACTTCAACACATATTTGCATCTAAGAGCCCATGTTTTATCCAAAATGTCCCAAGTAAGCTGCACCTGAAGCTGGCCACAAAAGAATAATATGATCAGATTGTCACTGGATGCTTAAAGCTGTTATGCTGTTGCATTTGGGGATTTCCTCCGTCAATCTTCCACTTTCCCTCGCTTATGGCCGAAGGTTCACCAAAGCATGTATTATCAGATTCATGCTCCCTGCTGTCTCGGAGCGGGGACGTTAATGGAGCCTTTTGTGTCTGAGTATTAATAGGCCATGAGGTGAGGAGGAGGGAAGAGGAGAAGGACGAGAGAGGTTGAAAGAGTGAAGATGAACAGGTGATTGTGTCAGGGTGCAGCCACAGGGTGACAGCCAGGACAACCTGTGAAAAGAACAAAGACAAACAGATGCGCAAATTTGAATTGGTTTTTAAGCCTATTCAGCTGCTTAGTTTCTTTAGGAGGTTTCAAATTTGAAACCTGTACTTTACAGCATAATTTAGAGGTTTATTTATAGGTTAGTACATATTTTATGAAGTGTATATGACTTTTTTCCTCAAATTGTCTCATCTTGATAATGTAGCAGCAACATTACCATCTGTGCTTTTGTTTGAAACATTAATAAATCGTGAACACCACTAAACACATTTTTGCACCACTTGCACGAGAAGGCCAATGCGCAGATCTTAAAAAGCAGTACACTTGGGCTTTCTTCGCTCGAATGCACGATAATGTGTATTGCAATTCATAATTAGGAGCTCACTGATAGATTCAGGTTGCTATGGCAGCTGGGGTAAGCAAATCAAGATTTGGCAACAGAAAGAAAACCTTCAAAACTACCAGTATGACTAAGCAAAATCATTTCAATTGCAGAGTGCTCACTGTCAGCTTCTTTATCTGTGTCTGTGAATCAGTGTGGTTGAATAAGCATGGAAGAAGGTGATAATTGTATGCTGTTCCGAAAACAGAGCTCTAACAATGCCCCATGAGGAAAAACAGAAAAAAAACACATCAGAGATGAAAATTAACTGGGCTTATGTAAAACACATATTTTTTCTTAAATTATATGCCAAGTTTGTTCAGACAAGACACTGCACTTATCAGTTACCTGAATTAAACTTGTATTATTAATGTACAAAACCAATATAGGACAAGTTAAATTTAGTTTCGATTAATCAATTGCTCAAAATAATTTCATGGAAGTTTCAAATATACCAATACAATAACATGATATTTCAATAACTTTACATCAATTACCATGCCCTGGTTGGTTTACGGCTGTGCCACTCTCCAACCATTTTCAGAAGTTTAACTGAACAGTGCTGAAACAGAGCCAAGAGATCTATATACAAACAATCTGTGCACAATAATAAGTTTCATCAAAACTGTCAAATTCAGCACAAACAAGTCTTAACACTTTGTATGACAGAAACAGATCTAGTTATAATAAATAATGTTTCTCTAATGACAGATTAAACTATCCTGAAGGTACAACTGAAAATTGTTCTCTTTTATTAAGTATTACAGCCTTCAGACACCCTTCCCACCACTGCAACATGCATATCTAAGAAATTATCTCCTAAGCACATTAAAAGAACAATTTAAGAGTGGAAAAAAAAAACCTTTTCACAGCATTATTTAAATAATGTAAAAGACTAACGGCATATATTTTAAAACCCTATAACTGAATTTTAGTAATATAGGCATAAAACTATGAATTGCTCCAAAGATTGGTAGGAAGGAATAATGGTTCTGCAGAATCTTCAATCTGTCCATCACTGCCATTTGTAAATATAATGGCCTAAAAATGCTGTACATGAATATGATGTCAGAAACTAGTGCACGAGTCTGCAAACAGTCCGTCATCATTAAACACAATCTGCTTTGCCAAGTTTGAGGCCTTCCTTACTCACTGCACAATTATTACTGCAAGAATCACTTAAGGTAAACATCAGGCTGTGCTGCTCACTCTCCCGCTGATTGTTCTGCTGCCATCAGCAGCCTCTTATGGTTTCCAGCAAAAGAGAACTAAAGCAGCTCATCCACAGCAATTGTGGATTAATTATTGCGCTATCCACCTGGTATGCTTCCCATCACCGACAAAACTCATGTTGTGTGTTTAACAATACAAAGAGGAGGCAGAGAGGAGAGCTCTTTCTGTAAAAATGCAACCCTTTGCTTTCAACAATTTAAAAAACATTTGTCTGGTTGTGTTTGCATCCCAATTTCTATTCTTACCGAAAATAAAATCTTCATCATACATCTGTACCAGTTAGTGCAGAAATGACTCTTCACACAAAGTTTTCTCCAGTGTGTTAGTTAAGATGCACACTTGAAAATAATAGAAATCTCAATAGTGAAAAGGTGAAACTGTAAAGACATTAAATATCCCAGGAACAGAGGGACTGGCCTCCCTGGAATGTCTTGGCAAAAATTTGATTTGTTCTAAAGAACAAATCAAATTTGTTCTTTAAATATGATCTCTAAAAAATCTAAATATGATCTCTAAATAGAGATCATATTTAGAGAATATGATCTCTAAATCCCTCCCCACCCTTTACAGGCAAATGAAAGCAGTTTGAGGCAAAGATGCATTAGAATCAATACCTTAAATCTATGGCCCTGAAACTGTTCTTTAAGTACCACAGATGGCATTTGTGGTACTGATCTAGGTTTCTGAAGATGAAACCTATATCAGAGAATGACATTAAACCATGTTTCAATTCCAAATTCAAAAATGCAAGATTTGCCAATTATACAGTTATCAAGTTTACTACTGCTAAAAGTACAACCTGCTAATGGAGACACCACACTTCTAACATTTCAGCAATTTGTTAGCTGTTCCACAAAAAAAATAAAATGTTGGGATTTGTTTTATACAAATGACAGGGACTCAAAAATCTCCAAAGTAAGAGCTCCTTTTGGCAAATCAGATCATAATCTTGTTTTTCTTTGCTCTGTGTGTAACATCCCATGTTCAGAGCCCACCTATATTCAAAATAACTGTAAAAACATGTTCACGGAAAGCTAAAGAAGCTCTGTAGGATATTTTGAAACTGCAGACTGAGATGAACTCTACTAGTCACATGGAAATGACATTAGTGGCATGATTGACTGTAAACCTCTGTGTGGAGAACAGCATCCCCACCAGCCCAGTGAAATGCTTCTCCAAAAACAAACCATGGATCACCAGTAACCTAAAGGAACTGCTAAACAAAAGCAAAACAAAATTGTCTTAAGGGAGGGATTCAAAATAGATGGCATTTCAAATGGTTAGTTGAAAATATTCTACTACCTATAAGTCTAAGACAACTTACAAGGTTTTTTAAGTTGTCATAATTTAAACCCTTTCTGTTATTTTTTTAGGAGAACTGCATAAATGTGGTCAGCTTACCTATAGCTTCTCACATCTCTCTACTTCCTATGAATTATTATTTAAACATCTTACCGATACTGAAAACTGCTAATTTCCATAATAATACTGTTTACACCAAATGTCTGTAGCTATTGTGGTGCTGTCACCAGTTTGTAAAAAATGTGATTTTTTTTTTGTTTCAGGCTGGCCTGTAAAAATTAGAAAGCATATGTTTTGAAACTTAATCAAGAAGTGAATCTTGAACGACAGATTTGCACAATGTGGGGAACTTTGAATCTCTGACTCTGGCTCTAATACTAATAATGTTTGGTTATACAAAACACGTACACAAACAAGATGAATGAGCACCGTCGAGGGACATATATGTCACCGAGGCCTTAATGAAGTTACCATGACAATATGAACAGGAAGCACGAAAACAAAATTATGGTGCAGAGCAGCCACTGCCAAGCTTACCTCTGCTGGTTCACAACAAAATCAAATTAATTTCTTCCAGCTTTAAAGAGCTGTCTGAGTTTGCATGTCATTCCCAATCAACACATCAAAGAGGTTTGCATCAAAGAAAAATCACATGAAGCAAAATGTTTTATGTACTCTGATTAATTGCTCATCAAAAGAATAAAATTAGGAAAAAGATTTCCTGCAGGTGGACATAAAAAGAACCACAAAAGGGGTCATTTTTGTTTTAACAATATGGAAAATTATTCAACAGCTTACAATGTAGATGAATGACTGAAATTTCCTTCTTAATTCGTCACATCTTCCGCCCATTTACTTCTGAAGAAAATACAAAATTTTCTCCTTGTTTTGTTCCTCGAAAGATTCATCTTTGGAGCTCCAAACAGCTCCATCCATTGAGGCGTAATTGAACAAATTCTTCTGACATGCAAATTTGACCTCATTTGTTTACATCTAAAAATTGTCACAGGCGAACACAGCAAACAAAACGCTTTGCAACAGGTGCCTTTGCACCAGTTTAGTCATTCAGTTATACTGCGCTTCAGTCTTTCAGCAACGGCAAGTTAAGGTACCTCAAGGTGTTTTTTTTTTTGTGAACCCAAGTTAAACGACATGAGCTCTCCCATCAGAGAAAACAATTAAGCGGCACATCTCACCTTGAATGGTTCATGTGTTTACATTAAACGCGTATATTTTTCAGTGACAATATTCTCAAGGAAGGCCTCTTTCGAAGAAATACATCTTGAAGTGTGTCTATTAAATAATACACCCATCTCTGTTCAATCATAGTCAACAGTTAGCCAAAAATGCCCCACAGTAGGCCGTTTTCTGTGAGCCAAAACGCTTTCTATCATAACCCCACAAAATATATATATAGCTGAGCCTACACATGGAAATTGATCTTACTTGGATGTGTACAGTATCTTCGTGAATCCGTGACAGCCATGTTTACCAACCTTGGTGCCAAATCCATCCTATCCCCACTACCCGGTGACATTGGGCGCTCAGGCTTTCTGCAGCAACTGCTGCCCAGCTCGGTCTGTTGTCAAGGAAATCCACTTAAAGGACGGGCGGATGGACCAATCAGCGACGGCAACAGCGCTACACCGTGTCCAATGAGAAGGAAGAATTGGAACTAATTTTATTCTAGGAGCAGGAGAGCCGTTTAACACAAATAGCAGGTGGCAGGACTCAGCAGGTAATTGAAGCTGCATGTGTCACGCAGCGTGATCCCATGATGACTGTAGGGGACCACATCAGAGGTACAGCGTGTGACTTCTTTATTACTTTAAATTTGACTGGCACAAGAGTTGGAAGTGTCTTAAAACCCTTGTTAAATTTGTTGGCAACCTTGCATGTGTACGTGACATTCATAATATTTTTAGAGACAAATTTCTTTTCTTTTCACTAAAACCCTTTAAGCAAATTTGATTCTGTTTGGGGGTAAAAATCCCACTTTTAGATATAGCTGAGGGTTTTTATATCTCCAATTGCTCTTTTATTAGTACCCCAACCACTTTAAATGTTTTTTTTTTTTTTTTTACTTAAAAGCATTCAGCTCAGTTTTAACCTGGTAAAAGGCGATGTTGTTAATAACACTGATATATATTAATATTAACATATATCATTGGTTAATGAGCTGCTTCAGTCTGTTGCAGTAAAGTAAAAACAATCAAAAAGGAAAAGCTCAATGTCTTTGTCCATGTTTTGACCCACAGCTATTGTTGGGAGACGTGAATCATGAGCAGAGAAATGAGATTCCAGATTCAATAAATGGAAGCTAGATTGATCAGCATATGTATGGACTTTCCATGCCTGCTAGTATATATATATATATATATATATACTGTATATATACATGTACATATAACATGACAGAGGTGCTGCCAAACACAGTGAGGATAATTAGAAAAGAAATTCAAAGCGAGTGGCTATTCTTCTGCTGTGGAAATAAGACTTTTATTGTGGCTGTTCCTAAAGCTTATTCAGTTTCAATTATCCTTTGTTGTGAATTATTTCAAGCTGAATTGAATCTTTGAATTTCACCCTCTGCATAAAGTCAGAATACTTAGTAGTGTATTAAAGTAAATTGTAAGTAAATTGTAAATTGTGTTGTCCAAGTCCTAAAGTACAAAAATGTCAGATTTTTTATTTTCACTATGGAGGTATTAAAAAAAAAAAAAAAACACTGGCTGAAAATCAAATTCCTAATTTACAAATATTTACCAACATCTCTGAAGTTTCCCAAAGCACACTGCGAGTGATCTGATTTGACATCAGCAATTTATTGAGAAAAAATAAGCAGAGAAAAATGGTTTGTTGGAGTCCTGAAGACTCAAGTTATGGGGTGGAAAACACGTTTAAAATAAATACAATATTTTAAAGAAATCTTGATATTGCAAATCTCTCAAAAGATTCAGAGAAGTTCAGACATGGACATTCAATGTGACAGGTGATTATACAGATATGTGGTATATCCCACATGCAGGATTCCATTAAAAAAATAAGTTGTCTGCAGTAGAAAAGTTTCTTCTGCTTGATTTGGAAAGACCTTTTTTTAAGGTACATTAAGACAATCCTTGTTTTATTCTCATACAGCTACTGCTTGTTCAGCTTCCTCTAGGTTCACAATTTCATCCTCAATCTCTACTTCCACCTCGGAGTTGACCACTTGGTGCTCATCAACTGAAGCTGTGTTCACATGGACCACTTGGATCTGCAACCCAGCCTGCTTTAGTCTCTCCAGGTCCTCCTCACATATCCCCCCCACTCCTCCATCTTCCACTACGACTGTTGTCGTCTCCTCCATTTGCATTACGTCCACAGGCTCCACAGTAACATGTTCGACGTGAATGCCATCGTCCAGCAGGACGGTTTCAGTGCCTCCTATGCTTTGTGTCGCTATGGTGAGAGCGGCAGTTGCAGCCGAGTCGGTGAGGACCACCTGCTCCATAGACTTATCCTCAATAGAATGTACGTCTTTGAGATGCGTTTTAAGTTCTTTGGCGTCAGTGAACCATAGGTCACACATGGTGCAATGGTTTGGCTTGTCCCCCGTGTGGCACATAAGATGCTCCTTGAACTGGTCCCAGCTTATAAACACGCTACTGCAGACCTGATGGGAAAAAAAGTTTGAAGACTTAATGATAAATTAAAGATTTGAACCAATTAATACTGGCATATTCTGCATTTCTGCTGAAAAAGCAAAGTATAAAGAACACTATTCAACTTGTTTACACCGCAAAACAATGTTTTAGTATGACCTGTATTTAAAATCTAAATGTGTTAAGGTTAGTGAACACTTGCAGCCATACTTAATTATATTACCGTACAATAATACTGGTGCAAAAAAGATTCAAATATTTGATTTTTTTTAACGTTTAAGGATGTTTGTATACACAGCCGATTTAACTATATTCACAAATGTGCATTAGCAATGCTAAAATAATAAATGAGAGATGCACTGACAAATGAATGAGTACTGAATTTTGTGATAATGCCCCCTGGTTACTGAAGTTGTACAGACAGAAAAGAGCTATTTTCAGTATTAGTGCAGTGTTAATAATGAAGTCTGAAGACACAAAGCAGTTAAAAGTTCTAAAACAAAAACGCTATCTTCTACAGGAGCATGTTTACTGTGTCTTCTGGCCTCCATTTTTGTGAAACTTCAGGAGAAACCAGGAAGCTAAACTCACAACTGCAATGTTGGTGTATTTAAACTTTTTGAAGAGTATTTTTTTATTGAACATGCTGTATCAGGAAATGCTGTCAATGTTTTCCAAAAAAATTGACAGCAGCTAACTGCTAATTGGCTAGTAACACTAACCAATACTAATAAATTCAATTGTTTGAAGCTTCCAAAGAATTGAAAGGGTACAACAAAACTAAATTGCACCTTTATTGTTTATTTTTCTGAATGAATCTCATTGAAAATAAAAACAATAAAAAGACACGTTATTGAAATGTCTTTGAAAAGAGTTTTCAGTTGTGTTTAATTGTTGATATCTCAGATCCTAAACATGAAGGATTTTACTGTGTCTCTAGACATTGCGTGTTGAGACAGACGGCTCTGTAGCTTTCAGCCGTTTTAGAGAAAAATCTTTGTTCTTTTTGGTCTTTGCCATTAAAACATTTTATTGAAAAAATAAACATTTCCAATTTCTGCCAAAACTAGGAAAAAAAAATTCTAAGAACTATAATTAATAATAAAGAAAGATTTGAACCAGCTAAAGATCTGCAACAGCAGATCAAAGATTTACAGATTCAGAGGTTTCTGCGGCAGTTGTATGAGCATTATTTCTTTCTACATAAACAAATATTAAAACATTGTTTTAACAAAGGAAAAAATAATTGGCAAGCTGTACCTGGCATTCGTAGAGCTTCTTTCGTCCTTTCTTGGCTCCTGCTCCGTTCTGACAGGCGGCCATATGGCACTTCAATGTGCTGTTCCTTGCAAATCGCTCATGACAATCTGGACACTCATAAGGCTTTTCACCTGAAAATATAAAAGCCCAAAAATGCTAAAGCTGCAGATATAATTATAGAATGGCTGTATAAATAAGAAATTATGAATAGAGTCCAGGTAAAATTAGTAACTTAAATTGAGCTTTTTTGGTTTCATATTTCAATTCTCACCAGTGTGCTTCCGTAAGTGCTCCTTAAAGTGGCCAAAGTGGTCAAAGTGCTTCTTACAGTATTCACAGATGTGCACTTTCTTTTGAATTTTCTGCCCTCGAGACAGTTCCTCTGCGTCAAAATGAAACGTGCTGATGTGCTGCTTCAGGGCGCCCTCCCGTGTGTAAGCTTTGCCACAGTGGTTACACACATGAGGCTTCTCCATAGAACCCAGGTGAGTTTTCAGGTGCTGCTTGAGATGATAGTACAACTTAAAACTACGGTCGCACTTGCTGCAGCGGAAGATGTCTCCTTGGGAGATCTGGACTTCTACGACTTCAACGTTCTCCAGTACTTTGGAGGCTGTCACGGTTTCCTCCTGATACAGGACCTCCTGTAAAGTAAACACTGATATTTGTAGAGAATGCTTTCCCAAGGACAAGTATATGCATATTTAAGAAATTAATAATAATACAAAATATATACCTCTTCATCCTTCTTGATCACATGAATTGTTGGCTCCCCCTGCTGGTATTTGCTAGTTATGTCAGCTAGAAGAGCCAAAGCAGAGTCATCTGATGCAGCTTGAGCAGTTTTTCCATCCACCACCTCCTCCATTCCGGTCTCCACCACTTCAATCTCCACCTAGAGGACAACAAAACATTTAATCCATACCTTTAATTAAGGTAATCATCAGCTTAAATGTCATATGCTTATGGCTTTTATTAATGTATTTGTATTTCCAATGTGAAATGATGTCACAAGCAACAACTTTGGAGATTTTTGCAAACAATAGCTCATTGTAAAAAGCTGAAAAAACTATAGATTTACTCTTAACTGCATAACAATTGTATGTAAAGAATCAAATATTCATAAACAGCATGCCCATTAATATTTGATTAAATATTCTTTAGCAAGCTGCCACTTGACTACTTTTTGTTGTTTTTGGTATATTTTTGGCCAGATATTGGCCTACTCTTCCTCAAAAATGTCAGAGTTCATTTAAACTGGTTGATTGATTTGCAGAGAGCAGATATTTCCATTAGAGTTTAGGTGAAGGCCATTCCATAAGCCTTATGTAAACCTAAGTTAACCACTCCAAATCCCAGTATTTGTGTGTTTGAGAATATCGTCCTTCTGAAAAATTTTGTAAAAGGAAGTTAGTGAGGGTGTTCAAAAGAAAATCTCAGGTACCACTAATTGTCTCTAGTGTCACTGTCCACATAAAAAAAAAATTCAGTCAACACTGTCTGAGAAGATGCCGACCAAGAAAATTGCTCTAAAGTCAGCGTCTTCCAGCTCTGATGATCTTTCATTATCTTTAATGCCTACATTAGTGACACAATGCTAAAGCACAAGGAGAATGACTAAGTTATCAAGATGATGTAAAAGAACAAGAAGTGTGAGGGTTTGGGTTATCACAACTGATATTGCAATATTCAACAATAATATTGTGATTTGCCATTTTTCTAATGTTGTGTTTTATGGCCAGATCAGACCCCGCCTCTTGCCCGGAACTTTAGTTGGAGATAGGCACCAGCACCCCTCCCGACCCCTCTAAGGGACAAGGGTGTACAGAAAATGGATGGATGGATGGATGGCCAGATCAGATATTGAGCTATTTGGCACAAAAGCAAGAAAAAGGTTTGGAAAATCAAGGGGAAAAAAATTTAACTAAAGCAGGGTAGCATCGTTACCTGTTAGTGGACTAGTTGTTTTGCACAAAAAGGATGAATTAACTACATTACAATCATGTTTAACAACATCACCAGTAAATTTGAACTTGTGCACACACTGATGAATGTATGCACACCTTTAACCAGAATTACACATAAACACCAACCTGCTCTCCCTCCACTGTCGGTAAGGTTTCTGTAATCACATTAGACGTCTCTGCAATCGTCCTCTTCTTAGCAATGCTCTTTGTTGTCGATGAGGAATTTATTCTTCAAAAAGAAAAAAAAATCACACTGTTATTTAATGATCATCACTCAGGCATGAGAGTCTATCAGTACAAGACGACTGGTTATTCTGCTTATGTTTTACTTCTTGAGTGCTTTGATGGCTTCCTGCATTTGAAGGTATTCAGCAGCTTTCCACACATCGAGTGCCTCTTCCTCCCCAGATATCACTAGTGTGGCTGTGTACGTGAACTCCATCAGCTGGCGAAACGCTGTGTTGCTAACTCCTAAAAAATGTCAGAGGACCAGTGAGTATGTAATACGAAACACATGGAATACAAAACATCTAACTGCATTTTTGTATCTTATAAAAAAAAAGATACATTTTTGTTCACCTAAAAGTTTATAATAGGAACAAAAATACTAGCTATTGTTTTCATAGTTAGCATGCTTTTTTACCTCATTTACAAAATGCTATGACATCATTTATCTACCAGAGCAAAACCTGCAACCGCAATAATAACATACACAAAGGTTTCACTTTCAAAGTTGACTTTGCTTCTATGTGAAGGCATGGCTGCTCATTCTTTAACTGGGATTTAACAGAAACACTGAATACCTTCGATCTCCACCAGAGGTTCCTGGGTGAAATCCTGAAAGAACTTGTGGAAAAACTGACTGCATGCTGCCAACACAGCTTTATGAGCTCTGAAGTGGTGTCCTGCAACAAGCAACCAATATGCAAATTTACTTTGCAGAATAATAGCGTTTTACCATACAAATAATTTCCAGGAAACACTTGGGTAACCACAGCTGGAAGAAGCATTTTATAACTTTTAGTTGGCTTTCAATAAGATATATTTTGGAATAGTACTCATGCCCACAGAACAGATGACATGCAAATGTGACTCAAACACAAAAATACAGGGGTCTGTGTAAAGCCCAACAATGACTATACAGCTCAGTTTTCTTCACAGAACCAGAATAACAGTGACAGTTTGATAAAATGCTAGCAAACTTGACTTTATAATAATACAAAAACAGCTTCAACTGGACATTACAAAATAAAGCTACAGCAATTTACCTTTTTGAACTGCATGGCAGTGTGGAAATAGAAAAAAGATATAAATCTACAACTGTACATACCATCCACTATGAGAGTGATATCTGTAAACTGATCCAATTGTCGCTGTTCGTTTAGTTTGTCCATCATGACTTTGTAGAGCCCCGGGTACTCGCTGCCTCCATTCACCTCCACCTCTGCCCCCGCCGCCATCATTCACCTGACCCTGCCCTGCAAAAACAGAGGCACATGGACAGACAGTTCTGAGTGTGAATGTCAAGTAGCTACACAGTTACTTGACATCTCTTACAGACAAACGGTACTGCTAAAATTTGCTTTAGGAAAGCAGACACTAAAAACTAGAGATGTATCGGGAAATTGGGTAGTGGCAATCTTTTGGAAATCTCACAGTTAACATATGAGTCTACTAACTCCATAGGGAACACACACTAGGACTGGCTACCAGTAATGATAATTGTCTAATAAGATTAGAGTTGAAATATGAGCTCATCATCTCTCCTATATGAAGCCACTCCTTTGTCATCAAAGGACAACAAAACAAAACAGCTTAAATGTACCTTATTAAAATGTGTAATTAATAACGTGAATCATCTTATATTTGCCCATTAAGTGCCTATCTATGTCTGCTCTCTCCTTAATGTGAAGTACTGACTTTGTCCTAAAACTGACATGTACTGTATATCTCATGCACATTACAAAAAAAGCACTGTGAACTCTTTCCATAGAAAGAACACAATGGTTATAAGTTAGTTCTGGCTTATTATCCATAAGAAAGTGTATTGGCCTAAAAGCTAAGCTTTGCTTTCCTTACTTGGATATTACACGAAATATACCCTAGAATGTTTAAAGTAGATTTTGACCCTGGCATTACGTGTTTTGTAATGTTCTGTTTAGCAAGTGTATGTCTGTTATAGAACAATTTTGTTGTTTGCATCCCGACTAATGACATGCTATTTGTTAGCAGTACGTCTACTAAAACATCTACTACTTTGCCAGGTTTAATTTCGTAAAAAACTTGTGTTCTAGAAAGAAATTGCTTTCCTTGCTGTTGACACATGGAGCTTATTTAACTAGCTAAACATCTTTGCTAGCTTAGATTCGTACCCTGCCCCACAGAGATGAATAAAATATACATTTATATACACACATCCACCGCATACAACTACCGCTGAACTTACCCAGCGTTGATAAAATGCAACAACTGTCTCCATATGGTAAGTTAAAAAGTGTAATAAAAATCCTGTTTTCTGCTGCTAACGGGCCTCCTAGCACACTCGCCATTTCGCGTTTGACAATCAACATTACGTCATCAATCCGCGCATTAAAATACACTTTTACCAGACAGATATCCTGATTTTAACTACTGTGGGTCGAAGAATGCGTCGAAAAGCATCGCTTGACATACCTCAAGTAGTTGTACACTGTTTTAAAAAGTAGCTTTGCGATTATATTTCCCACGGCGCTGTTCTACTCTCGTTGCTCGAGAAAGGGCGGTCGTTGTGGCCCACAGGCCTCAGTTTCCCAGAAGCCTTTGCAAACAAAAGAAGGACGCCTTGTAGCGTTGCTTAGTGACAAAGGTAAATGCCAAGAAATCACAAATGGGAATCAACATTTTCTACTGTAACTACTAGTTTTAGTAGGTGTATTATATATATATATATATATATATATATATATATATATATATATATATATATATATATATATATATATATATATATATATATATATATATATATATATATATATATATATATCATATATAGATATATATGTAAAAATCTAGTTTTTAAATATGTGTTGATTCTGAATTAGTTTTATAAATTATGTTTTTATTTCATTTATTTCACCTCTTTTTTATGGTTATTCTTTGAAATACTAGAATTCACAAATGTATTTGTCTGTTGAAAAGCTAAAACAAAATGTACTACCTGAGCATAAAAATGTGCAACAGCAACATGTAAATATTTGCCCACTTTGCCTTACAATAGTTCTCCAAATCTGTTACTGATTGTGAGGATATGTCTTATCCACAGCCCTCGGCAAGTTGCTTGGGACTCAGGCTAAAACAATTATGCAATCACCATCATGTGTAGGATGTATCACTGTTTCTGTTTTTATTAAACAAAAATCTGCCTTTTTAATGGGATTGTTTATACATTTGAGATGTCCTGTCATTTGAGATATTTTCTAAAAAAGAAGTACACAGTGCAAATATGTTGATTTTTTTCATTATGAAGGAGAAATGGAATGAAAAAAAACCCATTAATGTGGGTGTAAACACTATTTTAGGTTTCATGAGAATCATGTATTCAAACTCAGCCCACTTATGTGCACAAAAAAACTTAGAGTCTAATGGAAAGCTTATTAGACTGCATCAGGTTTAAGATTACACACTTTACATTTTATTTAAGTTTAAATAAAATTACTTACTACATCATAATGCTTAATTTAAAAAATGTTTAGCTTGAGATCTGATCATAAAAACATTCTTTTCAGAATGTAAAGATTTTATGAATCTAGAAGATCAAAGGTTTTACATCTTTATGATGGACATGTAATCAGTTTACAACTCAGTTCCACACAACAGTGACGTCTTAACAGTATATTGAGGCCAGCTGAGTACTGGATTACCTGTATCTGACCCTACAGAACCAAAGGTCCTGATATGGAAGGTGTATACAGAGTTCTTTTAACATCATGAACTTTTTTGAGCAATAGTACTTGAATCACATGAGTGATAATATTGATTCATTTATATAATACTATTCATTTTGTATTTAGTATTATATAAATAATGCTATTATTTATATAATAAATAAAACACATTGACAGAATTTGTTTTGTGCATTCTGTCAAATGCACAAAACACAAGTTTAGCATCATAAACAGACCTCAAATAAACCTTTATATATATATATATATATATATATATATATATATATACTGTATATTGCATTATTCTTCCCAATGCAGATTCTAAGGTACTACACATTTACCCATACGGACTGTAATATACTGGGTAACATACTGTATGTATTTAACATGTCAATGTTTGTGTCAGTTTAAATATTTCCAATGGAGTCATTGACTTAAATTATACACCCGATGTCAGCAAGGACCTGAGGAATAAATACATACAAAGAAATCAAAGCCAATCAAGCTATGGGAACAGGCCTAAAATGACACAGATAATAAGTATACTTTTACCAATCCAAGCACTTTGCAAAATCTTGATAATAAGAAATCTTTCTATAGGCCTTCAGTTAATATTAAAGCAGCTTGTATTGATTTTCACAAACCAGCATGTATGCTTTCTAAAAGCTGACCGACTTCAACTAATTTCTTAATGTTATATTAAGAACATTAAGAAATTAGTATGTATGTAGTACGTATGTCATTTTACACATCCTGTTCTTCGAATGTTAAATATTTATAGTATTTACCATGTTAGTCCAATATTTTTTCCATAATTTCTTTTGCTATCAACATCTGGTGTGAATTCTATGTCAATAATCTCAGTAGAAATATTCGATCTAAGAAAAATGTTTATGTCTCTACTATTTATTTTACAGATTGTTTACAGGTCATCTTGTTCTGGATAAAAAGGTACTGGGCATATTCTCTAAATAAATAACTCAATAGAACTAATTCAGACATGACATGATATTTTGAAGCTCAGGTCAAGTTGCCACATGTCTCTAAGCTGATCAAATTGCATTCATAGGTACTAGTCACAACAGCACCACATTTGCAAAACAAGTTCTCACCTACTCTGTACAGTATCACTACAGCATTACTTAAATCCTACAAATTGCACTGTGTAACCTCAATCTGGCTTTGCATTGTGGGTGGATGTTGTAGTCACTCAGGTTTTAATATAAAATCACTATAAATATAAACCGCACTGTAGCAGCACACATAGTTCTGTTTTCAAAGAAGACTTTTTACTTTGCATCTTATGCAATTCTTAACAAGCGCGAATGGGTCGATAAGAACATTACACACACTAAATCCACTCATAAAGAAACATAAGGGGCCAAAACTCAGCAAATTTTATAATTATTCCATTCCTTAATCATTAAATTACAGTGAATTAAAAGAAACAGTGTGCAGGCTGAATATATATATATATATATATATATATATATACTCATTGACACTATATACATTATATATAGTTTCAATGAGATTACTTGTTTGAAAATGTTGGTGTTTTTGTCTACATAAAATGGATTGTGATCAATTAATTTCAGATCCTCCAATTATCTTGATTAAAAATTATATGTGAGGGGATTCATTTGGTTCTTCATTTGGAGCTAAGGTTTCACTAACTGTGCTAAGTGAAACCTTTTCACAGTTTGGTGTTAGACCAGTTTAGTGATCCTCAAAACATGTAAACATTGGCTTTGGAAAGTTTCTGTGTATAATTCTCAGTCATCCGAGTCATGTCTACTGGATTTTAAGCCTGTTGCAGTGTCTTAGGATTGGTTAATGTTTCAGACCACTTGGTTATTTAAGTTTCCAGAAAAAAGTTAAATCTAAACTATTGTAAGCTTTCAGTTAAGATTACGCTGTTAAATTGTTCTTGTCTTCGTTTATCTCCAAGCAGTGTTCTCACTTCCACTGTCAGTTGGGTGTCCTTCATTGGTGGGGGGATGAAATTGCCTGACTGCATAGTGATAGTCTTTACAGCTACTTTATATAATATTATCTTTCAGTGTCAATGAGATTACTGCTTTGCATCAGTTTATTGCCTTGGTATTCTCTTATTAGCCTCCATATTAAGCCTTACGTAACAAATTTTCCAATAAGTAAAATGTGCAGTTGAGTTCTTCACAGACATCTAGCAGTCTGTGCAATTCTATAAATGTATACTTTGTTTACAGGCTACATCTGTGAATTAAAGTGGAGCATTTGTTCCAGTGACAGCTGAAGCAAAGCAACTTGTGCATATTGCGAAACCCCCTTCCACTTGTGTTTATCTGGAAACATTCTGGACGGCCTCCAGAATGTTCTTTTCACTTCTCCACTGCTGCAAGAAATTAATATATGATTCCTCAGGTCTTAATCAAAATTTTATTTTACATTCATTTAAAAAAATAAAAGAAAAATACAATTTGATCCCTTTCTCTTTCTTTAGAGTTGATATAGAATACATTAACAAGTCAAGCAAAAATGTTTTTTCTGCACACACATTTGTTTCCTCAAAATTTTCAGTTGCAGCAAAATATTTTTCATGCTCTGTTTCCTCTTAACTAGAGGATTTCATGCACTGTGACTTTTTTAACCAGAGAAAAGTGTTGACATCAGCAGAGGGAACTGAACTTTGTCCTCCATCTACAGAGGAAAAACAACAGGCTGAGTATAAAAGGGGGGGGAGCAAAGGAGGAGGCATGTTTTTGTTCGAAGACTTGCAGAGAAAGCAGAGCACAGCAGAGGCAAAGCATTACTTTAAACAAAGGGTAAGTGGCCGATTCCTCAAAAAAAAAAAAACAACAACTTCTGGCTTGAGTTAACTTTGATCCTTATCCTGTATGAATAGAACAATCTTAACATAAGGAATGTATTTCACATTGCAAAGGTTTTGCTAAGTGCACATAATTTAGTTTTTTAGATCTTGTAATTTTTGCACTGATATAACTTTCAGACGATCGTGTACGTAGAAAAGAAGTGAAAACTTGACATTAGAGATAGATTTTTTTCTCCTTGTTTCAGTTTAAACTTAATCTATAAACATTGAGGTAAAGTGAAACTTTGAGGAAATCTTTCAGTGCTTTTAAACGTTTTAATGCAATTGAAGTGGGTTCGATTCAAGGGGGAAAAATTGTTATCCACATGAATTTTGATTTCATATGCATTCATCTAGCTTTTTTCTGCTGAGTTTGACAAAATTGTTTCTTCTCATTTTGTTTTTCACTTCTTCCTTAATTTCACTCCTCCTACCTTCTGTACTTTCAGACTGGGGCAGGGAGGAGGCGCCAGAGGGATGTGGGTGCGCCTGAGCTTGCTCCTCACGCTCTGCCTGCTCCATGGGGGCGGTGCAGAGAGTGAGGGCGGCGGGCCTCGCTGTCAGCCCCCATCGACATGGACGATCGGGGAGGTGGAACCGATGAAGGGCACAGCAGGCCAAGTAACAGTGGTTGCCCTGTTACAAGCCACCTGACTGTTTTGCTTGGTGCAGGCCTCCAGGTATGGATCAGCCCCAGTTTGTTATGCTCTATTTTCTTTCACTTTTAATTAAAAAATACCAAAGTAAGCAGCAAAGTACAACTCAGAAAAAAACACTCTGAAATCCTGACTGCTGCCATATTTAATTTATGTGGAAGGTCAGGATAATGAAGAAGTCACTTAAGTAGAACCTATCTTATATTAAGTATAGGTCGAAAGATCTCAAAAAGCAACATGTGCCCAGATCTAAAGTAACTCAAGACCAGATAAGAAACAAAGTCATTGAGATCTGTCGGTCTGGAAAGGCTTACAAATACACTTTTAAGATGGAAATACTAGGAGAACACCCCCTGACGCTGTTTGGCCGGGTGTACAAGCAGCCAGTTCAGTAGGTTATCATGGCTGCCGCAAAAATAAGTAGCAGGTATAACCTATTTAATACAATTCTAACAGTAATGGTTTGATAGGACTACAAATCCTATCAAACCAGAGGTAGATGATTCCATACAATTATTTGAAGACATGTTCATTTAGTGTTCGAAGGCACAATTCTGGATAAAAGGGGTTCAATAAAGTTCTGAAATAAAATAAAAAAATATTAACTAAAGAAATAAAATTACACCCCTCTGAAAAAAATTAATAAATAATTGTCCTTTGTCCAAGAAGTGAATATTCAAGGGAATGAATATTCAAACACAACTTTCTTACGTTCTTAATAAACATAGTACTTTCTAATATAAATCAACTCTACGTTCCGTTGTGCATTTTCCACACAGAATTGATGGTCTGCGCCAGAAATTGGAGACTCAGGGACTGAATGACGTGGTTTACATGGTCATCAACCACCAGGGGGAGCAAGCCCAGCGGCTCCACCCCCTACTGGCTCAAAGGCTGTCAGATAAGATCTCACTGTACAAACAGGGTGAACAACAACCTGATGTTTGGCAGGCCCTGAATGGAAAGAAAGACGACTTCATCATCTATGACAGGTTTGTTATGTGCTTCAAATGTATTTTATAGAGTGGAGGAGTATGGAGTTAAACACTATCCCTTGTCTCACAATGTTTTTTTTATCTTTGTAACCTTAGGTGCGGCCGTCTTACCGACCATATTTCCCTTCCTTATTCTGTTATTGGACATGGGCTATATTGAGAGTGCGATCAAAGAAGCCTACTGCAATCGCAAGTGTGGCGCCTGCTCACATGAGGTAAAAGAGATGAAATGACTTCACTGGAACATGTTGTGAGTACTGGAAATTAAAAATAAAACCCTTTTTGCATTCTCTGATTTTTTTCGCAGACTGCTGAGACTCCAGAGGAATGCAGAGCAACACCAAATGCACAGCCTGATGCAGATGCACCCGCAGCTGTAGGAGACAACATAGAACCTGACCACAGTCGCCATCATGGTCATGGTCATCATGGTCATGGTCATCATGGTCATGGCCATCATGGTCATCATCACCATAGGCACCACCCTGATCATCATGGTCATCACCATGGTAACCACAATGGTGATGGCTTTGGCTCTGACTTGGAGCAAAGTCAGCAGGGGGTTAGGCAGGATCATGGTCAGCATGGCTTTGACTCACTGCAGTTACAGCAAGCAGTGGACACAGAGCAGTTATTACAGCAGGCCATAGCAGCCCCTGTTAGGCCTTGAGTGGCAGAAAAGGGAAAGTGAAAGTCAAAGTTCACCTGACAGGGAACAGCAGGCTCCGAAAACGAAACTGCTCCCAAAGCCAGCTGATGCTGACACTGACGCAGGATGTTTGGCGAGGCGGGAAGCGAACAGTCGCTCGGGCTCTGACACTGTGAAGGGGGACTGCCGGCCTCCTGACAGTGACAGGGCCTCACGAGCGAGGCAGCCGCCGATGTCAGGGAGACCTGACAGTGACGCATGCCTTCTGCTGAATGACAGCAGCCTCAGCCAGACCAATGAGCCTGACCCTCCGGTGTTGGGAGCTGAGCATGAGAGCAGCTGTAAGCTGGAACTTATGTTAGCTATCAATGCTAGGGCCGAGTGCTCTTATTACCAACAAGTATTTCCCTGAGAGAGGGGGAAGATCAATCCTTAATTTAAATGCTGGAAAAGATCAGAACACGAAATGCGTCCAGCTGTAATATTCAAATTTTTGGATTTCACATTTGATAAAACTATGCTGTTCCAACTAACTTGCCTTGTTTTACCATGGATTGCCTCCCCCTCTCTCTAGGTGGTCAATGGGATATTATGTCCATAAACTGACTCCTTCATGTTGTTCTCACCTTCCGTTATGAAACCAGATGCGTAAACTATGCTCTAGTGGCGTCTGTCTGATGTTTGGCAGGTGAGAGAGAAGGAAGTAGTTTAAGAACATTATAAACCTTTTACATTTCAGAGAAGAAAACATTTGCAAGTAGAAAAAAAGCACAAAATGATAATTTAGAGATTACAAGAAAACAAAACGACATTGTGGAGTTGTTTTAACAGAAAGCACAAGTTAATTTCTGGAAAAACAAATGCTACAAAGCAATCTTATTGTTTAGATTTTTGTTATTGCTCACTCCTGAAAAGATAACAGTTACTGCCATGAATGTCTTTCTGTTTTGCTCTCACTAATAACATCCATGAGCTTTAACATATTTTAAATATTTCAGACTAACATTTATTCAAGATATCGTAAAAAAATAACTATATTGTTTGGATGGAGAGAAAGGGATAACAAGAGTGAATTGGTGTGATGAAATGTGCTTAATGACGGTTTCTGTGGGAAGATAACAGTCACCAGGAAATCCTGATGCTAGCACAGAGAGTTGCACTGTGTTGGGGTTTTTGGACATGATACTATAGAAAGTTTAATAAAGATGGTCAATTTACTTTTGTAATTTGTGTTTATGTTCTTGATAAAGAATATTGTGAAGAGCCTGTTCTTGACAATATTCAAGAATATGTAAAAAAAAAAAAAAAAAAAGCATTGCATTCATTTAGGGGTATCAAGGAAAGGGGGCCCGATTAGGAATGCATGCCACACTTTTCAGATTCTAATTTGTAAAAAAAACAAAACAACGATCTCATAAAAATAATTTGAAAATATAAAATTGTGTGGCTTTGTTGTGACAAATACATAGACGTTCAAGGGGTGTGAATACTTCAACAAAGCACTGAATGCATTTTTTAAAGTTTGAGATTTTGTCAGTAGTTCTGCTCTGCAATAACAACTGATTGACTGCAGCACTGTTGTCTCCACCATTTTACCTCCTTTTCTATTCACTGATGTAATGATTTTGTTCTATTAAGAATATATTTGAGATATGTGTGTAAAAGAAATGATGCCATTTCCCAAATTTATCAGCAGATGGCATTGAGCATCTGCTCAGCATAAAACCACCTTGTTCGTTCTGTTTGCTGACCTGATCCTACCACAGTTATTATGAGCCACACACAAAATTACTGTTTATACAGAACCTCATCATTTCAGGTCATTACCCAAAGTGACTCAATTTATTTCATTTCAAGGGTCACCTCTGTCTTGCACAAACATGTCACGTCAAAATTCATGTGGAAAAAATAAGAATATTCACGGTCATTGCTTGCAGTGGTGTCGGATGCAACACCTTATCATTTCAGAAAACTGCTACAGGTTTATGGAAACAAATCTGTATCAAATATGACCAGTTGCAGCTTTACACATTTGTTTTTGATCAACATAATGGCTGAATATTAGTAAAACCTCCTCATGAATTTGAGAACTCAGTCAGAAAACCATCTTCCTAGAATAGCAATTTAGATTAAAATATATTGTCAGTATTTTTATTTTATTTTTTTTAAATGGAGTAAAAACCGTCATGATGCCACATAGGATGAGCATCTTAAGCAAATTTGTTCCATGCAATCACTAAAGCATTGATATCTGTCTGTGAGTGCAATACCCTGTGTTCAGTGTTATGTGGCTGGACTGCCTGTTGGGCTGTATGTCTAAAAAGGTCAACAAGCAACCGGAGGTAATAAATGAGGCAGAGCTTGTGTGGGCGTAATTGGACTGAAGATCCAGTACAGAGGAACGGTGACTTATGGGCAATTACCTGCAATGTCCTGAGACAAAGAGCTGTGAGTGGCCACCTCTCTGATTCAATCAACCCCACACAGAGAAGCGCAGTACACAGCTTCTGTCTTAATTGTCCAATATGCTTTCCCCTCGGTGCACAACTGCTTCTGCAACCGGTTTTTCCTCCCTTAGTTACCCCATCAGACGCAGCAGACAGAGAATCACATACTTGTGAGCTAATTCACATAGAAGGTCCTCTGTATGGCTTATGAACGTGCAAACATCCACCCTTCAGTCATTGTACGCATGCAATACATTCTTCAGGCACAATCTACATCAACTGGACTGGATTTGAACTCCAAAAGGGCATATTTGCATGAAGAACCCTTTTCTGAAACTGTGTGCGAATCTTAGTGTATGCTGCTTGTGTGCTTTTATGAAAGTAACAGTACATAATTTGAAGAGTCCTAAATTGATTCAACTGTCAATAAAGGACCAAAAATAATGATAAATATATATATATATATTTTTTACAGTTAACTTAGCTAAAATTTCGTCACCTTTCTAAAATAATGGCCAAGTAATTTTTTGGAGATAGTTTTATATAGAGAGAGATTTTTCTTTAAATTTATTTTTTTTTTGGTCTAAGTCATCTTTTAGTAAAAAAAAGGAGGGATTTATTTTTTACTTAAGTCATTATTTAGCAAGAGGCTATGTACAACAATTAACTTAAACTTAAAAGTGCCTTAAATGGCCCTTGTACCTTGGCAGTGTTTAAGCCTGCGTCATGACTGAGGTCTTTGACACACCGGGACTTGTCATTCATGGAAGTAAAAAAAGTGAGACAAGTTTAAAAATGACATTCAGTTATATACAGTAAAGGCTTGTTATTATAAAGCAGCCATTTTTGTATATATTTCTTACATTGTTTGCACTGTTTTTGGAGTTGGCTTTAAGCTCATTTTACGTGTGCACAGTGACAACAATAAATTAAATAAAAATTCAAGATCATGTGAAATTTGATCTTGCATTATGAACATAAATCAACTTCCCCTTTGGCAGCAAAGGATTGGTGAGGACTACAATCTAGAATGGACTGTTTTTAAAAAATCTGCAAGTTGCTTTGGATCCAGTTTATGCAGCATCCACTGAAAATTTAATGAATATATGTTTGGAGGAAGTTTTTTTTTCTCCACTGTTATTGATTGGTGCAAAGTCAACAACAAAACTTTTAATCAATATTGCCTACAAAACTTTTAATCAACATTGCCTTCAAATATGTAAATTACTTTTTTAAGAGGCCAAGTTTAAATTTTTAGCAGGCCCAAGTGAGCTCACAAAATGTCAGCTTTGATCCAAAATAGCAAACTTAGGCTACCCTAAGACGTTTCTGTATGTTGTTCAAGCTTTTGATCACTTTGAATCAGCAGTAACCTTTAGAATATACAATGAAGACTTTAAGTCAGCCACAAACATATATAGTGATTGACTCACTGTTAAATTTAAAATTATTATCAAATTTCCACAAGAAACTCATCTCGATGGAGTGGAAGTTTAGGGGACACTGTGGAGCCATTTCAATGTACTACTGCCCCACATACCTTTATTTATAGAAATATTAAAAGTCCCTAACTGCCTTGTGAAATGTAGAGAGTCTTTTGGGGACTAGTGCAAAAGGCAATTTACTTAGAACAATAAGTAGAAGAGTCAATAAATAAAAAAAACAATTGCACTTTCAATGGCAGTAGTATAATAAAATTAGAATTCAAAGTTACAAAGAAAAGTGTGTTTATTTAAGATAAACCCCCCAAGCCATCTTTAAAGGTTACCAAAAAACAGACAAGATGCTGTTATATTTATTTTATTGAGAACTTATTGATCGCACATACAACACCAAAAAGAGAACAAAACAGACAAATCCTCAAGGATCAATACATTTCTTGGCCCTAGGGAAAGCAGCAGTTTTTACACAAGAACATTGGCTCTCGGATGCAAAAAGAAAAAAAAGAACTCAGGTGTAAAAAAAAAAAAGAACACAAAACGGAGTCATAACAATTAATAAAGCCAGTATCGACCGGTTTATCAACTTAGACTACATTATTATTTTAATTTGTCAGTTTGCTTCCAGTTTGCTGGGGGGTGAATGACACATGGCAGAGGGCATACAGGAAGTAAGACAGACAGGAGCCATGGAATATTGTAAAAACTAAAAAACAGGATTTACTCAAATCAGTACTTGACTTGAAGTAAATCCTCAAGTCAAGTGGAGAATTAAGCACTTTCCTTAACAAACTGAACGGCACAGGGTATGGTGCTGATAGTTTCAAAAACATTAAATGACGACCAAAGATTCCAGCAAAATTACTTCCAGGCTCGAGAGAGTGACAAAAGTCAGCCTTCAAAGCTGCAGGCCAACATGCATCATTGCAAAAATAATTCACCCCTGTCATAAAGTTCTTTGTGGTCATGAAAAACTGAAATCACACAGAGATACAAATAAGAACATAAAGTTAAAAAGATGAGTATATCACACAACACATATTTAATATGACTTTATAAATGTTCTATCTGGTTTAATCGCCTATAAACTCTATATGAAACATTAAATACTCCAACAATCTAGCAATCTGTCTAGTGTGAAATACGCTTTTTTTTATAAACATAAACTCTGTATAACAAAATCAAAGCTTATTCATTTTGAAGGTTCCTCAAAGTTTGATTTTTGTGCTGACCAGAAAACATAATGCTTTTCTGTAGTAACATAGAAATCACACACTTGATTTAGCAAAAAATATAAAATCTAAATACCATTTCTAAATATCACATATATGCTTTATGTGTACAAAGTGCTTCCTCTAAAGTGTCCTTGACATTTATAACCTTCAAATAAAAAACTACCAATTCTGCCATTGTGAAATGAGCGATATGGCAAAAAAGAACAATATATACTTAAGGTAGTAAACATCTGCACAGTTGGCTTGAAGAATAAAAAGCACCTCCTAATTTCTTCATCTCACCACCACTATTACAAACACTGCTTAAAACGTTTCCTCAGTTTTATGATTGCATTGTGTATTCCAGTTACACATTCACAGTTTTACCTAAAAAAGAAGTCCTTCAATCTCTGTTCTTGCTATGTGAACATAATGAGAACCTTCTGTGATCACTGGACACTGTGACAAACAAGATACCTAAACAAAACCCACACTTTACGATCACAAAACATTTGACACTGATTACTGCTCTTTCTTGACTTGAACTCAGCCGTAAAAAACTGAGTAAAAGAGAAATGCATGCACCAAGCAGCATCACCGTGTAAAAGTATAATCCTCGACATAAACCTTTACATTTGCACAGCACTAGCAGACATATTAAGACATTTTGCGACAGCACATATTTTGCCTGGTATCATCCACATAATGGCAGGAGCAGCAGAGAACTGAGTATTTCTGAAAGAGAAATGGCATATTGTCATCAAATTCACATTTTA
The DNA here is from genome assembly GCF_003331165.1 of Xiphophorus hellerii. Lineage (NCBI taxonomy): Eukaryota > Metazoa > Chordata > Actinopteri > Cyprinodontiformes > Poeciliidae > Xiphophorus > Xiphophorus hellerii. The sequence continues at coordinate 12,320,439 of NC_045683.1, forward strand.
AACTTCTCTTTGTAGATCCGATTGATACAAAAAAAATACATTGATCCATATATTCAGAATATTTACGTCCAGAAAGGCAAGAAAGCAGCATAAATCACAGACTGTTTTTTTTTTTTTTTTAACTGTTAGGAAAGTTTTGTTCACGGTGAAGTTCCAGGTGCAGGTTAATAAATTTGGATATCATTAAAAAATGTTATTATTACTGTAATTTAGTTCAAATGTATCTGTCATTTTGAGGCTATCAGTCCTGATGTTCTTTTGTCTTGGCACAAAGCAATGTTGATCGGACAGCCACTATAGTAAGTTACAGATGTTACATAAGTACTCATATTATGCTTGCGATGAGCATGTTGTTGAATCATTAAGTCGGGACATGGGATGAAACATAAGAGGCACCTGATTTCTTTTCAAGAATCCCATTAGGAGTAGAACAGAAACTGGTATAGCCTTTACTGTCTCAAAGTGGGGGAATTACTACGTTAAACATTATTTGTGAAAACAAATAGAAGATGCTGGATTAGGCAAAATATTCTTTATAAACACTGCCTTAAATATTTCATCTACAAAAAGCCTGAAGCTAAGCAAACAAGATTCCAATTTGTTGAGTGTCTACAACTTGTTTTTTTATGAATGCCAAGCTCAAAATATGCTGATAAGTATTTTGAATTTGAAAATTGTAGTAAAATGTCAAATAATTTTCAGCACACAAAATGAAAATCTTTTTTTTTAAATGGAAACATTAAAGACAGTATCTTATTACAATAGGGAATGTTCTTTTATGTACTGCATGCATGTTTTGTGTTGATTTTTAACTGTTTCTTGGCACAGAGAAGATATAAATCAATTCATCTATACATAGCAAACAGAGGTACCTTTTGTTAACCGATATGCAGAAATCTAAACCACATTAGCATAGTACCATAGCAATTAAACAAACCATAATACTCCAACAGGCATAGGTTGCTACATAGTGAATGGGGCAGATAAGTACTGTGTAAGCTAGTAACATCTATGGTACACTTTCACAGTCAACTTATTCCAGTTGCTGTCTCTGCAATGACAATGTAGAACACAGTTCCTCTGCAGAAAGCTTAAAATGCAACAAATTAATAACGTGTATGTCCCCTTACTTTTGTTTAATGAACCAAAACAATGTACCGTTAAGCAACTTGGGGCTGCTGCTGGTTCTGTGACACATGTTGAACCACCTTTTGCCTTCCATTAGCAGAAGACTGCCCTATGAAAACTAGGACATCAAATAATGTTTGAATATTATTAGGTTACCACAAAATAATATTTCAGGTTGAAGTCATGCCCCACATTTGGGGCATGGAGAAAACAGCTGAGGTACTCTCAAGCTATATCTACTAATGGGATGTTATTCTCATGCTATTGCCCTAGTGCAGTGTGAAGAGGGACGCTATATAGGCAAAAGGTTGGTTCCCAAATGTAAGAAAAATCTGAGTAAATAAACCCTTACTGACCACAGTCAGTGATTAAAGTTCTGTGTTGATGTGAACATATAGTTTAATTACTTTTTTTTAGTTAAAAGTAACTTCAACAGTGTAACAAGTCCAACAAAATCTATTCAAATTAATCTTGGAATTATTAAGTCAAGTATTTTAGTTTCCTTTTCATGTAAATGATCTGCATTTGTTTTTGCAAGTATTTCCCTGCATTCCTGATTGGAACCTAGTGACCCTTAAAAGACCCTTAGTGGTCAACCTAACTTTGGTTTAATTCTTGACATTTGGTGCAGCTAAAACCAAAAACTATAAAAGATAAAACTTTTATTTTCTTAAAGAAACAAAGACAGAGATTCAAATCTGCATTGCTTTGTTCAAACGTTTCGTGTTCTGTATAAAAATATATCTATTGTGAAGTACTATCAGTATAACATGGTGAAATAGGAAACTTTGGAATATAGTAAATGTGATGGGCATTAAACCTCAAAAAGACAAGTACTGTCAAAGCCGAATTACTGTGTAGTTAAAAACATGGCTACTGTCTCTTTCTCTTCTCCTCATTGATATACTGACTTCACATTCAATATTAAGACTGTAAGGCAATCTCAGGTAATTTTTCACACATACTGTATATATAGGTATTTTGTCACTTACTACAATCATGCATTGATACAAACTTTGCATTTTGCTTGTGATGTTTTTGTGATGTTATTACCCTCAGTGTGTTTCGGCCAAAAATTCAGCGATTAAGTGGGGACTAATGTAAGAGTGCAGTTTTTAGTGCATCTCAATAAATTACTATACTGTTAAGAAGTTAATTTGTTTCAGCAATTCAATTTAAGTGTACCTCATATATTATGTACATTTATTACACACAAAGAGACATACATATTGCATTTGTTTCTCAAGTTTTATGATTAAAGGCAATGACAATCCAAAGTTTAGTTTGTAAAAAAATTATTACATCAGGCCAATAAATAATGAAAATATAGAATGCTAACATTTTCAGGGAAACCAAATTTTTGACTTTCAGTAGCTATAAGACATAATCATCAAAATTGACAGAAACAAATGCTTGATCAATATTATTCTGTGTCAAATCAAACTATTTAATTTTTTACATTTACTTCTTAAATAGAATTGCTGAAAAAACATTTTCAATTACATTTTAATTTGTTGAGATGTACCTGTATATCTCCCCTCTGTATCATCTGGTTAATTCACACACTTATTCATCCAGTGTCCTGCAGGTTTTTAAGTTTTTTTGGTGGTTATCAGGAATCAGGTAGGGTGACTTCATATTGACGTCCTGTCCAATAAGCCTGTAACTGTAGTTAAAGTCTAATGGTCCTGTCCACTCATGGTGCGAGATTCCCCAGCAGGTCTGGGGTGACGTACCCTACAGGCACTGGGACTTTGAGAGGATGCTGTGGCTGGCACAAAGAGGAAGATTGGCTGGGAGGCGGGTTAAGGAGCAGACTGCGATGCGTGTCTAACTCCTGCACCACTGTGTAGTCTGCAACAGGGGTAAAGAGCTGAGACTGGGAAGGCTCGGGGAGAATATACGGGGACTCGTTGGTGTCTCCTGTGGCTGCAGGTTTGGTCTCCATTGGCTGAGGCTGTATGGTTTGGTACCCTGCCCCAGGCACCGAAGTGCTGGGAGGAGTGCTGGTCTGCTGGGTGTTGTTCTCGGCGGTGTAGCCACTTCCCTCTGGAACCACTACAAACAGCTGAAACTGGGGCTCGTTTCTCTTCTGCTCCTTGATGCCCTCAACATCTTCATTTTGCTTTCCTCCTTTCTGTGTTTCCCTCTCTGAACCTGAGGTGTTCTCCTGGATTTTAGGTTGTTGGCCAGGGGACAGCACAACTCCCCCAGATGGCATAACATTGCTGACCTGGGCATATAAGTCTGTGTTGATCCAAGTCTGTGGTCCTCCGATTTGAGTTTGGATGAGGGGCTTTTCACCCGTCTCTGAAGCTGGGGCATCCAGGCAAGTTTTGTTGTCCTCAGGTTGGCCTGGCAGCAGGGACGCCAAATGTTCCGGCAGATCTGTGTCGTAACAGCTGGCCCGGCCTGAGTCATCGTCAGGGTGGCTAGATAAGAAACCCAAGGTGAAAACAATGAGGAAATAACTTCAAATCTATGATACCAGTTAGCATGAAAACAATCCATTCACCTGAAAATTTTTAAATTACCTAATGGCGCTGAAACCCTCTACATTCCTGTGTGGGAGACCAATGAGCCTCTGAGTGTCTGAATTATAATTGTCTTCTTTATCTCCACCTTCTGCATCCTCCTCATCCACCTCAATGAACTCCACCCACGGCTCTTCTTGGTAAAAATCTGTTGCATAGGCTGGCAGGCCATCCACACCCCCACCATTCAGGATAAAATTCAGCTCCTCCAGTTTCCCCTTCTACAAAAGATATAAAATATTGACAAAAGCTGTTAAAGCTGCAGTATATAACTCTTACTTGATATTTATCCTGCCACGACATAATGATCATTTTACCAAATATGCAGAAAAGATGTTTTAGAAAATTTACATGCTGTTGCTTTGAGAGCAATCTTTTTTCACTTCAGAATATTACAGATGACATATAGGCACAGTGTTGCATATCATTCATTATATTCCCATATTTTTTTTCTTTTGTTAGAAGGTGGATTTGCTCTGTAGCATCTCATGGTATATCATTTATTTCAAAGCTTATCCTATTTTCCTACTTTGACTTTCTTTGTATTTATGCACAAGTCAATTTTTTATCAAAGTAACAACAAAGAGAAAATTATGCAGCACCTTAAATACAGTAATCCAGCCATCCATTTTCTAACACCCTTGTCCCTAGTGGGGTCAGGAGGGGTGCTGGTGCCAATCTTCAGCGAACATTTTGGGCGATAAATACAGTAATCACTTCACTAAATGACAATGCATAAATGAATGCCATCTCTTTCATTGATATTACCAATCTCAGATTGGTAATATCAATGGATTTGCTATTATGTAAATAAATAATAATATACACAAATAAAAATGGCCATGTAAAAATGTGGATAGTATCGCAGCTTTGACAACTAGCAAGTGGATGAGTTTCACTTTAACAGAACACTATTTAAATTTGGCATCAAAATTTGTTGGCAAACAACATGCATGGTATTGGAAAAAGGAAACAGACTTAAATTAAACTGAAAGAGTAAAAAAAAGGAAAACACAATGCGATACCTTCAACAATTCTGAATCAATGCCTTTGATTTTGGGTGCAGGAACAGGTGGCAAGAGAATCATCATTATTCTGAAATGACAGAAGAATGTGATAAAGTTAACAATGTTGACAGGAGCATCTTAAAACAAAGGGTGACTTTTTATTTGGATTGGTGAGTGCAGTTTATGATTTATACCTACAAGAAAACTTTGTTTTGTCTTTTCTTAGCTGTACAACACCAGCTTTCAAATTTCATAACAGATTAAATTTTCAAGAGTAAGTTTTTGATTGGAGGATTTGTTTGTAAATTTCCATGGCCACTGTGTTTGGAGACAATATTTACAGAGTGTTTTGTAAAAGTATTTCTTTGCTATATTTTAAATTGGATAAGACCCTTTGAATCAAAACCCTACATGTTCCACTCATGTATGGTTTTCAAAATTAACACAAACCTCTTACAAAAGGTTTTTCACTCTCATCTGTTTGTGGTGAGTTTTAATTAAAAATATCCACTTTGATGAATTTTATAATTTTTTAATGAATAATGATAGATTTACCTTAAATCTGGTCATTATTGGTTTTACTATAATTTACTAAATATTTTATTTTAATTGTAACTTCAGTTTTTTAGTATTAGAATGAATATAAAATATGGATATGTCAAAATATGTCAAAAATCAGACTGACTATAGGGTGTTCAAATTATTTCACATGACTGTAGCATTTGGTTTCCCTTTCAGTAATCAGTTAGGTTCAAAAAGTATATAAAGAGTCAAATTTTCTATGTCTCTTTTCCCCATTTTCTCAGCTTAAACTTATTAAAAATAAACCGATACATAAGTTTTAAAATATAAAAAGTAGAGTGTAAGATGATTAACACCATGCATTCTGGGGGGAAACGTGTGGTAAAGATGATGCATGGTTTTTTTTTTTTGCCGTGCATGAAAGAAAAAAAAAAACATCTTAATATTGCACATAAAGTATTATTGAACATTTCTAAGGTGAAAGCAGAAGTAGAGAAAGAGAAGGTTCTTACCTTTGCTGCTGAGAAATGACTATCAGCATGATGACAATCAGGACCCCCACAACCCCAAAAATGAGAACTAAAGTGAATGGGACAGAAGAATCTGAAAACAAAATGTAGCACAATTTCTGATTAAATTCCTTATATTTTATTTTTGTGAATTTAATAACTTAGCAAGTAATAAGGCAGGTATGCATTAATTAAATTAGAAAGGCTCTCTCACCTTTACTGGAAATTTCTGTAACTTCAATGAAGATGGAGTCACTGAACTCTCCAAACTTCACAAAGGCCTGCATCCTGGAGCGGATGTGCACTTCGTATTCTTTTCCTATTTGCAGGCCATAGATCGTCTGCTGGGTGTGTGGCTGCTTCTCCAGCTGAAAATGGAAATTTCAAAGAACTCTTTAGCGCATTTTAGCAGAGCAGACAAATGTCCTGACACGTGGAGGGAGAAAATAAACACAGTGGCTAACTTGAAACAGCACAATGTGCCAAGAGGTTCTTACTTATTTTTGGTATCCGTAACTATGACCTTTTCAAAGGTGGCAAGGCTGCCCAGGCCTTTCACATAAATATGATAGAAGACATGTTAACAGAGACATCTGTTGCTATTTTGAAGTTTGCATTTGTCAAACCGGGTGGCCAGGCAATAATAAACAAGCCTATACAAGGTCCCATGCCCTCTGACCCACAGCTCCCTCCCTTCTCTTCCTTCAGAGAGTTTGTTTTCGCAGAGGGTCCTGCTCCTGCTTCAGTGGGCTTGCCAACAAAGCTACGGTGCATTTCAGCCACAAGAGTTCAGGAGGGAGTCCAGACGGTGGAAAGGAAACAAAACATGGTGTCTCTACAACCTACCAAGAGTTTACTTTCAAAATTATGTGCAAGTGCTTTCATTTGTGCAATCTCTCGGGTATTTTGTGCAGTCAGAAAAAAAGTTTGACGGAAAAACGTACTGCTTCCCAGTTGGTGGCGTTCCTCTCTCTGTACTGGATTTCATACTCAATGCGCATCCAGCCCACGCCAACGTCTGCAGAGGGCGGGGGCTTCCAGCTGACTAAGACATCGTAATTGAGGCCAGAGGGGCTTATGTTCAGCAGGGTCCAGTTTAAAGACACGGGCGGGTCAGGACGCACTGTAAGTGGGGGGGAAAGGGCAAAAGTTTAGATGTGAACATGAGAGAAAACATGCAGCTGTTTACATCTTTCAATTTCACTGCACTCTCTTGTTTTAACTCTAAAATACTGCTGTGCAGCAATGTTTACGGCATTAGAACATGACTTTTGCACTGTGCTGATATTTTGAGATCTTTCAAATTAGCAAAACTAATATGCTTTCCATTAGCAGAAGGTTTTAGGAAACAAATACAGCAAAGGGAGCAGCATTTTTACAATGTGGTATTTTAGTGGCATTAACAGAAACGCTGACAATGGCAAAAAATTTAACTCACCAAATATGTACATTTATAAGAAAGTGTGTAGAGGAGAAGATTATTCTAAGTTTGTTTGGCATGCTGTATTGAAAAGAAATATTTTAGGTTTGGTTTTTATTTTTTGGCCTTTTGGTTGGATAGAACATTTGACCACTTCTTTTAATTTGTCTGTCAAGTTCCCATGAATCACAGGGTGCTGGTCTCGGTCTTTAGCTTCACTGTCTGGCAGACAGTCAGTTTATCTAATGTTTGTTTCAGCCAGCGGCAAAGGCTTATTTTATTCTTGGCACACAGACTTTCAGACTAACGAAGGTTCCAGAAAATTCTGTGGTGAAAGCCTTCTTTGAAGACCAGTATCAAAATTATTGCTTAAAAGCTGAATTACAGAAAATTTAGCACAATTTGAAGTATAAATCAACAATATAAAAAAAAACATTTCTTAGCAAAATCTGAGATCACTGTAAACTGCTTGTCAAATATAAAGTCTTTTTGACAAACAAAAGTACATAAGTCCTTACAGAGATGTTGAGAACTTGCTATGTTGGTATAATGACACCCTATATGTTAAAGATTAAATATTACACACTTTCTTTAATTATGTGGTCAGTTTTCTCTGGCCAAAAAATGTAAGGTGGGGGATAAATTGTTTTGAAAACATATTTTCCCAGAAAGTCCGAATTTCAACAATTCAGATATAAAGTTGGACATCAACATGTAAAAGAAAATAAAGTCAGAAAGTCAGAGTAAACATGAAAATAAATGATGTTTTTAATGTGACACTTTTAAATAAGATGTTGAACCCCTAAAAAATAATGGCACCATAGTCTACAATACTTGTAGTTCATACATTTGTCAGAATTTTCCATAGTGCTACATTACCAATAATAAATGAGTTGCTCGTCAAACATAAAGTCTTTATTTATATAAAGATGGCCTTGAGTTTTATTAGTATATTCTGTGCATTAAAAAAAGCTTGTAAGGAAGCTACATGCCCAAATACAGTACAGACCAAAAGTTTGGACACACCTTCTCATTGAATTCAATGAGAAAGTGTGTCCAAACTTTTGGTCTGTACTGTACATATCTGTAACGTGATGCTCAGGTAAGTTCTCCTACTAGGACAGAAATACTGATTTTAAATGATATGATAAAGGCAGTTTGAAGTCCCTCAATAGCTTGCCTCAAAAAAACAATCCTGATTACAGTTTTTGTCATCAACAAAAATGTCCACTTCAGCTCTGGAGATGATTTTCCTAATGGTTTGTTTGTAATAAAGACAAACAAACAACAACAAAAAAATACTTGTGCAGACAGATTGACTACAGACCTATATTTTCCACTGTGAAGCAGTCGTCTTCATTGAAATAGGTGACATTTTGGCCACGAAGCTGAACGCAGTAGGGGATCCAAACGGATGTATGGTTGGAATCAAAGAAGCACTCTCTGTTTTCATGGATGTATTCAGGACATTCCTTCCATTCACTGGTGGGGGAACTAAACAAAAGAAAATGAAGATAAAAGAAGAAAGGGTAGCTGTAAAGTAAAGTTTTACGACATGCACACATAAATCAGTGTTAAAGCTGCACTCACTCTTTCTTTAGGTAAAATACTCTCAGTGCTCCAGGAGAGGACAGGTTTTGGAGGCTGCCTGGACTCCACCAGCAGCGGAAAGTCTCCTGGTCCCTTGAGATGCAGTCTGTGAAGTGAGGTCCAAGGGTAGCTGTAAAATCAGTGAGACAAAAGCCAGTGTCAGGAAGGTTGGTGGTTTATTCATTTTCAAAAAATGGTTCAGAAATCCCACAATTAAATTAAATGTTGCTGGACCTAAATTATGCAAGACTTTCCAAAGAGTCATTGTACATGCTGATGGTTGTAGCCAGTACGAAAGCAATCCAGTTTATCCCCTCCTTTTAGTTGCATAGGCATTGGAGGCTATACAACTAAATAAAGCCTAAAGAAAGAGGCAAATATTAACAAAGGTAAATAGTGAAGCTAGACTGAAGTTGACAAGCTGGAGCAGAAAAATGTAGGAAGCCATATCAACTACCCTGCTACAGTAGATATTTAGCCATATATAAAAACATAAATATTATGCAAAACTACCAGAAGAAAAGAAATTTGCACCCTGATATACTCTTCTTCACACAGTAAAGAAATGTTTTGTAAGCAGACCCATGTTTGATTTGAAGCCCAATTTATTTTAGTATAGAATGATGCTTTATTTGTCATCTTAGAAGTGAAACTTTAACAAAATCAAATTGACAGGCAAATGGAAATACACAGAGGCTTATCTTTATTAGAAAAGATAAGCCTATCATAATAAAGTAATGAGTAATGGTACAAGATTTCCTGAAGTACAGATTTCTCAAACAGGGAAGCAACACATTTAAATTAATTAAGTTTTCAAAAGAAGGACAATTTTTTTGCCCCCATTTATTGGTTTTTCCCTAATAAGTTAATTAAATATTGTGATATTGTAATTAATCATATTTGCTCTTAAGTAGAAAAAGCCCTGTACCTACAAAAATGTTGCCGCAATATAGGAAATGGCATTGAGTATTGAATACTTTTTCTACTATCAATATTGAGTTTGACATTTTTGTATTGGGTTTGAGTACCCTAACCCAATACTCAAAGCTTTTATCCAATACCAGCCAGCGGCTGTTCAAAACATGAGGAAAAAGATAACATGTTCAATCCTACATAAGAAACATCAATTCAGAATGCTTCTTTGCATGCCATGTAGTATTTAATGTGAAAGTGACATATCAGAATCTTTCTCTCCTTTGACATGCTGGCATTTGGACTGTACATCAGCATCTTGTTTTCATTGACTGAGGAAAGCCAACAAGCATCTGATGAAATATGTGATGAGGCAAACAGTAGGTGAAAAGAGCGGAACACAGAGGGTAAGTCTACCCTCCAAACATGGATGTGCAGGAATACAAACTGCTGATCTGCAAGTAGGATCAAATTTCAGTCACCAGCCCTTGATCCGTCCACACAGACCTTGAGGTCCTTACTCAGCCTCTTTCATCTCTCCCTTGGCACCTCATCACTCACCATCAACAATCTTCTACCCACTCCTGCCAGAGAACCAGTTTCTCATCCAGCTGGGAGCCTCAGGGCTTGGCGCAGCCATAAATAATCTGCTGAGTGTATCATCGATTTCTGCTCTACTCATTCTATGCTCCTTCTGCTAACTCTGCGCAGAATTATAAATCACAACTAAAATTGGAACATTAACTAGAAATTAAAGACAGACTTCTGCAGAACTTTCTCCACATTTTTGAAGCTTTTCAACATAAAACACAAGAAGACGCTAAATTGGGTGCCAGCAGTGTGTTTACACAACAAATATAAACACACAAACACTTAATCCCTGGGCTTTACAACAAAAACACTCCTCACTAATAAAAATCAGCGCTTTACTACTTTACTACTTGTAATCCAATGTCAGAGTAACCTCAAAATTCATATGCATTCCCCGTTTTCCTTCACGTCATCTTTTTCATGTGGTTCCAAATGGTTCTCCGAATCATACTTTCCTCCTTCATCCCTGCAAATTCCAGCTGATATCAAGAAAACAGCTTCGTACAGCGAATGTGTGCAAATGAGGTCTTTTCAACAGAAATGGTTCAGGTAGAAAAATAAGCATGTTAATATATACAGAATATGATATTAGGTTTAAATACTTCAAGACAGACCTACATTATTTTGTGTTACATCACTCTTAACTGTTTGTCCATGGAGGAAATAAGAGAAGGCTCAAAGGTAAACAATATTCTTTATAAGTTAGCTTGAATGCAGAGGCCAAACGGTGCAGTTATGCTTTGAGAATCTTTTTTCATTTTTTAAGTCAGCAGTGTGTCCATATAGTGTGTAGTATGCCAGAGATAAAACGTTATGCAACAACACCTGGAAAAACTTACAAAATAAAGCCTCAACCTAATTTCCAGTGCCTCTCTTTTGAACCCCTTTATTGAATTAGTTTCCAAAGATTTATTGTACTGCATCCGTCATCCTGTTTTGGAGTCAGAAAACTAACAAATCTTAAAAGTATGAAACACAAAAATGTTATTGCACACCTTGCAGACACAAAAATAACTTTTTGAGTCACACCTTCTATATCAGGAAGTATGTCAATTAGTGGGTGCATCAACAATGTATACTGGGAGAATGTTAAAGGGATTTTTGTGATTGGTGGCACAGAAAAAGGAAAGAAAATGCATTTTCTTTTTTTTTTTTTTATGAAGTATGTAATTTCTGCACACTTCCTTCAGTGAAATAAGGTTTGCAAGTACCATGCTGAAAGACATCCGGCCCCACGAAGTTCTCACTTACCAACCTCAATTTTGGCATGTTGGAGAATTCTTCCTCCAAATATGTGAGCAATAACATAAAAAAAAATCAGTTTTGCCTCATCTGGCCAGATTTATATTTTCCTAGTATCACTTGGCTTGTCCAAATCATCTGGACAAATTTTAAACAAGCTTCCAACATGCTTTTTCTTCAGCAGTGGAGCCTGGCACAGAGTGTGTGTAGAGGTCATTACAGTAAAATCATTACTTACTGTTTTAATGTGAAAAAATGATATATGTTATTTCCAGGTCTTTCTGAAGCTGCGTGTGTTCTCCTTAAAACTTGAACATCTCTTCTGATTATTCTTTTAGCCCTCCTACAGCTTCAGGTCGTGGTTGGTTTCTGATAAAATTATGTCATGTGTCATCCTTTACAATAGCGTGGACATTTTTCAACTACACTGTCAATGATGAAGCACTTATACTGGACAGGAAAGAGTGTTAGAGTGTAAATGTAAAATATATAATATCTAGCCTCGCCATTGCCTTCCTACTCAATTCTAATATCTCTTCACTGCTCAGCCTGGGTTTTCCCCCATTGACATGGATTTCTCCAGCAAAATTTCAACCGGGCCAATCAGCAAACAGCAAGCGAAGAATTGTTGTTTGCCTGTAGTTTTAGCAATGGCAGCAGTAGTGAACAAAGCCATTCAGTTGCATCAAACTGCCACATTGCATACAACACAGTTAAATATTAGCGACTGGGTAAAATTTAAAACTTCAACAGAGTCCATGTCTCGAGGAAGCAATCGTTTCTCAATAGCCAGGAGTCCAGACTCTTTGCACGAAGCAAAGCGTAGAACAAGGGGCTGGTTTTTAAAAGCCTTCATAACAGCCCTCTTTAAGATCTCTTGTGTGGATGACTTATGCTGTTAGTGCCATTTGCTGTGAATTTTTGTCTCTTGAAGCATGTTTTTTGTGCGCCCTTTTTTCTCTCTGTCTTTTTTTTTCTTGATTTTGATCACAGAAATGATTTAAAACATTTTGAGGTACAAGAAAAGAAAAAGCTGTAAAAGAAGATACATATCTTTTAAAAATAACCAACACTGTACGAGTGAAGTAGTGCAGTAAGGCTTTAGGAGCCAGTTCATTTTTTCATGTCAGCTGGATGTCAGTAAAATCTGAAACATACCAGAGATAAAAGGTTATATAACAACACATGGAATAACTTCAATAATTCTGAGTCTAATTTCCAAACCCTCTCTCCTCATTATTGCACTTTATTATGCTGTTTCTTCAGGCTGTTAATTCATTTTCATGTAAATGTTGAAGTTTTTATCTTTATTTTCATTCTTATTTATTTTTTACTTCTTTTAGCTTGGGTTTGTTCACCTTTGACCAGCAAAATGTAGGATTATTTGTGAGTTTAGGTAATGGAAAGCTAAATTCTGTCTGTTCTTGCTAGTTGCCATTAAATGATCCACAGCTGAAAGCCCTCAACTGACGGAAGACGGCTAATTTTGTCCAGAAGTGTGTGTATGTGTGTGCAGCCCCCCATCCTATCTGCCCATATGTTTCTGCCTGTTATTGAAGGCTTCGCAGGCTGCACAGACTGATAAACAGCTCTCAGCCTCTCCTCTACCAACCACCAGGTCATGTAGAGGAGCTAGAAAACCATCCACTGAAAATGATGCAGGCCACAGCCATTAAGGCTTAAAAATCCAGTAGGAAGCCAAAATTGGGCTTTCAATCCCAGTACTATTTGGAAAATAGTACTAAAAAGATGGGGAAATGTGAATGGACTTATCCTACTTTACCCTTACCCTACTTAATAATATTTACCTGCAACGAGGGACTGAATGAGCCTATCACACATTGGAATACTCACATTTCCACCTCATTTGCAGAATTAAGCTGAAGTTGGAAGATAAGGGAAGAGATGGAGAGCAAAGGTCAGATTGACAATGTGTGCACAATGATAGCCAAATGTAAGAAAGCATGAGATTGCACAAGAGAATAAATTTGTCATTGTGCAACACACACTGTTACACTAAAACAGAATTGTTGATGGTCTAGAATAAAATCCAAGAAACAATTTTGTTCTCAACTTTCATTTTAACGGATCTAAAAATGCAGATGTATGTTGTTATGCAAGAAATGTTTTTATGTTGCACTGAATGTAAAACTGTACTTTTAGTTGGAATTTTTTAAAGTCATTTAAAAAGGTTCACATGAATAACGAATGTGGTTAAGACAACGTATTTAGCCAATATGGTAAAAATTGATCACAGATGAAAACAGAAACCATAAACAGTTCACCAAAAACCCCATAAGATGAAGCTATAAAATAAATAAAGCAGAGAGCAGATTTGTTATTCCTTGACAATTTACACAAGCCTTAAAGCTAAGATATTTAGAAGACGCTTATATGATGGCAGACTGTTTAATATTTACAAACCTTCACAGAATTGAAACAACAAATTCAGACATAATTACTTATTACAATGGCTACACTTCAATGTATAAGAGAAGAGCAGTTAGAGGTGGCAGATGCTTTCTAAGCTTTGCTCCTTACTTAATTCTCACTTCATCTGCTTTTAGTTCCTCAGTTTGTCTTCTAAACTGAGTCACAAACTCACTTTATCACTGGAGTATCTGCAAAGAGTACACTGGACTCAATAATCTGGCAAAATCTTTTAACTTTTGCGGTTTAGACAATGGGTCCTAAACATTGTATTAAGGTTTAAAGAGAAGGGATTGAGTGTGCACTATTAATGGAGTCCTTCCATCAATAGAATAATACATACTGCCGAATATGTATTATCAGCTTTGTTCAATTAAAGGTTTGCAAAAAAATATTATCATAAACATCTTGATGTTAAAATTTTTGTGCACAAATACTGAATGTATATTCCCAACATCAACTAAACTAAGAAATGATAAATGAATCAAGACTTTGCAGAACCATGTTGTTTCTACTAGCTTTACACATCTGGAGACGTTTTTGTCTAATCTTTACAAAATAGATCAAGCTCAGTGAAACCGTACAGAAAGCATCTTAGTGCTAATTCTTTATTAGATTCAGATGTGGGTTTAGAGTATTCCAGCAGAAACAAGCTTTGTTCTTAGCCATTCTTTTGTGGTTCTGGATGTATGTTTATGTTTGTTTTGTGGCTGAAAGATTAACCTGGTCTGATCTGACCAGAGCCATTTATTTAATTTATTTTTATTTATTTATATAGCACATGTTCAGCAACAAGGCAATTGATGTGTTTCCTTTGTCCTCAACAGCTTGTGCCACACTGAAAACTAACTAAGCTTGGTTAATGGAGTGTTAGCCATAATAAATTGCAGAATAAAAAGTTAAAAGGCAATATCTAACAAATGCTAAGTATATTTCACATTCTACTACTTGAAGTACGTTTTACTTGTTCCATACCCAGTGGTTATTTCCCTAAATGGTCTAGACGAGCCAGGGGATGGTTCAAACATGAGGTATTTGGAATCTGCACTGCCACCACACCATCCATGCCAGATGTTTTCATACTTCAGCCCTCTAAATCTGAGCATGAATATCAGAATTTAGCTAACCAAATGGAACAATTGCCAGCACAGAACGGTGCTGTGCTAAGAGTGTTTGTGACCAAGGACAGGCCAAGTGCTGTGTTATTGCACCACTGCACATATGCATGTTTTGCTGCAAAAAAAAAAAACAGGGAAAAATGTTACATTATGTGCACAATTTTTTTTCATACTTCTTCAGAAAGAAACATTCAATAAACTCAGAGGAAACCAAACTATATGCCAGCTGGGAGAAAGAAGAGAAGGTCAGCGAAAGAGGAATTTCATTTCTTCTTCAGAGGAAAGCTCAAAAGAGCCGTCTGGAAACTACATTTGTAGCAGAAGATGTATTTATAGTAAAAAAAATATCTACCAGGACTTTGAAGAAGGCCAGAGTAAAGGGGGATAAAGGTGACAGAAGGGAACATGATATAATAAATGTATGTCAACAGGGGATATAAATAACTGGCAACATTTGCGCACAGCCTCATGCTGAATATACATCTTCAAAACAAAAACAGGTAAAGAATTTCAAAGTGCCATTGTTTAATTCGGTGACTGCATCCTGCCTTTCTTACCAGCAATGAAACAGGACCACCAGATAACAAGCTGTTGCCGCCATTGATCCTCGATAATTTCCAACAGTGCTCCGAGCTTTGAAGTCAAGTGCAAACTTTGCTCTATTTACCTTTACAGTGTCCTCCTTAGCTTTTAAAGGCTCAAGAAATACATTAACTGGACATAATTACACTTCTTCTCTCCTCTAAAGTCATTAAATACCACGAAACCAATATAGTTACTATCTGATTTCTCTTCTCATTATAAGTTTGGCTTCAGATATTTTAGCATGGTGATAAGAACTGTGTAAAATTCAGCTTTTTAAGACTGTGGCTTCATGAGATCCATGACTCACAAATGAGTCAACAAGACTTTGTGACACCCAACTAGTCATCCCAAGAAATTAAAAAAGAATACACATTGAGTCATGCCATGAATCATGTTCTGTTTAACTCAGTATAGTGTTTTCCTCCTTATGTCACTCACACCTATTTTTAGATTTCATTAAAAATACAGTGCACTGATTAATTAGTGCACTTGCACTAATTAATTGTACTTACTTAGTGTAAGTGCAATTGTAAGAAATCTTAAAATTGAATAAAAATGTTTGTTTGTCTTTTCTCTTGTTATATAAGCTGTCTATGGAAAAACAAAAAAAAACAACAGAAAAATGGCTCTTTCTCTAAAAATGATGTAAGCTGAATTTGTCAGAAAGATAAAATTAGCAGTTATTGAAAGGAAGTATCAAAAGACTAGAAATTGCAAAGAAATTTCTTCAAAGGTCCAGGAACAGTATTAAATAATTATAACATCTCTTTTTTTCTAAGATCTAGAACAGGTGTGGGTCACACAGCAAAGTCAGGGCCCATTCCATTGGATTAATACTTTACTTATAAGCAGAGTTTGCAGGCAAGGCAGAAAATTTACATCCAAACAGTCCTTTGCAACTGAGATACTGCACTCATTAATAAAATGATGAAAACTAAGATTATATATATATATTGTGTAACTTTAGGATTGTGCATTCTAACGTGTTAACAGTACTCTTTTGGTGTCTTTGGCTAAAATCTGTAATGGTCAGTTAAAGCTGTAAAGACCCAAAAATCTGGAAATTTTGTCAAGGAAAGACCTTACAACAGTAATGAAAATTCAGTAAGACAGATAATACATGTGAACCATCATGCTTCACCCTTTTTGCAGCATCACAAAATGGACAAAAGATTGAAACCATTAGTTTAGGTTTAACTATATTTTTATCCCATCCATCCATCCGTTTTCTGTACACCCTTGTCCCTAGTGGGGTTCGGCAGGGGTGCTGGTGCCTATGTCCAGTGAACATTTCGGGACGAGAGGCAGGGTACACCCTGGACAGGTCGCCAGTCTGTCGCAGAACTATATACTATATTTTTAACTTTAAGTTGCACTCTAACATTCTCATAGCACTACTACTCTCAAGTAGTGCTGTAAATATGGTTGTACATTAATAACACTGCTTAAGAGAACTTGTGTTTAGCTTATCAACTAAATTTTATTACCTATTAATGACTTCTATTTAATTAGGTTTTTTTGTTGTTGATTTTTTCATAAGTATTGAATGGACGTTATCTTCTAAACTGGATTGTTGATTTGAAACTTTCTCATATATTATATATTTTCCTGGCTATAACATCCAGCTCTACCTTTTTGTTGTGTTTGTTCGTCACACTCATGGCTCGTTCTTGAAGCCGATGTAACAGAAGGTTTTTGTGAAAGAGCCAGAAACACCAAACCAAAACCTCTGCACAGCTACCACTGATTACCACCACTGTAGCAAAGACCACAGCCTCACTCAGTGGGACCAGTATGTGAATCCTCCTGAGACACTCAGACAAGAAAAGATCAGGGAAGACACACTAAGGAAAAAAAAGTAGACCATGAAGACAGAGACGAACACTGCCTATAATTACTCTGGTGAACCTTTAACTGCATAGAAGCATCTCCAAATATCTACTCTTTGCTTGTTTTGTGGCTGATATGACAAGAGGCACAGTCCCAGGAAAACCACTGTGGTTGACAGGTGAGACAAAAAAAAGTGTTATGCAGACATGGAGACGGAGATAGAGAGAGATACAGAGAGAGAAAGAGAGAGTGAACCTGAAGGCTGTAAATGAATGTCAGGATAGGATGCTGTTCTGGTAGTTTGAAAAAGAAGTAGGCTGTCTGTGTTTGTTCTTGCTATCGCTGGCTGCTTTGTGTTTACAAATGTTTTAACGGTTGTTGAGGAAGACCAGGACTGCATTACTGCCGTGCTCTCTGGAAACAATTTGAAGAGTGGAAGGAGGTGGGCCGGTCAGGCCATCAGCAGTATGTTTTAGAGAAAGTTAAGCTAACTTTGATATACAGTAATTTTTATAACAGCTCATGGTAACATAGTTGCTTGACTGTGCTATGAAATAGTACTATGTGTGTGGAAAATATATGAGCTATTGAGTAATTTTTAATTTTTGGGCGTTTTATGTTTTTTGTGTTTCTTCTTATAGACCAGGTGGCAGTAGAAATAATCAACAACAACTGATATAATTATTTTAAGTTTTATACTTTCTAATCACTGTTGAAATATGTTACGCCTTACCTAACCCAAGCCATTTAACATAAACACTAATAGGGTAGCTATAAAATTATACTCCTTTCTACAGTGTTTCACTTGAACTATCCTGAACTACTGTAACAACCTGCAATCAGTAACCCTTTGGAACGGAGAACAGCTTAATTTCTTTGAACAAAATCTGCAGGAAGACCAACACATTGAAGGTTATTTTTTTTACTATGGGAACTATTTGAGAAAAGTGAACTGTATCTGTCAGCAAATTGTAATAATGATAAAAACACACTTATGAAACGGTGCCCCACTAAGGAGCTGAATTATAGAGTGCAGAAGAAGACCAAAAATGCTGGCTATCTCCACTGGATTCCAGTGGTATGTCTGCAGCTGTTTTTCACTAAACCCACACAAAGAACAAAGAAGTGTACTGGTAAAGGGTTGTTTTCTTGTCAGACCCTGCCATGAAAAATATGACCAAATCACCAATAAAAAAACACAAAAGACCTGTTTGCGTCCACCAACACAACTAGATTTAGATGGTTTTTATGATCTTCTATATTTTCTTTGGTTGCCAAGTGACACTACAAACCAGAAAACACTACTACAAAACACAATGTTGTAATAGCTTAACATAAAAAACAAAAAAACTAAATTGCACTCTGTTGCCAACAGCACTAGCCTATTAATAACATTAACAACCCCTGTGGCATGCCATAGCTTTCTGTAACTTTAATGACACATGGTTTCTTTTGACACTTGTGTGCTCTTTTCAAAAGGGAACACTAGACAGATGTTTCAGCAGCAAAATGAGAAATCATTTACACGTGATGAGCACAAATCAATAAAATCAATGATCAGATGCACCTAATGATATACTCCCTGACTTCTCTGAATGCCCGTTCAAAGAACAACTTTTGTTTAGCTGCTAAATGCTGTCGATGCTATTTACTCAAAGGAAATGCTGATCCTTCAGTGTAAGACAAAGCTCTATGTTTATGTTTGGCAGAATGAATCTAACATGTAAAATAACTAAAATGTCTCATATTATTTATGAGGCAAACAGAGAAAACTCTGTTACTTTTCAAAATCTATTTATTAAGAGAAAAATGTGATTTTACTTGTAAATGGATTTTCCAGATTTTAGTTTAAAAGGAAGATTTAAAGGCTGTGTTTTTAAGTAGTATTATGAGGAAATCAAGTAAATGACACCCATGAACCAGGCTCTTTAAAGATACAGGTTAAAAGAGAAACTGGTTGGTAATCCTTATTGAACAAGTAAGCTTTATATATAACAAGTCAGAAACAGCTGCCAACTCCATTTCCATTCGAGAAAGTAATACAGACAACCTAGAACAGATTTATATTTTGCAGTTGCTGCTTTTTGGCTGTGAGAATTGCTGTCCTGGCAGAGGTGGAGCTGAAATAAACAAGCGCTGCCAAAGTTCTAGTGTTTTACCCAATTTCAACTGAAGCTGCTTTAGCTGCCAGGGGCAGATAGCAGTTGGTAATGTCAATGAGATAATGGTAAATCTTTTCGATCACAATTTCCACATGTAATGTAATATTTATACAGTAAAACTTAACTGAAAAATAAAGCTGTTATTGCAATAGCCCTGGTTATATAACAAAGTACTTTTGGATTAAGTTTCACCGTTCAGTTTTCTTTGGTGGAAATCTGTCATCATCCCACATCTTTATGTGGCAATACTTGTGAAGTGAGCCTTGTAAATGTTTTTCAAATTTATCAGACATTGAGGACTACTCAAAGTCTGAGAACTTACTTTCATATTCAGTCACATGCAGATGACAAAATCCTTGTTGGAAGTTCCTCCAGTGCCGATCAGTTCCTGCTTTTTCAATGATTTTGGAAAAAGGTCCATTGGACATTACCTCACTTTTGTCCTTATTATTCTGCAAATATTGGTAACTGTCTTCACTGTTCCATGGTATGCAGATAATGCTGCATAATACTTTGCACCCTTCTCCTGCCTGATATCCTTACAATACAAGATCTTTTGAAACCTTTATGAAAACATGACATTTAGCTACAGAATGCAAATGTGGATAGTCTGTAAACAACAACTAAACATTATTCGAAGGTCATCAAATTCTATGTTAAGGTATAACTCAATATGAATGAATGCTAAAAACTCAATTATAAAATTCAAGTGAGTGTTTCAACATGCAAGAAAATAGTTGTACATTTTGTATGAATTGTTTTCAGTTGAATGGTGTGAGACAAATGTCACACACAATTTTGCCTCAACCAAGTGAAATGATTTGTCTTGGTATCACATTTTTTTTATTTTCACAAAAACAGACATTCCATCAAGATGTTTTTCTTGTTCTGAAAAACATCCACTTTTGAGACCCACTGCTTCTGAGACCCACTGCACTTTTTTTGTTCATGTTGCATCTTCACTTTTAAAAAGCCATAAAACATAGTTCAACATTCATTTAAAAATTCTTATTGTAACAGTTTTGTGGCTTTAAAGATCGAAAGTGGAAAAATACATCAAATCTGGTCTGCATCTCCAGCCAGCCCCAGCATTCTTGAACCTAATTATTTTAAATGATCCAGTGACAACTAGATTAGTTGGCTGAACATTGTGCATTGCTCTGTCCCTGAACTTTGACAGCACAGCTCCAGCCATGTGTTTACCCTAGCACTATTGATCACCAACAAGTCGGGAAAGTGCAACGTTTGCTCAACAGTGAACTTTTCCACATGCATCCAAGCAAACACATCATTCTGCAACTGATGTCTGACATAAAGTTTGATAACAGGTGTCAACAGCACGTTGAGCACAAAATCGAATCTCATTTGTTAATATTTGATAGAGCACACATTGACAATCTGATGAACTGACTGAAGAACGATTCGTTCCAACATCGTACCATTTCCTCCTGAGTATTTAAGTTGAAACATCAGTAACTCACCTGATGATGTTGTGCGATCCCAGTCAATGAGAAATGCAGATGCAGGAGTGGGCAGACAATCCAAAGCAGAAACCAGGAGTATGAGAAATAGGTTGGAGGAGAGCAAGACAGCCATGATACTGGAAAGAGAAAGAGAGAATTGAATAAGAGAGGGACAAACATAGTGATTGTAAATATTAGTTAAAAATCACGATGACACGTCTATGTGAAACGAATCTTCCTTCTCCCACTTGCTCTCTCTTTTCTGCTTCCCTGAGAGTGCAAATTGTGATTGCCTTTTTAATTTTTATTTTTAGCTGGTGTAACCCAACAGGAGACAGGAGTAAAAGTATTGGTTTTGTTTCTTCAGAATTTAAAAGATTAATCTATGATGCTGTTTTTTGAAATTCCTAATTAAACTTGTGTTGACGAACGAACAAACGTAATGTACGACCTGGTCTACCGGTCGTACATTACCAGGGGACGAAAGTAAGAACGGGGGGTGGGAGCAATACGGGATATTTACGGCACCTTCCGTCAACACATTCAGAGACTCATCTACCAGCCATGTACTGCCACGATGATTTCTGCCACCTGTTTGTTGAGACTGGGATGATATAAAATTTATCGTGCGGTTCGTCTGTAAAGCTACACTTACACTGTAACCATCAACTACTCAGCCGCCCGCCGTGTTCAGTCTATCTGCTTGCCTGTATAAATACTCCTGCAGCGCTCTTCCTGCCATTCACTTTCAATCTAATGTACAGTTCAATTTAATCTTATTTTTTGGATATTTTTATATTATACCCAATATTGGTAGTGGAGCTAAAGATTAGTGTTATGCAATGAAGACCATCCAACTTAAGAGTTGGAGCTCATCATAAATCAATACCAGTTGACAAAAGCAAAACAATGAATGTAATAGACAGAGAATATTATTTTAAAATACAGACACTCAAAGTTGGCCAAATATAGGCACAAAACATCCCCACTTGTGGATATTAATGGAATTATAGTTGGCAAATGATAAAATAAATAAATAAAACATCCAATGACCTTTTTGAAACGAGTAAAACTGCAAAGGTACAAAATGGTCACAAGGCTGAAATGACAAAAACACATTGCAGTTAGCAATGTGTAATTGTTTGCAGTTTGAGTGGACCAAAGCTAAGAATAGGACAATTAAAATTTAGAAGACATTTTTACTCTACTTTTTCTAGGTTGACAAATTGCAAGTACAACTAAACCTATATTTTTAGACTAATTTTCTAAGTTTTCATAGTATTAGGCTCTGTTTTAGTATAAAAGGGGTTGTGTGTCTTTTGACTGTTGTCATGCAGCAATAAAGAAACAAATCTACAGGGTAATATACACCTGTTGTAAACACTCAACTCCCCAGGCTATTCTTTTCAACGAAACTAATATTTTTTTCCCCCAAAAGTTGTTAGTGTAAAACATCAGATAACTCTCCTTGGTCATTCAGAATATTCTGGTGGACAACTTCTAGAAGTTAAGTCCAACCTCTAAATATAGGCCAAACCTTCAGTCCACACCCTTAGCTATTTACAGCTGTGCTGCACATTTGCTGGGCAGCCAGCTACCCTGAATGTGGAGTTTATGCCTCTACATGTGTTTTTCCCAACTCAGATGCGGCTGACACTCCAAGCTTTCTTCTTATTCTTATGTTCTCCTGTTCATTGGACATCTTTTACATGATTTAATAAACAATGTAATTCTAAGTCATAAAAAAAAAAAAAAAAAAGGTTTTATCCAAACTGTGGGGAAAAAAAACATTAGACACATTAAAAAACTGAAAATGAATGTTTGCAGGAATGTTCAGACTTTCACAGTAAATCAAAGTTCTGGATACTAGGCAACAACTTTATTCTTTATATTAAACTTTCAGGCTGACGTGTGTGTGCCTGTGTATGTGTGCATAAATTCCATGTGTTCAGAGGCCACAGAAGGCCAAGTTATACAAAGCAGGAATTCATGGCAGAAAGCTGTCAAGCAGCAGGCTCATCTGGACTGGGTAGAATATTCCACTTACTTTACGTGTTGCTCAGTTTCTGCGTTGGTCTACTTCGTCTAATCTTTAGAACAATTTAGTCTCCCCCTCACTTATGATTCATGCAATTATTCTCTTAATCTTCTAACTGAAGCACCGCCATTAGGGCAATTAGGACAATCAAACCATTTTTCTCTTTGTTTCTACATTGTCTCTCCTTTCAAAGTCTGTTGTGTCATGAGTGGAAGAACCAAACTAAATTAACCCCAAAGAGCTACTTCACTGACGTTTCACTTCATGTTAATCCTTTGAAAGTGTCTGCGAAAGCCCTGCCAGGGCAGTACCTTTATCCCTCATTTCTGTAACTCTTTAGGCCAATGACAAGCTCCCAGATTTCCAGGAAGAGCAGCAGGGTCCAATAAGAAAAGAGGGAGGCTTAGCACAAGTCTCCCGGGTTTCCTTGGTAAACATATGAGGTCAACCCTTTTCCCAAAACTGCTTTCATAAAACATGCATGCATGTATGCAATATGAGCACATCACTATCACACACACACATACATACACAGGCGTTATGCACACTTTGACTTGTCACCTCGCTGCCAATAACATGCCTCTGCCATGTTTCCTCAAATTTCTATTAATCATCTCTGTTTGTTCCAAATCGGATGAGAGGTGAGGTGGTGAGGGAGACAAGAATAAATAGGATGGTGGTATAAGGGTGAAAGCAAAGAAAATCAAAAGGTCAGGGGGAGAGAGGTCACTCAATCTCTGTTAGATTCTCTTAACTGAATAAAAACAGAATAAAAGCACACATAATCACAAACACACCCAAAGAGCAATGTTGCAAGCCTGAGTTCAATTTGAGGTTCCTCTAAAGAGAACAGAGGGCACATGTAAACTGCAACCTCTGTGCATACTGAACGCTTTTCAAATATCTGAAGACAGAAATAAAATGACTAAGTGAACATGAGAATGGACTTTTAATTAGTTCATACGCATGAAGAGCGTAGCTGTTTTCAAACTAAGTACTATTTCCGGGTATCAACATATATATTCTCATTTGTCCAGTACAAGATGATCCCAAGTGCATAAGAAGAAGGTTCTGGACTTCTTGTTTCTTGAAAAGAGAAGAACTCCATCTGCGTTCTACTTAAGCAGAAGGGGAAACTATGAATTGTTGATGCAGTAATGCTGTGCATCATAAGAGACATTGACATGTCACTGTCAAAGTTAGATATTCCAAACTCAGGCACAAAATTTTAATAAAACACGTGTGGTTAGGCAGTGTGGTAATTAAAATAATATTGCCACTTCCTATCTTATAAATCATCATTCCTTTAACGTTTGGGGTAATATAAGTAGAAAATTACAATAGACCTCTGTATAATTCTACAACCTACTTTTTCTGCTCTGGTCACAGAGATCTGTGTGTTTTATCCATTATTTTTTGAATGTATGGTCGTGTTCAAAACAGAAAATCTTGAAAAAGTGAAATGTAAGTAAATTGGCCTTTTCATTAGTTTTAAAAGTAGGTGTGTAATTTTGATGCACACTTTTCTGAAATAAAGTCTTTTGAATCACACATACCAAAAAAAAGAAAGATACTGAATAGAGAATTATTACTATATAAAACCATTACACCTACATTACATACTTTATATATTATAAAGCTCAAAGTTTGTGATCAGATCTTGCTGTATTGATAGAAAATATATGAATTAATTTTGCATGACCTTGTTAATTACTCTATTACCAGTCCAGTGAAGCCAACATTTCAAAATCTCAAGCTATTTGAGGTTTGAGCAAAGCCTGACAGAAATGCATTTAAATGTAATTATGGGATGAAGGTCATTTAAATGGGATGCCATAAAGCATCTTAAATGGGTGAAATCTTGGATGAGAAGTAAGACATTTTGGCTGC
This sequence comes from Xiphophorus hellerii, assembly GCF_003331165.1. Taxonomy (NCBI): domain Eukaryota; kingdom Metazoa; phylum Chordata; class Actinopteri; order Cyprinodontiformes; family Poeciliidae; genus Xiphophorus; species Xiphophorus hellerii. The sequence continues at coordinate 12,345,410 of NC_045683.1, forward strand.
CAGGTTGAAAAAAGTAAAACTTGTCAATCCCACAAAATCTTTAAAAAGTTGAGGTGTGAATTGTTTACATGGAAGAGAAAATATTCAATGTTTTTCACCAAACACAGATAATGACAGTTTGATCAGCATCCTGTTATCATGGCTTAAGGCTGCTTTTCAAAAATACATTTTGATGTCATAGATCAAAACAAAATTATCCAAACAACACAAACTCATCAATACACTCTAATTGTCAGGATCTGTGTTTTCTGTGTTCATTTAGAGTTTTTTGTGTCCTTGAGTCTCTTCGTTGTCCTGTCCTCCCCTTGATTGTTCCCAGGTGTGTCTCGTCTCTGTGATTACCCTCCCGTGTATTTAACTCCACCTGTGTTCCTTGTTCCTCGTCGGGTCCTCGTCAATGTCAACGTCTATGTCTTGTCATTGTAGGTTGTCCAGTCGTGTAGCCTGTTGCTACCAGTGCTGAGCCCTAGCCTTCTGCTCAACTGTGCTGCCAGGTTTTTGGATTTTTGAGCCTACTTTCATCATTAAACTTCCATTATCCATCTCATCTGGGTCTACAGCGTCTGCCTCACCACCTCACACCCGCACTTCTTGACACTAATTAAATAAGTAAAACATTCCTTTGACCTCTTCACCTTCTCACCTGGCCTGTTTTCTTCTAACAAGACAAGCATTGAAATTAAAATGACAATCTTTACAGAATCTTTTGTTATTTATAAGCAAGGTAAATTTTCAATTTGGCTGACCAGGCAGCTTATTCTACTGTGTAGCTACTTCACAATCATGGCTTAAATTATATCAAGCACAAATAGGCATCAACTAATCCCTAACATTTTGCCAACATCTATACTTGTCTCTTAGCCTATTTGTTATCACTGATCTCTCACTATCTTCATACAGCTCTATGCTCAACCGTTCACTTCCCTACAATTCAAATCATGAAAGGCCATGTTCTGAAAAGACTGCAGTTTTTCTCTTACTCTTGTTTGTGTTGCCAGTATCTCACAGACTCAGCTATCATTTTGTAAAATGGTCATTCAAAGTATATACAATGAAGAACTTGAGAGAATGAATCTACAAGGTAGAAATTGAGTATAAAAATAAAATTGAGAGCAAAGATTTCAGCGCACTTGAAACAGGCCCTCAAAATGTTTACTTGTAAACAGCTGACATTTCTGTAAAACCAATACCAAAAAGGCAGAGGGCAAGTACACCTAAAGATTGCAGAGGTTTTGCTGTTACATCAGTGCTGTGTAAAACTGTAAAATCATAGAATTTTGGTTGATCTTCTGACATCAACAGTGACAAGTGTGTTAGATGTACTGGCATTTGTTCGTAAGATAGACACAGACACTGGTGATGCATTGTTGGTCTTGCTGGATTTTGTATCAAGTAGCTCATGCTTTCTAAAGGACATGTTAGGTTGACCTCAGTGTGTGTCATTTCACCTCTCATTTTTTTCCTTATTTATAAAAAAGGGAGGTGGGGGAAGCTATTATTTTCAGGGAAATATATATTTAACGTCCGTCAGATTGTTCAAAAGCATCTGTGAAGGGCAAGTATCAATTCTTGTCACAGAGTCTTAATTAAACTTATGACTGAACTAGGGGCCACTTTGACACAGCAAAATGCTTTGTTCTAAATCATTCCATAGTATCTCCTACTACAAGTTTAGGGTTGTGGTCCTTCAACAAGATGATTTAACTTCCCATCAACTGTGGCCTCCTTCCCTCTCCCTGCTGAAGAAAAGCATCACCACAAACAACACCGTGGGGAGGGGATAAGCATTTAATAAATGAGACTATTTATTTCAGCGACTGAATTCACGAAGTGAAACACATTATGTAAATTAATTACGAACAGACTGATGTTTTGAATCCTTTCTTCCACTTAATCATGATGATTTTCCGCTTTCAGCTAATCAAAACAGGCCATTTAAGATTAAGATAATATTACATGAGGCCAATAAATATTTTAACACTGAAATTTGGGCTTAATGAAGTTTCGAAAGGTACTTTTAATTTGACAGACAAACTCATTGGAACATTTATTCTAATTTGAATTTATTCTGAGATTGAATTTATTCTTTATTTATACTGACATCAAATCACACACACATGGATACTCTGGTGATTTATAAATGTTGCACAATTCATTTTCGGAGAATCAGACTAAGTGGGTTGAAAGCAAAAGAACTCCACACCTCAGATTTCTATCTATAAAAATGATTTAAAAAAAACGTACCTTTTTTCTTTCCTACCAGCTGCTTTTTTAAAATAAACATTAGACTTTTTGTTTGACTCAAACAAAAGACCTACAAGCTGCAGCTGCTCCTTTCAGCCTATGGACTGTTTGACGTATGTTTACCACCCACTGTCTGTGCACTTATATTTGGATATATAGGTGGTCACGGTGAGACCATATGGCCGTATGCGTACACTTTCAACTTGAACACGTCTACGTGTGTGCTCCAAAGCCATTCAAGCCTGGCTACTGGATGGTTCTAATGTCTCCTACTCCTATTTCATAAGAGAGTGTGGAAAACTTAGAGTCAGCACACTGGCATGAGATGAGCCTCGGCTGGAAGCGGATTGGGTCACACATCTGCAAACCACCACTCACGTCTGTGTGTATGAAAAGAAAGAGAGGAAAAGAGAGGTCGGGGGCGTATGCATATATGCTGGACAAAAGGAAGACATGTGCATTAAACACATAAAAACCAGTGAGTCCAGCGATGAGGAAATATGTGCTGCACAAATTATAACATAGCAGGAGAATTGCACCATTCCAGGCTGCGTTCTTTGCACACAGCAAACAGCTGAGCAGTAAAAACAAAAATCAATGTTTTAATAGGTCTTAGGGTTTTGTACAAATTAAGAACAATCAATGGTTAAACCTGCAGAATTAAACCTTTAATGAACAAAGAAATCCCCTGTTTCCATAAGAAAACACAGGTATGCAGCCTCTTTAATTTGCCCTAGAGAAGCTGTTTCTCGCCACATCCTGGCAACCATTCTCTGACGGCGAATGGACATATGTAAAATGTAATGGTTTCAGAGAGTTGTTGAGCTGTCAGATGTAGAAAGTTACAGATCTACTTTTGCAGACACAGAGACGGATGGAGCACATGTCTCATAAAATTCCTCGCCTGATGTATTTAAACAACTCGTTGGTGACCTGGTGAGTGCTGCTGTGTAACTGCAAGCCTTATTTTCTCCTGCACAAATAGTTGCAACAAGTGAATGCATGCACTTCGACCTATAAGATAATAACAAATTTGTCTGGATAAAACCAGACATTAGACACATAATACAAATTGTCTTTTTTAAAATATTTCAAATAAATATTTCAATCTCTAATTTACGGTAAAATACCGGCAGCTGTGGTTTGCCAGTATTTTACCGTATAATATAAAACAGACTTTGCCGTGTTTATAAGATAAAGTTCTGGCAACCACAGAGGCTGTAAATTTGAGACTTTTTTTTTACAGTGTACCTATGCTATTTAGATAAACAAGGTATTCTATGTGAATTTGGATAAACAAATAATATAATAAAGCACATTTATTATATTAAACATTACAACATTCTGTTTGTATGCAGTTTCACAACCACAAGAACTCCTTGTATCATTTTATAGGATGATGTATTTCAATTGTCATATGTTAATATCAGTCATATATTTGGTCATGTGGAGTAACCCTAAGTGCCCTTAATTTCTGCTAGTATATTTTTAATGGTTGAGATGCTAGAACTCACAGAGGCTGGTCAAGATTTTATTTTATTTTTTTAAATAAAGAGACAAGAGTACAATGTGGCCACAATCAAGATCATAATCACAAATTTCATGAACAGTATTGCAACAATTTCTCAATATTATCCAACTGCGGTTTTCAAAAATGTACTCAAATACAAAGGAAATTTGTCCATTTATACTGGCTCAATTAAAGTCCAGACTTACAATTGAGGTAATATGGCAAGACCTTCAACTGTTTTGCAAAAGAAAAAAAGGAGGGACAAACATTTTAGTGATACATGTTGAAAGGTGATTCTACAATTTATTGACTCAGCGGATTTTAAGATACATACATATACCTATATACAGTATATGTATCTCAATCATGAAAACGTGTTAATTTCTTTACATTGTCTCATTTTGCGTTGATCTATCGCATAAAAATACGTAGAAGTTTGCGATTCAAATGTGACAAAACGTGAAACTATATGAAAGGCTATGAATAATTGTGCAAGGCACTGTAAACACGCTTCAGAGGGTAACAGTCTGGATCCATCAAATCAACACATGGCTGGTCACTTCTGGCAAGAGTCGAATCTTATTTAGTCGGCCAATCTTCTATTTCAGTGTCCTACACATATGCTTTTACTAATAGTGGATATTATTCTCTGCAAACTGCAGGAGGTTGTCCGCATTCATGTAGAAGTGCTTGAAAAGATTTTGTAACAAGCAAAGAAAAAAGTGTGGCAATTAATACTTCCAAGACGTGCATCAGCATTTAAAGCATGAGCGCGACTCGCTGTGCACTTTTTCAAAACGTGACCAAACTTACTTGTTGCGAAGCTTCGAGCTGAGAAACTGCAAGAACAGCCCAGATCGACTTTTCAGAAGTTGGTCATTTGATGGTCAGCGCGAGCTCCAACAGGCACGAATCCTGCAGTTTTCCCTTCGGCCCGTGTCCTGTAAAGATCTCCTCCACTCGAGGTTTTCACATCACCGAAAAACTGAATCGGGAGCGAACTTTTTTCCTGTAGACGGGTTTCGTCTTATTTGGCGCTCATCATCTAGTCCCGTTCAAATGGACGCGCAGAGAGAAAGTATGTGGGTGTCTAACGGCGGTGAGGCGCCCTCATCCGCCGACTATAAAAGTCTGCTGAGAGAGGAGGACCACCGAGGGGACAGACTGCTGGGCCAAACCTCCAAAATAAGATGCTCCCTTAGCTGCAGGCTCGTGGCAAGAGCCAAAGATTAAACAATGCTGTTTCATTATTATTATTAACCCTATTATTAGAGTGACCGAATGTTAAGGATTCTTAACTGTTTAGATTCTTCTTAAACTCCTAAAACTTGATTGTACAAAAAAAAGGGAGGTCATTTTATTATTAACCTTTAAAAGGGTTTTGTGTTTGGCACCAAATAAATCAATTATAGCAAACATACTAGACTGGTAGAGCAACTTTTGGACTTAGCCAATGAAACTGCTGCACTTTATTCGTGTAGGTTTCTGAAGCTGGGCTTTGTAGCGTCTAAAACACTCTTGAATAAATCAGTTACATTTCAAGTACATTTTAAAATGCAGTCATTTAGCTACATTTTTATAAATAAAAATTTTAAAGATCGTTTTGCATATTTGGTTTGTCCTCACAAGTTGAAAAAAATAATAATGCACTAAAATGAAACATTATTGAAACTTTTTCAAATTAATTCCCCAACAACTGCAGCAGAGATGGGCCTTACCTTTGCAATGACTGGATTAAAAAAATGTCCCTGTCAACAAACAAGCCACTGTCCACTGCTCTTCAGAGCATATCTGAAGAGCAGTGGAAACATACCACTTTAGCATTAGCATTAGCCCTGTTGGGTAAACTATTGGTAAAGTTTCATCTTTTCTGGCGATGTGCTGAAAACTGCAACTGTATGTAGTGCTAAGAATCTCATCTTGCCAGCAGTTTTGACTTTAGCAATTAGCACTGTCACTAAACTATATAAACATGGATACAAACTGAAATACTGCTTCAGCAAAGAAATTTCCTCAAGAATTGGTTGTACAACACTTCCTAATTTTACCAAGTTGATGGGTTAAATATTAATTTCTGAGACAACTCAACATATTAGTCTTAGCGTTGCCCCGCAGGACCAAAAGTTACATTTGGCAAAACCAATGTTATCAGTTGAATTGTAATCAAAATATTTAGGTAGACAATTACAGAAGTGCATATGGTTCTGGGAATATTGAGCATTAAAAACTATTAAGCTGCTTTTCTTATTAATAATTTTTATGGCTACTACTTATACCTTGTAAAATAAAATTTTGCAGTGTAACGCAGTTCAGATTTGTAGCTATAGAGACAGCCTTTTCTTCTTAGAAAACCATAAAAATGCTCCTTGCAAAACACGGTGGCTTGTAAATGGAATTAGTCGGCATTTAGGCTGAGAGGATGCAGGACGAACTACTTGCTCCCTGGGCTCATTAGAGATGTGAAGTCTCTAGAGGCTCGCCCATAATTTTAGCTTTCAGCAGCTGTCCACCCCCTGACCACCAGCCACCGGTCACTATGGAGGTCCAGCCCAAACACGTGAGCATATAAGAGAAAGAAATGTCCAGCTGTTGCTTGCTGTTGACACACAATTGTTAGTTGTATTTGTCAAGAAACAGCATATTTTGTTTTGCATGGATCTCGTGAGCGTTTTTCTTACACAGTTCTGTACGTTCAGTCAGTCTTTTGAGGGCAAACATCTATCAGTATTTAAAAAAATCAATGGCCTTAATGAAGCTAGAGCAAATGAAGTTTGCTTTATTAATGATATGTGTGACCTATAAATCTGACTTCACCTGAGGTCAGATAGTTGCCCAAGGTTGCACACTAAAAGACCATATCTGAAGAGCAGTGGAAACATACCAAAAATAATGCAAGACAAATTCAAATACCGACAGAGAGGCAGTGAGGCGGGTTGGAAGTATGTTTTGATCTCTTCATCGCCTCCACTCCAATTTCCAATGTACAGATTCTGTGTTGACATAATTTGTCAACACATAATTTGTGATGTGATGGTGAGTAAATGCAATTACCCTGTCTGCACTGAGAGTCATCTTTTTTTTTATATACCCTCCACCCCCCTTCTCATTTACAAGGTCCACAAGTTATGGTTTGACATTTCTGAATCCTCCAACTGTACTGCACATAAAACACTCTTTATGAGACACAAAACAACATAAATACTTCAAATCTCCAATTAAAACCGACAGTAACACAACAAGCCCCAAGTTATATTTTGTGGTTTTTCTTTTAATTGGCTAAATCTATGATTAAATGTTATGTCAAGTTTTTTCCCCTCATTATTCTCATTTGATTTCCAAAAGGTGTTTGAGATTCATATTGAAACTAAGGAACACTTGTTATTTATCTGCACTCATTAAATGGCCAAGAATCCCCTTTTTATTAGGGAGTTATGTGACAGATAGCTCCAGTTCGAGGAGAATGGGGGCATGCAGTGAACCACTTTATCCGTTACTGAATCATGTGGACTTATGCTGTATTGAATGTGACAAGAGAACAATGCACCTGACCCACAGACCAATGCCACTGAATTCTCTGGAGTGGAGGAATTATGTTTCACTAGAGCTGTACTTTCTGTGGGATGGTTGGTACTTGTTGTTACTACAGTACCAATCAAAGGGAATCTACATGGTAAAATAATGTTCAGTGTCATGAAATATGATTTACCTCACTACAGATTTCTTCTCGATTGTATGTTTCAGTTTCAGGTTATCAAACAATTTTTAATATCATACAAAGACAGCCCAGTACAAATAGCAGATTTTAATCAACACTTTTATTTATTGTTTTATCTATTGAAGTTTATTATCTTTCCTAAAACAATATTGCTCAGAGTAAAAATGTAATTTACATGATCAAAAAAGTAAGAGAAACTGTTTGAGAATATGATGTAGGCTTAAAGATTTCGAAAAGCAATATCGTCCACCAATCTAAAGAGATTAAACAACAGATGAGAAGCAAAATCATTGATATCTATCAGGCTAACACATATTTCAAAGCCATTTTTAAGGCTACGGAGCTCCAGTGAACTACAGTGAGAGCTGTGAAAAAAAAGCATGGAACAGTTGGGAATCCACAGAACGTGTTGTCCTACAAAAATTAATCTAAGCGCTCATTCAGAACTCATCCAGCAGGTCATAAAAACCCAGAACAACCTCTAAGGCACTGCAGGCTACACTCGTCTTGATTAAGGTGACCAAAAAGAACACAAAGACCTGTCTCACATTTACCAAAATAAACCTTGATGACCCTCAAGGCTCTCTCTAAAAGCTTTGGGGGGTCCTCATAGTTTCCTCAAGATAGCATAATTTGTTACAAGACTGAATCCCAGTCTGAATATATGCCTTAATTAAATGCAGATTACAAATGGAGTGTTTTTTTTATCTGTTTTGCTAAGATGTATTTGTTTGGTTCTTGTTACCTCCTTATGAGGACCGATAACCAAATTAAATTTTTGGATCATATTTTTGAATGTGATTTGGTTTAGAGACTCCAAGCTACATAAGCAAGATGCTTCAGGCTGTACAAGTCACAACCATATTTTCATTATTGGTTTTCTGCCAAAGCATGCTTTTTTTGCAGCAATGTAATTTGTGCTAGACTGTCTGTTTCTTCTTCCCCCATAACAAAAGAGTGTCCTCTGTCTCAACCCCATCAAATCACCTGTAATGCATTTAGGGCAGTTTCATGTCAAAGTGTGGCAATTTACATCTGTGTCAAGCCCTCGCTGCCTATTTGATTAGAAAAGGGAGGTGGTAGTCTCTACTGCACACAGAGAAAGAAACAACTGAGAAAATCAGGAGGGAAGTGTGCTTCACATTGTTCTTTAGCTGCTGATAGACTTAAAATCATTCACAAATACATTTTCTGAACCATAATCCAGTATTATACCATTACCTATCCTGTCATATGTATGTCAAAGGTAGGGTTGTAAACTAGACAAGGTGAAGTGGGCAGGAAATTGAAGCAAATTGGTAAGATTTCTTGGTATGAATGGGATCTACAGAGTATCACCATGAGAGCCCCACCATGTGCAAAACAACACAATTAAGAGGGACGCTTAGCTTAATCGGTGAAAGCATCATGCAAATGATGCTGTTTTTTTCTCTAAGCCTACTTTAATCTTGACTGTTATCTTGGAATACAAATCAGGGACTTAAGTCTAATGAAAAGAAGAGCTTAGCAGAGAAAAAGTGAAGAACAGAGAAGGCGGAGGTGTGAAAAACAGAAGTTGTAGAAGACTGTGATCTGCTTACAGCCAAGTTCATCAGATTAATAACAATCACTTCTTTCTTAATTCTGGACTTGTATGTTCACTCATAGCACATGTTTTGTGCTTCTGTGATATGTTTGCACAATAAAAGCAACAATGGAAGCTTTATTACCACTGACTGTAATATTGTCATCATATTAAAACTAATCCAGCAGAAATACTGGATTTATATTTCTAAAATTTTCACGTGTATTATGTCAATTTTTTATTTGCTAGACTTTCTAATTTATTTGTAAACAATTAAAACTTCTTATTTTAGTACTATAGTGGGGAAATTTTACTACAGGCGAATATCTTGTGACTTTATTAATCTAAATGTCCTGTCATGTTATGTTTTATTTTAATGCTCATGAAATTTCACAGCAACAATCTGGTGAAATGTTTGGCCGTACTTGTCAGACATAAGACATTTAAGATTATGGTCCTGGAGATGTTTTCTGCACATGTGAAGGGAGTCAGTCTGTTTCCATTTTTATTTTTTCTGAGCTTGGGTATAAAATAGACTTTTAAGAATCTGTAGGTCTTAGCTGATAGTAATAAACCTGGTGATTTTCACCTTAACAGTGCTTGGATAAGTTTTTTCCATCCCTAACAGTTTTTAATTACTTATCTAATGTCAGAGTATACAGAATAGGGACTGAGATGAGCATGAAAAAGTTACAGTTTGTCTATGGTGTTCTGTGTTGATTTGGCCATATGTTTTAGTTCATGATCTTGTTTATGACTCCCTTTCAGTTCTCCAGTATAGATCATCACATTTTTTTCCCCTCCCCTCCAGGGGTTCGTTTGTGGGCTCTAGTGTCCCTTATATGACAGTAGGCTGACAGGAAAGGGAGAAGGGGGAAGACATGCGGTAAATGTCGCAGGATCCGGGAATCAAACACGCGACGGCTGCGTCGAGGACTCAAAGCCTCCAAACGTGGGTCGCGCTATCCCCTACGCCAACACAGCAAGCCCGATCATCATATTTTTATTTAAAATCTCAGAGTAATTCAAGAGGTTCATATTGGCTGTGGTCTGTAATGAAGTTCCCAGGGGTTCTGGAGGAGAAACAGTCCCACAGCATAACAGAAGGTCCTTTTCCACATATTGATCCATCTTGCACTTGGAGTGTTTTCTGTCAAATTTTACAAAAGCACAAAGCATCTGAAGGTTACTATTGAGACTTGATGACTTTGTACTTATGTCACTTACTATCCTTACTACGGGAAGATAAATATGGGTTGTCAGCCGAGCCTCTTTGTTACACTTACTGTTTAATCATTGCTCTTATTGTAAGTATGGACAAGTTGGCTATTTTACAGCTGCAATTTTCTGCTTCACTTGAACATAACTAAATACAACTTTTTTTTTTCTTTTTTAAAAGCCTTTACGAGGCACAGCATCACTTACAGTTTAATTGTAAGTTTGTGGAAGTTTGTTCCACAAACATACAATTAAACTGGAAAGAACCAAATTTTAAAAATACAAGAAATCATGGTATGAAATCCTGATTGAACTCTGTGAACCAGTTGGTTCACAAAGTCAACAACATTTGGTCTGAGAGGTTAATATTCCTCAGCTTTTCGACCTCAGTGGAAAACGTATAGACTATACCTAAAATTTAGCTCCATCCTGGCTATGCTGAATAACAAACAATTTAAATGAGCTCTGTCATTTCTGATTCAAAAAAGGTCAAATATTAAAATAAAAACATTATAGGCTCATATGGATGGCTAGAAAAAGCTTGTAGTTTCTTTACAACTTGCTGAGGAACATTTATCCAAACATTAGTTAGAGAGCATGTGTATAATTCAGCCTGTGTGTATAATTCTAACACTGTGCGAATTCAGAATAAATTCCAACCTATGCACATGGTACTCATTGTTAAAACTTTCTGAATTTTTAAGTTGTGTGATCAGTCCACCCTGGAAAAACAACAGATCAAATGCATGAATAAAAGTCCAAATTTGATTACATCCATGTAAATGTCTGACTGCACTGTGCATTTGGACTGCACATTTAGCACTTTGTTCGTACTTTTTCAAAGTCAGTACTTGCAAAACTTTATATTCTTACATTCCTTACTCCCTAACATATTTCTATAAAGTGTCATCTCACTAATCTGTGGCCTGTTTTAAATCAGTCAGTCAGGGTATCTTCTTCGCTTCCTCTAATTTTAGAGGGCCCCAGTGACTTAAGAAGACAAGATGCAGCTGAAGGTCTGGTACTCATTCAACAGTCCGAAACATGACTGAGCCCCTCCCCCACCAAACCTACATCTCACTGGTTGAGAATTGCTCATGGTTCACAGACTTTAGTAGAAAGACTTTAAAAATATCTAGATAAGAAGCTGCAATACTAAACAGAGTTAACCCACCATAACTCTGTTTTGTATTTATTTATTTAAAAGTAGCTCAAAATCAACCTCAGGTTAACCTAAGAATTTTTTTTACTTGTTCAGATGACTGAACAAACATTACAAAATCATATATTTATCCAAACAGCAACTATTAGTGTTAGTCCCTACTTGGCCTGCAAACAGGTTGACCGTTATGAATGACTATCTAAATGTCATCCAAGCTGATCGCCCAGCCCGTATAAACTATGAAGTCTCTCTTATACACAAACACATATACAGGCAGACAAAACGAGACAGAAGGTAAGGAACCGCAGAGTGAGGACCAAAGACAAGACATCCTGTTTACACAGGACAGAAGGTAGAAAGCGTATGCCTGTCTCTCCTAGAAGCACACTAATTGCATACAGATGCCCACAGTTAGCAGGCTGAATTCACCATCATTTACTGAAAATTAAAGATTGTACAAAAAAACTAAACAAACAAACAAAAAAAAAACAATCTCCGCTTCAATACCGTTAAAGTTTGCCTAATGGACCCAAATGGAAGCAATCATGATCTTGTTCTAAACCTACATGTGTATAAAAATGACTTCTGAGACAGAGGAACCTTTTGATGGAAGGGTTGGTTAGAGGAAAGAACATTTGCTGACAATTTAATGTTACTAAGGGGACCAGAATAAAAGAGAGTCAGCGAAGCATATTATCTTGTCATACCTAACATGCTGGTGAATTGATCCTATTGTTGCCATTAAAGCATCTGAGCTGCGCCATTATGGATGTAGAAAATTGAGGTGAACCAGGTTAGGTTGCCATTTTCTATTCAAACACACAACTTTAAACACATTAAGGGGCAGGCGGTGGCAATCTGAGTGACGCAAATGTGCTGAATTCAGAATTTAAAGAAAATTCTGCATCTTTTAATGCAGGGCATTAAAAGATTAAAATATAATTCATGACACTTTATGCACAATAATAGGACAAAATATTTTACAGATGTTGACTGATATAATCTGCAGTGGGGAGAGGTGTAACACGTATAATAGTCAAACAGAAGGTCTAGGGATGTGAATGGGGCAAATGTAATTTTTAAAAGTCACTGCATATTAAATAAATCGACAAGAGTATGAACTGAATAAAATGGTAATTTTTTCCTGCTCTTAAGAAATAAAAACATGTGTATTCAACAAAAGCATCTTACAAAATGTTTCAAGTATCCAATGCTCATCAAAAGTTCTAACTTTTTATTTGTTTTTTAATAGATTTCTTGTCTTACATTTACCTATGTGTAAACATTTTATTTGAAGACTTAATTTTTTCCTAACATTTTTATGAAGACACTTTCACAGGACAGTTTCTGGTAAACATTCATAATTATGAAATCCATGGGTCAAGAAATGATACAACACTTGGTGATCATATGGAAATATAAAATAACCAAACAAGTAAAAAAAGTGTCACCAAATTTTCTTCAAGGTGAAACGTTATGTTTTTACAGCAGGTATACCTTCCCTGATTTGCAAAGAAGTGAAAGAATCTCAATGCAGCTTCAGCATTTTGTTTTCTTGCAGTTAGTGTTAAATAATTCAGTTTGTTCGGTTTCTATGCTCTACAGCCCAATTGGAATTCCTTCACTTGCACCACTTAAAAAAAGATATCTCTACTAGCTCATTCAGATGAGTCCCAGTTTTCCTCTTTGCTGCTCAACCTTTTAATTAAACTCCACTTACTTCCCTCAAGTAAGATTTTGGCAGATCAGACAGTTACGCTTACAAGGTGAAAATAATAAAGTGGTGGATACTGACATCAAAATTAGGTGGCAGTGTGGTCAAATTCTCTTTGATGGTATTGGGGCACACCAATACATCATCCCTAAATTTTGACAGCCAGAAGACTTCAGCAGCCAGGCAATCCCATCTAAAACCCCTGTTAATGATTCTGCCACTGTATCCTGCACCTGAAAGGAAAAAAGAAACACTTTTTGAAAATTATCTACATGGTTAAGTAGAAAGTTTGGAATTAATGACGTATGATATAGTTACCATCCAGCGATTAGATAGCTGAGGAAGGCCAAGTCTCTTTGCCACATAAACGCAGGGTGTCCGACATTTGGCTCCTTCACTCGCTTCCTCTGGTTCCCGTGAGATGCAGGAGAGCACCAGTAGTGGCTTGGCTGTGGAATCCCCAACAAAATTCAGCACAGCTCTAATCTGGGCCGCCTCAGACGCCTCATCACCTGAGAAATAAATGTTTTCATGCAGTTATTCAAAAGTCAAACATTACCAATGGCTGCAAAAAAACAACAAAAAAAACATTACAGTTTCCCTCACCTTTTCCAAGTTCTGCATTGGCAACATAAATGAAGCCATCCACCTCCTGGCACACCTTCTGCACCTGAGGAGCAGGCGTATACACTGGATAACCCGCGTCATCAGTTCCTTCAAAGATAAAGAGCTTATTGCTGATGCTCTGCTGCTGCAGTCGTGCTTTTTCTCTTTCGGCTCTGCAGACAGAAAGCAAAGTTACTACAGCCGTAGTGTAAATCTCTGTGTTTTCACAGAGATTTAAACAAAAAACGATTTGTGAATAACTGCAACTCTGTGACATCTTGAATAAAGATCTTACTTGTTTGTGGAATATAGTGTTAGGATGTTAAATTTGTGTTGATTGTTGAACAAGTAGCTGATCCCAGAGCCAATACCTAGAATAAAAACGGTGTCTGGATTTAGTTTGGTTTACTATTTTAGTCTGACAGTAACTAGTAAAGAATGTAAATACTGCCGTCATGTGGTAGGCCATAAAACTACAAGTAAAATGGACAGATTATGCATTCAAATCTTTCATACTGTCTCATATTTCAACCTGAAATTCTACATAACAAATATTATTGGGATTTTATATGGTAGACTAACTCAAAGTGGAAAGAAAGGGATTCAAAGTCTTAAAAGTTTTATCACAGTAAAACCACAACTACTTTATTGAGGCCTCAGATGTTTATTGGAGAACAATAGTAAACTAATGGTGAATAGAGTGGCCCTTCTGCAAACGTAGACATGGCTGTCCATCAGCCCCATAAGACATCCACAGCTCCTGCTGACAGGCCAGCTATTACATCCTGTATGAATCTGATATTCAAGGAGGAATTGAAAGAAATAAAGCCCTTGCTGAAAAAAAATTCTTAACGTGTTTTTTAAAAGTTGCTACATGCCATGGAGGGTCAAAATGTTGCAATTAATGTTCACAGATGCTCTTCATCCAATCTGACTGAGATAAAGCCATTTATAGAACGAACTAGTAAAAAAGCAGTCTCTCTGGCAAACCCAGTAATATACATTAAAGTTGGGATTGTAATGTGGTAAAGTAGAACAAAAAATGAAGTGGTATATAGTCTACAGTTTTTTAAGCTTTTTAGATCATATTGCATAAGTCTTGGATTCAGGATGCAATAATAATATGGCAATTGTGTTTTATTTATATTTGCAGAAACAGAACTATTAACAAGAATAGCAATAACAAAAAGGAAAACTTAGCATTGCCTTACCATTTATCTGCCTGTGTGGAGTACCTGACACAGGTAGCAGATCGGGGGCATGCATCAGTCTTGTGACCAAAGAGACATCTAGCTGCTCCATGCCAGGCCCAAACATTGCATAGCGAGGTTCGGATGAGGGCACCAGGTACTGAAGGAATGAGGTCAGAAGTTCATATGCTGGTCGGGAGGGCAACCACTGCTGTCTGCAGGATGGACAACCTTTCAGGTATCTGGTAAAACAAAACAGTAATTCAAAAAAAACGTATGGAGGAAACTTTTACAAATTGGTTTTAAATCAACGCATTAAGAATATACCTACTCAGGACATGTAGTCACATTTCAGTTCCCTATTTTTCTCTTCCTCTTCTTTTCTGTCATCCAAACTTTCACGCTCACTGACTAGTGGTGCATCCAGCAACTCCAGATCTGGCATTGTCAGATGATCGATGGATGACCAATGTGGCATGTCCCGCAACAGGAAGAATTTCCACAGTAACGGATCTCTCACCATGGCCCTCCAGTATCGACAGGTGGCTCCCAGGTTGCAGATATCCACAGGAGAGAGAAAGGTCATGATCAGGAATTGCACGTCGACCTTTTGAAAAGAGGGATATGGTTAATTTATACATTAGCTAAATACTGAATACTGGTCTGCTATTAAAAAAGGAGACAGGGAAATGAGTTTTAAAGTGACCAGGCTTTTCCTGACTCTCAGTGGTGGTTATGATATATAGATCAGGGTCAAAAGAACAAGATCATGATTACAAGTGCTTGAAACAAGCTTCTCCTGCAGGATGATTGGCCCCCTCCTCTCCCCTAGAAACAGAGTGAGCTTTTCCAACATTTAATCAGCATTTAAGTTGCAAAAACAGCAATCACCTTGTTTTGATGGAATAGAATCAACAAGATGTTAATTTTTTAAGCCTTAGTGTCTAAATGTTTTAATGCAAGTGGTGAAACTAGTCAGACTTTATTTTTTTATGAGGGCAATATGCCTGAAGATAAGATCAATGTTAAGTGTAAATGTCTGATTTTTTCAAATCTCAAAAACCTTCTGATTAACAGACCACAAGGATTTAAATTAAATATTCATCAGTAAACTGTACAGTCAATTCTATCAGAAAAACAAGCATTCCTAAAAACCCTAAAAAAATTAAGTCTTTAAAAAAATAAGCCATACCTAACAGATGAGGGAATATATAAACTTTTTTTTCTAATTTTCAACTCTACACCATAGAAGTTGAGCACACTATAACTACAATTGTTTTGTTTTTTTGTTTTTAAAAAAAGCCTTACAGGAAAGCTGTCCAAATATCCCAAGTGCGACGCCTCTTCTTGCTCCTTATCTAACATCGAGCTTCTGGCAAGCTTTCTCTGGAAAATATCGCTCGCTGAACCGCCTGAAGCTGCGAATCACCACGGACTTCAGCTGCCCATTTCTCTCAGCCATGGCTTCAGATGTTAAAACTCACTGACAAACTAATAACAAGAACTTTCATCCCAGTGAGACGCGGTCGGCCAAACGATAACAAATCTGACGTTTCCTTCTCTTTCACTTCCTCCTTAGTGGCAGTCCTAGAGCATTGTGGGTGGTGTAGTTTTGCATGGAATGAAACGGATTCGTAACCAAACAAGTACAACATAATACGAAACAATTTCTGAAAACAAATCATATCTTTATTGTCAACAAGGACATAAAAAAAAGATTTTTTTTCTTCAAATAACAGGCTCTGTATTAATGGTTACACTGTCAACGTTATCCAAGTGGAGTGGTAGGAAATGAATATTATGATACATGGGAGAACAGGCAACACATTAGAAAAATGGCATCTACACACTTAAACATACTTAAAATTGGTCAAAATTTCTGAAACATCTTGCTTTACTTACAATGTGTATATTTTATACACACGTTAGCCACAACTCTATTACATCTGAAACACATTAAAAATGGCAACAAAACAATAAATAAGATGTTATGTGCAATGTCACACATCCAGCTGGATTATTTTCAAATCTGAAACAATTGTAAAAAGTAGAGACGGCCATCTTATTTAAATAACACCCTCTGAATATCAATAATAAAGTTATTATAACATCTTTAGAGCAAACAACTGCTCCAAGCACTATTCAAGATGAGATCTGCGCAATAAGCAGAAAAAAAACAAACAAACAAAAAAAACCAATTAAGCTTCCTGTCTTTGTTTTCCTCCAACGTTCTAAACTCTCACATGCTCTGCCCGAGTTCTTTTGGACTAAGATAACCCAAAGACACCTTTTCATCACATACACATACAGGGTATCCTGCTTTTTCACCTTCTACGACACTGCACCTCTTTTTTGGAGTTCCATATTTATTTGGGTTTGACACATTTGAACACTGAACTCAGATCTCCGCCTGATGGTAACTTTTACACATGAGCAGTTTATTTCACTGTAAAATACTAAGGATTTCCTTGGCATTTTCTGTATTCCAGCCCTGGCCCTGCAGAGGTCCCTCGCAGGCATTCACATATTTGTTCAGAATCTGTGTACCGATGTCCCGAAACTGGAGGCCGTCTTCTTTGTGGTCTGTAGAGTCAGCGCTGCAGTCCTCATACTTGACGGCCCAGAAACACATTTCCCCAATGTACATCATTGTCAGCAGGTGGGTGTCTGAAAAAATACCTGTCAAAACACACAAGCAGATAACAGGCATGACAAAAAGGAAGGCATAACAGTGTTTTACTATTCAGGGATGAACATATTTACCCTCAGATAAAATGCTTGCTCCACTGTCATGAAGCACCACCCCATCACTGAGCTTCACTGTGTTTCTAACTTGCAGCATCCGCATCAAATACCGAACACCTTCTTGAATACACTGGATCAAAATGTGCATGTATGCCAAGAAAAATGTTAGAAGCTTTTAGACACTTTTTCCAGCCAACATGGTCAAAATGTATGAGACATGACATTTCACAAATGCTTCAACTGTAGTTCCTTGAATTCATACTGCTTGAACTTTTGTCATCTAATCATATTACAGCAAGAAACGTCAACATGCTGTATTTTATTTCGGGTGGGGGTGAGGGGTCGGGGGGGGGGAGTGTTGTGTTAGGTCAGCTCACAGTAACTGTTTTATTAAATATCAGCAATAAAGGGTGTGAATACAAACGCACACCAGAATTTTCAGATTTTATTTGCAATTTTTTTTTCACAACCCATATGTCATTCCTTCTAATTATGCATTAGTTTGAATACTTTTATCACATAAAATTACAAATACAATCCGTCTTTATTTGTGGTTACACTGTGGCACAAAGTGAAAAAGTTCAAGGGGTATGAATACTTCTCCAAAGCAAAGTATATTTACAGTGTGGTACCTTAATGAATGTGTCCTTGTTCTTCTTGATCCACTGCTTTCGCTGATGAAGGGTGTGGCAGTACATGTACAGCAGAGCTCCACGTCTCCAGTAGAGACATTCCAACAGCTCTGTGCCCAACACGCACTGCACCTATTAAGCACCAAAATAAACCAACAATACAGTTTCATGATGATAGACCACTATGTAAACAAATCACACACCTGACACACACCCATGTCAGGTAAGAAAGTGCAAAATGAAATCAATTAAATATATGTGGAAAAGAATTTTCATCAGTTAACTGAAGAAAGACACAACAGAAAACCCTGATGGATATACTGGCTCTTAGAGGGGAGGGGAGGTGTATCTTTTTCTTTAGTGTGCCTATATTCAGAATTTTTCAAACTGAAATCTCTAAGAGAATATTTGAATAACAGACTCTGAAATAAAACTGTTCATAGAAACATGCACACCTCCTGTCCTGGTGCCAGCCGTGCCACCAACACCTCTGGCTCAGTCAGGTCCTGCAGCAGCTGCTGGATCTTAAATGGTGAGGAGTCTTCGGGGAATTCCTGATCTACCAATTGATTCTCTTCATAAAAGGTGATGTCAAGAATCACCTAGACAGGAAAAAAAACAAATACAGATCAATACATAAAACAAAGAAAAAAAAGTTCAAATACTACTACAAAAATGCAATATACCCTGAAGTAGCACACAGATGGCACAATTACTGAAGTCTTTAATTGAGTGCTTTTAATTTTGAGACTTGTCATTTGCTTTAACAAAGCCCCTCTTTGACTTCTTACTTTGTCTCATCTAAATGTGCATTTTGAGCTAAATTACCATCGCTGTTGATGCATCATCAGCAAAAAAAGGAGAGTTTGTTCAGACTGAAATTCAAGGGGATTTGCTTCCTGGTAAAAGGTTTGAATCATGGTAAACAACCATGGCTCTTCACTTTAAATCCCCTTTTAATGACACACTGATTTTGCTTGGATTGTTTTCTTAAAATAGCTGCAAAATTAAACTAGCTTAACACAAAGTAAGCATAAACATGAGAGTCTGCAGCTAAACCTTTTTATGTCTGAACGGGAATACGATCAACTTCAAGCATTTAGGCTGCTTAGTTTAACACAACACACAGAGGGACATATTGAAAAGTATCTGCAGTGGCTAAATGTAGGCAAACATGTGTTTACAGGAAGTTTTAACTCAGAAATTAGACTTAAAGTCTGAACTCCTCCTACAACACAGATCAGTCTCTTTGAACTGATGCAGTTTACCCAAATGTTAATAATGGATTATGCATTCATTCATTTGGGGAAAACTCCACACATATTTATGTATATTTACATATACTAATAGAAATTATGCATGCTGGATTATGGGGAAGCTGATGCTGATTTCCAGCAGTAAATGAGTGAGAGGAGGATACACTCTGGACAATACAAATACAAGCACAGGACAAATAACCATTCTATCACACCTAATAGCAATTGAGAGAGTCCAACCAGCGCTTCTCCATTCCAGTCCTCAGGCCCCCCTGCTCTGCATGTTTTAGCTGTACCCCTATTTCAGAACAGCTGATCTAAATGATTGCATTACCTGTTCTGCAGCCATCAAGTACTGCAGAAGCCTGTTAATCACTCATAGATTCAATCCAGGTGTGTGGCAGCAGGGAAACACCTAAAACATGCAGGGCAGGAGGGGCGTGAGGACCGGAATTGAGAAGAACTGAGCTAACCTAACATTGTGGGCGACACAAGCAGATATGAGGAAAACCCACTTCCACCTAAGGGACGAAACAAAGCTAATGTGTGCCACCTTGTGAAATGGATCTCATAAAACAAACAGCAAAGAATATGCTGGTTGAATGTGATAAATACTGTCAGGATTCCCATTCTGAGATATCAAGCACTCTGACACATATTTCGTTTTACAAGAATCTCTTTAGTGGCAGAATAATGGATCGTTGAGTGAAGAAAAACCTGTGTGTAATCCTGAAGCAGCTTGGAAAAGTTCAAGCTTTCTCCTCCATGTCTGTAAAAGCCTTTCAACTTCTCTAGTATTGCAGACGCATTCTGCAAATAGTCATCATCTATTAAAACAGAAAAAAAAAATCCCGTTAATATTCACACCACAGGCGTAACATTAAAAGTACATGAAAATTAGAAACAACTTCTAAAAGGCTTTCTTAGCATTGAAAGCGCAGTGGTTAGCTTTTGGGGGGTCATGTTGTGGTCAGACTAATGATCGTACGTTGCTCAGTGGTTTGCAGTTATGTCGCAATGGAACGCAATGCTTACATTCTACGGCAAATAATTATTCTAACTGTTTATTTTTAAATCTGGTTTAGCGTCAGTTTCTTAAATAACATTCCTCAACTGTATTTAAGCTAATGTTTCACTGTTCGTCATTAACTATATATATATAAACAACAAGTACAAAACAAACCACAACTTAGACAATAAACGTCATTATGAAGCTGCTGAGCTACCGGTTGGTTAAAAGTTAAAGTGAACGAGTTGTCAAACCGCATAGTTTTAGACATCAGTTGTTGCTATGGCTGCAAGCTAACGTTCGTTAGTTAGCTTCTCAGCTAAACAACCCAGGAAAAAAAATATTTCTCTTCTGAAAAGAAAATATTCAAGACCGTCACAAAACAAAAAAATAATAGAACGCTATGGTTAATCGATACCTTGCTTTTCAGCCCGGAGACATGAGCATTTGTTGTCTATCTCAAATATTCTCCTCTCCAACTCAAAATCGTGTCGCCTGTAGTCGTCTGCCATGACTACACAAAGTGTACGTCACGTGAGCAGGTGGTTACTGAGGTAGACGTAGAACGAGTAGACGCTACTTTGGCTGAGTTGGCCAGTGAGAACAAAACGTCAACAGGCATCTGGAGTCAGGGGATACGCCATATTGGGAGAGGCAAATTCACATTTAATTTGCCTTTCAAAAGGATTCAAAAGGTGCCTGGCCACCTTGTTTTCACTGTGAGAACCAGGGCAAAAGAAGATAGATCCGAGATTCTTGTAAGCTACAAATCACCAGATCACAGCAGTACTCCATCCATAATTAACATAAAGGTACATATATCACAGAAGAACAGAATATTGTATACAAATGTAATTAGTCACTCATTCTTGTTATAACCCTCACATATTATGTTGATTTGTTGCTCAAGGAGTGAAATATGTCAAGCCTTGTTTTCTTGAACTTTTTATGAATATAACTTACATATAAACTCCATTTAAATTTCGTTGTCCTTGTGACAATGACAATAAAGATTTATCTATCTATCAAATTCAGTGTCTGTCTTTCTGACAAGGTTATCCTTTGTCACCAATTCTGTTCATAACCTTTGTGGAAAGAATTTCTATAGATGCAGCCAAATCATTAAAGAGATCAATTTTAGTGATCTAACGGTTGAGTCTGCTTTTTGTGGATGATATTAGCTTCATCAGATAATGATCTCCGGTTTTCACTGGAGCACTTCGTAAAATCAGCACCTCAAAATTTAAGACCTTGGTCTTGAGGGTAAATAGTCATCTCTAGGTTAGGGACAAGAATGAATCATCATGGTTCAAATAGTACAATGAGAGAAAAATTTAGCAGGAGATCAACAGGGGACTGGTGTAGCATCTGGAGTGATGGTGTAAGGGTCGCAGAAAGAGCTGAGCTAAAAGGAAAAGCTCTCAATTTACTGGTCAATCTCAGTTTTTATACCATCATCATGGTCTCAAGCTCTGGGTGACCAAAAGAACAAGATCGCAGATACAAGCGAAAAATTAGATTCCCTCCACAGGGTATCTGTGGCTCGTAGCAGAGCAAGAGTAAGAGTAGGAGGATCGTACGTTTCTACAAAATGCCACTCACAATATGGTGGCAAGGCGGCGTAAGCTCATGCAAGTTCTATTTTTTCTAGGTCTAGGGTTTTCTCAACCTTTTTGACGTACGTTATTCTCCTGATCTTAAAGTAGCTTCTCAAGACAAAGTTTATAAAAACCAAATAATTTTTTGGCTTGCGTCTTGTCATATGGCCTTACGAAATTACGTTCGAAGCCAAATTAATGTTATGTTATTTTTACCCTGCATAAAGCTATAGCAAAGCGGTGGCGAAAGGGTTAAAATTAAATGAGCAGGTCATGCCTTTGAAAACATCTCCTTTGTGAAGAGTGTTTAGGAACTCCGACACATGTCGTCGAGCTTTTAGGGGAGGGCACCTAGCTACATTCAGCTGTCTTTCGGCCTGCTGCATAATTAATTTAACCCTCGTGTGTACATCCAAAAAAGATGGCGACCCTTACAGCGTTTTGCAGAGCCGAGGGTTTAATCTTCAAAAACCTCGCAGGTCATCGAAGAGCCAGAGTAAACTTCGCTGGCCACCGCCTCCTAAAGGTCTGTTTTTGAACTATGGCTCAAATGTGTCTTAGAAGGAAGAAAAGTTGTGGTTGACGTGTCTTAACTATCGCTAAGGAGTTTCTGTTTGTTGGCTGCAAAACTCGAGATCACGTTAGGCTCTCGATACCCAAGGACGTACCTTGGAAGTACAGCTAAAAGTCTGCTATTGCTGAGAACACAAGGAAGCAGTACTTGATAAATGCTTGGCGCCCAGCTAAGACCCTTCCCATGGTTTTAATAAATGGCCCATTTTTACTCGGGTATGGGCTTTTGTTCATATCTATAATGGACAATAAATTGTTAAGTTGACAGATATCAAATATGCATAAGCAATTTAGTTTTAATTTATCATCATCATCAGGTAAACTCAAACCTAAAATACATACCTAAAACAAAAACAGATTCAAAAGTCTTATTTTAGAAAGAATGCATTTATTAAAATGCCCCCAAAAGACCTGCTAAACAGCCGGCAAGTGCAGGAAATTGATTCCATGACTGTCTAATCATAAGCAAAGGAGTTGATGGCAGGACACGATGGGGCAAGAGGATAACTAGGAGCTTGAATGCAGGGAAACTGCATGCAAACCTGCAACCAGTGGTGCAGCAAGCTTTTCAAATTGTGGGGGGGGGGGGTGTGAAGCAAATTCCAATAGGTGAATGGAGGGAAGGAGACTGCTACCTTGGCTGAATCTACCTCTAAAAATGTAACATGTTGTTTTTCTGCTACTGCACAAATTGAACAACCTGCATTTGAGACCCTGAAAACACAGGGTTGCTATTGGTCGCTGCATTGGTCAGTTGTTTATATGTGGAACAAAATTAAATAACGACACTGTATTCCAACCTGCAGGCTAGATATTCTAAATAATGTAATGTCTGAGATTATTGAGCCCCTGATTACCATTACCGTTGTTGATCAGGATTTGTTTGGTTATGAATAATGAGACAACCCAACAACTATCAACCATTATGTGTGAAGGTATAGGAGAAGGTCATATTCAACCTCATCAATTAAAAGGCCTAACCTTCAAAATGAACAGCAATAAATAATTGAAGAATGTATATGAGTACAAGTTATGAAAGAAATTTCCTTTTTTGATTTTATTTTTTTGAACTTGAATTTTGAATTGTATTATATTGGTTCAACATAATGTCCAGTTCTACTACATGTCAGTCCATGTACCTAACTCATTCCCTCTTGTTCTTTCTGCAGACTTGTGGTTGCTATTTTTCCACATCCAGTCCTAGAAGTTCGCAGTTCTACTCAGATCCAATAGAGGCAGTGAAGGATATTCCTAATGGTGCTACTATTCTAGTTGGAGGTAATATTTAGCATTTTCTAAAAAAAGAAAAAGAACGTCTACGTCACCAGAATGGCTTCAGTCGCATAGAGCTAATTGTACGTTCAACACAGAAACTATCTGTGCAGTGGCAACTTTACTATGAAGAGGTGTTAGCCTGAGCATGCTGGCTGATTACAGTTTAAACATTGAGCACGCACAAATTCCTTGTCTCTTATTTATAGTCAAGCTCACAGGGACATTGTTGAACATTTTCCACTGCGTCATATTCCTGTTTGAGGAAAGTCTCATGTAAAGCAATAATAAAACATTAACCTCTCAGTGTTTTGGTCAAAAGATTTCACTCATTCGACTCAAAAGCCTAGATTTCTAAAGCCTTTTGTGTGTTTATGATTGTTGTGCTATCATAAACACACGACATTCATGGTCATGATCATCTGATCAGTGTGTCATTTAAAGAAGTTGAATGTCCAATGGCGTCATCCATGATCCTTGGACTTTGCGGTTTTGTGTGTGATTTGTAATTGTCATGTGCCTATTTGCTCTACAAATTTGACATGTCGCAGATATACAAGGTAAAAGTTCAACTTGATCTTGATGTTTCACCTTTCACACAGTGATTTTGTTTATTATTGCTGTTTTATATCATTTCATTATTATTTGTCTGGTATTTTCCAACACAGGCTTTGGGTTGTGTGGGATTCCAGAGAATCTAATCAACAGTTTGCTGAAGACGGGCGTAAAGGGCATCACTGCAGTCAGTAATAATGCAGGGTAAGAGTGTTCGTTTTTTTATGTCAATGTGGAAATTAGGAGGTATGCTGATTCTGTGTTTGTAAATGCATTAAATGGCTTACAATTTATTAAATTTGCAGAAGTAGAGGTATTTTTTTTTCAGTTATGCTAACAAAAATGTAATCTTTGTGGCTTTTTACCTTGTGATCCAAAACTGATCCAAATTAATTTAGGTGATTGATACATAAGGATTCAAAAAAAATCCTAAAGATTCTTTTAAATTTTTTTTATGACAATTTTTTCTATTTTTCCTAGAGTGGATAACTTTGGCCTGGGCCTCTTGCTGCAGACCAAGCAGATCAAAAGGATGATTTCCTCCTACGTAGGAGAGAACGCTGAGTTTGAGAGACAGTATTTGTCAGGAGAGCTGGAAGTGGAGCTAACGCCACAGGTTGGTGTAGAAATGTTACAGTACAAAACACACATTACCAAGCATAAGATTAATGTTTTCAATAAGTTAAGCTTTATTAACACCCTATTTTTGTTGATCAAAATGTAAATTCTTCTGATCATGGCTCAGTTTACACACTTTATTGCACTTGCAATAAATTTGTCTCTTCCTCACCACAGGGGACTCTTGCAGAGAGGATCAGGGCAGGAGGTGCTGGGGTTCCAGCCTTCTTTACTCCCACCGGCTATGGCACTCTGATCCAAGAGGGAGGCTCTCCTATTAAGTACAACAAAGATGGCAGCATTGCTATTCCTAGTGAGGAGCGAGAGGTTAGACTGCTCTTCCCTCGGCTTTTGGTTGCTTCATACTTTAAATTCAAGATTCCATTTTCTAAAAAATCCTGGGGGCAAATAGTTTTTGCAAGGGAAGGTGAGTTTCTGGTGGGTGAGGAGAAAGCATTCTTCCTTGCTTCCTTGTCTTCTTTACAGAACTCAACCACTCGCTTTGCAAGACAAGCACTCGCTACATCCTGCTTTTTATTGTAGCCAATAAGTTTCCTCACATTCATTTAACACTTTCTTGTTGGGATTCCTTAAATCCAGAAAATATCCGTTTTGTGAAGATCATGAAATACAGTTGTGTACCATAGTTACAACATTAACTTTACTGATCAGTTCTCATGGCATAACTATATTTCACTTAACTACTGAAGTGTACAATTTTGCACAATTGTACACTTCAAAAATCGTCCTATAATTGCCCCCCCTTACTAACCCTTGTCTCCACAGAAAACATATTTGGTTTTGAACATAAATCAATGGCGTCAGTAAAGCAAGTCGGCATAGCTGGCTAGTCAGGACTAATACTCTGTGTTAAACCTATTTATGATATTACAGTGTTAAGATGTGGGCTTTATTTCCAGTTGCACTGTATGATAGAGTCTGAATTTCTTTCTTTTGGATTTGCTGTGTTGTTTATCTACAGGTGCGGGAGTTTAATGGCAGGCACTACATTATGGAAAAAGCCATCACTGGGGATTTTGCTCTGATCAAAGCATGGAAAGCTGACAAAGCGGGAAACATTGTTTTTAGGTAATTATACGACATTTTGAAAGAAAGGAAAAACTACTTCATCTACAGACTTGCTAGAATGAGCCTTTTCCTTCTTTTGACTAAACTTGGTGTAAATGTGGGAAATTAAGTTTCAGGAGAAAATGTTAACCTGTTCACATCATTGTATTAAACTTGTTGCAGGCATGTCTCGTATCTTGAATACGTTGTTGTTCCCACACAGCAGCCTGCTTTATGTTGATTTTTTTTTCCCGTTCTGATAAGTGCAATAATATTTGTAAAGTATCTGGATCTACCTTGGTGTTGCTGACACAGTTCATTTATTTTCTGACAGCCAGGTGGCAGGTTGTCAGCCATATTTCAGGCCCGTTTTGCTGAGTATGTTGGTCCTGTTTATAGACAGGTGCACATCAGTACATTGCTGTAAAAAGTATTTTTGTTATTTAGTAAAATCTTTGGCCCTTAAAACAAGTTTTTTCACTGCTTTTCTATGTGGTGTTTTTGCAACAATGTAATCCTTCATAGTTTCTATCATGAATCTACTTTTCTTGCATCCTTTTATTGTGGTTTGGGAATATTCCAGTGCCTTCTAACCCATTGAAAGCTAAAAGGAAGAAACACTTTAGAAAATTATTTATAAAATGCTTTGTTCACATGTAATAGTTTTGTTATTGTTAATCTTACTTGATCACAGATTAAATTAAACCTTGGGTTACTATTTTTTTACTGTATGCACTAGTTAAAAGAATGTGTATTTTTAAGTGTTTTACAAGTTTTTTTTATATAACTTGCTCACAGTAATATTGATAATAATTTAAACTTAATTTCATTCATCAAATGCACTGATCTTGACCTTTTGTATAGTTATTTTTTTATCCTCAAGAGGGCAGTGTTCTCCAGTTCAGCACCAGCTGATTCGAGAGGTTGTATAGTAGACACTCCTTTCAACCCTTTTTAAAACCCCATTTTGTGTCCAGTTTTGGAATAAAAATCTCCCCAGCATAATAACTTTCTAGAAATCATGTGCGTTGTTTTTGTGTCTTACAGGAAAACGGCAAGAAACTTCAACCAACCCATGTGCAAGGCAGCCAAAACCACAATTGTTGAGGTAGACATAAATGTTCATTTAATCTGCTAGGAAGCATTTAGATTAGTGTTATTATTAAAAAATAACACATTTTTTTGTGTTATCAAAGCAAGAGATAATTTAACATTGTTAAAGAAAGTCTTTATAAATAGTTTTTTTTTACAACTGTTGCCAGGCCAGGTTGGAGAGTGGGCAGCAGTTTTTAAGATCCATTTCAAGATAGATTTTGGGTCTAGACTTTGACCAGGTCATTTTAACTTATGAATACGCTTTTACTTAAGTTACTTAAATGACATTTCAGGGTATGCTCAGAATCAGAATGCTTTTATTGTTATTGTACCAAAGCACAGCAAAATTCATTTCATTACAACCCATCCAAAGAAGACAATAAACAGACAAACACAAGGAAGACTGATGCCTGGGGCTGCAGCCATTGAAGGCGCTGCCCTGCAATTTTCCAATGACAGAATCAGCTTTATTGGTCAGAATTGTGAGTACAAACAACAAACCTTGGTTTCACACTCTCTCAGCGCACAGACAATAAGTATTGATATATAATATGTAGAGGAAATACATAAAAGATTAAAGGACAACCAGTTTGTTATAAAGACAAGTGGAAATGCAGGTTGTGGTAGTTCAAATATCCTAATTTTATTTCACAGTACAGTAGTAAGTAAGTTGGGCTGTAAGATGTTCATTGTGTTCATCAGAGAGACAACCTGGGTAGAAACTCTTTGTGGCTTTTGCAAATAGGGCTCTGTAGTGCTGATCTGAAAGTAAAAGTTTAAACAGTTTATGTCCAGGATATGGGGGGTCTGCAGAGATGTTAGATGTCCTTTTCCTGACCCCTGTTCCTGTAGAAGTCCTGAATGGAGGGAAGGTCAGCCCTATGATCTGTTATGAAATGAAGGGGTATGAATACTTTTGTAAAACACTGTATCAAGACATTTCCATATAAGATGTCTGTATAGAGGCTAAACAACTCAAACTACCTGAAAGAGATTGCAAGATATTTGTAAGGTTGGAAACTGAGGACTGGTTCTCAAACTTTTTACCTGATAAAAGAAAGGCTCAATGATAAGATTCTGGCTTCATGCAGAATAAATAACCAATATAAAACCAGGCTCTTTTACGTGTCAGATAAAGTGTTAATAGTTGCAGCTTAAAAATGTCTCAACAAACTCCAAATTTATTTATATTTCACTGAATTGAACTCTGACATTAGGTATTATTTATAGATAAGGCATAATACTCTGTGCAGAAGGCTGTCCATGACATGACCGGTTTCAATCTAGCTGTCTGGTCTCCTACTTGTCCAGCATTTGACAGTTTAGAATTGTCATCACTTATCTTTTCCTTGTGTGTCTCCCTCTCAGCTCCACCAACACACAGCTTCACACCTCCGATGTAGACACTGCTCAAAGAAAGTGTGTGTGTGTTAGGATAAACCTTTAAATGCAAGCACTTTCTCAAAATAAAAAGCTGTGGTCAGCTTTTGTTTAATACTGTAAATATCTTAAGAACCAAAAGCATATTTTTAATTATTTTACAGTTGCTGGACCTGAGATTTGGTTTACTGTTGATTTTAGAAGTATTTGAAAGGGAGAATAAATTGAGTCACCATGGAGCTGCTGTGGGCTTAATACGTTAACTAATTTGTTCCAGTCGGTGAGCCATAAAGTTTCCTGCTTAATTAAAAGAACTTCTTGATTTCAGCTGTATGTCGTCATGCAGATTTGTTGTGGTCGCAATCATGACAGTGATGACTTATTAAATAATGAAGAGTTGGTGCAAACAGGAATTCTTTCTTTTTTTTATCAAAGAAACACCTTCAATAATGATAGCTTTTATCTAAAGTAGCACTCATAACAATAAAAGACTGTAATTTGCAGATAATTAAGTTTAATATTTAACTTTGACTATTATCTGTTTGAGGGTTTTTTTTTTTGTTTGTTTTGTTTTTTTTTACGAATAAAAATGACCCACAGTGTTTGTAGACCCAGTATGCATTGGGTTTTGCTTGGAGCTATTTTTTTCAGCTACATCCAGCTGCATTTCTAAGATTGTTTTGTAACAGTTCTTCTCACAAACGGTGGCGGATGGCAGGAATGTTGGTTGCAAAAATGGAAAGTGGATGGCATGAGCTGAAAAATATTTTAATCCTACAGTATTACAGGTTTTCAGGATTTGCCTGACATATTCCAGTTAACAAGGTCTGAGGAAAAGATATGATGGCAAACAGCCTCTGCAAAGTTTTGTGGATGAAGAAGTAATTTTCTTACTTTACAGGTGTTTAGGTATTTACCTTATTAGTGTGTAGAGGTGCAGTTGTGTTTAATGGAACTGTACATAAACCAGTTACTTGTATCTGTTGCAAATGAACCATTGTAATATATTCATTTGGAATCATTAGATTTTTTTTTATTCTGTATAGTTTTAATTACCCTCTTAATTTCAAACACTGAGGTTTAACCCATGAAACACTGATTCTGATCACAGATGTACTCTGTGCTGCCCAAGTAAAATGTCACAGTTAAAGTGAATTTGACTTATTGCACCAAGTCTAATTTACTTTAACTGTATCACTTAAGAGATCACTGAGACATTTAAGTTATATGAATTTCGAATCTTACTTTATAATGATCGAGTGGATTGAACTTTATTTAATTTTAGCCTCCTATGCAGAGCGATTAGTGGGTTCCTGTCTTTGAAATGCATGCAGCAGATGTGCTATAAGTGCATTAGTACATCTGTCTGTACATAATATAGTTCCTGCTCTTGTTATACTTTGTAGATGGTTCATGTATAAAGTATAAAGTTGAGTCTGGATGCTTTCCTTTTGAACACGCTAAATGTTTGTTTTATCTCAGAATGACACACACAAAGTTTGCTGCTCCTTTTTTTAACCATAAAAAACCTTCATGCAGGAAAAGGATTTTCTTGGTTTAACTCACCTTTGTGAAACCTGTGGGAATATAATGTTATGAGAAGGCCTGGATTAACTTTTTGTTTTGTAAAATGAAAAGATGGCTTGTTCTAATACCCCTAAAGAGCAAAGTGAGCTGAAGGGTAATGATGGACTGGACACAACTAAATTACAACCATGAGCAAAATGGGTCCAATTTCATGTTATTACAACTGCCTCATGTTGGCTCTCAGCTCTACCGATTCTACATCTTATCTCTTTGGCATGGAATTTAGGTAAACTGTTGTCAGAAATTACGGGCTAAACATAAATAATTACGGGTCTAACGGCTACCTAGAGAGATGGTTGCCTCTCATTAAATTATAATTTGGTCAAAAAGTTGGATTATTTAAGTAGTTCAGAAGGCTTAATGGCCATGTTAAGCTTTCTTAAGTGATCATACCACACTTATGATCACTGTGCAATGATCAACACTTATGATCATTTCACAGTGATCATAAGTGTTGTATTTCTGTTCGTTTTGATGATTATGACTTTTAGTTTGTACTCTGCAACACAAATCAAACCTTTTTCCCTTTTTCTCCCCACTATCTATTAAACATGCACACTCTTTGCTCTCCACATGAGAGAGCAAGATGAAACCTGCTGTTTATATTAGTTGTTACAGGCGTACAACCACGAAGCACTTGTTCTAGTTTATAGTACCTTTTTTATTGCACCAGAGGTAACATGAACGTTATCTGTGACAACTTCTTCATGATTAGAAAGTAATAGACACATGTTGCAATGCCATTTAAAAACCTTTTATCTTTGATAATGATGCAATTACTGTCTTTGTGAAAATAGATTTATCTCCAGGCTTCGAGCCAGACTTAGTCATAAATTCAGTGATCCGTTGTCATAATCAACCTGCTGTCTGGGTGCACTTGTTAAATAACCACCAGACCTTGTCGGTTTTTATGAAACTGACTTTTTTACTTGCAGCTCAGCTTCCAAGTAGTTCATTACTAAGGTCTTCTAAAAACATGACAACCTTCTGTTGGGTCAAATTTCATAGGATGCTTTAGTTTGTCTGCAGCCAGGTAACCTCTTAATGTTTTAGGAACTAACCAGTTAATGGTTGCTAAGGGATAGTAAATTTCAGGCTATAGCAGATGGACTCATGACAAACGGGACGTTGTAAAATAATAATTTTAACCCAAGGTTTGCTTCAATGTTGGTAAAAGGACTAATATATACATACACACACACACACCCTCGCGCACCCCCACACCCACACACACAAGAATTGGCCTTGACCAATACAAGAGCCTTACTCTTCATCTAGTAAGATGATTGAAAAAACCTGCTGAGTTTCTCTGAAGTAAATCAATGTCTTTCTCAATTACATTAAACTTTAAGAATTTGGAAAACTGTCAGAAAATCAGTTGTCACTGAAGAAAATTTCTAGATCATCACCAGCTCCTGCCATGGTTGCTAGGCAACCAGATCTGCTGTTTGATTGTTCACAGTTCCATGGTATCCAGCTGCTCAGGTTTTCTCTTTTAATGCAGGTACAGCAAAACACCCCCAGTGCATTATGGGAGTCAGTGTAGTAAATCACAGTAGTTTTTGCTATAATTTGACAATTGGTCATCAGGTAAATGACACAACAATATTTCAGTATAGTTCAATAAATGTGTGTGCTCTGCAACCACTCATGCAAGAATTTATATCTTTGCGTGTTTTGTTTGTGTAACTGGAGGAGAGCTCTAAATGGATATAAATGACCGAGTGAGTATTCCGAGTGATTTATCAGCCTCCCACTTTACATTTGTGTGGAAATAAAAATAGCAGTTGTTCTTTGCACCTTAAGCCAGATTTTGTTTTTGTGCTTGAGGTTTGTTAAATGTTTTAAAATGAACAAAATATTCATAAGAATGATTTGACTTGGTGATTGATTAATTTCTACTGCCACTAATTGGTAGCAAATCACAGTTTTGTGTGATGCACAGGGCTGTTGTAAAAACATCATAACCAATATACCCTAAATTAAATAAGGCTTTGAGCTTCTTTTAGAAGCAAGCTAGCCCACACCTATATTAATAAAAGCAATCTTAAAAGGACTACAATTCTCTAAATCTGTTGGTTGGTCATAACTATTGTGAAATATTTAAAAATTCCTCATTAAGGCTAGTAGTTGAAACCCAATATAAAAAGAATGGGTTGAGGAACGACTCACTGTACTTGTGCGAAAAAGAAATAATTCCAGAGTTCTGTGCTTGACTGATATTGTTGCAGAAGATCTCCATAGTATGGTATTGACTAAAATTCCTTTATTGCTGTTGTACATTGGGAATGCACACCCTTTGAAGGTATCAGGATTTCATCCTGAAGTACTTAACATGAAATGCTTTATGTGATCATCATGGCATTGTCTAGTTTGCAGAGGTACGGTAGGTTTAAAATTTTTAGTAACACTTCCCAACTTAAAATACCTTTTCTAATGTATTGACTAATAAGATACAAAACTCACCATCCGCTTTAGTAGGACTACCTGGCTAGTGTCAGACTAGATCACCTGTTACTATCAACATTCATCCTGCTGCCGACTTGTGGACTGAGAGAACTATTTGAGCTTTGTGACATGGTGAAACATCCTGCAGGAAGTTGTCAATCAAATTGTCCTTCTGTTCTATTCTGATGTTCAGTTTGAATTGCAGACAGCTGTCTTCACTACAATTAGGTACTTGGAGGCATTGAGTTGTCCCCATATGACTTGCTTATTTGCTTAATTTGTGATTAATTTGCTAATTTGTATTACCAAGTAATTGGATGGGTATACTTCATAAAGTGGCTGCATGTGATGCACAGTTTTCATTGCAGACTAGTATTTACTAATTTGAACTTTGTGTGTTTTGTCTTTTGAATTTTGTTGGTTTGCTTACTCCAGTTTTTGCTCCTGAAATATTAAATCTTATACTGTAGTCTTTCGATACTGAATATCTTGTGTCTTGTTTGCCCTATTGCTGGAATTTCAATTACAGTCAACAACCTGGGTGTTATTTGTTACTGCTTATTTTGTCTCCTTGGGCTTCCTGGTCTTATTTTTTTCTGTCTTTGTCTTTCTTTCGCTTTCTCAACAAATCCAGTTACCTTCCTGCCAAAACAAGTTGATCAGACTTTGTGGGCATAAAATGTGCAGTGCTCTCATTTTTACATAACCTTTAGTAAGGGATGTTATGAGGGCTCTGTGTGATCACTGTGAGGTTTTTGTCACAGTAGCAACCCTTGTTGTATTATTGCCCGGATCACTGAACTGCCAGCTGGAACTTGGCCAATGGAATTGTAGTCATAATGAACTATTGGAGTAGTGACCAATACATTTTCTTGTTTTTTGGGGTTTTTTTCCCCCCCTGTTTTAACTTCATGCTGTTTAGTCAATCATTGTACGGTGCTGCCATTGAGCTAGAACTGTCATTTGTTGCACGAAATGTTGCAAGTTTTATGGAGCTTGCTTTAAATGAGCATTTAAAACAAGCTCATATTATTCCACATCAAAAACACTGTACTTAAAAAAGTGCCACTTTGTACTCAAAGATACACCTCTCCAAAGAAAACTGTAGTAAATGCAGGTCTTGATAATGTGCAATTGCAGTAAAATCAAGAGAGATGAGTATCAAAACACATCCATGCCCCATTCACTTAAAGTTTAAGTACTTACTTGTCTTCATGTAAAAGAAGGAAGAAAGTGAATTGGAGTTCTGCTCAAATATACTCATTTAGCTGTGAAATGACACATGATACATTTACTGAGGAACCTCAATCATGGTCAATTTTCTTTATTGTAACCCTGAAGGGAGGATGTAGCGCTCTTTAAATACTTTTGTCATGCAGATTCAAGTTTGAGGAGAAGGGAGACACTAACACAAAGTCATACCCATTCACATCTACAAAAAAGTTTTTATCCACATTTAATTTTTATTTTTTTATGTAAGTAACATTCTTTTAATTCAAATTGCTTATAATGTGGCTTTGAATTCCAAAGAGAAAACAGCCAAACATCCAGAAGCCTTGAAGCCATTGAGTAACCTCCCTGGGCGGACATCGACTGCTGGCCAAGGCCAATGATAACTGAACCATGAGCTGAAAATAAATGACCAAACTGGTGGTGGTCTCTTCCAGCCCTTTTGCTAATTAGGCTGTTTTTGGCATTGGGACCTGTCCAACTTCAAAGCCTTACTCTGATCAAATTCCTCATTCTTCTAAAAGTTTCCGTAAAGTAAAGAAGGGTATTTAAAATCCCAGGTTGGCTTTGTAATAGAGAACTGGTTCTTAGTTATCTTACTTACCTGCTTAAATAAATAAATATGAAAATAAATAAAATATGTGCAGAAATCTGAATTTAGTTTTTCAAAAAGACAGGGATTAGTTCTAGATCCAATATAATCATTCAATTTAAAACAAAAGTGTTAATTTTGACATTCTGAGAAAATATCTGTTTTTAATATCATGTTTCTATCATTCCTTCTGCAAGGTGGGTTCCTTGACATAAAGCATTTACCCATCAGAGTGAGAAAGGGGTTTTGGAAGATTGGATTCAGACTGTAAAAGTGTCACACAAGTCTCTTTTTTTCACAGATATAATTAAGTAAACAGTCTGTTGTTACAGTTAATGTTCTCTTTGACGCATATCCTCTCTACTTAAGAGACTCATTAATAGGTTGTCATCTGAATTTGTCTTGGACAAAATGCATATTATTCAAATTTTTTTCCCCTTATTGTTTCTTGTGAGATATAAACCTCTGTGATTGGTCTGTTCCCAATGCGCAGGAATAAATATGCGTCATTTGGAGAAATATATTTTTTGCTTCTTGTGTTATCAGGGGTTGCCAATCGGCTGGCTAGCTTCTGTTTCCCAGGTACTATTGAGGCAATCGAGTTTCCACAGAGAGGAAACAGATTGCTCGCAATGCCTGTATTTTGGGTTAGAGGATGGAGTCTGCACTGATCCCAGAAAGTGACAACAGAGCATGGCCAAGTGCCCACACAATGGGGAGAGGATGGAAAGACTAAAAATACACACATTAATGAGAATGCAGTGTCGTATTCACTTTGTTTCCTGTAGCTATTTCTACTCATCTTCTTGCTGTCCAGTTTTAATATTTGTTCTTGTGAAACACTTTTAGACCGAATATGAATTCGAATAGCTTCACTATTACTACATGAGGTACTTAATAATTTATAAGTACCTGTGGTTTATACTGATATGTGAAAATTCTGAATGACTTAATCTTGTTTTATCCTGTTTTAAAAATATGTGAATATCTGAGCTCCAGGGTGCATAGCACCTTAAAGTTCTTGCTTATAACTTCTACGTTGCAGCATGTCAGCCATATTTGTGTGACTGTGTGTGCAGGCTGCAATGTATTTGTAGTTTTTGTGAACTGTGAAGTCTGACACTCTTGTCATCTTGATGATTTTGGTTTGTCTGAGTGTTTTGTTAAAAGAACTCTCATAAATAAAAGACCCTAATGTTAAAAATGACCTTTTTCCATGTTCCATAGAACAATCTGTATATAGCTGGATCCACTAAAGCTGAAGTGCTAAAGGCTGGGAGTTGTCTGTTTTCCCAGACAAAAATATGAGTAATACTGCCAAAGTTGTGGTTTACTTTGAAATCTCCAGACATACATCAGAAAGTGTACATTTAGCTCAGTTTTTTGAGTAATTTCAAAAGTTTGCTGACTTTCAAACTAAAAGTTAATGACCTTAAATAGCATATTAGACAAGTACTGAAATCTAAAACTAACAAATTCAACCTAATAGCTTGTTTCTTATAAATGTTACATTGATCATCATCTGCTGGATAAAAAAATAATTTCAGTCTGTCCTCTTAAAACCAGATGTAAAATGTGTCCATTTGAGTACTCAAAAAGTCATGTTTCTAACACTACAACTAACATTGTTGAAATTGCTTGCTTTAATAGTAATCAGTACTCCAGATTGTGCATGACAATTCAGAATTCCCCATCTGTTTGGTGTAATTGCAAAGACTGTTTCTGTTCATGGGAAATATTTATTTAGTCAGTTAATGTCAAGCTATTGTGGTAGGCAATTTTGTTTAGTACAGAACGTGTCTGCTTCTCTTTTGTCTGACATTTGATAAAGGAATAACATTGGTAATTTGTTTTTAATTGTTTGTAAACCTGTAATTTTGTTTATAACCAGACAAAATCCCATTATAAAACACAATGTACCTCACTTCATTCTTTGACTTGGCGGTTGGGAAATAATGTGACCTTTTATCCTGTTGCGCTCCTGCCAGCCAAATAAACAACATTCTTTTCGTACTTACAGAAAAATGTAGGTTAATTTATATTTTATACATTGTCTCTTTTGGATTATATGTTTTATATCAAGCTTATTGTATTACCATAAGTTTAAATTTAATTTTACTCTCAAAATATTTGAGATGTTCACAGCATCTTTCTGGTTTTCTTTAAAATTGCATTGGGAACACTTGTGTAGTAACACTTGGCTGCAGGATTTGGTTGGATTGTAAACAGATCCATGTGAGATTAACAAGATTTGACAAAGCTTGTGGGCTAAAAAAGCGCACCCTCTCAAAAAAAAAAAAAAAAACCACAAAAAAAACCTTGCTGTGTCCCCAGAGGGCACTTTGATTCCCTGTGTCCCTCTGCCAGCTCACTTCATGCCTCGCTTTGCTCTCATTGATGTGAAAATCTGTCTACAAATACGGGAATATCAATCTAAATGCATGTGTCTATTTACTTTCTCGACACACCTGCTCAATTGTGTGTGTGTGTGTGTTTTTTATTTTATTTTAATGTTTTATCCTTCCTTGTCCGCTGAACCTCCTGTGCATTCGGGACACATCACATAGATGAAAGGAACTGAGGCTTTTTATCTGTGCGGCACATTTAAATTGTATGAGCTTCTTATTGTGCTGTGATTTAGCTTTGGAAGTCTAATTGAAAATGCTTCTAAATTCGAGGTCTGTATGTTTTAGAGAGCGCAAAAAAAAAAAAAAAAAACTGTATGAAAAAATCCACTTCTGAGGTGTGGATTTATTTGTTTGCTGCTTCTCATTTGACTCCCATATTTTTACTGAAGAGATAAAGTGCCAGGTAAATTATTTTATCTTTGGCCTTGAAAGGTATGCAAACTGTTTGTTGTGATTCTAGTCTTAGTATTTTGCTACAGTTTCCGTCTTGATAAAAATGTCATGAATTCACTACTATCAAAAAACTCAGACCGAGCCCCCTGGGCAAAGATGAGTTAAATATGCTACACTCCTGTTGCTGTGCTTCCATCAGTCTCATTCTTTGTCAGAAGTTTACTACAAACCAGCCTAAAGAGCCATAAAAGGAGTCTAAAATCACTTTACAATCCTAAGTGGCCTTAGCTCCTGAGAGACCAAGGCCTTCGTATCCATGACAACACAAAGATGGGATCCACTCCTGGCCATTGACTCCTCTCAGTCAGCACCGAGAACTGGGGGAGAGAAGCAGAGATAAGGAGAGATTCAATTCAATTTGCTCTGAACGGCTGCCCCTCATGTAGATGGAATAAGTAGGTTACACAGTGAGCTGCACAGGAAGCAAAGCACTGAAAAGTAGAAGTGAAGCAGAGAATTGTGCTGTTGTGGTTAAATTCTCTTTCAGTCACTAGAAACATGATTGCTTTTGTGCAAAGCTTTTTTTCCCCTTCATATTACATTTTCACATTTTTTTTATTTTTTTTTTCCCCCCACAAGAATCATTTTATAAACCATGTGCGGAACACAGCTAAAGTGGGAGAATGCTCTCAGGTCAGATAAGACAAAAATGTAACTTTTTGCGCTGCATGGAAAATGCTGT
The DNA here is from genome assembly GCF_003331165.1 of Xiphophorus hellerii. Taxonomy (NCBI): domain Eukaryota; kingdom Metazoa; phylum Chordata; class Actinopteri; order Cyprinodontiformes; family Poeciliidae; genus Xiphophorus; species Xiphophorus hellerii. The sequence goes on from NC_045683.1 coordinate 12,383,534, forward strand.
TTGGGAAAAGTAACAACGTTGCACTTTATTGAACATGGCAGTGACAGCATCATGCTGTGGGGATGTGTTCCTGCAGCAGGGAAAGAAAGCTGGTCAGGTGTGGGGAAAATGGATGGAGCTAAATGCTGAACAATCCTGTGGGGAGAAGAAAACGGTTGGAGGCTGCAAAAGACTTGAGACAACCTAAAAACACACAGCCAGATTTAAAATGTAATAGTTTAGGTCAGACTGCAGTATTTTACGGTCTGCGTACCACATCTGGCCCTTTGAAGACGGCATTTTATTTATCAGTAGGAACTAGGCCCAAAAGACTAGCATTGTAAACATGACTAGTACCAAGGAAGATCAAGAGATGCATAACTGGTTGTGACAGAGTCAGACTTTTTCTGAGGATGCACTGCTTAAATTTTGAAATCTCAAACAAAACAGAGATATGGAAGTTTGCTACTTTTAAGTAGTTTTTAATATCTCTATATTTATCTCTATTTGTGGATTTACATACGTGTGTGTATTTATGTCTGTATATCAAGTCTTGCATTCCTTTTGAACTAAATAGATCAATCTGTATATGCTTGCCATTTTTCTATATCTTCAATTCAAAATCATCATGTTTAACATACTACCATTGCAATTTGTTTGTATTTTTAGTCATTTCTTTTTGTTTAACAAGCATACATCCAAAAACACAATTCTAAAGGGAATTCTAAAGTTCCCTTTAGAATTGTGTTTTTCATTTTTCCAACTATAGAAATTTTAAATACTTCATAATATTGCTTTTTTTTTTCCAGATTTCATTTCCAAAAGGTTTTAAAAACAATTTAATATTTTCTTTCCATTTCACAATTATACAGCTGATCACTTAAAAACCGATTAAAATACAGCTTTGGTTGTAACTTGACAAAATGTGAAAAATTCAAGGAGAGGTTTGCAAGGCGTTTGTTTCATGAAAGAAACAGGAGTTTTTAAATGTTTTGAGCAGACGACTAACGGCCAACAAGATTAGTGGAGCCCAGTCATGCTGCACAGTTCCATTTTCACACCTGTTAGGGTGTAGGCTGCTGGGAGCCTGCTTTTTAGCACATCCTAATGTTACCTAAGGAGAGAAGAAGGCAGGTGTATTTCTTGTGGGATTTTTATACCAGTCATGTTGACCGAGCGCTGTTTAAATCAATACCCATTTCCATCTCCGTCCTGTTAGTCAGACAGAAATAATCCCTTATGTACACTTCTCTGCTGCACACTTTCTTCAAAAAGGTGATGGATGCACTTGTCTGAGTCTAGAATACAATGTGTTGTTCATTGTGGATTGTATAATTAACCCGTTAAATCCCAAATTTTTTCCTGCAATATAAGTGCATGCATTTCAATCCTTGGACCTCCCTAACACATGATATTTATGAATTATTACCTTTTATGTTAGTTATGTTAGTGAAAATGTAGGTTTTATACTCTGCAACAATTGTTGCTGGTGGGAAACTGCATAGTCTAAATTACACAAATCTGGCCTATTTATACACATAAAAAAATAAGAAAAATCATGACACGCATAACTTATTATAACAAAGAATGGTTACACGAGTGTTCAGAAATATTTTAGAAACATAAAAATTCAATGCCACATCCTGCAGATGTCATTGTCTCAATGTGCCACGTGACCTTTGACGTCATTTGATTATTTCACCAATTAGGCAAAATCAGGTGAAAATGTTAGTATGAACAAATCTGCATCTGAGAGGACATTGCCCCTGTTCCACCAGACCAAGGACAAGACCTTTGCCTTGTCCTGAACTAGTTTCAGGTGTGGCATCATCTTGTAGTCGTCATTCAGTGCATAGGCCACACTTTGTGGAAAGGTCGGCTTTTGGGGGGTGGAGAGTGGGGAGGAGTTCAACTGTGGGAATAACAGTGATGTAGAAGACATTATTTTGAGGTTCCTACAGGCCTAAAAAAATCTAAAACATTTTATAGTTTAAGCTGTGTGGGAACAGCAAGACATGTAGAATAAACAGCAAACACATAGCACAGGGCTGTCTATGTATTATGTTAGCGGCAACAATTGTTGCCACACTTACATTCACTCTTCTTATGATTAAAAGATGAATGAATGGATACAATTTTTTTATATATATCAGTAGAAGACACTTGAAAGAACATATGTACAAAATATTTTATTTATATATTTTTATTAAAGTATTTTACTGACTTTCTCTTGTACACGTTTGTAAGACACATTTACCTCCAGACCTCTTTTAAAGTAAAGAGGTCTGGCCATGTGATCTTTTACACTAGATACATGAAATTGATGTTGCTTTGAGTAGATGCTCTATTATTTGATTTAAAAACTTCAACTAGCTGCTAAAAGTCAAAACAATTCTTTTACAGCTTCCAGAAGTTAGAAAAAATGTCTGGCAACAATTGTTGTCGGTGGGATTAAACGAGTTAATTTTTAATTCTATGTTAAGTGTGAGAGTGGTTGAAACATTAGGTTTTATTTAAACTGCGTGTTTATTTTTTAATATGGTTTATTTTTGCAGAAGGCGGTTGTGTTTAGTCTTGATACACTGGTAGTCTTTCTCCTATTCACCTCTACTCTTCTCCTCCTCTGATCCCTGAATATATTCTGTGCTTGTTGCATCAGATGATCCTTTTCTTTGTTCATGTAGCCAAGCTGGATTTAGGTACACAGTCGGCTTTTACCGGCCTCTGTGGAGTTGCTAAACGAATAGCTAGAAAAACCTAGACTCCTTGTCTAATGCTGGACCTTTTCCAATGTGAAATTTGCAATTTTAGCCAAAAATGGAAACTTGCAGGATGTTATAAAGCCAAATATATGATTTTACACTACCTTTAAAAGAGTTGTGTTGACTTTTAGTTTGTCTTGCATAAGTATTCATACCCTTTTTTCTTAGTTACTTTACTGTAACAAACCTCATTTTTTAACTGGTATTTTATGTGTTAGACCAACACAAAATTGTGCTTATTTGTAAAGTTGAAGGACAATGACGTGTGGTTTTTAGTTTTGAAATTGTGGTTTATTTTTCTCCCCTCTTTTGTCTATGGTCTTGCCACAGATTTTCAATTTGGATTCATTTTTGAACTATGACAGGCCCAAAAACCAAACATTTTTGACTTATCTACTTGTAGCTTTGACATAGTTGAACTTGGAAAGCAAAATCACTGCTAGAAATGAAAATGGCGGATTGGTTAGCCGGAAGTCCATGACCTTTTTTAGCATTGTGCAGTAAATATTGTGATGCATCTACCCCTTGTTTGTGGGATTCCGCAATCGACAGCATTCGACTCCTGCGACTGAAAATTCTGTCGATAGCTGTCGCTCACTAACTTTGCTACATGGGGTCAATTATGCCACTTTTGGTGCAGTGAAAAGTTCAAAATAGGAAATAGAGTATACTGAATGGACTGAAAAAGCTAAAGTCCACAGAATTGTAACAAATTCGACTATATAAAACACATGCAATCAATTTTCAGTGTATTGATTTATGTCAGTGCATTTATTTATTTTTTTGAAAACCCATGTCATATTTTTTCCACTTCATAATGGTGTGCAGCTTTGTTGAAAAATTTAGGACTGTCAATACTTTGGCAAGGCACTATAAGTTTCTCATTTAATTCCATGTTTGGTATCGGTAATGATATATAAAACCTAAGAAATCAAAATATCTGGAGATAACATTATCTTGATTGCTAAACATCAGCAACAACTCAGCAGTTTTCTTTTTCTTTTTTTATCAACTTAACTTTCTGAATTTCATAACCTGTTGGACAGGGGTCATTTTCTGGTACTGTAATTCCAACACTGCATGGTTTCTCTATCTGAACTTTCAATCTCAGGGATCGTGGGTCAATTTGGAGATGAAGCTGGTGCTCATTACTCTGTCTCTCTGCAGGTGGAGGAGGTGGTAGATGTTGGGACGTTTGCTGCAGAAGACATACACATACCCAGTATCTACGTCCACAGGATTGTTCAGGGAGCCAGCTATGAGAAAAGAATTGAGGTACAAAAATAAGACCTGTTGGAGTTTACATAAATGGAAGGATCATTTGACAGTGGGATGTTGTTGCAATGTCTATTATGGGCATTCTTTCACAGTAAGAGCATTATCGCAGGGTTTCATTGTGTAAAACCCACAGATTTCATGTTTTATCCCTGTGTCATTGCGCTTGCTCAGAAATAGACTCCCAAGATGCCATCTTGCTGTTTCTCATCTATTTCTGTATGCTTCTAGAAACGCACTGTGAGAAAAGGCCAAGAAGAAAAGCCCAAACCAAAGAAGGATTCAGACATTGTTCGGGAAAGGATCATTCGCAGGGCAGCACTGGAGTTTGAAGATGGCATGTATGGTATCCTTTGACATCCTTTTGTTTTTAGGCTGTGTGATTTTGTAATATTAGACTGAAGCAGACAAGTATCAGCCCATAGCTCCTGAAAAAAGGAAACTTCTCCACAAAGACTGAATAATAGTAGGCTTGGTAGCAGTTGATTGGAAGTAATTGAAATTAGGCAGCAGTAGTTTATTTAACATTTTATATTATTTTCTAGCAGTTCTTCCTTCTAATGGACACAGTTCTTAGTCTGTATTTAATTATATTTGGTTATAATGAATCCTGATGTGACATATTTAGTCCCTTAGAAATGTATGTCTTGAATATATAGTCACATTAATGAACTGCTGGTCTTAGCAGTGGGCATAAGGTACTTTTCCACATTTTCATAGACCCTGGAAAAACTGTGCATGGCATTGTCAGCTCTGTGAAACACCAACCAATCCTGATCGAATCTTGTCGCTTCCATCAAAAAATAAAAGTTGGTGCTTATTTGGTATTTTAGCAGGATTATGATGGGAGATATGAAGTCAAATTGGCAGTAAATTAATTATGTTTTTTATAGCCTTATAAGTCTCCAGACCTAAATCCTATTTAAAAATCTGTGAGGTGTGCTGCAGACAAGAGAGAATTGAAGAGGAACCAGGACTAGAACCTTGGATCTAGAGGTGGGGAAAAGGTAACAATCATAGATCTTGCTCTCACTGTATGCTGAAATTATGTAAAATTTCATATCAGAAGACTAAGTGCTGCCTTGTTTGCAAAGACAGGCCATATTGGTTTTGACAGCAGGGGTACCAATAATTGTCCCTTATGGTGCATTGAGTGACTGACCCAACCCTCCGATCCTGTTCATTACATCCCTAACCCATGATTAGAACGGAAGAAGCCTTTTGAAAAAGAAGTTAAACATCTTCAGGAAACAGAAGCAATTTTTGATCATCTCCCTACTGAAAAAATGACAACAATGTTTCTACATGTTCATGCTGTTACAAAAAGAGGTATTTTGCAAATCATTGTCAGGAACTCCAACAAACACAAATAACACTGTAATAAATACTTGTATTTCTGTACAAGGTAGTGTATGGCATTTGATTTCATTATTTTCTAAGTTCTGGTAAGCATAGAAAAGATTTCTGACAAATATTTGTATTTCAACACTTTATTCTTTTGCCCATCATGTAACAGTCTTTCCTTCCTTTCTTTCTGGTATGCTTCCTTCCTCTGTTCCTTCATTTCTTATTTTCCTTGTCCTTTGTTCCCTTATTTTCTTTTTCTTCTGTCTTTTATAACTTTCTATAGTTATCCTTCTTTTCTAGCATCCCTCTAGTCTTTGTCCTACCCTCTGTCAATCTCTTCCTTGCCACCTTTGATCATTCTTATTTCCAGCTGCTTATTTGTGAACGTTACATATTTAAATTCCGCCTGCTGCAGAAATATTTGCCAAAAATAAACTTTCAAATGGAATATTTTAGGTGAATTCAAGTGACTGAAAACGCTGAAAAGTTGAGTCTGGAAAAGTCTTTTTACTTAAATGTGTAGGAGCCCAGTTTGCAGTGTAACTGTAAATATATCATATTTGACTTTTATCTCATGAATATACATCATACATTTTTCTTAACTTAAATAAAAACAGCCAACCTTGGTATTGGTATCCCCATGCTGGCCAGCAACTTCATCAAACCAGACATCACTGTACACCTCCAAAGTGAAAACGGACTCTTGGGACTGGTAAGAGTTTTCCTCTCTGCATTCAAAGACATCAAGTTGAAAGAATGGTCAATTTCACAGAGGTGAGGGCTTTAAAGCAAAATTATGCTTAGAGTGTACGGGAAGATAAATAGTCAGACGTTAAACTTTATCTTTGCTAGTTTGGTCCCTAATTTGAGATGTGCAAGGTTCATTATATAACGGATTGTGGCAGTTTGACACTTTTTCCTTCCATTTTTTGTTACAGTCATTATTTGCTTCCTGAGTCTTTTAACAAAGGCTGCTGGAGCTCCTGTGGAATGACTTTTCAATTGGTTGTGTTTGCAGAAATGTGTGGGTGCCTACTGCCTATGCAATTTTTTTTTTCAAAACTTCCTTTAATTAAAAGCCCTGGTTTTTCAAGAGGTATCCTTCTCACCTTTCTTCTCTACACCTTTCATTTTTTTGGTGAAAGAATTGCTCCCTTTGTTGTACACAGGGGGAAAAAAATCAATATCTTATCTAATTTAGAGATGTGATTGTATCTGTCTCTGTCTTGAAAGATTTTAGCTGGGCAGGATGAGTGACGTGTGTGAGTAGATGTATGCTTGTGCGCCTGTGTGCACACTCATGTTTCATTTCTTTTTGGACAGGGGCCCTACCCCACTGAGAATGAAGTGGATGCAGACCTTATTAATGCTGGTAAAGTTTATTGATCAATGCCTTAAAAGATAAATTTATATTTGAGAAAAAAATTCAAGTAGACATTTCAACATTTTGGATAGATCAAGAAGTGTTTGGGGTTTACATACATTCTTATACATGCCTCTACATTGCTTGATTAATTCTGTCACTCAAGAGTTGGCTTTTCTTTCTCCCCCCCATATGCTTTTTTTTAAATCTTGCAAAAGAATTCACACATATTTCACATTTTAGAAACTAAACAGGAATAACATAAACTATGTATTATGTATAATTGTCATATTATATCCTCTATAATGTAGGATTTTATGTGTTTGACCAACACAAAGTAGAATATTATTTTGATTGTTGTCTGGAAGCGAAATGATACACTTTTTTATTTTTATTTTTATTTTTTACAAATTACAATCTAAAATGGTTGCCATGCATATATTTTAGCTACTTTTATTCTGAAACCTTGGAACATAATAATCCTACTTACTTCCGAAGTTACCTAAATAGTGGTTTTTCACCTCCCAATAGGACCATGACCCAAATCACACAGCTAGACTCACAATGGAATATTTTATATCAAAGCATATATATGTATGTAGTCCAGATCTAAATCCAATTCAGAATTTTGGCGAGACTTGGAACATTTTTGCATCTGATCTCCATCCATTTTGACAGAGCGTGAGCTCGTCACATCAGCGGTTACCACAATAAGACGGTTGTTCAAAGCATTGGTTCTAGGTTCTGAGAACATTTGCAAGCCAGGCTTTTGAAAATATTAGCTTCACAGATTTTGAGAGCTCATTTGCTTTCTCCTTCACAATTACGCCTCATAAGGTTTAAATAAGGCCACTGTCACAATTGCAAACATAATTTTTGCAAGGCGCTGTATGTATTAGCATCTTTTCTTTTTTAATCTTGATTCAAAAATTAACCTACTATATTATCATTTAATATTATTGCTTTTGCAAATGCCATGTGCTGTTAAGTCTATTGCTGTAATGTATTAACCCTTGCACTTTGTGTCCCTATTCTGCAGGGAAGGAGACTGTCACTGTACTCCCGGGGGCTGCCTATTTTTCCAGTGATGAGTCATTTGCCATGATCCGAGGGTAAGACCGTGACAAACAAGCTTTGAAAACTTTATTTGCAAAGCGAAAGTTGGTTATGGGTGACATTTAAATGTAATTGCACTATACAAATCCTTAAAAAAATAGGTTTCATAATATGGTGACTCAACCCCATGGACTGAGGGTATTGTGAAAAATGGGAAGAAAGTGCCACATTTCCTCCAAATCAGAGACTTATTTTTCTTCCAAACCACCTCCTTAAAGCTATAAACATGATTGACCACAGGACACCAGGATGTGAAACACTGGATAATAACAAATGGCTGCTGTCACCAGCCCAACTAGACAGCAGCCTTGTCAATATATCCTAAGTCTCTTGTTTTTATTGATTTGCCTGCTGACTGATATTGCCCACCCGTGCTCCCTGCAGCATTAGTTTTGTTTGGCCACCCAGAGGAAATTCAATAGTGGTCATAAACAATAATGTCCAGTCACACTGTCTGAGACTAAAAGCAATCAAGCTGAATTTGTACTCACTTTGGTCTCCTGCTGTGAAGACGCAATGGAGAGTTTAAGAGATTCTGTGAGATGGATTGCTAGTTGCAAAAGCATACACAGTTAAACAAGCTAAGCTGCTAGCCTTTATCATTTAACTGTAGCTGTTCCAATAGCTGCAATAGAAAATTTACAGTCCAGCTGCTTAAAATTTAGTTCTACAGATGTTAGAACTACTCCTTCTTAACTACATCCAATGTTGAGACTGTTTATCTGTTATGTTTCACGTAAAGTTGTTCAGTTAGTTATTAGGCTTTTTTAAACAGTTACCTTTTATTTCACTTCATGCATATCTTGGCATAGGAATATAACATAAAAAATTAAATGTCCAGAGAAATCAGTTGATGACCAGTTTTCAGCTTGATGGGGGAAAAAGTGTTGACTGACAGGTTAGAAATTCAAGAATCATATATTTTTCCACAGGTTTACACTAACTGCACTAATTGCAAAAATTGGATCCATAAGGTTTTTAAAAATATTTTCTCCAAATTCATTTTGTCTTTGATATAAAGTAATAGTAAAAAAAAAATAGCAATTGCCTATTCAAACACAGCATGATTCTGCTCATAGTATAAATAAATACTAATAGTAACAAGTCTAGAAATATGTTTAAAGCTTCTCTTATATTGATATCCTATGGTTATCAAAGATAAATTCTGATTTTCGAGAATTGGCATCAGCCAAACTTTAAAACATGAGATAAGAAAGTGGATATTTCCACTACTACTTAACAACTTGTGAAAAGGTCATACCAACAAAAACAAGAAGTTCTGAACTCCACTATGTGGAAATTGGATCTTCCTGCCTATTGGATCAGGTATTTATACTCTGTGGGCATCAGGAGAATGTAGATACAGTATGACATGTTTTTTTTTTGTATGTTTTTCAATGTATTGAAAGGTTTTGTGTCAAGAAAACAAAGATGGGATGTTGATATTTTTAAGATTCTAACTAGTCTTTCTCCTATGAATGGACCTAAGTTCATAAGTTTAACTGATCCCAAAACTGACAGCTGTCCTTCTGTGTTGTGTCATCTCTCAAGGGGTCACATCAACCTGACAATGCTGGGAGCCATGCAGGTGTCAAAATATGGAGATCTAGCCAACTGGATGATTCCTGTGAGGTTTACTTTAATTTAAATCTATTACCATTTCTAATAATGTCTTTTCTACTGCATTTTTATTGTGTTGAATATGATATTAAAGGAAAAAATGTTCCAAATGCTGCTTGCAGAACTTGTGGTGACAACTTGTGACATGATTGTACAGAAGTTTCTGCCCAGAAGTAGCACCAACTTTTGTCCATGCACCCCTGAACATATTTAATTTGTCAAAGGATGCATCCGAGCTTGTCTGTCAAGTCCAAAAATAATGGACACAGAAATGTAGGCAGACACACAGTTTCTGGCTTTCAGTGCACAAAACTGTGTATGTATTGTGGATGTCCAGTTTGAAAATATCTCACAAATTCAGACAGTAATTTAGGAAGCCATTGCTATTTTCTGAGCATTTGAGGCATGTGTGGGGGTGTGTGGGGGTGTATGTGTATGGAACAGTGGTGAAAGGAAGCAGCTAAAAGTCTCACTGTTCATAAGTTTTTTGTTTTGGTACATTGAGTTTTAGATGCTGTAGTGAAGTTATTTAAATCAAGATTTATGTATTTGTCCAGGTGAAAGTACTCTCAAGTGCCATACCACTTATTTTTTCATCTTCATTTTAAGTCATACCAGATTTATTATTCAATTACAAATACATAAAATTGTTGCATATTTACTTAATAATTATTTATTTGCAAGTTTGATCCTACAAATAAGAAACACTCTTTGATTTAATAATTATATTTCAGCTAGTGAAAACATGCAACAAGAAACAAAATCATTAATTCATCCTTCTGGCTTTAAAGGGCCAACACCTTTATGCCTTAATTATGTAATTTGAAATTATAGTATGCATAGAAATGAGGATTGACCTCATCCAATGTTTTAATGTTCAAATATTGCTATTGTTTCTTACATGCAGCTAAAAGTAAGTTAAATAAATGAGCTTAAAGCGTAAATAGTAAAAATATAATACAACATAAATACAGAATATGTAAGCAAAATTAAAGGTAAGCTGGATCCTAATTTGTTGCTGCACTCAATACTACTTGTGTGATTTTGTTTTTTTGGGTGGCATGTCTTCAAATTTGAAGGTAACTACTTCTTAAATATTCAAGGTTTTTCACAATGGATGTTGATTATAATTGCAACAAACTGCAGACATTCTTGTCTTGAAATCAAGCCTCATTTTTCCATTACCAAAGTGTCTCACTGTATAAATATGCAGAAAAGCCTGTGTCAAAATTCTGAAACAGTGTATTTGATCTTTATTTTCGGGTGAAATTGGTCAATTTTTGATTTTTGAAAAGGTTGGAAGCTACTGATGAAGCTTTTAGATAAATCGATTTCTTCTTAAGAAATATAATGATCCAGAGATTGTCAACCAAATTAAGACCTTTATGGGTCCTGACAACAGCCTTCTAACTATGACAACATCTGCGAGAGAAGGGCTCAAAGAGCAAAATCAAAAACACTTGGCGAAGTTGTTGAATGACAAAAGATATTGTTGAAAGCCAGGTCTCTTCCCACACCACAAACCTACTTGTTTTGACTTTGCAAGATAGTGGTAACTATGCGACATCTAAAGCTGGAAGGAAGTTTTATTCATCCAGATAAAAAGGTTATCTAGACATTTTTCATGGCTTTCAGCATTACTGACATGATAAGGAGATGTTTTCCAGACTGCACAGTGGAGGAAGCCCCATTATCTGAGAACTTTTTCCTTCACTGGAACATTGGTTATTCTGACTATACAAGGGGATAAATAGCTGGCTATTAGAAGAGCGCTTGACTGTTGAGACTTGTAAAAAGCTGTAAAATACTGTAGCAATTCTTGCACATATCTTACCCTAAACTGTGCTTCAATCTTCATTAGCTCCTCGTCTTAAAGGATGGATGAAGAGAATTACATTTCCTGCCTACTATGATAATGAAGTATTCACCATCTAAAGATGGGTTCATAGCGTGAAATTAGAAATGTTTTTACGTAGGAGTTTTTGTTGCTGCATTCTCAGCATGATTGTAGATTTCTAATGTTTTAATATGCAAAATGCAGATAAAAATTTTCCAGCTCAGGGTTTTGAAATGCTTTTACATCTTCACTTGTGTGAAACATCTGAGAGAAAAGCAAATGGATGAAAACAAAAGGGCAATACAGTAAAAAACATTTTGAACTTTATCATGTAGTTGTTAATGCATAATCTATAATTTTTCCTCATAGTGAACTGCAGAAATGTAGACCAAAAACTCCTCTTAAAAGTAACAAAATAAACGCATAATTTACATAGTTTAAATAAAAAAATGCTATTTAATATGCTATATAGGGGGATTAACAATGTATTTGAGAATGCATATTTCTAATGAGTTGTAGAAATTACCACAAATCTATTTTAAAAAAACTGTTAAGAAATTGGATCATAAAACATCAGATGTATCAACATTTTGAAGAGGTAACTTTACTTAATGTCAAATGCTGTTGCCATGTTGATGGATGAAATTAGTTTCAAGGCCTTCTTGTACTTTTTATAACAATTGTATTGCAGTTTCCTTTGTGTTGTATTTGGTAATTTGTGTTAAGTCATTTTAACCTTTCTTTATACAATCTTTGTTTGTTTTGTATAGACAAATTTTTCCACTGCCCAGCGACAGATAAAATAATAATGACTAATTCTGGCACATTTACAGAAATGTTAATTAATATGCATTGTTCCTTCCAATTAAACCCTAAATTTCAGAATTCAAGTACATTCACTTAAACAGGGTTCCCATTACTTTGATTTCCATTTTTTTTAAGTCTCCATCTTTTCTTTTCCAACACATCTGCTGCTTATTTAAAATAATAATAATTTGTAATTTAAGTTAAAACCCTTTTAAATTGTAAAATCACAGAATATTCATGTCACATGTAGGTTTAGCTGTTGTTTTTTGTTACTTGGAACACAGTTTCCTTTGTCTTACTGTCAGTTCTGTCTCTCTGATTCTTGTCATTAGTTGTCTGGGTAACAAAGCATTGTAGCAGTCTGTCGCTATGTTATTAAATAGAGAGCCATTTGTATCAGACAGTGGAGACCGTCAAGAGAATTGGAGGGGGAGAATAAAAAAGCTAGTTGGTAAGTGGGAACTCTTGCATCGTGGAGGGGGTCATTTTCTGTGGTAATTCCACCATAAACCGAATCCTACCACTTCCACAATAAATTCAAGTGTTGCTATAGCAACTCAAAAAATGCAGCAAGCCCCTAAAGTGTTGTAAGATGGAGCTTCAGTCAAAATATGCTTCTCACAATGCAGTTCTTCAGTGTTATTGTCACAGTGGTATAATTTAATGCCATTGTCTTTTGTTTCAACAGTTTTGTTTTTATGTTTTCTGGTTTTTATTATGGTCTTGCTTTGTTTTTTTGTTATGGTTTATATCAGTTGGATAGAATTTATTACACTTTGGAGATCATGTGTTAACATCACATCAAACAGTTTCTCTTATAAATTGGCTCTCAGGGAAAATATCCGTTGTTCACTTAGTATTTATAGCCCTTGAACTTTTGCACTTTTTTATGTTACAAACTAAGTGTTTTAATGGATTTTTTTATAGGTTAGACCAACACAAAACACTGTATGATTATGTTGTGAAGTGACAAGGATATCTGGCTTTATCCAATTTGCATGATCTGATTTAAGCAGATCATGCAAAAAATCATATTGTAAAATAAGATATTGCTTTTTTTGATTATTACATTGTTTTTTCGATCTTTCACTACTTAAACTGAATTTGATTAATTCATTTCATTTGACAGCCCCATTTAACCCACCAGAATCCAAATTTTGTAGAGCCAGCATTTTCTGCAGTTACAAGTCTTTTATGCATGTCTCTATTTGTGTGCATCAGGGATGCACAACCGCCAGCAAATAGCTGAAATCTGCAAGTACTTGAGACTCCAACTAGAAACACTCATAACTGCCCATTTTAATAGTTGAAACACCAAAAATACCTTGATGTGCATTAGTACACTCAATTGAAGCCATCTGAGCACTACTACAGAACCTACTATTTAGTCTTCCTTATCGCCTCGTTGTGTATACAGCCAATCAGCTCCAAGGAAAATGCAGTGGGTTGTGGACTGTTTAGCAAATGGCAGCCAATAGCGTGTCAGCATTCCACTTATGTATTCCTGCTGGCCAGCTGCATTTTCTTTAAAGACAAACATCCCTGCAGCCTGATCCCACCACCCCCAACTCTCATCTCATGAAAATGGCATCAAAACATAAAAATGTTCCAATGGTATAAAAACTCTTTCAAAGCACTAGATAGTATTGTTTCATCTGGATTTGATACTACTGACATGGTCTCCAGTAGTCTATGCGTACAACTCCCACATTGCATTACATTGAACTGAATATACTTTATTACTCTCAGAGGGAAATTCATGAAGTGTCTTTCTGATTTTACAGAGCAGTAGGTAGAAATTTTTATTTAACCTTTAGTGGATGTAATTGTATTAAAGAGCACTTTCATTTCCCATTTTATTTCTAAATTATTTAAAAATTAAAAGGAGAAAATCTCTAGCTTCAGTGTCTGTTGCACTGAATGAAGTCACTTGTGCTGTTCAACTTTGCAAGGTCGAAATGAAAAATATATTCTAAGAACTGGGTTCAATTATTAACAATTATACAAAGGCCAAATTAAACTTTCAATTTGAAATACATATATAGGCCACTGCAGGTTCCTCTGGTATGATGAGTGGCTTAAGCCTTGAGCTAAATGAAAGAATGTCTTTAAATATTCTAACCTAATTTCTTTGTGACTCTATTTAATCATAAATAGCTTATCTGTAAAAACAAATTATGCAGCTGTAAGAGTTCAGCTGAGACAATGAGTGAAAGTGTGTTCATCAGAATTGTAAGTTTGCAGCTAAAGTCTAGTTTTCTCTTATTAAAAGAAGAGGAGTTTCACAGTTTTATCTCTGTTTTTGCTAATGAAATGTGTCTGGAAACATGCTTTTGATGGACCTGTTGTGCTCAGATTGCAGCAGCCAAATGGACACAATCAGAGCGTTGAGGAAATGAAAAACCTCTGGGGCCTCAGTCTGACCAGCAAGGTCAATAACATCAAGGCTTTGTTAATTAAATGACTAAATTACCGAGCTGTTGTTGGTGGCTCTCTCAGAGGGTATTTCTGTGAATATTGTTAGAAAAATATGTCCGTTCCATCTGAGTGGCCTTGCACATGCTCCACTGGTCAGAAGTCAGGTGACCCATCAACCTCTTTTTGATACAATGACATTGATTTTGTAGAAATGTTAATATGATCTGTCCTGCTCTCCAATGTGTTGCCTTTTTTCTTCTTTCTAGACTCAAAACCAAAATCTATGTATATATTGAACAAACCTATCAGAAACAATGGAGCAAGATGGAACAGATGTTATCTTTTACAAATGTTATTTTAATCGGCTTGATATGTGTGCTTTGTCACAGAGACACACATCATTATAATTGTTGAGTTTGCCAAACAGAACAGCATGTACCGGTAATTAAATGGTGTCTGCTTGAAAGCTTTAGTCTGATTCTATCATTGTTGTATGCATTAGGTCACAAGCAAAAATAATTGATAACTGACCAGTTATTAAAATCAATGTCACTGTGTTGATCATATTTAACCACTGTTTTTAAAGCCCAGTATGTTTTAGACCCCATGTTCTCTGTACTTTTGTCCCTTATTTTCTGTAGAATTCCAATGATTTGCTGCTATTTTTCTTCCTAAGTGTTAGCAGCTGCTTATTTTAATCACTTTCCTGTTTGGAATTTAGGAAACTATTGGGTGTGCAGTACAGTATGCTTTGAATTCACTTATAGTCTCAAGATGCTGTTAGGCAAATAAATGACATCAAAAATACACTAGAACCTCCAATGTTCATTTGTTTGGTATTTTTGTTTTACTTTTTTGAATATAAAATGGACCCTACCTGTGGGTTGTGGGTTGCAAACCTAATTATTTTTTTAAATTAATACTAATGCTGATATTCAATATACAATGTGGGCTAGTTTCTTAAAAAAACAAACTGATGTAATCTCTGTCAAATTTATGAGCATAGTGACGTTTTTATGTTTGGTTAAACTAAAAATCAGATTGTGCATCTACTATTAATTAAATAAATAAATGCATTTTCCCAAACAGCTCCAGGTTAAACCGAATTCTCAGTCACTGGAGTATACAAATTCTCTCCGGCATTTAGATAAAAATCCATCTGTCCAAGTTTCTTCCTCTGTCTTCCTGGACAGTCAGTGACCGCAGGTGTGAATATTCTGCGTTCAGCAAATTGGCAGGGCTCTTCGCCTACTATAAAGCTAAGTCCAGCTACCCTACCAATGAAGCTAATTTCAGCCTCATGACCTCAGAATGTCGTGATCCATATCTGATGACCATAGCTTAAAATTTGAATGAAGGGAGACCAGTAAACAGAAAGATTTGCTTTTTCAACCAGTTGTTTCTTCACCACAACAGACTGGTTCAATGTCCACATTACTTCAGATGAAGTTCCAGTCCATTCTTTAAAGATGCCGACACAGACCCACACCATTTGCAAAAAGCAAAGATGGGACCATAATGTTTCCAAACCAGGCACTTCTCTCAATCATCACAACTTAAGATCTTATCCAAAAGCGTCAGAGATCAGTGAGAAGGGGAAACCTTGCTGCAATCCAGCCTTGCAGGGAAACACCTCAACTTTGTGCTCAGAATGTGGACATGGGACTTTCTTTAGGTTAGAGTAAGATTTAAAGGTATCTTCAGAAGACCGTACTTGTGCGGTAAAATATTAAATACTAATTTATTTAATATTCTTAATATTAAATAAATTAGATTTATTTAATAGTACTGTGGTCATCTTAAAAATAGTAGCAGATGTCCAGCACGGATAATAGGCATTTTCACCATTTAGCTGCCGTCTTCATCAGTCTCATCTACAGCTTTTATACTCACCCACCACACAAACTGCCACAGATAGATTGATTGAAGAAAGATGGATAACAAAGATGTTTTTGAAGATCAGAAGGGGGAGAAAAAAAATGACTAAAACAGATTTTCATGATTTTATTTACGGATGTTGATAAGCTGCTACATCAGTCAATGTTCAATTGGCTATACAGGATAAAATGCTAAGCTTATGCTTTCCCGTCACATCTCAAAAGCACCTTGTGTCTCCCGAACCTCTTTTCTGCTTTCAGTTGATATCTTTCCTATGCAGCTGGCTGACAGTATCCTTATGATGCACCACACTTGGCATATATTTTCTTGGGTTATTGAGCAGAGAGCAAAACAGGCTCTTCACATGATTGATGAGGAAATGGGATTTTAATTCAGTTACTGAGCCGTCACCCTGTGGCCATATCTGCATGTCAGCCTTCCACATTTGGAAACCAGTTTGCTGGGAACAATGGGAGACTGAGAAATGATTTTTCACTCATCTGACAAATTTTCTCGTGGTGATGAACTCGCAGATTGCTCTTCCCATTTTAAAACACCTTTCTTGCTTCTTCCTTACAAGTGAAATGCTATGTTTTTATAATTGAAAAGACAGCAAATTTGTCTCTGCTTCTTGTAAGATGTAACACTATCATGTATTTTCTTTTCTGCATTTCCACTTTCTGCTGTTATGTGACCTTACTAATTTGTGAGCCTCCACTGATTTCACTATTTGAGGTGCAATTTCTTTTTTTTTTTTTTCAAAACTGATACTCCTTTTCCATTGTTTTATTTTCTGAAATTCTTGTATCATTACCCATCAAACAAACTTCTTCCATAAAAATAACTGTTAATATATACCAGGAGTTTAAATAATTTTGGACTTAGCTATACATAGTTGTACATTTTTAAACCTAAAGTTTATGTATGTTGGAAAATCTTCCCCCAGTCCTCTGCTCACATTTCTTTTTAACTATTGCTTCGTGTCCACATCGTACTTTTTAAAAAAATATTTAGCAAATAGTGTGCCACAGTTTGTTCATTGAGACCTCCATCTGTTTCTATAGAGTTGAATGGAATACTAGAAACTCATGGCTGCCCCTTCTGAATGTGTTCTTTATTACATTTGACCAACAGATTCAATATGGCATTATGCTATCCATTATATAAGGCATCTGGATTTTGATAACATTACTTCTGCATTTCGGTCTATGGGTCCAAATTTAGAAAAACATGTTTTTTTTGAGGGAGGGGGTTCTCTCTAGTGGTTATTTATATTTGGATAGCTTAATTCCGTGTTTGGAGAATGTCCTTTTTTCTTATCTGTGCCAAAATATACATTTTAGTTGAGCATTTTTTTGTGTGAAACTAATAATTGCGATTTGTATTATAGCAACTTGCCTTTTTCAGTTGTTTTTGATCAGAGCTTCTTTTGACAGATGCATTGATCTTAGTATAATCAATTGAATGTGCTGAGTTCTGGTGTGCATGTTTCAGTTCCTCCAATTATGAGTATAAAGCTATACTGTTGTGAACTCCTACAGTAACCTTTAGGAATAATAGCTTCATAGAATCCATATTATTTCTGGGTCACACATTTCATTCTCATTATTTAGAAAGCATTTGTAGTTTTTCCACTGTCAGCTCACCATATTTGTTGAAGCTGTAGATTTGTAAGCTCCTTCTGCCATAGTCTCACTGTGAAGGTTTCCATCTTCTCACAAGAAAAGGGATAAAATTAAGTTTTGTTGAGAACAAAGCATTAGAAGATATCTTAGCACCTAGGACACAAAGCTTTTTGTAAACATCTGGGGGGGGGTTTCTCTGAGAAGGATTTGATTTAGAGACTTATTTTACAGTAAAGGAATGCATATTGTTTTATTTTCTGGGTAAAAATTGTAATTACATTTGATAACTAAACTCAAAATCTGCTTCCCTTTTTTCAATAGGGCAAAATGGTGAAAGGGATGGGAGGAGCCATGGATCTAGTAGCTAGTGCTGGAACTAAGGTGGTGGTCACGATGGAGCACTCGGCGAAGGTGTGTATGCGTAGCAGTGTAGGAGTGTGTGCTTTTAACTTACTTTCAAGTCACCTCAGCTAAAGGAGTAATATTATTTGTACTTTTCTAACATTGTTTCCGATCTGGTGACGTTCTAACTCCAGTTCAGCCCGCTCTTCCCATTTTGTCTTATGAATTTAGTCACTGGTTTGTTTTGTAAGGTTGATCATATCATAAATAAAGTTTTGGATCAGCTGTCACTGTGCTTATTCTTATTCCAGCTCACCATGTTGTCTTAAATAAATTCCTACCTGTGCCCCTGTTTGAGTTTGCAAATTAGCTTGAAGATTGTACCACATCCCAGCTAACACATGTTTCCAATCAGTACCTCGCTGGCCAAAAATTAAGTATGTATAGGTTTCAAAAATGCAGTCCTCCATCCACTCTGAATTAGCAGTTGTTGACAAATAAATTGAGAAAATGTTGTGAAAAAATAACTAGATGCTGCTTTGAATAAATAAAACGCCCTTAGCAAATGTGAGTCAGGTTTCTCTGTTGTAAAAAGTATTGAACTTTGGAACCTATTATCTAAATTTCTACTTAAGTACTTTTTCCTTCTGAGTCAAACTAAATTGGCAATTCCCTTTTCCCATGCTTGCTTCCTTTGCCAGCTTACTTTGTATTTGCTTCCTATAATAATGACCTGTTACTGTTATGGCTGATTAGGGACAAGTCGGTTAATAGATTGCCTAATGCCTTTTTATCTGAGAATGCCAGTTCATCCTAATGAGGTTTTGCTCAGATGGCATCCCTTCTTCATTTGTCTTGAGCTAATTTAAAAACAACTCCAGAATTGTAGTTAGTCCAGTTTTTATGGGACGGGGAGGCATTTGGAAGAGCTGATTAATAGTTAAACATGTTCCAGCTACAGATAAACTCAGTTTCTTTTTCTTTTCAAAATGCATAGCTTTACTGTTAGAAAATCCAGACTGATATGCGACAGAAGCACATTCTTCTGTATGAACAGAAACATGCTGGGTGCTTTTTTCTTTTTTTTTTTTTTTTCTTTGGCTAATGGGACTCTGTCTGGCACCCAGCAAAGGTCCAGATGGTGCAGCAGGTGAACATAAATGTACAACCCTGAAGGCTTTTTTCATTCATGACAGTTGAAAAAAGGTGAAGCATGACAGGAATTTGTCTTCTTTTTTTATTAAAAATTGACAGAAAAGGTAAAAACTAAGACTGAAAGAAAGGAGTTTAGTGCATGCTTTTTAGGATGTGCTTGCATAATCAGGAAAATCCTATATTTATTTGACCAACTTGTTGAGCAAGCGATGCATCTTTGCTTTTAACTTGTGTCTCTTTCCTTTCAGGGAGGAAAACACAAGATAATGGAGAAATGCGTCCTGCCATTGACAGGGAAGCAGTGTGTGGATCGAATCATTACAGAAAAGGTGCAACTTTATCTTCATTTGTGCACATAATATATGCAAATGTTCCTTATTCCACTTGAATGGAAGATGAGAGTCAATCTGCATACTTTAATGAGTGAGCCATTAACCATACATTTTTAGTGCTTAATCAATTTGGACTGTGAATAATTTAAATGTTCTGATGCACTGGAAATGTTTTTGAAAGTAAATTTTCATTGTAGAAAAGAGCATTTAAAATGCAGGACTTATGGTGCAGTGTTGCTGTGATGGACTGAATAAAAAGGTAACAAGAGCTAGAGGGCTATTTATGATGCCACATGTAGTGCATACCTGGGCCACGAGTTATGCGATTATGTTTTTTAGACTTGCCTTGGACCTGCATTTTTGGTTAATTGGAACAGATGACACACGAACCTGTCATCTCTTACCACAGCTGACCTTGCCATAGAAGTGGTCTAAACCATGTTGCAATACTGTTTTCTTATTATTTTACTACATCTTGCATTTTAATTGAATCAAAATCTTGAAACTGAATTGGTCTGAAATGTAGTATAAGGAATTTATTTGTTGGAGTGGGTAAAAATAAAGAACCAGCTACCCAATTCTTACACATTCTAGCAAATTTGCATTTTTAATGTCCAAAATATGATCAGGTTATCTACTTTTTTTTTTTTTTTTAAATGTCATATTTTATTACAGTGAGTTCTTTATGGACTATTTTTAAAGTATAAATACAAAACCTCACTAAAAATATATGTCTGCAGAATAAAATCAAAACCTGCAGAGGATTAAAGGATGAATAGAGGGGAAAGCGGTACACATATGATATTACTGATGGAAAGGTAGAGGAAGGGACAGACAGGAGATGAATGGATGGACTGATCGATGGTATGACAGACAGACAGATGAATGAATGGATTACATTCTTAATTTAATTCACATATTTCTCTAATTTGGCTTAATTCGATTTTATTTTTGGTCTGTGGTGAAAAGGGAGATCTACTGCATTTCATAAATATATTCTCATATTTTGATAATTCGAAGCATCAGGCTTGGCATTTAGAAAGTCTTCATGTCCATGAAGATTTTTTTTTCTTTCCATAACCATAACCTTTTGTTATAATAATGGTTCTAAATAAACATTTTCTGAATTTATTTATTTTACAATTATGGTTCAGGTAGCTTGCATCTAAGCAAGTTCTCCTCACAAACATGATTACCTACTCACAGGCAGTGCTCTCTGTACACTTGGAATATGTTGAATGCTAGATGGTTGCCTTTGAGACTAATTAAATTTTATCCAGAGGTCGCTAGATGAACATACATGTGAAATGGAAACCACAGGGCGAACCGTTTTTAGAGAAAAACATCTAGATTTGTAACCTTTGTTGTAGAAGAAAGTTAAGATTCATCGGGGTGGCTAGTCGAATTCAAATGGAAGAAACCCGCAGCTTTGACTACTAAATGTGAAAAATGGTGGAGATGTGGAAATCAAATCAGTAGAGATGTTCTTGTCTTAAGTGGATTTTGATCCAGATGTAGTGTTGTGCTCAGTTTAGATAATCCTTTCCCCCCTTCTAATAACTGCCTTTAAAACTTTGTTCACTAAAAGCAAGACCTGTCTCTATGACCCCCACCATCTGCCCAACAACCCACTCATTCCTTTCTGCTCAGCTTGTTTCTGTTGTGATCTCACAGCTTTTCTCAGCAAGCAGTTTTCTGTTAACATTTGGAAAAGGTTACAGCCCTTTATACAGAATTACAAACTACGGCTGCCATCTCCTCCTCTCCATCTTCCTCATTTAAGCCTCGGCTTTCTTGCTCCCTAAACACTCGCTCCTTGAATACATTTCCAGCTTTTTACTGTCTCCAGCCTGAATTCTTACTCTATAATTGATGACCTCATTTTCTTCTTTTTCAAAACATATTTTTCTCTTTTTTCTTCATGCTTTGTATTTTACTAACCCCCTCCTACCATTTTCAGCTTTGTCTCTTGTGCTTTGAATGGATTTGTTCTTTGCTTTATTCCAATGAACTACACAATAAGCTGGCATATGTTGACCTAATGTGTGAGCATTTTGAAGGCAGTCTTTGACAGTGCCACCCCCGTTCTTTGTAGTCTGGGCAAAACGAACTGAACTTTTCAGAAATTCTAAAATGTGGTCGTCAGTTCGTCATCACCTGAAAAAAACCAGCCTCAATACAACTGCCAAGAATATATCACCTTCAGTTGCTCTTTCAGTGGCTGTTATGAAAAAAAAAAATTAAATGAGGTCAGCAGTTGGATGATTTTCTAACTATTGGTAAATTAAATATGACTTTTTTTCTTGTGACAAAATAATTGACTGCAGTGCCATGCAAAGCTGTTCACGTCTTGGGATTTTATGTGGTAGAACAATACAAAACAGTGCATAATTGTGAATCGGAAGGAAAGCTGCCATCACAGGTCTCCTGATTACTAAATGGAGTCACTTTATATGTAGGTGAAATCTTCATTTGAACCAACAATTGAACGTGTATGACACAACTTCTAACCTATAACTGCATGGGTGTCCACCTAAATCTACAGGTAGGGCAAAAAGTGTTACCTGGGTCCTTAGACTAAAAGTAGAATTGATCAATCCTAAACATTCAGCAAGAGCTACTATGAATGCTTTATCGGGGGCCTCTAACTCCAGTCCTTAAGGTCTAATATCTGATGGTTGAATTACCTCTTCAGCATGTCATCAAGTTTAGCAAGACTTGGCAATGAGTTGTCCATTCAGTTCAATTGTGTTGGAACAGGAATGCATCTAAAAGCTGCCGGACAGACCTCCAGTCAAGGACTATAAGGCCCCTCGTTTAGGCCAGAGGTTCTAAATTCCTCAAGGTCTGATGTTTTTCAACTTTTAGATGTGTCCCCTGTGCAACACACCTGAATGAAATACTCTTCTCCAGTGCATTGAAGTACTCCTGAGACCTGCTAATGACCTGATTGTTTGACTCCAGTGTGTTGAAGCAGATACACATCTAAAAGTTGTGGGACATCAGCCCTCAAAGCCTGGATTGGAGAACCGCTGGTTTAGACATGGGATAGATTAGCTTAAAGTCAAAGTCCTGATTTAGCTATGTGTAGCACCACATGATATGATGCTTCAGTTGCTTTATCACTTACAGTGCTAAAAGTATGAACTATTTTCTACGTTGATTCCGGTTCATTTAGCCTCCTGTAATTTATTTCCAATAAAACCCATTAAAGTTTCTGGTCGTGATGTGATGATATACAAGGAAGTACATATATTTGCAAAGCACTGTATTTACTGACACATTCACTTTTTCTGTCGTAGAGCATGTTCAGAGTGTTGATTTTTATTTAGCCAATCAGTGAAACAATTTTGTTCCAGTAATAACTCTTATTGCTCAGTTATGTAGGGGGGAAACAAACCTGATTAATCAAGTTCCAGTCAAAATTGTTAAATAATAAACATAAAAGAACATAGAAGTTGGTTGCTCAAGTCTGTGCTATGAACCATTTTGCACCCATTTTCAATGAAGGAGCCTTCCAGTAACTTGTAGTCTGAAAAACAAACTTTTTTGTCTAACGTCATGAGAACTTTCTACTTCACTTTAAGAGACTATATCCCTGGTAACAGTTATATGGAAAAAAATATTCAACAAGAAAAGCTTTTCTTGTTAAATATTTATAGCTATATTTTATATAAATATATCTGAGGCAGATTTTGTTTAAACTTAACTTTTTTAATAAAAGTTATTTAAATTTAGGAGGGCCTGACATTAAACCTTAACTGCATAATAATGATTGGTCAGCATGCCTTTTTTATTCACATTTAATAACTCATCTGAGAGTAATGTGGATTAACAGGAAAATAAACTTGGAAAACTGCTCAACCTATTACTGGGATTAAGTAGCAGCTAGAAGTCAAAGTATTTCATTTCTTGCAGTGTAAACATTTTCAAGTTATTCCTCTAAAAGCAACAAAATGAAAAGAAGTGTTCATGTCACTTATGAGAAGTTGTTTTTTATGTATAGTCTCAGTGGTGGAAGTCTTAACTTTGAAAGTGAAGCAATAACTTTGCTCTGCTTCCATCATGAAAACATAGAAGAGGGAAGCTGCTTTATTAGCCCATTAAGAAATTTTATCAATATAAAAAGCTGTTTAAAATGCTATCAGAAGAATAGTTATTCCCCCTTTTATTGCTTCAATATTGACATTATGTGATTGTTTTTAACAAATTGCTTCCATGACAACATCCGAAGACTTGGAGTAAGTTTTCAGCCAGTGTTTTTTCATAAGACTTCCCACCAATTAACGTCTGTTATTTAGTTGTTTGTTGTCAGAATAATACAGTGTTGCAGTTATTTCCACTGTGATAACAAATAACTCTGGTTACGACTGCCTGTGGGCTCAGGAAATTATTGTTATGGTAATACCAGTAGTGAATCATTAGCTTCATATTAAGCACCCTAAATCTAGTTTTCAGCAGGTGATACAGTCAACATTATTACAAAGGTCGGAAAAATACAGAATTTGATAAAAGCACATTCCAGGTCTGGATAAAGTAACAATGTTTAAAACAGGGGTGTCCAAACTGCGGGCCGCAGTTGGCCCGCTGTCCATTTTTATTTGACCCACAAGAAATTTTAGAGATAGAATAGAATATGGCCCACACTTCAACTTTTGCTTGAGTGTATTGCACTTCTTAGTTTTAACACCAGGGGAAGCTACTGTAAATCAAGGCATTTGCTCCACCAAAAAGGACAATCACAGAAGAAATTTACCCCAAGTTACTATGAAAGCATTTTGTAAGTGGCCCAGCCCCTTCTATATTTTTATGTATGTGGCCCTCAGTGAAAAAAGTTTGGACACCCCTGGTTTAAAACATCTTCCATCCATTCACCCATCCATCACTTCTTTGATCCGTTTTTTCTATTCATCTGTCTATCACTTCTTTAATCTGTTTGTCTGTAAATCTACCACTTCTCTGGTCTGTTCATCCATCCATACATACATAGCATCTCTGGTCCATCTGTCCATCCCTTCGTTGGTGGGACTGTCATCTATCCATCTGTCCAAACCTTCTTTGCTTCACACGTCACTCCAACCTTCATTAATCTACGCAGCATTCTTTCTTCTTCCTTCCTTTGTTTTTCTTCCTTGCTTCAGCTTGACAAGTGGCCTAAAATGAATAACAAGTTAATGTGTGTTTGCAAAAGTATTGATTTTAACTTGAAAAATGGTAATAGTTGCATGTTAATTTATTTTTTAACAAATGGTTTTTCTAAATAAGGACAGAAAAAAGGGTCATTTTTGGATATGCCTGCAGACACATGAACAGACGGTGACATGCGCAACATATTCTCTCAAACACATTGTCCTTGTTGGCTCTTGATAACCTGCAGGGATGGTAAATTGAGTGTTGTCCTAAATAGTTAGTGTTTTGATTTGTAGACTCAGGGTGGTGGTAAACCTGTTGCCTCAGGCTGTTTCTGCTGCTCTTCTCTATGGATGAATCATCTAATGTTCCCATTTTTCTTTTTTTAACCACACATGCTGTTTAATTGCTTATTTACGGTACTTCTAATGGTTTTATTGTATGTACTTTAACATACTGCGAGAGAGAAAATCAGAGCACCGCTGAAGCCCATTTTCAGCTTTGGAGTCCCCTCCTATCTCTTAATAGTTAAAATTACTTTTTGTTTTGTTCAGAAAAAAAAGCATTTGTCTAAATCAATTTTAATGTCTTTAGAATAATTCAGTCATAATAGTTCCAGAAAAATGTCACCTTGTCATTTTGCATAATGACAGTAACACCAATGACAGCAATTATAACTGCAGAAGCCAAATTGAAATTCTTTTATAGCCCCACGTTGAGCTTTTTTGTAAACACATTTCCAAATTTGCTAATCGCATTTGCTGAAATGCGTGGTAGAAATAAACTTTGACTTAATTGCTCCTGTTGCTTCAATTACATACTAACATCTTGTTTCCTACAAACATTACGCTTTCTATTTTTAATTGACATTCAGCCCACTTCCAGCCAGACGGCACATCACGTCGTCTACCAGCCTCTTCATTAATAACTTTCATCAGTCTGGTTAATGATGATGGGGGATTTGAAGACTGTGAAGAAAGGTGACCCAAAGTTTTCAAAACAAGGAGATACTTTGCAAATGGAGCACAATTTAAACAAAGTGTGATTATTAGAGATGAGGACAGGAGATAATGTACTGACCTACACTGCCATGTGTCGTACATTTTATAGCAGAGTTGAAGCTTACTTTCACTGACTTATGACTACACTTCCCACAACACCACACTGTTGTTGTATTTTTAACCCACAGCTCTGGCATATTTTGATAAACCTTTTAATCCCTTTTAATCACTTGTGACAGAGTGTCACAATTAGAGATGCATGTCGTTGTCTGCGTTACCCATAGACCCTAGGTCCTCATGACATTCCATCTGTCTCGCTATATTGAAGTGAGATATCTGCCTCCTGCCCTGTCAGTGTGTGGAGTTCTAATGAGCTGAGAGTCCTGACAGGCTTTACATGGCCGTGGCTGAGGCTTAGCCTGCCAGTCCCTGTAGAAAAAGGTATCAGGCCCCGGCTCTGAAGAGTTTGCCTGAACTGTCCTTAAACTAATTTTGTATTGTTTACCAGAGGAGGGAAACTGGCATTTCTCTTGATTCACTTTTATGCATGTTTTTTATGAAGTGGATAGTACGCATGGGGCATGGGCCTGTCTAATCTCCTCACTATACAACTTTTGAATACGACAATGGTTTCACAGCACATTTTATAAACAAAAATGTATGACTTGGACTTACTGGTTTCATTTAAAAAGGAGAAAAAAACAATGACACCTACTGCTACGGCTTGGTTGTAAAACTGTCAGCACATTATTTTTCATGTATCGACAGAAATATCGAAGCGTCCTTAAATAAAGTTGTGGTTTCAAATGTTTTTCGTGCAAAATATTACCTGTTTGCCATTGTGGTTTATCTGGCAATGATATTAAGACAAATATTTGCTGGTTAATTAATCAGACTATCTGCATAAGCAGAAACTACAGTCTTCTCTAACTGTGTGCCTGGAATAGTCTTATATATTTAGATATATGTATATATTATAATATATTATAATATATTTTAGCAAACCAAGACACTCTGACTGTTTTTTCCACAGTACCAGTCCATATTTCAATCACAAGGACTTTCAAGACACCTCAATAATTTAGCTGTAAAACTGTTTTTGAGGACACTGTCACACCACTGAATTTCTGTCAGTCAGTCTGCAGTTCATTTATCCGTAGTGCTTATTATATCCTTTTTTTGTCCCCAGTAAGTAATCAAATATTCATTCAAGGTATTCTCATTAAAAAGTTATTGTTGCACATCACATCCTCTGCTTACAGCTGTATACAGTGACAAACTCCCTGATGTTTCAGATACTTTGTCATCATTCTTTTAAGGAGGTACAGTACCTTTAAAGTGTGAAGCATCTTTTAATTTCTTGAAGTAACTCTTAAGTTTTCTAGCATTTGCCAAATAAAAATTATTTTATTATTTCCATTCAACCTAAAACAAATCTAGGTTTCTTTTCATTGAATGTAAACCATGTGATCTCTTACATCATCTGCCACAAATACCAACATCTCATTAATGAAAATGAAAGAAATAAAATGCTGGTTCTTATTATTTTCTTCTTTTTTTTTGCTTGAAAGGTCATGTAACATTTGTAACTGAACAAATTTTATTTAGCTGCACTGCAGTCCAAAATGGCTCTTAAGACTAAAAAGGTTGCAGACCCCTGGTCAAAAAAATTTACTACTACCCCTCATTACTTAGAATTAATGCTAAATTTGAGAATGTTGAATCTATTACCCAAAATGAATTAAATAGATTTTTTGTCATGCTCAAACTATCAGAAGTACTACAACAATTACAGTGTAACTGTTCACTGGTTTGTAGGGGTCCGGATTCAGTGAGTCAAGGGCTCCTCTTTGCCTCTTCTGTATGTGTCAACAATAATTGCAGCTTTTTTGTCATCTCCTGTGTGGATGACACTAAAGTGCTACTTTGGCCTCATGCCCAAACTGCTGCTTTTTGATTTTTTTAAAGTGTGGCCTCATTGTACAGTTTATGTCTGCTTAATATTTCAGTTCCTGAAATTGTCTCTCTCTGTACCTCACTTTAGTCCCGGCATCAACCATCGTCTTTCTACTCATTTTTCTTCTTTTTTTTATCCTCACATTTTTCAACCATCTGTCTCTTTACCAGGCTGTGTTTGATGTGGATAAGACAAAAGGTCTGACTCTGATTGAAATATGGGAGGGACTGAATCCTGAGGACATCAAGGCATGTACCGGCACAGATTTTGAGGTGAGCGCCATAACCGTTCCGTTATCGGCTTCCCATTTTAGATTGTGTTTAAAGCCTCAAAATGAATTTATCTTTTATTGCTGCTAGGTATTATCAGACTGAAATTATTTTGAGTATATTTATGAAAGATGTTCAAACATTAATATGTTAAGAAATTAGCATTCTTAAAATCAACTGTAGCAGAAATATTAGTAATCCTGCTGTTAAAGCACAGCTTCTCTACAATGTTGAGGGTCCTAAGTCCTCTCTAAAGTTAGACTGGTGTGCTCCCACAGTATGCAAGGTAATCCAAACTTGTATGGATAATCAGATCCTCGGGCTTGACAGTAAATGTCAATTTGTTTGAATATTTTTTACACATCTTCACCAAATATCAATAAGCATTTCTCTTTGTGTTCCTCTCCAGGTGTCTTCCAACCTGAGGCCTATGCAGCAGATTTAAAAGCGTTTCAAGGTGTTTTGATGTTTTTTGGCTTGTTAGTTACTCTGTGCTAAGAAACTGCCAATAACAGAGGACGCTCTGTGTCAAATAAGGTTACAAAACATATATCTGGTTCAGTTATCTGGCAATGACTGTTCAAATATCAGGAATTACTCAGCATCACTGACCAAGGAGTAGGACTCAACTGGAGTCATTGTGCATGATTCTTATGGTGTGATGTGGATATTTCACTGTTGGGTTTATAATTACATGTGTGCAGCTGTAGCCAAAATGTTCCTTTAAAATGTTCTTGAAATAATTTGTAAGAAGAAACAACCATTACTACCTTTTAACAATTAAATTCAGTTACACATTCTGTAAGATTAAAACCTGATTATACCGTAAAAATATAAAAAATGCAATACAAAACGGTTTCAGATTGTATGATTGTAGATCTGTAAAGTTGTCTATTATGGATATAAGTATGCGTCACCAGAATTTGAAATAAAAATGCCCCTGAAATTTTAATGTTGTATATTTGTGCTTACCTTTTCAGTGTTAAACTATATTTAGAATACACGTTTAACCTAAAAAGAAAATGTTCATTATTTCTACCAAAACTGTAAATACATTTTCTGAGAGTTTTACATTGTTAGGTTATGAAGGAGCAACAGAAAGTAAGTAATATAATACACCATATCAATACATACAAGTGTAATTTTGGGAAACGAATACAGAGCTTTAAAGTTCATACTTCAAAGCAGAATTTACCTTAAATAAAAGTTACCCGGTCATTTCCACGTGGATGGATGGTGTTTCAGTTCGAGGCAGAAAACTTGCACTTTGTCCTTTTTCTCTCTGACGTCACTTCTTACTAAACTTGGGTATTTTGGACAATGTTAAGTTGGATAACTGGCTGACTGGACCTCATCATCCTGACTTAAAAAAACTAATATGCTAACCCACCCCTGGAAAGTTTAGCTAACTACATTAGCGTTAGGATCTTCTGCAAAATTATTACTTTAATAAGACTGCCTGTCTGTTTTTTTTTTCAACTCACCTAAAGCAACATACAAACAACCCAGAAAGTCGTCACTCATCAGTTCTCCAAAGAGATGCTAGACTTGGCGCAAGTGGTATAGAAAATAAAAGCACTAAACTCACCGTTGAGTTGGCGTTCATTCAAAATTCGGTGACATGGCCATGAATTTAGAAAAATTCTCATACATATATAAGCTGATTTATTTTTTTTAACACTGAAAAGTTAAACTGAAAAACAGATATTGAAAATATGTTCACTTTGAAATAGAAATGTGAATTTTTAACTTGAAGTGAAAATAAATCAAAACTCAACCATGTAGAAATAATGAAAATTATTATTTTTTTCTAGATTAAAAATGTATTTTGACTGACACTGAAACACTGAAAAAGTAAGCACAAATATGTAACATTAAAATTTCAGGGGCATTTTCAATTCAAATCCTGGTGACACATATTTACTTCCACAGTCTTAATCAATTAACAAAAGCTTTTCATATTATTCATTCGCTGATTGAGCCCACCTTTTTACTATCCATCTGGAAAATGAAGGATATATCATAAAGTGAGTCTAATCGAGACATATTTGTAATAATCACCTCAAAAATGGAAGGGAATTGTCTATTTGGTGTGTAACTCATGCATTTCAAATTAAAAATAAGCCTTTTTTTTTTTTTTTTTTTTACAGATATCTATACAATAAATGAAATGAAGCCTGTTGTGCAGAGTAATGTAAATGAATTAGTCTCTTTTAATATGTTTTTATATTTTCTAAAAGTGAAAAAACAGCAAGACGTAGATGAGACAGAAAGGAAACGGCACACAGGTTGGCTCTTTCTCCATCAACATGTTGTTCTTGATGTGATTTCTCTACTCAACCAAAGATGCACAGCAATTACCTGAGGGGGCTTACATAACCGCAGAGTTAAGCCAGTGGGTTTTTTGAGCTTCAGGAGGATCAACCAGGTTGGATCATCAAGCAGAAAAATGGAAGAAAGTGACAGGGACTCCTGCTACCGGCTGTTGATGGTAATCCAGCACATCTGTATGAGTCAAACTTAAGTGGTTCCCCATAACGCTGCATTTTGTAACTCGTTTCTCATAGTGGGTAAATGGATTTCAGAAATATGGCTGGATTTAGCTGAAACAAATGTCACTGAACAGCAAAAGTAAACAAGCTTATCTTTTTACAGTGATTCATCTGAAATGGGTTTAGTTAGGTAGGAATTCCACGCTGAACAGAAATGACTTTCAGGGGAGGGGCTTGCTTTTTTCAAAATGTATTTGTTGCAACAAATGTTAGAACTGAAGAATTTTTGCTATTTATATTTAAAGTAAAAGGCTAAGCATAACCGTTGTGACAAAATACAAAGACGAATGTGTAAAACATTTGGTGTCAAGATATACACAGCTGGTTGAAAGCAAAAAAAATTGTATACTGTATATAGAGTATTTACATTATTGTTGTATTCCCAAGCATAATGTATTATGCATTTAAGTATAATGTAGCCATACGAGAGATTTTAATAGATTTATTCTGACATGTTAGCACACTTATCAAAAATTGCTTTAACACCAACAATTACAGAGCCAAGATAGTCGCCTGATTTAGTCGTGGGATGTGTTGGTGTTGCAGTTTGCATATGAAAAGGATTCAGGTCTATGTTCTCAATCCTTATACCACTGTGACCTATTTTTGTGAATGACTCATGTGAAGGTGCCTTGCCAGCTGATTTTCATCACAGATTATGTCAGATGCTTAATTCTAAATTGCCTACCATTGGAGGTCTTAGAGGGAATATGAATGCATTTAAATGAACACCCCTAATCTCTTATGAATACGTACAGGAAATTCACAAATGTTTCTTCTTCAGGGAAAAACTGAAGTGTCAACTTTAGAGATGTTTGATTCTAAAAATTTATTATGTTGCTACTCTTAGAAAAAGTCTGTTTAAAGCTACCAACCAAGACTTTTCAATAAAAACAAACAGCGTGTTTATTTTCTGTTAGCAGTCATTTTAATCTTTCATAGCACCAGTAATGCATTCCTGTCATAAGATTCAATCCATATAACACAGTTTAATACGACAAATAAAAAAAGAAATTTTAATGAATAAATGTCAATTAAATGAAATTTACTAGAGTGTATCTACATAGAATGTGTTCCTTTTGCATGAATTATTGCAATACTTGACAACTTTTCCCCCATATTTTGAACCTTGATTTCCAAATGAAAGAAAAAACTTAAATTCATCTATAAAGGGCTTTAAACAACCAAGTACCAGAAAAGTAATTTGGGGTTTTCAAAAGATGTAAGCCATAATAATGACAACTAACAAAAAATAAATATTTTTATATGCTATATTGCCAAAAGTAGTTGCTCATCTCCCTTCACACATGAACTTGAGTGACAGCCCATTCTTAATCCTTAGCGTTAGTATGAAGGTAGGTTTTCCACAATCTTTAAGACTGCATTTGTTGGAATTTGTAACCTTTTCTTTGTCGATGCCCATCTGTGACGTCACACACTGGTTTTGGACGAGCAGATCTGGCTCTCGGCTTCCGCTGTAATTCATCCCTCATTTCCTGTATGGGTCAGTCAAGTTCTTTCACACCAACCTCACTCATTTATGCCTTATTAGACTTTGCTTTGTGCAGTGCTGTGCAGTCATATTGGAAGAGGTCATCCCCAAATTGTTTCCACAATATTTGTCAGTAAAACATTGTCTAAAATGTAGTGTTTTGCATTATTAAAAGTTCCTCTACAAGAGATTAAGGGACTGATGAACTCAATTCCAATCAGCCACACCATAAAATCATCTCCACCAAACTTTACCCTTAACACTGTTCACACAGGCAGTTGGCTTGTGGCAACTATTAAGCTGTCCAGTGACTTTTTGATGTAAGACTTGGATGCAGCTGGAACCCAAACCCAATAAACTCTCTTGGAGCATGAGGTTTGGATGGAGTTCTGTAGATACTGACACTGCAGAAAGTTACCGATCATCTATAATATAATCCACAACATCCACTGACCCTGACTCTGAGATTTTACATGATCAAGTCCTTGACTTTTTTTTATCTCTTCAGATTGCTATTATGCCACTGACATTTGATTGTTTAATAATTAGCAGGGAGGAAATTTCACGTCTGGACTTGTAAAGGTATCAGGTTTTCTATGCTGGAATTCACCAAGTTCCCAAGAGTCGCCCAGTGTTCTACAAATCCTTGATGGAGTCTGCATGACATGTGGAAGTGATGAGAACACCTGTACTCAATGATTTGGATGGATGAGCAATTTTGTCCACTGATTTTAATTGAATTCCTCAATTTGCTGTTCGATATTTAGATGAATTAAGATGAAGCTGTTCTTCGTTTGACAGATGTGTTTTTATTTGTTTATTATGTTAGGGAGAGAGAATCATCCACTGGATGGTGAATTTCGCGGAAATGTAATTCACTGGTATTACTTGGTGGTTTACTGGACAGCGTGCTTCAACCGCATTTTAACATAATTGTTCCATCCTTCCAATGTTGAACCGGGCGTTGGACACGCTAATGTGTGTGTAAGAGAGAGGGAGAGAGAGATAGTGGAAGAGGGAGAGACAGCGAGCGCGCAGTCCAGGTTGGCGCAGGCACCGGTCCCGGAGAACGGAGCGTTGTGCACGGTGGCAGCATGGCCTCGTCTCACGGGAGAAGCGACCTGCGCTTCGCAGACTGGATGGCAAGTTTACCGCAGAGCATGCACACCGTCCCGCTTGCCAACATGGCTATCCCCGGTAGGTTTGTTATTATGTATTTTATTTTCACCAGCCCCGTTAAATCACGCGTGGATAATGGCCATTTGTTTCCATCAGCGCGCGTCTGATCCTGTGCTAGTAAGATGACAAAACATTGGGTTATTTTTTTTTAACACCGTTGCTTTGCAAACTTCTGTGTTTCACTTTGCCTTTAATTAAAGTCCATTGGGCAGAAATGGGCATGACTTCAACTGTGCATCACTAGAACAAAGGGTGAGACCTGTTGCGCAACGGGATATGTGCCATCTATTTGTTTCACTTCAGCTTGCCCGCGATGTACCTATAAATAGCACATGGGTGACATATCGCTTTTATTTATTTATTTCGCACCCGATGAGTATACAAGAAGCAGAATTGCTGCTCTGTTTTATGTTTGTAGCGGGGTGGTGCCCAAGAGGGGATGGGATGAGTTCTGTCAGTGCACTCAGATGATGATGGTGCTGATGATAGGAAATGAGCTGTTAGACCTTTAACCAATCAGTGCGCAGATCTCTTTAACTCCATTCAAATTAAGACACTCTGGTTGTAAAGCCCAGCGCAAAGCTGGTCGATAGAGGGGCTTTTATTTATTTATTAATTTTTTAAAATTTTTTTGGAGCCCATTAATTCACAAATCTGCTATCTTACGATCAAGAACAGCTCTACAGATCGTTCTTTCTTTTTCTCCCATCTCACTGTGGTCTTGCTGCCTCTTGGTTGAACATGAACAATCGCTTGCTTTTTTTTTTTTTTTTTTTAACGGTTTGCATGTAGAGTCATTTTTACATGCAGATGGATTAGTGCTCAGTATCCAGTGAGGCGTGGCAATTTTTTGAACCAGCAGTGGCCACAGCTCTCAATAATACCTAAAATCCACACGCAATCATGCATTTCTTCATGCATTTAACCTGTCACCAGCAAAGGACAGAGCCAGCAATAACGCGTGCTTTACATGCAGCTGAATCATAATTTCCCACACCAAAGTGGCGTGAGAACATGTTCTGTTTCATTTAATTAGGTGTCATTACTTCTCTGCAGCTCTGCTGCCCTTTGCCTGTCCTCCAATTGGACACGGGATTTGAAAAGGCTCACTTAGTCTGGCTTTTCGCGTTTGTTTGCACACACTTCACATCATGTTTGCCAAGATAATTCTCAAAAATCCTCAGGATTTTATGAGAGCTTATTTTAGCAGGAACCACGTGTTCCTTTCAGTGCGCAGTTTTTGATTTCTTTCAAAAAGCTCATCTGACATCACTGTCTTTGGTTTCTTCTTCTTGGAATAAATAAGGCTTTGTTGAAGCATGATTGGAACTGGAAACATAATCTTTTGACCTTAGATTTAAATATCTTTGTAAGATGTGCTAATAAAGATTTCACCATACTACTGATGATACCTATTCAATTCCCCACTGCTTCTATGATCCAGGTCAAAATAATTTTTCCTCCCAAGAAACTCGAAAGGATGCCTGTCTGTGTTCCAAGCATTGCACAGCAGTAAGCTTGCAAACGCCTTCTGTGTGATGTGAAAATTGTTTCTTTTGAGGTATTATGCTGCAGAAGGGATTTTTGCAGAGGAGGGAGAATGCTCTCTGTATGGCTTTATGGTACAATAGATTCTCAGAGAAGCATCAGAGTTTGACTGACACGCTGCAACAACTGTCAAATGATAGGTTATACCTGCAAGTGTCTGCTGGTGATGTCTCACCCGACTTGTGTTATTCTAACCCTGAAAACAGGTCTAAAGATGCCATCGCCGTGGTGCAGTGAATGCCCACCCTGTCTGGATGATTTGCTGATTAAATGGTTCATCTGCTGGTTGCTCTTCTTGTGCTTCTTGTTGGTTTGTTTTAATTTTAAATAATCAATCTTGAAATGGCACACTCTAAAGATTAAGAGGTTAATAATAGGCAAATGGAAAATCACTTCAGTCGATAATTGAGCCTGAGGTGGTGGCTGTGGTGGAGCAGCAGCTAATCTCAAAGTGACCTAGCGCTACGCACTATGCTACAGTGAATCTCGCTTTTTATGTGAGCAGATATTTAAAGTAACTGGATAAAATGCAAAAAAAAAGACACATGAAGCTTATAGTCCACACATACGCTGATGAAGCATTTCATTATGACTGCCTGTTTAATAGTGAACTTGTCCTTTCATTTGCTACCAAATCAGCACTGATCCATAGACTTAAACCTCAATAGACCTCTGAAGGTTAACTATGGCATCTAGTACCTAGAATTTGGCAGCAAATTCTTATTACCTC
Organism: Xiphophorus hellerii; assembly: GCF_003331165.1. NCBI lineage: Eukaryota > Metazoa > Chordata > Actinopteri > Cyprinodontiformes > Poeciliidae > Xiphophorus > Xiphophorus hellerii. The sequence continues at coordinate 12,419,248 of NC_045683.1, forward strand.
TTAACGTTGTGAGGTGGATCCTCTATTTGTTACAGATCCTTGACTGGATTGAAATCTCAGACAAGTTAGCCACCTTGGAATCCTTGTTTAAATTCTTACTTAATTCCCAAACCTTTTGTTGCTTCAAAGTACTTTTTAAATTTATTTTGCTGAAAGAGACCACAGTCATCAAAGAATACATTTCTTTGAATGATTGCACATATTTTGTAATGCTTAGGCAAGTTGTTTATGTCAAATTAACATTATGATGGATGACAGAATAAAAGTTTTCTCAGGAGAATATTGCCCAAACCATCATGCTGCCTCCACCAGTTTGTCTGGTTCCCATAATGCATTTTCAGGTAGAGGAAACACACCTGGTCATCCACATAATTCATCAGGCTACAGATCCATTGCTCTATGGTTTATTTCCGATGCTGATATACCAGTCGCTGATATTTTTGGTGGTAAACTTGAATCAGCAGAGATGCCTGCTGCATCAGGACCCATGTGTTTTAGCTGCAGTTGGTTGTCTGTAGGACTGGATCATGCAGCCATTGCTCCGTACATGCATCAACAATCCTATGGCCTTTCTTGAAACTCTTTTGATGGATTCTGACCACTGCAGACCAAGAACACTCAGGTTTTGTTACACACTCAAGTGTGATAGAACCAAACATTTCTTTTAAGTCTGACTACTTAGGTCGCCCTCTGTTTTTGGAAATTGTTTGACTGAGGCTCACTTGACTTTTTCCTGGGTTTTGCCTCCTTTAGACAAAGATTTATTTTTGCAGTCACATTGGTTGTTCAAGGCTTCAGTATTTTATCTGACCGAAAAAAGATGCTTGCAGCTAAAGAGAAAACACTACTGTCTTCTCTTGGATGCTCAGCATCAAATGCACTCTGTTTGAACTGTACGTCATTCCTTCGTCTTCACACTCAGCGCCCGAGACAAGTTACATCACCAACTAGAGGCTTTTATGTTGTACACATCTAAACAACAATAGTACCCATCAGTGTATAATATTAACGCATGCAAACCAGACTTATCAAATTTTGAGCCATGAAGAAAAAAAATAAATAAAAAGTGTAACTTATTGACCAAACTACATGCAAGACATGACTAACCTACTGTCTCCCACTAGCAATGAGCTACAGTATTCAAAACACAAATGATAAAAACATGACATTTCCCTATCCTGTAATCAGCAAAGATGATTTTATGACATCTGTACATTTAATTAAGTGCTGTAAAGTGTTGTCAGTTGACCCATAATAATAAATAGATTTAATTTGGTTAATCATGTTAGAGATGTGCGCTTAATTCAGAAAGCTTATAGGTGGTGAACTATGAAAGCTGTTTTCTTAATTTATTCTATTTTCTCCCAAATAAAGTCTTAATATACAGTATATATATATATCTAGGTAGGGTTACTCAATTTATTGCAAATGTGTAATTATTTCAAAATCACTATGTGCAATATTCATATTACTGTTTGTATTTTTTCTTTTTTTTTCTTTTTGCTGTCCTTGCATGCAGGATCAGTATAAGGTGTTGCTGCAAGGTTAAGGACTCGATTCAAGTGATTGTCCACTGTTGCCAGATCCAGAAGAAGTGACTGCAGCGAGTCAGTGACTCATTGCAATCTGTTGGGTTTCCATAGATAGAAAACTTTTTAACCAATTTGAATAGCAAATATAACTTTACTGCATTGTTTGAAAACTATGATGAATTTGGAATTAATCTACTTTATCTGTACGATCGGATTAAAGGGACGTGTTTTTTGTAAAGTACCTTAAGACAATATTGGAATTGGTGCTATGTAAATAAACTGGGATATATTTAATTGAAATAATCTCTGAGCGAGTTTGCATCTGTTCCAGTTCAATAACACATTGCCAAAATAAAAAGACCAAAATGGCAAAAAGTGAAATGATCACCATTCATAGAAAATTTGCTCTTTTGCAGCTGACCGAATGGACAGCCGACCTGCTGCTGTGCCAGCTTTTGTTTTGTCATTGACTTCGTTTTTTTACACCTCACTGCGAAACTCACTCTATTTCCCGAATTAACAACTTCCACACTGAAGTAAAGAGTAACGCTGATACTGCAACATATTGTGGCATGTCAATATTGTGCTTTCAGTTATTTGAAAAGAATTCGATTTTTCTCATTTTTACTAGCTAGTCTCTGATCAGGAGTGGCTAAGCCTAAAATTGTGTATTTCCAGCGACTAGCCAATTTCTGAGTGCATTTTGTTTTGTGCTATTATTAAAAAAATATTCTAAGGTGTGTAGAACAAAATGAAACAATCATTTAGTTCTAGGTTACAGAAAAGCTTCGGGAATCATGTTGCGTAATATCCAGAATATGGTTAGAGACAATCCATAAATAAGAGTTTACTATTTTTGTCTATAGGATTGGGTCCAACTGTTTTTAAAATAGCAGGATTTCTGCAGTGCCCAAAGACACCAGTGACTCATTTGTCACCTAGAGGAGAGTTGACTCAGTGCTGTTGTGAAACTTGATTGAAAATGGGCCAGAAAAAAAATAGAAGGAGTTAGTGAAGAACAGCTTTTTCTAGGCACATCCATAAAAAAAGCAACACAATTTTGAGATTGGAAGATTTTGAGTGTCAGCGAGGAGCATTAATATTGACCGATAATTTATCATTTACATAATTCTGGTACTGAGCTTTTTGTAAATAATGTAAAATAAAATGCTGTGACTCATAACTTGACACAGCAGCATTGGTTTTGTGTTATTTCTAATATAACATCTTTACATACTGTATCTTCGTAAGCATTCTGCTGCTTTTCTATTTCTCCCGTCTACCACTAACACTTTAGTGTTGGTCACAATTGCAACTTTTGTCCAACCAGCAATTATGCATGGAACCACGCCTTCTCTGGCTTATAGACAATCTATAAGACTAGATGGCTGTCCACATCTAGTTGTACTTATGGTTGATGAAAGATGGGTCACATAAAGGAAAAAGGGCTTTAAATTTTCTTTTTCCCTCAAGCTATTCAGTAGGGAAGTGGGTAAGGCCATTTTTCAGCAGCTATTACTGGATCTGCGAGGTGAATGCCACACACTCCCCGTCTGCACATTATTCATTGAGTTGGTCAAGAATGATGTGCCAAAGATGTTATGAATTAGTTTCCCTGGAGTTTCATCACTTGCAGTGATAGAAGGAAAATATTTTGAAATGAAATTTGAAATGAAATTTATTCGAACATGATACAAATATAAAAATAAAATAGTGCACAGTAACAAGAAGTGCATAAAAAAGAAGAGAAAACACAGATTTTTTGTTTCAGTTAACATATCATGCTCAAAATGGGGTAGGAAGAAGTGAGAACTTATAAACTCCTACCCCCTAAACACTTGAAACTTTAGAGTCCTACTGTCATTAAAAAAATCAAAATCAAAGTGGCAGTCAGAAGTAACAGTTACTAATATTTACCTATACATTTCCCATTTTATGCTGGTTTGTCTTTCTAAACCCTTACACCAAGTTGTTATCTGCAATACACACCTTATTGCTTTCTGTCACCCATATGTGTATCTATTGAAAATTACCTCCTTGTACTTTCTTTTGAATTGTGTTAAGCTATTGCTTTGTTTTAAATCTTCATGTAACTTGTTCCATAACTTTACACCTTTAATTGAAATACAGAAGCTTTTTCTTGTTGTTCTAAAATTGCGGATCTTGAAGTTTGAGTGACCCCTTAAGTAATACCCCCCTTCTCTTTCAGAAAACATGCTCTGTATGTGCTCAGGTAACAACTTTTTAGATACTTTGAACATAAATTGAGCCATTTTAAATTCTACAAGCTCCTCAAATTTGAGAATTCTGGATATTATGAAGAGCGGGTTTGTATGCTCATAATAACCGACATTATGGATGATTCTAATGGCTCGTTTCTGTAGGACGGTTACCGGATGTAAAGAGCTCTTGAAATTAACTCCCCACACTTCACAACAATATGATAGATATGGTAAAATCAGAGAGTTATATAGAATATGAAGTGATTCAACATTCAATACATGTCTAGCTCTAGCCAATATGGATATACTTCTACTGAGTTTACTCTGTAAATGTTTAATATGAGGTTTCCAACTGATTTTGTCATCTATTATTAAACCGAGGAACTTATTAGCAAAAACCCTTTCTAGAGTTACGTCCTCTATTTGAACTTGGATTTCAGTATTTTTATAACAGTTCCCAAAGACCATGATTTTCGTCTTGTCCAAATTTAGGGATAATTTATTATGGTCAAACCATATCTTTAACTTACTAATCTCTGAGGTGACTGTTGAGAGAAGATGCTCTAAATTGTCGCCAGAGGCTAGAATATTTGTGTCATCAGCGAATAAGATAAATTTTAACACATTGGACACTTTACTGATATCATTTATATAAAGATTAAATAAAACTGGTCCCAATACTGATCCTTGTGGTACTCCACAGACAGTCTCCTGCCAGTCAGATTCCACATCTCCCAATTTCACAAATTGTTTCCGGCTCTTTAAATAACTCCTCATCCAGTCAGAAACTACTCCCCTAATTCCATAGCGTTCTAATTTTTTAAGTAGGATTTCATGATTTATTGTATCAAAAGCTTTCTTTAGATCTATAAATATCCCTACTGCCAGTTTCTTACTATCTGTTGCGTTGGTTATTTCTTCTATTAAGTCAGTTACGGCCAGCGATGTTGACCGGTTAGCTCTAAATCCATATTGACTGCTGATAAGTAGCGAATGTTTTTCTATGAATTGTTCCACTCTTTTCTTAAAGAGTTTTTCCAGGATTTTAGAAAATTGTGGGAGAAGAGAGACAGGCCTGTAGTTAGTGAAGAGGTGTTTGTTGCCAGTTTTATACATTGGTTTGACCTTAGCTATTTTCATTTTGTTGGGAAATGATCCCGTTTGAAATGATAAATTGCAAATATAAGTTAGTGGTTTAGAGATTCCTTTAATTACTATTTTAATAGTTTTCATGTCCAGATCATCACAGTCAGTGGATGTCTTATTTTTACATTTATTCACAATGTTTATGATTTCTTCTTCTAGTACAGGGTTGAGATATAAGGAGCTGGGATTATTCTCAATTTGATATTGCTGAGTTGCAGTTTTTGTAGTCGGTATTTTTTCTGCTAATTGAGGTCCTATATTAACAAAATAACTATTGAATTTATTGACGACACTTTTCAAACCAGTAATATTCTGTTCATTATCTATAAAATAATCTGGATAGTTGTTATTGTTAGATTTTCTAATAACTCTATTTAAAATATTCCATGTTTCCTTAATGTTGTTTTTATTCCTATCCAGTAATTTATGATAATAGTCCTTTTTACATGTTTTTATAATATTAGTTAACTTATTTTTATATTTCTTATATTTGTTTTCTGATTCAGACGTTCTATGTTTTAGAAATTCTCTATAAAGTTTGTTTTTCTTTTTACATGCCTTTTGTATTCCTTTTGTGATCCACTGTTCATTTTTTTGATTGCTTTTCCTGTTATATTGTTTGATTGGGCAGTGCTTGTTATATAATATTTTAAATGTTTTTAAAAATTCTTCATATGCTGAATTCACATCATTCATTTTATATATTAATCTCCAATCGTAGGCCAACAACTCAGCTTCTAGAGCTTTTAATGTCTCTTCAGACGTAACCTGTCTGTAATGCGTCTCTATTTTTTGATCGTCTGTTTTCCACTTACAGTCGTAGACTATGAACACTGGTAAGTGATCAGTTATGTCATTCATTAATATTCCACTAGTTAAATTATTTTCCAGCACATTTGTAAAAATATTATCAATTAAGGTAGCGCAGTGCGATGTAATGCGACTGGGCCTGGTGATTTTAGGATACAGGCTTAGACTGAACATGGTGTTAATAAATTCTTCAGTCATTCTATGTTTATTTGGATTAAGAAGGTCAATATTGAAATCCCCACAGAAAAATGTTATTTTTTGATTAATTGTTATAAATTTTTCTTCTATCCAGTTGTTGAGTACTTCAATGTTTGATCCAGGGGCTCTATAAATGCAACTCACCAAGACATTTTTCCTTTTTTCCACGAGTATTTCTATAGTCACACATTCAAACATGTTGTCCATCACAGTTGACATTGTTTCGATCAACTTATAATTAATCTTCTTGTCAACATATAAAGCTACTCCCCCTCCATTTTTGTTTTCTCTGTTCTTACAAACCATTTCATAACCATTGATTTCAAAGTCTATGCCCTTATCACTATTGAGCCAAGTTTCTGATAAGGCAATAACATTGAAGGTCTGTGAAAGTTGTTGGAGGTATTGTTTGATGCTGTCAAAATTTGCATAAAGGCTTCTGCTATTAAAGTGAATTATTGACAGCTTTTGTTCCGTTTTAATGCTGTTGTTGAACTGATCATCGCTGTAATAGTGACAACTATCATTGCTGACATTATAGAAATTGTTATCAGGATCAATGTCAGTTTCAATATCTTGCTGATGATAGTTTCTGTGTTGGAATACGGGTAGCTCTATATCCTCATAGGCCGCGATCTGTTGCATGTTTCTCTTTCAGAAGTGAACGTCGGCTATGTCTGGCTGTCTGTCATACATTGTTGGATAATTTAGGGGTACTAGTACGTGGATGGGTGATCAACTTATCATAACGTAGGTAAGCAATGTCCCCTCTTTGACGTGCTGCTTTTAAGTCCGGCATTAGTTCCGCCCTCCTTTTCCTTACTGCATCCGTGAAGTCTTCGTTAATGAAAATCTTAGATCCCTTAAGTGCCTTGGTGCTCTGCAGAATATAGTGTCATATATATGTGTGCGGGCGTGTGTGTGCGTGTGTGTGTGTGTGTGTGTGTCACACCCAGCAGATACATGCAGAGTAAGTTTCTTCAAATATAGTTTTCAATATTTCAAAATTTAGATTTGTTGATGCCCAAAGGTCAAGTTGTAGAATGCTGTTTTAAAGCTAACTTTAAATCCCTTGAGTGTGTATGACCGCCTTCCCATAATCCTAATCTTTAGTTCACTTCACAGTTTCCATATCAAAAGTGAGGACTCTGGCTTGGCCATTTCAAAATATGAATGCTACTTAAATTCAGAAGACACATGTTTCCAAAAATAAAGGAATAATTGAAAAGCTGAATAACTTAGATAACAGAATGTGCCTCGAAAACAGAAATTGCATAATGAAATAAATAAATTATGTCGGCTGACAAAGGAGTTGATATAGAGATCAGACTGCATACAACTGTCTAAAAGCAGTGGGATTTACATATAGAAAAGCTAAGCACCCCACAGCTGTCTTGGACTGTAGATGATTGGATGAAATTGGCATTTTGAGATGAATTCAGGAACTGCATCAGCCAAGAATTGGATTCTGCAGTTATCTCAATAAAACATGTCCATTTGTCCTTAGTACAGTAGCATACATTGATGTGTTTGACACTTTTTTCATTTAATTTATCCAAACTAGGCTTGGTGAGATTAGAACACAATATCAGACCATTAAAAAAGTAATTTTTAATACAGAAAATAGGCTTCATGAATAGTTGTTTTATGCCTAACTAGAGGTATTCTTTTAAAAGGTACTTTTAATCTGAAAATTGAGTCTCATCAAAACTCACATTCAGATTTATTGAATATGACTGGAAATTTGTCAAAGTTAAAATTTAACATAATTAATAACCATAGTACTTGTATTTTTTTAATACTAAAGTAATACAACGGAAAACATTAACTTTGTAGTGGTTTTATTTTATTTAATTAGAGAAATACTCTAATATTTCTTTCTATGTTTTTCTCTTTCTAAAAAATTAAGCAAAATAGATTTGTTTTTATTAAAACTTCACATTTAAATAGTTTTGTGGGGTTTGAATGTTCAACAATTAAAATGTTATTTTTGTCATTTTATTTTTATATCAGTACCCCATCAATGGGGACACTAACTTTAAAACTGCACCGATCTACTCTGCTCTGACGTACGTTTAAAACTTTTTAGAATTTCTAAAATTTCTAAGTTCCTTAGATAGATATTTTTCTGAAAAAAACTGGAGGAAATAATTTATAATGATTTCCATGTATGATTCTTTTACTTCTCCATTTGTCAACAATTCAGTTCAGGTCAGAAGGACCAATAAATCTAATTTTACATATTTTTGCCAGAAATTGAATCATACTATGTACACACGGGAATAGACTAGAATAGAATGAAATGCTACTGTCATAAGATGATGGAAAAGCAGCACTCATGAATGACAGTAATACTATATGTAAAATCTCAAAAGGTGAAATATAACCGAACTAATTAGAGACCTGTAGGTTAAATTAATTTTTTCCATAAAATTTTCCTGTACTGCATCCTGTCACTTTCCATTTCCTTCTCACTTTCCCTTCTTCTCTCCTGTCTTCAGCATCCAAAAATAGATCTGAAAAGGATTCATGGTGAGCTGAAATGCTTTTTCTCTCTCAAAAACCCCCGGATTCGAACCAGCAGTGGTCCTTTCTGAATGCTCCACTCTCATGCAGGGAGAATCACTCATTTAATTCCGGTCAATTTTCAAGACAACACTGCCATCATAATGGTCAATAAGTCTCTTTTCAGCCAGTTTCAGCTTTACTTTTCTGCTTTCTGTTCTTTGTCTCCTTCCCCCTTGTTCCAGTGTGGACGTGACAACTTCATGTCTACACCTGACATGTGATTGCATGGTTGACTGTCAGAAGAAAATAGTTCTCACTGCTTCCACAATCTGTTCTGCTGTCGGACTGGTATGAAATCCATGTAGTGTTTAAGACAAGACAGATTTCTATTAGTCTTTTTTTATTACATCACTTTTTATGTTCGTATGCAACAACATTTAAAAGATCCGTACTCAGGCAAGAGAATCTGTCAATAAGATTACCAATAACTCTACTCTTCACAAAGCTAGCATTTGTTGTTGAGTAGAAGCCCAAAGAGGGCCTATTTACAGCCATAAGAACACAGAAATGCCATGTGATACCAAAACTGAACTATTTCGGGTACATTAAAAAACTAATTGCATCACCATGAAAATACAATTCCTTTGGTGACCAACATGGTGGCAGGACCATGCTATAGGTACACAACAAGAACAGGGAAGCTGGTCTGAGGTGAGGGGAAGATGGGCAATAGCTAAACACATGGCAATCCAGGAAGAAAACCAGTTGGAGGATGCAACAAGACTTGAAACTGAGGCGGAGGTCCATCTTCCACCAAGGCAACTCTAAACCTACACCCATAACTATAACACAGTTGTTTACATCAAAACATATTCATGTGGTATGATAGTTCAGCCAAAGTCTAGACCACAATCCAATTTAGAATATGTGGCAAAACTTCACAAAGGCTCTCCGTCCAGCTTGATGAAGCACAGGCTTTTCCAAAGAAGAATAGGTAAAACATATTAAAGTCTCCAGATGTACAAAGCTGGCAGAGACATATCCCGAAATCTTTAATTGCAGTGTGACATATTTCTACAACATCTGGACTCATAGATGCACTTCTTACTTTTCAGGTTTTTGTTTGTAAAAGACGGTCAAGACGGTTTTCCTTCCACTTTGCTGTTATGTACTACTTTGTTTTGGTCTGTCAAATAAATACATGTGTTAATAAGTTCAAGGTCTATGAATACTTTTGCATAGACCTTGAACAACATACTCGGATGTCATGCACATCTGAATATATTATTCAATCACACTGTTCAATGTGTTTTGTTCTTTTCCTTAGTATACTGTAACTAGAAATTATATTTTATCAGACATTTGTCAATAAAGGATCTAAAAAATTATAAGAATTCAAAGTCTGCTGATATTTCAGGATCAGTTGTGAGCAGGATTTACTGTTTTTCCTGTAATCTTTGTCATTTTAAGTTTGCAAAAGGCAACATTAAACTGAAGCAAACAGCATTATACCGTAGTTTTTGGAAGAATTAAATGTGACCTCTATCATTTATTTTAACACATTTAGATAAATCTTTTAGGTGTGAGACATCACTCTAGATATGGGTGTAACTGAACCACCCAGAACTTTATTGTGCTGGATTGATTTCTCCACATTTACACATTTCACCTCAAATAACTGAAGATTTTCTACATATTTGGATAAATATTTTGATCTTAATTGCTTTGACTTTTTTTGGGAAGCCGTTTCTCTTTGCAGTACAGCATGAGCCACATGCTTTTCATCATACATATTTAAAGCATTTTTCTCAGCGCTCCACAAACAAACCTTATTATTTTTGCCCTAGGAGCTCAGATTTAAAATAAATCTCAAGAGTTGTAATCTTGCCGAAAAATCAAGGGACTTATAACTTTGATTTTTCATATGCTATGTATGTTTTCTTTAGTATGCTAATCACAAAAATTTTAGATTGCCTGGAGTAATAGTTCTGAGTTGTACTCATAACTAAGTCCTCTTAAATACATTATCAACTGAACAAATCCTTGATTTTTAAACTTTATATAGCAATTAATGTAATGTAAGTTTGCTTTTAGTCCAGAATGATCAAGTTTGGAAGCTGCAATCTCCGAGGAGATGGTTTCCATCAGCAATGTTTGATTAATCACAGTTCTTATTTTCCATTTTAAAGAATGTGGCAGAAAAATCTTTCTTCCCCCAAGTAGCTGCCTACTGAGATGTGGATACACATTTTCCAAAGTCCACTACTGATTAGTTAATCAGCTCCTCTTGACAACTCCTTCCACAGAAGCTGCAGGCTCCCAGTGCGGCTGAGCACAGAGACTCAGACGGAAAGAGATACAAACCAAATATAGAGCTAGGAAAAAGATTCACAGCTGAGTCAGAATGGTGGCCTCATCGTGCTTTTAAGATTCAGTGGCAATAAATGGGTTTTTGCATGTGCTTTGTTCTGTTTTTCTTATCTTAGTGTAAATTTTTTTGAAAAGCTATTTGTTATTTTCCTTTCACACCTTTGACTCACTGAGGGCAGAGGCACAAAGCTGTTAGCATTTGCCAAATGTTTGCAAACTTCATTTTGAAAGACACAAAAGTAGATCTGATCTCCCCAGCATAAATAACTCTATGCTATGCTGTTGCAGTTCCCCAACATTTAAATGAGGTTTTAAGGTTAAACCGGTTCATGTTTATAAATATTTATGAAAGGTTCAGCCATTCTTGTTGTCATTCTCAAAAACAAAAACTCCTTGCTTTTGCAGATTTGGTGGGGAAAAAAAGTCCGGAGTTTTTTTTTTCTTTTGCGCAACTAAAAATGGAAGTGATTATTCTGGTTAAATCAATCACTTTTGAGCTGAGATTTTACCTTCAGCTGAGCTGAATAATACAGAAATGAAGCGTCATGAACAGAACTCCAAGTGGATTCCTTATGTGGGCCAACAGTGTGATTACAGTGAGCCTAAAATAGGCTCTCTCTTGTCCAGTTCCACATTTGTGTTCTAACCTGGGAAAACTGACTTGTCCAAGTGGTGTGACAACTTCGACATATCTCCCTCCCTTTATCAACGGCATCTAAATTTGTGTTAGGCATTATAACTCAGAATTTTAGTTAATGAAACCCTCTATTTAAATAACTGAGAGAGCCACCGTTGTTTTCTTTTTCCCCTGTCACATTGTGTGTGAAATTAGTTTTTTGTGGCATAAGTAACCTTTATTCACTAGTAGATGGACAGGAAGAGGCTGAGAATTGAACCGGTTGAGAGCTGTAGCCTTTTCATATGGAGCCCTGCTCTTTCACTCAACCATGTCGTTCTCCTTCAGACAGAATTTTGATATTTTATCAGATAAATTATGAGACTAAGAGTGATTTTTCTTTTTACATGCTTTGATGTTGATTATTGTAGCATATCAGATGCTAATGATATTTGCTTCCAGCCTCCATTTAATATATAAATGGAGGCAACATCAAAATATCATGTTGAAAAGGTTTTTGAATTGTCATATGTAAAGAAGCAAAACTTCCTGTGCCAAAAAGGGAGAGACAAAAACGAAACAAAACAAAATATAACAAAATAATAATAATTCAGCGGTGCAGCTGCTGCAGCTGGTTAAGGTCACAGCGTGTTACACTGTGACCCTAATGGTGCAGCTCAGCCAGCAGTGATGCAGTTAGCTCCACCGCCCCGGGATTCAGCTGTCCACCCTGCTTATGGTCATTCTCTGAGCTGGCTGTGAAGACCTGGCTCTGGTGCGTGTAGATAGTTGAAGGTCAGTTCGTGCTGCATGTCAGCTGGTTGATGGAAGGGGTGGGTAGTCCTTCTGTGTGCCTAAAAAGCAGGAAATGGGATTTTGTGGCAGGAGTGATTGCAATGGCAAGGACAGGGCCTACTAACATTTACAATTATCACAACATGTTTACCTTGTCAAGCAGGCATGGAAGGACATAACTTCCATGTTTAATAACTGGAATTAGCTTTTTGATATGTTTTAAATAAATGCAAAGATCTCTGTTCTTCTGTATTTTCACCATCAGACAGCATGTACCTTTCATATCTCCACTTTTAGTTTTTTTTTTAGTTTTGTTTGTTGAAATTAGAATAATCAATGAAATAGAGCTTATTGCTTGTTTCATGTAAACCACTTTGAACTGCCTTGTTACTGAAATGTGCTATACAAATAATCTTGGCTTAATTTATACCATTATAATGTCCTTATTTGTTTACTATTAAACACTGAACGTCCAAAATTGTTCATCTACTTGACAGTCAAAGCAAAATAGCCCTTGTTGTACCTAAGTGATTATCAGGGCCACAGCTAATTGAAAGTGAGCCATGGAAATAGGGAAAAAAAATGTTTACCAAAAAAGTTGGGAAATATAATGGATGAAAAGTATTATTATTACCATTCACCGATTTTCTTAATTTGATTGAAGTTTTCAGAGTTCATGGTGCTATTATTCACGTACTTGTTGCCATGGCACCCTGGTATTTTACTTACTGACCACTTTCTTGCCAGCTGGCTTTCACCAGAAATAAAACCTGCAACTGACAGTACATTTATGCAGACTCGTGTTTGTGTCCTCCTTTAGGTTCTCACGACTCCTTCAGTTTCTACATTGATGAGGCATCCCCAGTGGGTCCCGAACAGCCAGAGACAGTGCAGAACTTTGTGTCTGTTTTCGGTACGGTAGCCAAGAAGCTAATGAGAAAGTGGTTGGCCACGCAGACTATGAACTTCACTAGCCAGTTGGAGGCCGGGATCCGTTTCTTTGACCTGCGCATCTCCACCAAGCCCCGTGACCCCGACAACGAGCTGTACTTCGCCCACGGGCTCTTCAGTGCCACGGTCAGAGAAGCACACAGCTCTGATGTTTTTTGTTTTTTTTTGATGCAATGACTTTTTGGTGATACTTGTGGTTGCTAAGTGATGTTATTTCATTTCCTTGCACGTGGCAGTTTATTTAACTCTATGAACCAGTGCAGACTGAGAGCCTAATTGTGCAAGGTACTTCAAGAGGTTCAAGTTTTGGTGTCAGAATGTCAATAGATGGACTTTCGTGTGTCTGTTTTCAGGTCCGCGAGGGTTTAGAGCAGATCAGCAGCTTCCTATCAGCACATGCCAAAGAAGTCATTTTCCTGGATTTCAACCACTTCTATGGTGTACAGAACCTGCACCACGAAAAGCTGGTGGCCATGCTGAAAGAAGTGTTTGGAGAAAAACTCTGCCCAGTGGTTTTTGCTCAAGAGGTACAAATGCATCTACATTTCAACAATGCAGCCCCCTGTAATTTATTTCAGGGTTTTTGTAACTTTAACAACTTGTGTCCATGAGGATATAAAAGTTTTGTGAGTGATCTCAGCCCTGCACTGCACAGAAGACTCTGTCTTCTGTGCAGAAGACAGAGTGTAGTTTTATCTACACTTTGATGATTGTCATTTCTTTAATGATAGTTTTTTATTTTTTATGAACATTCCATTTTTAGTCGGTTTTGTTTTTCAGAAGGTTTTATTTTCAGTCTACTCGAAATCATTTTGCAGCCTGACTTGTACTAAAGCACTTTCTCTCCCCGTCTTTCTGGCTTATCACATGTAGAAGATACTCTAATAAACCATTGCTTTGACGTCTTCTTATCTCACAGTCACTCTCTTATCACAGTGGGCTCCAATAAAGATTTCAGTCTTGATTTCTCCATGGTGAATTGGGTGACGTGCAGCTGGAATGTCGAAGAATTTTCTCTCTTCACTTCTCCATATCTTAGCTGTTGCTAGAACTGTACTCATCTGAGATCTCAGAGGTTTTTTCTGGAATCTGCTGCAGCCATTCCCCCAGTTTGGAGATCACAGCCCCATGTGCTGCAGAGGCCTCGACATTTCATAGCTTTTTTGTTTGCTATTTGAACCTATGGCATTTTTTTGTGCTTCTCATATTACCTTGCTGTTACTTTTAATCATCATTTCGATCTGTGATTCTCTCTGTTCTGTTTTGTCTCTCACCACAAAGTCTGATTGGCTAGTCATTTCTTGTTTCTCAGGCTGAAAGTTCCACAGTAGCAATGATAGTTCATATAGCCTCCCTCTGGATCTGAAACTAATACTTTTATTTTTACAAGTGGATTAAAAACAGCACTGTACAATCTTTCTGTCTTCCTGCACTCCTCAGATCTTTATTCTGCCAATATTTTCTTCTCTATTGCACACAAATGAAATAAAACATGCAGATTAATGTATTTTTCCAGTCAAATTAAATGGAACCGAGACCCATGATATTAAATTTTTCACTTGTTAGGATGCTTCTTTATGCACAATTCATCTGGTTGAACTCACAATAGAGGAAGGTTCATCTCTCATTAAATGATCTGTTATCCTGTAATTCCCTGACTATGCATAGGTGACTCTGAAGTATCTTTGGGAGAAGGAGTACCAGGTGCTTGTCTTCTACCACCATCCCATGGCCCTGGAGGTACCCTTCCTGTGGCCTGGCCAGATGATGCCTGCTCCGTGGGCCAACACCACCGACCCAGAGAAGCTCGTTCAGTTTCTCCAGGCATCTGTAACTGACCGCAGGTTTGCAACCACATCTATTTCAATAACCAGCTCTCATCCTATTCTGATCAGAAGTTTACATACACATGTTCTTTTTTCTGCAGGAGGAAGGGGACGTTCTTCGTCTCCCAGGTGGTTCTAACACCAAAGGCAAGTACTGTGATGAAGGGCGTGGCCAGCGGACTGAGGGAGACGATAACGGAAAGGTATTTATTCCAGAGAGAAGCCAAAAATCCCCAACAAAAACATTGTTATGCTTGTTTTCAGCATTACGATAGGGCATGCAAATCATGCAGAGTTTACACCAATTAGGAAAAAGAGTAACAACCATCTGGGACCAAAATTGCTGCTACACCCCAAGCGCCAGTGGTCTCTGAGGTGGCATAATTTACCCATAACAACTCACTGTGTGGACACACTGAGATAGGAATATGTGAGCCGTTGTGGCATTAAATAACTTAATCAGCATGCGTGTTGGGTTTTACTAATGTCCCCCAGCATTTGGCCGTGACCTCATTTGAGCTGGTTTGTTGGTTTTAAAAAACAAAACCATTGCTTTTGTTTCTCTTTGTTCTTTGTGTACCTCCCCCGTGTTGGAGGACTAATTTTCTAGGTTTATCCCCAGCTTTGTCTGTGTTTCACTCCATCGTAATGTCACCAGCTTGTTAAAAGCTTTGGCACCAAAACCATCAATTTTCCTGGTATGAATTATTCATTTGATAATTCCTCTATCAGCCATTCTCACCAGGCAGTTAGCTACTTTGATGTAGACATCCTTCAAAGTTCCAAGGATTCATTTCACAACACTCACAAATCAGTAGAGGACTCTGCAATGCCAGAAAACAGTTGTGCATGAGATGGGGGGAGGGAGAAAACTCCTAGAATTTCGGGGCGCCACATGGAGTGAGGTATCTGCGAAGATAACGTCCTCCCCTGTTGCTCGATATTCATGAGCATGTCCAGCAAGAGCTCGGAGTGCACTTCTCACAGCCCGACACCAGCTGTGAGAAGGACACAGCCAGACATCACATGCTGTGTTAAAAAGATCTTTTATCACAGCTCCTTTTTCCGTACACAAAACTGTGTTTTATACGTTTCTCTGAGAAACAATACTGTACCATGTCAACGATGCCATACCTTAAACTCCCAGGGGGTAGTTAAACGATTAATGCTGATAGAGAAACATTTACCTGAAGTACCTGCCCTTTTTTCCTAACACGCTATTGTATGTGTGTTTTTTGTTTGTTTCTGTTCTTCTTCTCAGGGCGTTACCAGGCATGATGCAGTGGATCAGATCTCAAAGACCTGGGGAGAATGGCATCAACATTATTACAGCTGATTTTGTTGAGCTCGGTGAATTCATCAGTGCTGTCATCAGCCTCAACTATCATCACCTGAATGAAGACGAAGATGATGATGCAACCTGAGAGCCCACGTTGGGACAACAGAGAGCGCAGTTGCCACTACCGGATAACGGTTGTTCTGGTCTCTGCTCTCTATTTACACTCTTTGGCATTTATTTCAGGAGGGAAGCAATGTTGCGGCTCCTTTCTCTTTATTTAGGGCTATAGTGGACTGAGAGATCAGGGAGGATGGAGAAGAGACCAAGATTAGGCTGGTGAAAAAATACACTGATGTTTGGTTGGAGCACCATGAGAATGAGGTTGATTTCCTATTTTTGGGATCAAGACGTTTTTTATTTCCAGATTTAGTGGTGATTTAAGTTACTCCCTTGGCTGTAAAAATGTCTGCTTTTCCCACAAATATGCCATTTTCAGGCTCGCAACTCCGTCTAACACAGGTTTTCAGAGCATAATTACCTTCAACTGACTTTACTTTTACATCCGTCTTGATATTCTAGTGATAATAATAGTTTTGCCAGAGGGTGTTTTAAATAAATATATGTAACTGAAATCGTTGGCTCGTAAATTGTAGCTAGCTCTTGTATGTCCCGTTTGAAAAATCAGTCCAAGTGCAGTCTTTTTTATTTTATTTTTCAGACAATATGCATCCTTTCATATCACTGCAGGTGTTTTTCAAAGACTCCTCCTGAAGATTGGACTGCAGAGTGTCATAAAAATGTGGTGTTCCAGTGTGTTTATTTATTACACTGACAAGAACGAAATAATTTCCATATTTGTCCTCCAGCAGTAATCTTTCATTGAGGTTTTTACTCAGTAGTGATATGCACTGTAGTTGGAATTACAGCCGAGACATTTATTCAGGCAGTCCTATAGGCAGCTGTGGATTGATTGATTAAAACTGTGGATTCGCTCATTTATAACCACACAGGAAGAGAGAGCCAGAGTGCAGCTTGGCTAACTGGGGAATAATATTTATGCTGTTGGTGCAGATATATTCTCTCCATCTGCATTTGACAATAATTTTCCCATTTTCATAACAAGCTTCTACTTGCTCTGTTAGAAATGCACTTAGATTCACTTATTCCCTCATTTCTAATGGTTAAACATCCAACTGTTTGTTCTACTACATGGTGGATTCTAAGTTGCGATAGCCAAGTGTAAATTATTATATTTTGGTACATGAGTGTACCCACAGTCTGCCTTCTTTTTGCGAACTAACTTGACCCTTGTATGTTTGTTTGTGCTTCTTTCTATACTGCAGCACGTATGAGTCATTGTGAGATCTTCTCCTTCATAATAACAGGTGATAACACTTCTTAGCAGTCACTTAGCAACTTAATTCAAGTCAAAAAAATATAAGCATGATAGATTAAGCAGTTCAAATGTGGCCACCGTGCTGTACAATGAGTTTAATTGACTGAATTTTGTGTCACAGTTTCAGGCTAACCTATGGTTAATAAAAAATGGTAGTTGTGAAGCTCAGTAAAATACATTACACCTTACCAGGATTACATGCACTCACCAATAATATTCCAAACATCAATATGCATATATCCCTTGACAATGATGTTTTGTTCCAGCTGTAGTTTCTGCAGTTCAGCCTTAATATGCTTCTCCAGCAAGCATTAACTCTGTTAAAAGGATAGTACGGATTTTTTAAGTTACTCTAAGTAAAGTTATCATCAGTAATAGTACTCTATGTAGGGAAATACTATGCTGCAGTGAGCTTGTTAAAAAAATTATAAAATTCGCAGTGTGGTGGCAGCTGACAGCTAGATAGACAGACCCCTCTTTTAGTCATTTTAGCAAGTTTAAAATGACTCAAACTGAAACAGTGGATATCCATAGGACTCAGTGCTACATTACCGTATATTAGCAGTCTACTGTATTGCAAGCCAAAGTTGTGAAGTTTGTAGATGTTTTGTCTGCTAAATAATTGCAGCTGCTGGCTGCATCTGCTGCCTCAAAGTCTGAACCATGTCTTTAAGAAAGTTACTATAAAGTTCTGACAACACATCACTTAAAACTCACTAAAAACATCTGTCACATATAGCTACATTTGTAAAAAACACAAACAAACTGACATCTTGATCCTGCTGACAATTTGAAGATGAGTTTATGGAAGTGCTTGGCTAATTTTAGCTTATTTTTTCTATTTTAACATTTCTTGTTGATAATTTACTTAACGTATTTCAGAGTGGTTTCAGTTAACCTCAGGCAAAAAAAAAAAAAAAGCTACAGAAAACATTTTTCTAATCCTTTTGCTTTAAATTCCATACACTAGAGTTGCTTCACAATCCTTAATTGTCTAAGCTGACAACTGTTTGGGAATGTTTGAGACGAGATGCACATTACATATGCAAGTCAATTTGGTGTGTCATTCAGTGCGGTAAAATCTGACATAAAAAGTTCTTCCCCTGTTTTAATAACTTTAAATTACAAATGAAGAGAAGGACAAATTCACAGAATGTCACGTTTTCTATGAGCACCAGGGTAAAGGGTAAAAAACATTCACCTTGTTGAAAACCCAGATTTTCAAGATCATCAAATTAATATCCATAGCACACAGTATTGCATTGTAATAACATACTTGAAGATAGATCATAGTTTTTCAAAATTGACTGTGCAAAACTAATTTGCAATGAGTAGCCTAACCACAGGTGTAATGGTTGGGTTGGGACGTCCCTACAGCTATAACATCTCCAGGGTTTTACACAATATGCAGGAAAATAATCATATGAAGCTAATAATTATCATGGCATCGTTACATCCTTCTGGTAAAGGATGTAAGGATGTTCTGATAATGTTTGGTATTTAAAAAATGTTACTCAGCTGAATTGCTGAATGTATGTTTTGTGAGTAAATGTATTATTTCTTAAGAAGTCTCATCTGAGTGACAGTTTCAGCCTAACATGTTTGTAGTATCTGCTCCAATACTTTCACTTCTGTGTGGTTCTGAGTTATGTCAAACACTTTATATTGTGGAAGGTTTCTACATTCTGTAACTGCAGAAAATGTGCAAATTACTAAAGCATTCTCCTATAACTGGTATCATAACTGAGCTGTTGTTAATTTTCAAATCTCTTTCGTACTTCACTTTGTGCATGAATGAAAAGCTTTTAGAATTCATCCGGTTTCTTTCCATCTACATCGATTTTTACACTATTACCCTGAAGAGCATGTGTTCATTTTAACTGTAAATGTTTTTATCCTTTAAGGTGAAAATCTATCAATTTTTACTTATTGCACTGCCAAAACCCCACTAAAGAGAAGGTTGTAGATTGTGTTGTAAGGACATTTGTGTTTTCCCCTGGTCCAAACTGTTGTCATGGCTACTTGTTTTTTGATGTGAAAAGAGTCCTTTGCTGTTGTAAAAATCCAAACAATATTGCTCAAATTAAAGTGACTCTGTTCTATGTGGAAAATGGCCAATCAAATAAAGCTTCTATGCCTTTGGGTGAAGTGTCATTCTGTGAGCAGTTTGCTGAGTGCTAGCTGTTCGCTTGCTTGGTTAACTCCTTGACTGAAAACATTATTATGTTAACAAGCATAATAAGGCTGCAATTTCATTTAATGAGCAAATTGTAATTATTCAGGATCTGATGCAGACTTCCTTTCAGCTTTTAATGCAAGCATGGCAGCATTTCTCTCACTGTTCATGCAGAAAAGCATCCGAAAACTATCTTGTTTCCAGGGTGATGAGCACAGAGAGAGGGTGGGCAGCGGCACCTAGTGTGACCTTGCTGAGGTTGTGTTTCAGCATCAGACTTTCAGCAGCCAGGTGGTAAAGAAGAAACAATAGCTCAGTGTTGTTCTTTTTTGTGTGCATATTTGTAACAAAAATTTTTAGTTCTCTACTCATTCTGACGCACTAAACTGCTTTGAGAACAAATCACAGATTTGAAGTTTTAGCATCTCATCACTAAATATGTAAAGCTCCCCAATGGGTTATTATAAATAGTTGTTTTCACAAAATTTTCTAGATTTAATTTCTCTTTTTGTTGTTCACACAATTTTTGGTTGGTGTTCACTTTTGTTTTTTGCAGGTCAATAATATAATAAAACTGTCAGGAAAAAAAAAAAAACAAAGCTAACAAAATTTCTGTAACACCGCTGTCAAGGTTCTGTACAAATGGCTGCTTGCTGAAAAAAGATGAGAAAATGCAAATGATTTGTTAAAGAGCGTGTGCATGTTAAAATGTCTGTCTTTCTCTGTCACGCACACAGCAGTGAAGAGGAGGTAGAGGTGTGGGAGGCAGAGATGGATGATGGCATTCAGACAGTTTAAAGAGGGGCAGTGGCGAGATGTGCAGCTTCATAAAAGTTTGGAGTATGTGGAGGAGGAGGAGTAATTTTTCCAAGCACTTCTGTCTCTACTTGTTAAGGTTACATGTGTGCACAGGGTGACAGCTGCTCTGCCTACAATATGCATTTTCATCACGAAAGAATTTCATTGTTTTTTGCTTACATAAACCATAACCTGTCATACATGACCTATTTGGTTATATTTCAATACCTCTAAAATGCTGACCACTCTAAACCCCCTCACCCTCATGGCTCTTAAGAGGATTTGGTAGATACAGATGGATGGATAAACAATTGGATACAACCATGGCAGGTTACATAAATACGCAAGAAAATATAGAATGAACCATAAATAAAAACATGAAAATGGCAGTCTGCAACATAAAGAGGAGAGAGAGAAGGAGACACTTAATGATTGCTTCAGTCATAATCTTCTTTCCAAAAGAGCCACATATCAGAAGACGTCACAGGTAACAACATCTCATCATGAAATCCCAAGTAAAGAAACAGCAGAACTTTGAACTTCAAATGCTGGGAAGAATAAGTAAATTGTTTGACAGAAAAATTTCACATTGTACAATTTAAAAGTTTTCAAGTTAAAACAACTAACATTTGTATGACATGTAGGGAAAAATGATGAATGGCTTTCAACATACATTAACTTAATTGCTTAATTGGTAAATGGAGGGAAGGTGTGTGTAATTTAAACTCACAATAAACACAGCTGTTCTATGAAGGCCTTTGTGGTTTGTTGGAGAACAATTGTGAACAACGGCAGCATGAACCAAAATAACACACTGGACAGATCACAAGGGAAGTTGTAGGGGAAATTAAAGCAAAGTTACTTTAAAAATCAATTTCAACATCTCACAGAGCATAGTGTGGCACGACTGAAAACATAAAAAAAAAAAAAAAACACCATCCATATTGTGAAAAATACCAGTGGTAGCAACATGTTGTTGAGGTGCTTCTCTTTAATGGTGACACAGAAACTGGTCTGAGTTTTTTGGAAAATGGATGGAGGTAAATTAAAGGCAATACTGGAAGGCAACAGGTTAGATGGCTGTTGCTGTATGCTCTGCGTAAATTTTCACACAGAGCATACAGCCAGAGTTACAGTGAAATGGTTTAGATTAAAACATGTTTGGGTGTTAAGATGGCCAAATCAAAGTCCAGACCTACATTCAAGTCCAAAGACCTAATAATGAAGGTCAGAAAAGGACGATGAGGCAGAAGACTGCAGGAGAGATGTTTTGAAAAGCCAGTCTGAAAAACACAAAACTAAATCTGAACATATACACTGCTCAAAAAAATAAAGGGAACACTCAAATAACACATCCTAGATCTGAATGAAAGAAATATTCTCATTGAATACTTTGTTCTGTACAAAGTTGAATGTGCTGACAACAAAATCACACAAAAATCATCAATGGAAATCAAATTTATTAACCAATGGAGGCCTGGATTTGGAACCACACACAAAATTAAAGTGAAATAACACTACACGCTGATCCAACTTTAATGTAATGTCCTTAAAACAAGTCAAAATGAGGCTCAGTATTGTGTGTGGCCTCCACATGCCTGTATGACCTCCCTACAACGCCTGGGCATGCTCCTGATGAGGTGGCGGATGGTCTCCTGAGGGATCTCCTCCCAGACCTGGACTAAAGCATCCGCCAACTCCCGGACAGTCTGTGGTGCAACGTGACGTTGGTGGATGGAGCGAGACATGATGTCCCAGATGTGCTCAATCGGATTCAGGTCTGGGGAACGGGCTGGCCAGTCCATAGCTTCAATGCCTTCATCTTGCAGGAACTGCTGACACACTCCAGCCACATGAGGTCTAGCATTGTCCTGCATTAGGAGGAACCCAGGGCCAACCGCACCAGCATATGGTCTCACAAGGGGTCTGAGGATCTCATCTCGGTACCTAATGGCAGTCAGGCTACCTCTGGTGAGCACATGGAGGGCTGTGCGGCCCTCCAAAGAAATGCCACCCCACACCATTACTGACCCACTGCCAAACCGGTCATGCTGAAGGATGTTGCAGGCAGCAGACCGCTCTCCACGGCGTCTCCAGACTCTGTCACGTCTGTCACATGTGCTCAGTGTGAACCTGCTTTCATCTGTGAAGAGCACAAGGCGCCAGTGGCGAATTTGCCATCCTGGTGTTCTCTGGCAAATGCCAAGCGTCCTGCACGGTGTTGGGCTATGAGCACAACCCCCATCTGTGGACGTCGGGCCCTCATACCATCCTCATGGAGTCGGTTTCTAACCGTTTGTGCAGACACATGCACATTTGTGGCCTGCAGGAGGTCATTTTGCAGGGCTCTGGCAGTGCTCCTCCTGTTCCTTCTTGCACAAAGGCGGAGGTAGCGGTCCTGCTGCTGGGTTGTTGCCCTCCTAAGGCCTCCTCCACGTCTCCTGGTGTACTGGCCTGTCTCCTGGTAGCGCCTCCAGCCTCTGGACACTACGCTGACAGACACAGCAAACCTTCTTGCCACAGCTCGCATTGATGTGCCATCCTGGATGAGCTGCACTACCTGAGCCACTTGTGTGGGTTGTGGAGTCCGTCTCATGCTACCACGAGTGTGAAAGCACCACCAACATTCAAAACTGAGCAAAACATCAGCCAGACAGCATAGGTACTGAGAAGTGGTCTGTGGTCCCAACTGCAGAACCACTCCTTTATTGAGTGTGTCTTGCCAATAATTTCCACCTGTTGTCTATTCCATTTGCACAACAGCAGGTGAAATTGATTATCAGTGTTGCTTCCTAAGTGGACAGTTTGATTTCACAGAAGTTTGATTTACTTGGAGTTATATTGTGTTGTTTAAGTGTTCTCTTTATTTTTTTGAGCAGTGTATAATGGATATACTGATAATCATTAACCCAAGAGACAAAAAAAAAATCAACACTATTTAAAATAGGGTTAGGGTAGACAGATCTTGTACAGTGAACATACAAATAAATTCATAGAGATTTATTTCTGCACAAAAGCAGCTGAAATTTCCAAATATGAGTTTGGATCCTTGACAAGTAAAACTTCTAGGGCAGATGGCAGTCAAAGATGGCCTTCTGCATATCATAAACCCACAGAGAAAGGACTAATGGAGGGCACGCTCTGGTGGCCTCTTGTCTGAACTGTTGGAAGTGCTGTTCCAGCTGGAGGCTTTGGAAATTAGCCTGCTGTTGTACATTTGCTAAGTCATGCAGCACTTGGAGGGAGTGGGGTGATATTAGAAATAAAGGAATCATTTTTGCAATAAATATTTCAGTAGATGGAGAGAATACCCATGACTCTGGATATGATGGTCTTGAATTTTCACCATGACCTGCATCAATTTTAACACACTA
This sequence comes from Xiphophorus hellerii, assembly GCF_003331165.1. Lineage (NCBI taxonomy): Eukaryota > Metazoa > Chordata > Actinopteri > Cyprinodontiformes > Poeciliidae > Xiphophorus > Xiphophorus hellerii. The sequence continues at coordinate 12,443,245 of NC_045683.1, forward strand.
AAAACCAAGAACCTTTAAGAATTTTTGTATTTTCATGTTTCTTGTACACCCCAAAATCTGACACAAAAGTGATATCTGGCTGTGTGTCACTGCAATAGACAATGGAGCAGTGACAGATATTGCATGAATTAGTATTTTAGAACCCTAAGGTTATTTGCATGAAGCCAACAAGAATAGTTAAAGTAGATAATCTCCCAAATAGATAATCTTATGTAGAGACATATTTTTCATAAAATTTCCGATATTAGCCCCATTTGTGAATATCTTCAGATAAAAAGCAATCAATTTCTCTTGTGCTGTAAAACATTGGTAAATCTGCCATCACTACTTTTAAACAGTATATAACCCTAAAAATTTTGTGTGGAAAATAAAAAAACTACCATGTGTGCCCAATGCATTTGTTTTAATCTCTTTCCTTATTTTTCTCTTCTATTTGAATACTTCAAATTGTATATCTAAATTGTAAACAAAACTCTGTCAACAGTGTACAGTTTATGAGATTTTGCAGCACATTTTTATCACCAAGCTTTACATTAATAATAATATGACACCCTAAAATTGAAAGCGTGAAAAATGGCTCCGAGAGTTACTTGTCAAAATGATGAGCAGCCAAAATAAGTGCCAGACAAGACAACCTCACTAAAGAAAAAGAAATAATATAAAAATCCATTTAGGTCTGAGTATTGCCAGCTAGTGTGTGATGAATATGCACAGCATGTCACCATGACTGCACAAATATAGCCATATTTAGAGAGTCCTGAGGATAATACAGACAAATATGGCAAACAGACCAAGCTGGACTAAAAAAATACCACTGGTAGTCACATAATTAAGCATTTATCTTTTATTATTTATCATTTATAAACGTCAACAGTCTGGTTAAGCTAATAGAATGGGTCATTTTTTTTTGGAGTTATGTAAAATACAGAAAGGTTTTTGTTTAGCAATGCAAGTTATTTTTAACCGCGGAAAAGAAAAGCATTTCAGACCTCTGTTGCCCTCCAGTGTTTGTTAAATTAAATCGCAACTAATAATAATATTTATCAATACAGTATTTGCAAGTTATAGTTTCTTCAAAAATATATAAATAATTAAAATGCCAAATTTAATTTAAAATAACTGCAACAAAAAAAAAAAAAAATCAGCAATAAAACAATAACATACAAAACATTAACCTAACTTATGGTAAAGATAATTGCTGACACACTAACATTCTTCAGCTTTGACTGGTTCAATTAGCAGCCAAGCAGTCAAAACAATTATTTTAGAGCTTCCAGAAGTTCCAGAATTGTTGCCGGTGGGATTAAACGGGTTGTTCCAAGCACCCAAAATTCTGAGTAATAGGAAAAAAAATGGATTACATGTGAATAACATCCTAGAGAGCTATTGTACTTTATAATTCAAAAAGCTGTAGTGAACTGTAGCCCTAACAAAAAGTGTGAAGAGACAAGTAGCTGTTTTTCAGCTGTTATTCAGTTTAAGTGGTGCTCAGTTTGAAGAGTCAAAAACCTCTTTTCAAATTTTAACCCAGTCAAACACTGAGGGATGATTACCTATGGACTATTTAGAGCTGCTAAGGAAACAAATCTTTCTTCAGGCAGCTATTTTATTTTTTAAAGTCATTGCATGTAAAGTGGAAAGTTAAAATAAACACTGGTTTTCTAGAGACCCTGAAAGAACATAGAGAACTTCATTTAAACAACTCCACGTTTCAGTAGTGAGATAATGTTACTGAGTAAACTCAGGATTTGGAAGGAATCTTTGCACAAGCTTTTTGGCTGGAGACTTTTTTTCATCAAAACCAAAGAAGCACACACATTCTTCAGAAACAATCCTTCCCCCTTTCTTCCACCCCCACATACTCTGCCTTATGAAATATACTGAATTCCATGGGGCATCTTCCCGGCAATGACACTCCCCTTAAATATACTTGTGTGAAAGCCTGCACACATGCCTCCTGTTTGCTCAGCTTCGAACATCATGAAGGCAAGTATGACTACAATTTGTAGTTCTTAATAGCAGTTCTGGATAAGCACAGATGTTTAGCATTTGAATGTGATCTTAACAAGAATGTGTATTCTTTTCGTTTTTGTTTTTTATGACTGTCGTTTCTCTTCTCTTGTTAGAATATTGTGCAACTCTGTGCAACAGTTTCGCTGCTGCTGACCCTGCACTCTGCCAGAGTGTAAGTTTATTCTCCTGTTTCACTACAAATCCATGGTGATAAAAAAACAAACTTGATGTGTTGCAGTTTTTTTCACTTACCTTTAGTGTGCTGAATTACTAGATTTGAATTATTCTTTTAAGGCTCTGTGTGCAGCGTGTTCATTGCCAGTGGGGGCCTTTTGGAAGCTGGTCAGCTTGTGATCCCTGCACCAAATTGCAGGTTTGGAGAAGTTTTAAATACTTTTGCTAATTTGGTTCCCCATCTGGAAAGGGTTGTAAATCATAAAGCTGATTTTTGTCATTTCACATTATAGACAAGAAGCCGAGCCATGGCTGTCTATGCTCAGTTTGATGGGAACCCCTGTGATGGTGGCCGCACTGAGACCAGAGCCTGTGAAACCACACAAGCCTGTCCATTGGAAGATGGATGCGGAGACAGATTTCGTTGTCAATCAGGTTGCAAATAAACTTTACTTTATAAAGTCAAACAAAACAAAATACATTACCCCTAAATATCTGTTTCTTCTTTGATCTGCAGGGAAGTGCATTAGCAAGTCTTTGTTGTGTAACGGAGATCAGGACTGTGAAGAAGATGGACTAGATGAGCAGGACTGTCCGGTTCAAAAGTTCATCACATGTGAACATACAGTTCCCCCTCCTCAAGTAGAGCTACTTGGGAATGGGTCAGTGAGAAACCTTTGCAGAGAAACATTTGCGTTTAACCATCTGAAAAAGCACATCATGCCTATGCATTCTCATCCTGTGTCCTTTTGGACATTTTGCCACTTTATAACCACAAACTTCAGGATTTTATGCGATAGACTAATACAGAGTAGAGCATTACTGTGAAATTGAAAGGAAATTATACTTGGCTTACAAAACCATTTACCAATACAATCTTTAAAAAGTGTATCATGCATGTGCATTAAGTTGCACTTACACTAATATTCCTAAATAAAATCCAGTTCCACAAATTGCCTTTGAACATCAGAATATATATATATGTATTTTTTTCCCTGTAGGTTTGATGTGGTATCTGGAAAGAGCAGAGGAAGTGTCATCAACACTAGGAGCTTTGGGGGCCAGTGTCGAACCGCCTTTAGTGATGTCCACAAAAACATTTATCGGCTTCCCCTCAGCACTATTCAGTACAACTTCCTGGTTAGTAGAAGAATCAGGGCCTTGGTTGGGACGATGGTGGCATTGGTGGTAGGAGTTTGTGCCCGCAATTGGTGGATTGCCTGCCTGTTCAATTCCAACTTTGTCTGCCTCCTGTAGTGATGCCATAATCAGTGTGTGGGTGAATGACTGAATGTAGTGTGAAGTGCTTGATAAACGCTATACAAGTACAAACCATTTACCTTTGAACTCGATCTCTTTCACTCGTTGTGTATCACTGATTAGTGCTCAATGAGTAAAGTCTGGCATCTTGTAAAAGATTCAGAGCAAAAATGATTGATAATTGGGTTTCTCTCATTCTTTCACTTTAGCTCAGATGGAATTTTATACCAACATGGCTCTTTTCTGGAATATATTTTGAACAGCTTTATTATCCTTTCTTCTGTTGTGTTGTACAACTACTCCCTTCAGTTTGCAGTTCTTTGCAGACCTCACTTCTATAAACAAAACATATAGATCCAGATAACTTCAGATTTCTTTGAGCGGGTTTATGTGGACTTATTTGAAGCAGTCATAATCTTAAAAAGTAGATTTTTTTGCTGAATAACCACAACTTGAAGAAACATAGATTTGCAACATAATGGAGCAAATAATAATAATAATAATAATAATAATAATAATAATAATAATAATAATAATAATTTGAATTTAACTCATACAGTGTATATTTAGTAGTAGCAGTCAGCAGGCTACACCAGTCTTTATACTCCAACTGGCCAAGTGGTGGTGTGGCCAGTGGTGTACAATCTAAAAGACCAAAAGAATATCAACAAGAAGAACAGCAGAGAACCAAAGAGATGTGAATATGCAGGCAAAAGTGAGGTGCCAAATGCCTAAAGAGTGATTTACTTAATATGCTCATTCACAGGTGTCAAACTTCAGTCCTCGAGGGCCAGTGTCCTGCGACTTTTGAATGGGTTTCTGCTGCAACACACCTGAATCAAATAATTAGGTCATTTTTGTTTAATTTCTGAGGAGGAAACTTGATTCAGTGTTGGACCAGTGACTCCACTGTGCTAAATGATTCACTTAATTCCACAAAATAACTGATGAATAAGAACCTACTCAAATTATAAGTCTATTTTGCTCAGAATTAACAGTTTCAGTTCTAACCTGAGAATTAGTTTTTTAAGGGTGAACTTTATTTACAATAGTTTTAAAATTAGAAATCTAAGTGGTTTGCCTGATTCTTTTGTTAGGATGAATATTTTATTTCTCCAAAAGGAGGCTGTTCAAACAGTTACCCACTTCAAGTAACACACTAACAACTGACAGCAATATAACAGGAACATCTTTGATCTGTCGCTCGAAGATTTAAACTATAGAGTGCAATTTTATTTTTTATACATGTTTTTTTTCAAAATATTTGTTTATCTTGATATGGAAACATTATTAATCCTGTTATTTTCTCAGGTTACAGTCCTAAAGGATTTCAGTGATGAGATGTTTACCAGCCAATGGCACTATGCAAAAGATATTGTCAACAGAGAGACAGTAACCGGGACAACAACAGGACATCGTAATTATGACTTCCATGATAAACATGACGCGTCTCAAGTATGTTGGATTCACATTTTTGCTTTTCAACAGAAAATACTGTTGAAAACCCTTTTTTAAAAAAAAAACAACAACAACTAAACCCATGATTAAAAATGATGTTCATTAAATGACATTTTTCCTTTTCTATAGACTAAAAGGATTGTGGTGTTAAAGAATGAGATAGAAGTAGCTCAGTTCCAAAGCAACTCTCCTAAGTACCTTCCAATATCAGAGGAGTTTTGGAAGGCCCTGGCCAAGCTCCCCTCTGTTTATGACTACTCAGCCTACAGGAAGATTTTGGAGAGGTTTGGAACACACTACATATCTGAGGGAAGCATGGGGGGCACCTTGAACTCCATCGTTTCAATCAGTGAAGAAACTGAAAAGCGCATCAGTAAGGATTTTCAAATTTCAAAAACAAAGTTTAATAAACATTTATCATTTTTCTCTGAGACCAGTTAAAAGTATGTTAACGGAAATTTTGCTTTGTGGTAATTTTACGGCAGGGTTAAAACACTTGCAATTTGTTTAGGTGACTAAGTTGGTTTATATTGACTTTTGGTCTGAAGTAATCACACTTCATCCGATCACTCATTACAGTGAGCTACGTTTGTTAAAAAGTAACACAATTCTTTTGTCTTCCTAAACTCATGTTAATTTTTGTTTTGGTTGGTCTTTATGTCTGTTTTGTCTTTGCCATCACAGACGTATGAATTTGAATCTGCAGCAGATAACGTTTCTAAGACATTTTTTTTAAATATTCACTAATCTATGAAAAAATTCATAGATTAGTAAATCTATGAATTTTAGTGCTGCTATGTCGAAGAGGTAGAGCGCCTAGCCGATATACGGTGGCCTTTGACCTTGTTGCAGCCATCATCAGTTCAAGTCCTGACCCCATAACCTTGGCCACATGTCTTTCCTCTTTCTCACTTTTTTGTGGCTCTGCTGTTCAGGAAAAGCTGCAAGGTAGCTGAGAGCAAGTATGATTGAAAGTGCCAAGATCTTCCTCTTTGCTCTGATTGGTTGTTTCTGACCGAGTTGTACATTTCTGTAATGAGCACTGGGAGAAGGGAGAGGAGCTCAATTTACATATGTTACATATTTTATGTCTCATACCATACTGTAATAATGACATAGTAACAGTTCTAACAAATATGTGAAAAACATGTTTTTATAACAGCTGCATACTTGAGCTTTAAGTGATATCCTATTATTAATCTGTAGGGTTTAATATAATGTCCACTATGGATCTATAACAACTTCAATTCTTTTGGCATAATTTTTTTTCAAGCCCTTTTCTAATTTTCATTTGCTATGTTCTTCTGAAGCAAATTAAGTTAAGTAGTCTGTCATGAACCTTTGCAGAAATTGGACTGAAAAAAATTGTAAATTAGTGCAAAAATAAACTTTTTGGAAGAAATTAGAGTTAGTTTAAGTTACCTCAAAGGTAATTTGCATTTCCCTCTCTTTTCATCTCTTTTAAAGCGAGTCAGAGCTTCGACAATCACGAATGTGAAAGGAAAAAACGCTGGATTCTGTTCTTCCCTATCACAAGAGTGGTTTGCACAACCGCTAGAGATTCAAGCACATGGCACAGTGGTAAAACTTTTGTTAATTTTTCCAGCTCATAAAGAAATCTAAATATGCTAGATATTGCCTTTTTCTTATCCATAAAGGTGTTTTGAAACAGGTGCCAGCAGATCTGACAATAACGCAAAAGTGGAGGTGCTGGGAGGAGGTCCATCACATATTGCAGCATTAGAGAAAATTCAACTTGATGATGCAGACAAGAACTGGGAATTGTACTCAAATTGGGCTGACTCTATCAGGTCATTCCCTGCGGTCATAAAGCAAAAGGTGAAGAAAACAATGTCCTACCTTATTTAAATAAAGGACTTTTCTCTTTAGTTTGACCCTCTAACTCTTTTGTTTTGATAGCTTCGACCTCTTTCAGAACTGGTTAAGGAAGTTCAGTGTCCTGGAGTTAAGAGACTCTTCCTCCGTAAAGCCATAGAACAATACCTGTATGAGAGCCATCCCTGCCACTGCCAGTCCTGCAGAAATAATGGCCTGGCTGTCATGGATGGAGACAAATGCAAATGCATCTGCAAAACTGGCACATCAGGGCTGGCTTGTGAGCAAGGAGTTGAGGCAGAGGGCCAACCAGGTAGCTGTTTGATTTTCATACAATATAATTTACTATTTTACAATTGCTTCTAAAATGAAATACTATGAATGCTTTTATTTTTCTCTTGCACCCCTTAAATGAGGTGTGATCCATGGTAGTTGGTCCTGTTGGTCTGCCTGGTCTTTGTGTTCTGGGGGTCGAAGTTCGCGTAGTCGCTCTTGCTCTAACCCTTCCCCTCAGAACGGTGGACATCACTGTACCGGGGAACCAACTGAGACTGCTGGCTGCGAAGATCAAGAGGACCTGCAGTACTTAAGGTCAGAGCTAGTTGCAATGTAATATATGAATTAATGTATTTGTAGACATTCATTAAGTGATTGTAATATGCTAACCTTTTAGGGAGACAATATTTTTTTGAAAGCCCACTAATACAAATTTTTATTTTAACATTTCCACAGAACCATGGAGCCTCAGTGCTTTGATCAAACTGTCCCAGAACTTCAGAAGTGTGTGACTCCACCCAATTTGATCAACGGCTACATCCTGGTAAAGATGAAGCTAAATTATTGTACAATGCGGATCAAAGGAAAAGTGGAACTCGAACAAAACTCATAGTGCTATTTACATCAAGTCTAACCCTTAATCTACTGAGTCCAAGTTGGATGCTTCATTGAACCAATGTGATGTGTTGGCTTGAAAAGTATTTCATTACAGTTCAGGAAAATTCAATCTGTATTACAACTCCCTCTGGAGGGTGCGGCCTCCTTTTTTAAATTTTTTTTGATTGAAACAAATATTTTGGCCCAACTGGAGTCTCTGCAGGACAGCATCTGTTAGTTGCTCCAACATGGATTAACTAAGTAAGCTTATGACCAAAATTGTCAGGTCTGACTGACAGTTTCCATCCCAAACAGAAAGTAAAACCTGCCCAACTCCAAAAGAAAAAAAGAACAACTTTAATATTTCAACCTCAAATAGAACTCACCTTAATAATGCCAGATATAGTTATATATATATATAAGTCAAGTCAGGTTTACTTGTATGGCACACTTCAGCAACAAGGTAGTTCTAAGTGTTTTGCACAATAAAAACCAGTGTTGTATAAAGTACTGAAATCTCAAAGTCAAGTAAAAGTACAAGTACCTCTCCAAAATACGACTTTGGTAAAAGTCGAAGTCACTGACTGAAATGTTACTTGAGTAAAAGTCTTAAAGTATCTGAAACGTCTTGTACTTAAGTATGGAAATTACTGTAAAAATGGATGTACTCAAGTAATGTAATGAAAAGTACAAGTAAAAAGTAAAACAAGGCAAGTGTGAATGACATTTCTTATATTTTGGTAAACTTGTCAAATAAACTTAAAATAATGTACCCAACCAAGTGCAGACAAAATTAAACCTGCTAATAAATTGTTCCAGTTTTAAAGAGTAGCACATGTTAATGGTTTGTGGTTTTGAACTTGCATGCCTTTCCTATATTCGTTAAATTTAGTCTAAATTGCTATCGCTATGGCTTCTGTCCCCCATTGAACTAGGGTGACCAGACGTCCTCTTTTTCCCGGACATGTCCTACTTTTCAGACCTAAAAAGATGTCCGGGGGGAATTTAAAAATTGTCCGGGATTTTGGTCAACTGCCTCAAACACATTACATAGCTTACAGTGCATTATAGGGCACGGCGCTGCGTGTCACGTAATCCCTGAGCCGCGTCAGTGCGGGCAGCACTCTGTACGGTGTTCTGATTTCTGATTTCCCCAACAATGGGAGAAGCGAAACAGGTGTATCCTATTGGAGGTGATGAACAAGCCCAGGCAAGCAGGCTACGGACTTTGTTCGGTAGCCTACTTGCTAATCAGTAGGTGGGGTCAAAACACTTTGTTTCTCTCTCTCGCTTTTTTGTAACGAGTAACTAAACCACACATTGAAAATGTATCGGAGTAAAAGTACGCAATTAAGTTCGGAAATGTAGTGAAGTAAAAGTGAAAGTCATCAAAAATTTTCATACTCGAGGAAAGTATGAAGTACTCCAAAATATACTTAAGTAAAGTAGTGAAGTATTTTTACTTCGTTACTATACAACACTGATAAAAACATTACACCTGCAGTAACCAATTATATGTAATCAGGAAATATGTGATAAATTTAGCCATACTCAGTATTGTGGACACTGAAACAAATTTTGAAAATGGAAACATAAAGATTTTTTTTTTTTATAATAAAGCCATTTCTCCAACCACATTGCACAGGATCCCAAGGACAACTACTATGTGGGTAACAGAGTGGAATATAGCTGCACCGCCGGATTTTATCTTGTTGGTAACAGCATCCTACAATGCAATGCTGATCAAACCTGGTCCGCAAACCCTGGGCTATGCGCAGGTAGCTATATCTGTAATAAATGTGAACTACAATATCATAGTTAACTAACTGTTTTATTAACTCCATGTTTGTTTTTCCCCTCCTAGTTTCAGTGTGTAAGCTTCCTCCGCTCGCTGCGGATGTCATAGCATCTCCTTTACAGGAGGCTTATCATCTGGGAGACTCCGTTAGCTTGTCCTGTCCACAGGGTCGTTCATTAAATGGTGAAGCTACGGCTACTTGTGATTCCAGTTTGAATTTTTCTCCAGACCCAGCTCAAACCAGGTGCATCCAAGGTATTGTTGTCCCCCTATTTTATCTTATCTCTGCATACAACTGTTGTCCAGGTTCTTCATCAGTCAAAGCTCTATGGGCTTTATGTGATGAAAAAGCCACTATTAAAGAAAACTCATATCAAGGCTCAAATAGAGTTTGCCAAAAGGCATGTGGAGACTCCATGGTCAAGTGGAAGAAAGTTCTTTGCTCTGAGGAGACCAAAATGAAGCTCTTTGGCCATCAGACCAGACAAGAAGATATGTTTGTAGACTACAAACATGGCACATTACCACAAATACATCCTAACCACAATGAAGCATGATGATAGCAAAATCATGTTGTGGGGATGCTTTGGAGCAAAAAGCAATAAGAGAGCTAAAACAGCCAATAGGGTGAATACCTTTTATTGGCAATATATTCAAAACGATGGCAGATTGCCAAGACATGATACTTTACTACAATTTAGAGTACAGTAGTGCTTTTAACTTATTTTTGTTCTTTACTGTTAATGGAAAAAAAAATGTATCCCGCAGCTGAAAGAAGCCAGAAGCCCACTGCTTCCCCAGCACAATGCAAACAATGGCAGAAGCCATTTAGAGGAAAATGTGTCTGCAAAATGCCTCCTGAGTGCAGGTATATTTGCTGATCTAACCATCATTGTGATCATCTAGCATTTTGCCTGCTAGTTGGTTTAATTTGATGTATATTATTTTTCTTCATTTTTTATCAGTTCTTCGCTGGAGGTGTGTGCCATAAGTCCAATAAATGGACAGTTTGTTCTCTTGACTGTGTGCAAGATTCAGGCAATCAAATGTATCGGGAAAAAGCCTTGAGATAGCAGATGACAGCAACTGCAAGTGGCCACAGCGCAGCACCACAGACTGCACCAGATGTCACATGTGGGAAAACTGTGATGGTGAGATCATAGAAGCTCACAAACAATTGAAAATCATCTCTGGTATTTTTAGGTTTTCATCAGTCATCCCTTTTTACTCTCACACCATTTTGTCAGCCCAAACCAATCAGTGTCGCTGCAAAGACTCTGCAGACTGCTTGAATCCAGAAGAAAGTGTGTGCATCCGTGTTGGTGAGGATGCAACGGTTGCACCACAAACCATGAGCGAGTGTGAAGCAGGACTTCGACGATGCAAAGGGGAGAAGGTGACTGTTGTCAGTATCCAACCATGTGCTTCCTAATACCTCCCACTCATGCTATTGTTTATCTGCTTTGTGCTTCAGCAGCATTTGACCAGTTGCATACTGTGGAAGTGTTGGCTCAGACAAAAATGTATTCATTTCCTTTTATGTATTGATGAAAGTACAATCTTTTCAACAAGCCAAATGCATGAAATTACTCTTGACCATCCATCCATCCATGCATCACTATAACTGCTCATTATAACTGAATAGATGGATGGATGATCCACATGATGGATTGACCAATGCATCATGTGCTTAATCTGGGATCAGGTTATGGGGGCAGCAGCCTAAGCAGAAGCGCAGATGTTTCTGTTTAAATATTACACATCGGTGGTCACACAACATGTGTTTCTTTTCCTCATGTTTCAACCTACATAAATGCCTTTTGGACATACCAAGATACTGCATGTAGCAAGTTTAGAAACATCGCAAAAGCTTAAAGGGTCAGAGGGAAAACTGACAACTGTATCTTCTATTTTCTTCTTTATGTTGTTCTATTTCCTTTTTTATTTTGTTCAATAAAATATTTCACTTACATTGTTTAAAGTGCTTTTAAGTCATGAAGCATTTTTTGTGTATGGTTTATTCCTCACTAATTGACACTTTTAAAAACTCCTAATCAGAATGCATTAAGCAGCTACTCTGAATATAGTGGCAATATTGCATTTTGAACTGCATGCTTTGTAAACACAACTGACTGTCATATGAAATTTAAGTTCTTTACCTGAGACAAGAAAATTTAAAAAATGTTCCTTAAAATGATCATGTAAATTCTACTGTTAGAATTTAAAACTGAAATATATTTTAAGAGATTTGCTCACTATAACTGACAGTATAGAAGCTCCCTGCTGGCAGAACACACTCCTGCTGGCAGTCTATTCCTTCCACTTGGCTCGCTGCCTTCTCATACTGTGAGCCCATGTGTGTCAGTACCTGCTTGTGTTAGACTCGCATGAAAATGATGTATGGATGGAGTCATATTCAATAAATTAGAACATGTGTTTCAGTGAGGTTTGTTTGTCAGACAAGAGTTCTGCCCTCTCACATATTGTCATGTTGGATTTGAGTTTCTTCACCCACATACAGGTTCACACATAAGGCCGGAAGATCTTTGACTCAATGATTTAGTAACAGTAAAACTTGACGATGATATATTCCAGATTTGCCCTCTGGGATCGGGAGTGGCTGGCCGGCTTAGGTTCTGCTTGGAGAAGGGAGAAGTTAGTAGTGACCTGGGTTGAGGGAATCTTGACAGGGGGAATAGAGAGAAGGGCTTACTGTTTCTCAGACAGAGGTGGTGCTCAGGGAGAGGAAAGGATTCAGGTAAGTGCAGAGGCTCTGAGATGGTAGCGGGGAAACGAGCGGCAGGCTGTAGTATCCAGTTGGCGAGGAGCAGTCGCAGATGCGAGCTTGGCTGGACGTGGTTCCTGGCTTGATCCAAACAGTTCATCGGGATCTGAGAGATGGCAAAACAGGATTAACTTGACGACTCATAACAACAACAGCAACATGAACTTGAGGTTTGACTCTGACTAACAAGTGAGACCATCGAGCAATGAATGACTGCTCTTCTTAAGAGTCCACCAGCCGATTGCTGGAATCAGCTGCAGGTGTGCCAGCCTGCCAGAACTCTCCCACGAAAATCGTCTATAGGAAGAGCACTCACACAAAACTGAATCCTAACACATATAATCAAAGCATCAAATTAATTTTCTCAGGAAAAGAAAAAATAAATAAATAAATAAGTGTGTCTATATACATAGCATAGGCACTTAACTAGTCTGGGCTTCTTCTGCAAAAACTACTGCATCAAGGCAACATGGCGAGGACTTAACCAATCTGTGGCACTGTTAAAGTATTAAGGAAGTCCAGCCTTCAGCCTATCTGCATTATTTACTTAGCTTTCTCCAGATCAGATGATGTAGGCCAGCTGTGAACAAGGAACCTGAGCAAAATAAGTACAGATAGAAAAACTAAAACAATGCAAATAAGTATACATAACAAGACACAGGAATTTTCCAGTAACACAATTACACACAAAAAAATCCTAATCCTAATCCTGAAATCCTAAGGCATTCTGAATAATCAGTCAGATGCCATTATGTATATATCAACAGAAATGTGCAGTTACTTTTGACATATGACATATCATGCATCTGTTCTGTTCATGTGCAGTATTTGTGTTCACAATAAACCCCTTATAGTCTTTCAATTTTGTTTCTCTGTCTCCACCCTATGGACACTTTGATGCATTACTTGTAAGACAAGTGTGACACACCATTTAAGTGGTTTCAATAACAAAGTTTTATTAACAATGTAAAATGACCTATTACAGCTTTTATTTTCACATTCTCCTTTTCCATTATACCTCAGTTAGTACAAGATCCTTGCTCATTTACTACCCCAAAACAGGTTCTCTATGCTAACCAACTCCAGCTTTGAAAATAATTAAGAGCCTTGCGTATGTGTATGTACAAGTCTAACGTCTTTATAGATAGATATTGTGTGCAAAGAAGTTTTCCTTTGAATAATGTCTCATATATTCCATTTGAAGCTGGATAGTTTAAGTTGAATACAGGTTCTTGGTTTATGGAAGACTAAATTAAGTACAGTAAGAACAAAAACAGCAAGAAACAGAAAACAGAGACTGTAATACACAACAACTTTTCTGCACAAACCTGCCATCTAATATTTGACAAAGGCATCCCATTATTTCTGGGAGTGTGGCCTTTAATTCTTCAAATCGCTTTTAATCATATCACATTATTTCTGACAAGTACAGACATTTAAATTCCCTTTTTTGAAACATGAATCCTTACTTCACTCATTCGGGACTGTGGCAATAACCAAACAATGACATTGTTTCATGTGAGCTCACATTCTTTTTTCTTTTTTTTCAAATTAGACAAGTAGTCGATTTATTTACTAAAAAAAAAGAAAAAGAAAAAAGCTTCTGCAAAATATCTTAAAATATATGATTATGGTGTTTTATTTTTATTACATTGCAGTTACAATTCTCCTTTGTATTACAAAATAAAATTATAAAATGGGCAGCCTTTTAAAAAAAAGAGAACATTTGAACATTTGAAAGTGGCAGTAGTAGATCGGTGGGAGACACGAGTGGTGACAGACAGTGGGTGATGATGTCTTTGTTGTCGCCTCCTACGTTAGAAGGTGGGGACTTTAGCTGGTTACCAGACAACAGAGCCCAAAGAAACGCCTTTTCCTCTGTCGGACAAGAGGGTAGGGAGTCAGGTTCAGCAGGCTGCTGTCATCTGGAGAAAAGAGCACACAATTATTTTTTAACAAAGGCAAAATAAATGAACATAAACACATTCAATTGTTACCTAGACTAATTAGTTTATGGGAGATAGTCGAAGTGATCATAAATGTCTACATATTATAACTTCAAAAAACCCAAAAGTTAAAAATTTCATTACAGTTGCATAATCTTGAAGTGGAAATATTATAATTTGTAGATTGTTACGAACCCTGAGTCCTCTTTTATGCTTTATTTTCTGAAACTTACTGAGTTTCACTCAGAGTTTCACTACAGAAACTTAGAGTTTCACTACAGAGTTTATGTCTGGGAACTGAGATGAGGCAGCACACAGCATCATGGATATGCTACGGTATATTTAAACACCATATATACAGCTTTGTATATATCTTACATATATACCATTTGTATGCAATATAGGCAAGGAGATTCCAACTTTCTTTACCTATTGGGACTTCTGACTATTATATGGATAGCATTTTTATTTTGGTTTTCTACTGAATAAAACTTAGTGTTAAATGAGGCATACTCTTTCCCTTACCTTGGTTCTTCAGTGGTAAAGGCATTGTCTCCCTGAGTTTACTTAGAAGGTTCTTCATATCTCTCATGTCCCTGTAAAAATACAAAAGTTTGAGTAACTGAAATGTGGCATTTAAAATTGAGGTTGAGCGTCGTTTGAATTTGAACAATTCTGGTTCCGATTATGATTCCGGTTCCAAACTATTCTCAATTCCGATTCTACTCAGAGACAGAGTCAAAGAAGTCAACGTGGTTCAAAGGAGCTACATATAACCATTTGTCTGGTTAAAATAGTCTGAACTTCTCAATTAAAATTCATTATTTTTACCTTTCATTAACTTAACTAGGAATTATTTTCTTGGACTACTTCCAACTCTATAAATATCACACACATGTACTTGAATATACAGTTAATGTTTTGAATTCTTTTCACAGGAGTGCACCTTTGCAAGAGAGCTTTATTTTTCAAAAGCTGATGAAGATGCATTTACACATATGTATCTGATGCTGCAGGTTACTGAGCTCCTGCTGATAGGCTGACCTGGTGCAGAAAATCAAACAAACAAAAGAGAAGAACTTAAAAACACAGAGTCCAAAACTGTAAATGGAGTCATTCGAGGCTGGGGAGTCATAGCCGGAAGAGGAAGCAGCAGTGGAGGAAGTTTGACGCAGTACCTCAAAGACAGACCACTCTATTATTCCAAACCATGTCTCCGTTATCACATTATGTTGGTCGTTCACTCTCCTTTGTACAATATATTTTGGCTGCAAATGCTGAATAGGCCAGACCGGACAGCTCTTTTATTGAAGTGAAGCCACACTCATGTTTTGTTCAATTCTCAAGGCCCAACCCAGCTTAAAATAGTCTCCAATTTTCTTCAGTTTCCTTAATTCACATCAAGTTGAGGTTTTGAACACCTACTCGAAAAAATTTGTTGGCAGAAATTGCAATTTTATTAAATTTTACAGAACATTTTAAAGAAAAGATTTCCTTCAGTTTTTATTGTGTATCTTCAGACATCTTCAGATGTCAGTTGTGGATTTGATTACGTTGTTAAAATGAATAATCAATAACCATATTACACCATCGGACATGCTGTGAAAACATCTGCTGATTTCTCTATAACTATAAATGGACAAAGATTTTAGAGATAGTTTTGAAAAAAAAAAATCCAATGAGCATGAATCACTTCTTTGCAGTATTGTAAAGAAGTACAATACTTCTAAAGTCCTTTCGATGAGGCTTTTCATACGGTAGACTTTATCGGCTGGCTCCTTGTGTGAAACAGATCCCCCACAAAACAACTTTATGTAATGTCTTTGAAAACCTTTTTCTCATTTACATTTAAATTAAATAATTAAGTAAAAAAAATACATGGCTGCTTGGTATATGTTTTTGAGCATTATTTCTTTACTTTTAGTGTCTAAATGTTAGGAGAGTTCTGAAGACCTGCGTAAAAAAACATAAAACGTTCAGGTTGTTCTCAGAAAACATTTTTCAACCTACTTTTCAATGTTTTCTATATCAGTGGCCACCAGCCAGCAGAGCTGAGAACAATCAGTGGGTGAAGAAGAGGTATCCTCCAGGATGGGGATGTCAGAGTCTTCAGTCTTAGTGTCGATTCCAGGAGGACAACATGAATCTTTACCTAAAGCACAAAGACAATAAGTTTGATACGATTTATTTAATATCCGAAACGTAAAAAATCTGAAAATGAGAAAGCCGATGAAGAAAAGTTTGTAATCTGATCACTTATCATTTACCACCTTTAGCCTCTTTAGCTTCTGTTACATTAACTTAACTTCTAGCTAAGTTAAAGGTTAACTAACTTAACCTTTAGTTAAGTTAATGTAACATAAGTTGAAGGTGGTAATTGGTACAAACATAAACAAAGCTACGAAATCCTCTGATCTGCATACAGTCATTCATTCTGAAGTACTAAATAATATATTTGCTTCATGCTTTATGGTTAATCATTTCACGTTTTTTTAAAAACTTGATTTAATGTTACCCATAAACTGCCATGCAGTCTATGTGCATTAACCTTTTCTGTGGAGCTGCAGGGATCCCAGCAGGCAGACAGATTTCAGCATCTCTGTGATGTACATCTCCAGACAGCACTGCAGCTGGATGAAAAGCCTGCAGATCTCAGGGTGGATTTCCCCGTCCTCTGGCCTGAAATGGCAAATAGTGAAAGCAAAAAAACATTATTGGCTACAGCTGACAGTTATGCCATTTTAAAGGTCTTAGATCAATATGTTTATGGGCACTCTATGGTATTCTGTAACATAAAGAAGTAGCAGGAAAAGTCAAATGCTAAATACTGTCATATTTGGAGAACTGAAAACAGAACATGAGAACATTAAGGTGTCATTGCAAAATGTGTAGAAGATATGCTTAAAGAATTCATGTGTCCCATATCACTCTGGATTGTCAGAGTATTTATCCATCCATATGGATAGGATGTTTCTTATACATCAAAAGTTAGACAAATTTCATTTTAGAGCAGTAGTTAATATGTTTTAAAATCTAATAGTAGAGTCTAAATTTGTTCCCTGATGTTTATGCTCATCAATAGACATTGTTTTTCTCCTTTATCAGTTACTTTGTTTTTTTTTTGTTTGTTTTTTGAAGAAAGACATTTTGCAATTTTGCACTTCAATCCATTGCTACTGATAATATGGCTGCCACTTATTTTATGTCTATCCTGTGTGTAAATGACTGTATCGTCAGCATACATTTGAACATCAACATCATTACCAAACACAGATGAGAGGTTGTTATATAAACTAAATAACAGATGCCTCAAACGTCTCCTTTTGACACCTCAGTAGTGCAATGTCCCATTAGCGGCATCATTTAGGAAGACACTGAGAACACCTATGATGGTAGGATTTTAGCAAGGCAGTGATAACTGTGAACAGTTTGAACCAGGTCAACTTAAAATATTAACTCACAGTAATATTGACACAGCAATATTAACACAGTAAAAAGCTTACTGTAGATCAAAGAAGGGTGAACCTACCACTTTACCTTTTTACAAGGACAATTTCAGGAATTCCAGAAAAAAACAACATGATGTTATAGTGGAATAATCAATCCAGAAATTGAACTGAATGGGATGAAGGTGGACTTCAGACTCAATGTATATATAAATATATTAATTGTTGGGCTACCACTTTCTCTACAGTCTTTGAAAAAATACAAAAAAACAGGAAGTATACTTATTGTTCAATGATTATGAGAAGTGCCACTAGTATCCTGATGTTTCCTATGTTTCTTTTTTTTGAAAAATTTTATCAACCATTATGTTGATTTGTGACTCATTAGTCACAAATCAACATTTTTTGGGGCACAAAAAGGCCCAAAGTAGTAAAAAAGTAAAACTTCTAAGTTTGATTCAGTCACCACAAAATACATGATAAAGTGATGTTTAAATCCCAATGGGGCTATATGTGAGTTGGTCAATAATTATAACTGGGAGAGGCTATACTGTCCTTCCTACAGGGTA
This sequence comes from Xiphophorus hellerii, assembly GCF_003331165.1. NCBI lineage: Eukaryota > Metazoa > Chordata > Actinopteri > Cyprinodontiformes > Poeciliidae > Xiphophorus > Xiphophorus hellerii. Next base: position 12,461,403 of record NC_045683.1, read on the forward strand.
TATATTGACCCAAATTTCTAGTTCTAAGACCTTCAAGAATTCATACAAGACCATCGCTGCATATGTGACTACTTCTCTAACGTTTTAACTTTGTGTAAATCCTCATTATTCCTATAACCAGAAATAATCATTTTTCAACCTGAAATATTTTACATAGATAAGCGAGAGTTGAAAACTCTCTGTGACTTTTTCTGGGCACTTGCAATTTAATTACACTGAGTTTTTCAAGCATGACCTATAGTACCAGAGGTGAGCTGGTGATCCAACACCCTGCTTTCCGGCATCTATAAAAGTTGAAACAGGGTGTTGTATGGGGTGAGTGTGCAGTCATGGTATTGTAAATATACAGTATATGTACTGGAGAAGAAACTAGTGTTAGCTGCCAGTAGTTGCATGGTCAGGGTTTGACAATAGATCCAAGGATCTTAAAGAAAAAGGTTAATGTTATCAGCAGTTAATAGCCTCCAAAAATAGTCGTGGTATCATCTCTTTTCAGAAGGTGAAACACCAGGAAATAAAAGTTCTACTCATTTTCAAGGTTTATAGCTGAGAAATATGCCAGAAAAAAAACATAGTTTTCTGCATTCCTCAGCTAATTATTTAATTGTGAGCTTTGAGAAAATGATTATAAAAGTATGTTGCTGTATTTCCTGTCTAGGAATAAAATCTTTATTCATCCATTTCCCATACCTGCTATCTCCTACAGTCAATGGACAAGAAGTGGGGAAGAAACTGGACAGGATGCAAGTCTATCACAGGTCAACCAACCATGCATACACACTCACTCCTAAGGGCAAGCTAGAGGTGCCAATAATTTTAACATGTACGTTATCTTCCTATTTGAAGCAACTGGACTCTCTTGAGAATATTCATGTTTGCATGCACAAATGTCTCAGAAAGATGTTTTTATCGACTACCTTCCTGCAACAAATCAGCTCCACTGGGCAGTCCTGATTTAAAATATCCAGGTGATATTAAACCAAGATTAGTAATAATCAATGGCTAAATATGTGAGCATTTGTAAAACAAAAGCACCAAACAGTTAATGAAAAGTTTTATAAATGTTGAAAGACGAGAAATGAAATTATGTAAGAATCAAACAAGCTAAATTTATATTTCTCTAGTAAAATGCTAATTATAGTGAAAGCTCATTAAGGGATTTTACAGACCTAATAGTCTGCCAATCACAGGCAGGCAAGGATATGGGCTGTATTAGATCAATAAACTTAATACTGGGGTCTTTCCAACATTCAATGGGCATTGGCAACGACATTGAACTACAGACATCCTCCAAATCTCTCTCCTCTCACCCACCACTGGCTGCAATTTTTCCAATTGTTGTTTAAGTAAGTTTGATGGTGCCAAGGCATCTGGCATTTTACCCCTCAGAGGATCTTAAAATCCCCCTCATCCACTGGCACAAGTATTGAAGGAAACCTCTCGTCAAACTAGGCCTTTTCAGCTTTCTGTTACCACTATTTATCTAGATTTATTTTAAAGTGTACATTTATAATGAAACTGTACTCTGAGTCAAGAAAGAGGAAACTAATTTAAACTCTAACCACTTAGCATTGATGTTTCCTTTATTGCATCCACGATATTGTTAGAAAAAAAGATACCAAAGTATTGTATTATAATGACCACTTAGGAGCGAGGAAAATAAGCACAGTCGTGATACAGAAATCACAGAACAAAGAAACAACCTATAAAATTAAGTCAGAACTAAGCATACAATGTATTAAAAGCATGGGAAAAAATCATTGGATTTATAGCATTGATAATATCTTCTCAAATATTCATCCGGGGAAGCATCCCACTGCCACTCCACTTTGTGCATTAGCCACAGCTAAATGGAAGTGATCGGTTACACCATGGTGTGGTGATCGTTTCCTGGAAAAGCTCTTCCGCTTGCAAATTACAGATGATTTTTAAAAGCTGATCTCATGTTCTGTTTTTCCCTCAAACTCAGTATGTTTAATGGAGTGGGCTAATGCTTGCATGTTTATAGAGCAGAGGCGGCTCAAGATTGTCCTGGGTCCTGACCAGAATTTGAGTCAGGGCCTCATTTCCACTAAAGTCCATCATCCACCAGACAACACAGCAGCAATGCATTTTTGTTTTAGTTTTTACAAGCTTGATTATTTCTGTGTTGGAAGAAAAATTAACTTTATAACAGAATGATTTTGTTTGCTTCTAAATTGTTCACTTAGGTCAGTGCTTAGAATTTAAATTTGAAAAATATTGTTAAACATTTAGGGCTAATAACTGATCAGGATTTTACAATTGAAAATTTAAATAGACTCTGTGGTCCGGACAAACTTTCTTCAGTTTTGTCTTCTGGACAAAGTTAAGCCTTTTTTCAAATCAAGCCTTTCAGGCTTTTATTTGCCCCAGACTCAACAACATAGTGCTGTGTATGTTGGTGTCTTCCAGTTTAGCCTAAATTATATTCAGCTTGTCCAAAATGCAACCACCCATCTTTTAGCTAAGACGTCCTCACGTGTGTATGTTATTACTATTTTTTATTCTTTACACGGGTGTCGTATTAGTTTTACAATTGATATTAAACTTAGAATTTTTTTTAAAATCTATTAATGACCTCAGACCTTATTTAACTGGACTTTTGAGTGTTTGTTTGAGTGGCATATCCTTTGGGTCATTAAGACATCTTTTGTTGGATGTTCCCAGGACAATGGGATGGTGGCACCCATGATCAGAAATTAACTTTCTTTGGATTTTTGTGCTATCACTGAACCAGCACTTTTCAAAAGCTAATTAAAGATATATTCACTCAGATAGGCTATTAAGCACAAACCTTTTAAACATTTTGCTTTTTTGTGTTATCTTTTTAAACATTATTAATTTATTATTATGCTTAATTGGATGTCTATAGCCGTTCATAAACCAATCAATGAAATAATTACAGTATATCTGTTTTTTTTAACTGCAAATATTTTTCATCTTACTGTTATTGTGGTCTAAAGTAGAAGTCCCCAATCCTGATCCTCAGTCTTGCATGTTTTGATGTTTTTGTTGCTGCACACCTAGCTTACATGAATGGGTGATTAACAATTTGAAAAACACTTTTGCATGGAAAACAGAAACAGTCATAGTGCGTAAAATAAAGAAGGTTCTTCTCTTATGTACGTTAAGGTAGCACAGTTTTAAAAATACAATTTGCAAACTACAAACAGCATTTCTCTTAGCTGGCAACTACAGGCTCTACCAAAGTTTTAATAAGTCTTCTAAAATTTGTATCCTGACATTTTTAAACTGCTTTATATCTGTGTCTAGTTATTAAAAAACATGGCAATAAATTGGATGTTTTCATATCTGTAGTCAGTGTGAGATGTCTAGCACATGCACTGGCCAGAGGGACCAAAAGCAGCTGCTTAGTTCAGTTATGCCTTGTCCTGTCTGTGTTACAGGGGCTGAGGTAAACAAAACAAGCCAGCCAACAATCTTGATGCTTATGCAAACAAGGGGTTTGCTTTGAAGAAAAAAAGTAAACCACTTTCCAAATTCCGACAATGTGGCACATTGTGATAGTTTTCAGCACCATGGACAGCAAACTCACCCTGAAATCAATGAGAGACTCTGGTGTGCCGCCCTTGCCATTTCGCAGCCTTTGGTTCGGGTCTTCAGCATGTCGGCCCGCAAAGTAGGACAGTCAACAGTGATTTCACCGATGGAGATGACCAGCTCACGGTACAAAGCCACAAGTGTGTTGAATTCTTGGACGATCTGAGTTAAATTGAGACAAAAAGGATCACAAAAATTAATCTGAGCTTCAAGTGACACATTAAACAGCAGCACATCAGAATGAATGGTGACAGAAAATTACAATTACAGGCAGCCACCTCACATCTCCAACCCTAAAATGGATAGACGAGTATGCGATGGATGGATGGTTATTTTATAAATTTCCAACAGAAGTTTTAAAAAGCAAGTTTAAGTTTGTGTGTTTTGAATTGGTGGATTTTCATTCCAATATGCAAAAATTTGAAAAATATGACATTATGGCCCCACATCTAACCATACACTTCACCTCAAGCACAGATGTAAAACAACAGCAACTATAAGCAAATGCTCCACTGCTCCTTCTTTTGATAAATATCTATTTTCATGACCATGTTACAGCACTACATTCAGGTCTGGCATAGTTACTAGCAAGATTTTGGTCCTTTTTTATATGGGTGCAGACATGCTAGGAAATTATATTGTGATTTAAAAAACTTTCAACAAGAGGTTATTTCAGAAAAACTGTTTTGTTGTTTGTTTGGATAATATAAACCTTGGAGGTAATGTGTTCCTTACTATTAATCTGAAATCTGCATGAATACTATACAATTGTGGGAGTGGGGCAGCAAAACTGACTCATAGACCAGCACCTCCTTGAGAAAACTTATGTTCCTGTCCTGTCACTGCAGCAGAAAAGTCTGAGATGTTAAACATGAGAAGCGGTGGAAAACGAAGATTACCTAAACCCAGCAAGGGGAGCTGCAGTATGCAAACGAAAAATGTGCAGACTTGAACATCTGCAGTTACAAAGTCAGGAAAACGTGACTGAAGATTTATGAAGCATCGCCATTAGAACAGCTTATATAGACAAGAGTTAGTGCACCCATATATAATTTTTTTGGGGGGGGACTCATGTTTTATTTAATTTCTTTGCCTGGAGAAATAAGATTGTGAGCGTATTGGGGCACAGGTATTTTTGCTCGTGTTGTACATCCTGCCTGAAAACGAGAAGACTGCATGACGATCAGTGATGTATGGCAAAGGCTTGATCATTTCTGTTAAAACACAAGACAGATGTGCCGTGATTAGGAACATCTGCACATATGTTCATGTAATTATATCCTTTCTTTAAAAATCTCAGCAAATCAGCCCCAAATCATAAGCACCTATCTCTTTTCCACACTCTAAATGCAAATCACACAGTCCGTCTGCACGCCGAGGTGTTCTGTTTGGCTTAAGTGTAAATGCATACGGCTATTTTTAGGCAGACCTGGGTAAAGTCACTTCATTTTTGCGTGCTAGATGCGCAGGATATTCAATTGTCAAACAGCAAAAGAAATCTTGGCACTCTTTTTATCAGAGGCGCCTTGCAGACACAGACGTGCCGCAGACCTACCATTCTGCAGTCGGCCACGGCGCGCTGGGCTTTGCGGGTACTCTCGGTGCTCTCCCTCCGCTGCGGGTCTCGGTTCGGAGGCTTGCCGATCTGGAAGATGTTCCCGGTGGATCTGGGGCGGTTTTTGCGCCCATTCGATGCAGAACTCATGCATACACATCCACGATTAAAACAGCCCCAAAACGGAACGATTCTGTCCGACTCCAGCCACAAATATTTCTAATGATAAAAACTCCTCCACCGCTGTCCTCCTTCTACCTCACCACCCTGCACCCTTTACCGTTCACCTTCGACAACTGAAGCTCGATCTATTCTTATTGCTCTTTGTCGCTACCTTTATTTATTGTAGGAGAGGGAGGGGAAAAAAAATCCCAGACGAGCCTAAGGGCGCAGGAAAAGTAGAGGATGCGCGCCTGTGGCTCCTCTCCGCATTGCCTTGACTGCGTCGGGGCTCAAGTCACCTTCACTCCCGCGCCGCTATAAAGGTGTACAACGAGGACTCTTCACACTCGGCTAGGAGTCCAGTTTGCAGAAGCGTCCTTTCTGACGCACAGATGTCAGATCGCATTCACGGATGGTCTCCAAATGCAACCATTTTTTATGATTGCGCGTTTCCATCAAGCACCGGGCGATTAAAAATATTTTCTTCTGTTCTATGCGGACCAAATAACGCCGTCTGAGTGCGCTGAGAATAGAAGTCGCAGCCTACACTTTGAGCTTCTGTGTAGGAGAAAATATGAAACTGATCCGTGGCGTCGGAGTTCCAGTCCGGCTCTGAGTGTCTTTTTTCTTCTTCTTCTTTGAGTGCTTCCTGCCAGTCGGGCGGGCCTATCTCTAACCTTGGAAAGGCAGAACGAAGATGAGTACTTCCTACAGGCCTGACGTGGCTCTGTGGTTGGCAACACTGCGCACCCGTGGGACGGGAATACTAATAGGGCCCTTTAACCAGACTCTAGTAAACCTCTAGAAAATGAAGATTATTGTCCAATCAAAAATGCTGCGAGCTATGTGAGGACTGAACTTGGTCACTTTAAACTTTTAAACTGAGTCGAAATGTACTTTTTGTGCTGTGATCTACAGGTGCAACTCTGTAATTTGGAACAACATCAAAGATGATATAACACAGAGTTACGCCCTCCATAGGGAGGGCAGGGAACAGATGTAGATTGCTGCACAGACTGATCGCTCACAGGTTGCTTTATCCGGAAACATTAATAGAAGGTTGAGTGGAAGGAAAAAGAGTAATGAAAATGTGCAGAAACAACAGGAGTAATAAAAAATCTACAAAATTATGGTGACATAAAACCCATACATTATCTTTACATTCAAAAGTTGGATTTTCCCAGTCAGAAAAGCAATAAGAAGGCTAGGCAATGCTCAAATTCTGACTCGGAAAGTTAGAACTCGCCAACCAACCTCAAGGTTGATTTTCAATTTGACTGCATAACCCCTAACCCTACCTATCTGAAATATAATGAGGGAGGCCAATATAAACAAATTATTAGCATTACATTTGTATCTCTTGTATCTATCTTTTCCAGCCCCTAACTCTAATTCCCAAAAACCTAATATTGCTTCCTGTGGAAGCAATATGATGCACAGGTTTCCACACACATGCATACCCAAAACATTGGCTAAGACTTCCTTGTGTTCCTCAAATACCAAACCAGATTTTGGAATCATCTTAGGAAGAAAAGTGTCTGGCTCGATTACTGTACAAGCATAATAATGGAAAACTGAATGGGGGGATTTTGGGGAGATTCTAACTTTGAACACACACATGGAGGAGTATTATTCTGCAGCCTGACTTGTCTCTCCAGGTGTTTTTACAGCAAATCACATCTTGGGACAACTCACATGGTATCATCAGAAACACTTTTGGATTATCAAGTTACAATGACCAAAATGTTGAGCTAAGCTTACTCATGTGTCCTAAACATCTCAGGGAAACAAGAGAAGACGTCCAGTTGTCTTCTACTTACTGTAAGTACTGTAAGGATCACCATATCATGGATGACAGAGAATCTTCTCCAGTTTGTTTGCGGTGTAGTCTTAACTTGTATCCCCAGGCAACTTACACCTATTGTTAAGGTGAAAAAGAGTTATCTTTTAAGGAGGGTGTGAATATTGTTCAGGGAAAGTGTTACTGTGATAATCTCACAGAATATTGTGAGTATTAATCCAGAGGTTGTGGTGTCTATCCAGGGGGAGAAAGTTATGAAGAGAGAATTAATACAGCTGAATTGTACGTCAACAAAGTTTCTGCCCCAGAATAATAGATGTTTGTTTCAACCCCACGGCTAGCTTTGCTTCTCTGATAACACTCACACACAGCAGCAGAAGCATCAACCATACACACGCAGAGCATAGTGTTGTATCACTGTGGATTTTATAGAATGATACTAACAAATCCTGATACGACAGCAACTATGTAGAACAATGATGAATGATGAGAGACCTTTTGTTAGCAAGCCCTGAGTCCTCATCGAATTTGCAATGGAGAGAAGTATTTTTCTGATCTCTTCTCATTTAAACGAACATGCATTTTTTTAAGTTCACACCTTAAAGTATGTGACCAAAACCATTCACACATTGGCACCATTAGGTGCTAGCTACCATTAGCTATTCAAGCTAACTAAGTGTATGCGAAAGATTCTAGAATTGTTAGAATTGCAATTATGAACTATTACAAACAACAGTAATCAATCACTAAGTTTTGTATGGAAATATCCTATTGTAGACTCCCAGATCAGTATTTGTAAGAGATTTTTCTATCCTTCATATTCAAAATGTTATTCTCTGAATAAAAACAGAGCAGACATTCAAAACATTAATTTAAAACAATCAGTGCCAAATAATAAACACGTGGGTTTTTTTTTTGTTGTTTTTATGATGTTCAGGCTTAAAACAGCAAACTCTCTTAAAATAAAATTATTTCACATATTTTATGATCAAAGTAGCCACACACTGAGCATCGCACCAAACATGGATAGTGGCTATATAGAAAATAAAACAATTGCATATGCTTTATATAAATCCATATATGTTAAAGTGATCAATATGGGTCAGTTACTTCTTTCACAGAAGGAAATGGTCCTCTCAAACATTTGCTTCCTGTTAATGTATCTCAATTTGTTGCAGGCTTTCAATGGTTGTTTGGTCCTTCTTGGACAAACAAGCAAACCGCAAAAAGAACGTAGATGTCCTGAATCAATTAGGAACCACTTTCAGTGTACAGTAGTGGCTTTTCTGTAGATATGTTGCTATAGAGTTGTGAATTCAAAGGAAAGGCTTTCAAAATAAAAATAGAAATGTTTTAGTTGTGGCACCAAATAAGTAAGGAAACACATCATATATTAGGCCAACGAGTACAATGCTTTCTCAAGTATGAGGCAACTGCAATCATACAGATAAATGTATTTGCATTAGTAACAAATACACAAAGATGTGTCAGGCTGTATTCTAAAACAGTCTGACAGCTTGCCATTTTAATATGATAAATTATAAACATATAGACATAATTTATTAATAGACTTACAGACATCTGCTCATTTTAAACATTGCTCATACAAGCTACTACCTTTTAAGTGTTTAAGAGGAAGACTCTGAAGAGCTTTTAACTCTAATGATGCATCATAGAAAGTCATTATGAGGCAACTTTACATCATGGGTCATAATTCCTTAATTCATTTAAATAGTAGATAGATTTTCTTTAAATACAGTATGTTTTAATTTAGACTCGCTGAGAGGTCTGATATTACTGCAATAATTACATGCATAAATTCCAAGTCAAAATACAAGGAGAAAGTTAAACCTCTGTTGAAAAAACAGCAGTCGAGATTTCCAGTTCACATATCTAATTTTACATCCTAAAAGATACATTTGATGCAATTCTTCACTTATCAATAACTAAAAACCTTAACCCTACTCATGTGCATACCTGCTGTTAATGTATTGTGTATGTTCAACTGGCTTCAGTGAGAGCTCAACACTGATAGAATAAATAAACAATACATTTTCCAAATGAAATGCCAACTCGTTAAATATATTTTTTGTATTTAAGTACAGTGATAACCAGTTTACAACAGCACTAAGTCCTTACAACTGTTACTTTTGAAGGTCTGGAACTAACAAAGGGAGGAATCTCTAACTATTCATCTTCATGCAACCTTTCTAGATCATCCTAATACATCATCTCTTTTGCTTTCAACTCTTCAGCTTCAACCCACAGCTTTTCTAGGGCATGAGACTAGAATGTTCATGAAAGAAGAGTGATTATACTTCAAGTGAAAAGGTTTGGTATTTACTAGAAAATATTTCATAAAACTATCCGAATAAAGTCATATTGTTCCTATGAACAATATTCATTTTATTATTTATTTTAAATGTCTTTGTATTTTAAGTAGTCTATAATCCCATGTCTTCTAATCCTCTTTCCAAAGCATTGGCATTAGATGTCTCTCCATCTTTTTACACCTTTTCTCCTTTTTTAAAATCTTGGTTGTATCTAACCACATCATACAGTATATATTTCATACAAGATTTCCAGCTGTATTTAGCAAACTCAGCATGTTTATGTTCATGATGGTAGGACTTTTATTTTCCAGACATCAGTCCCGACAACTGGTTGGCATGGTGAAATTGTCTTATGGTTGTTAGTTGGAAGTTTATGACCTCAAGATCTTTGTTGCAGTTCTACAATGATAAGTTTTAATAATTCGGATCCTGGATTATTGATTACTAATTAAATGTTTTAAGAAGTCTTGATCAACTTGAAAAACAAAAGCAGAATTTTTGTTTTCTATGAAATTGAAGGAGTGATAACACATAAGGGCAACATTGATTTAGTTAAAACAACAATTTGTTAATATACTGTATTTTTTGTTTACTGAATATATGTTTTCAGGTTAGATTTTTCTTAATTTTGCACTGCGAAAATATGCTGCTACATTAAAAGGTCACCATAATTAAAGATGTCTTACACCAATGAATAGGGACAGTGCTGCATGTTATAGCACTGTCCCTCCTATCCCTCAGGCCTCCAAAAGAAAATGAAAGAACAAAAAACAAAACTTTGGTAATTAACAAAAAACTTTCCTTTATTAGGTCTTACATATGGACAAAATATTTATGTTGCATTTTTAAAGTATTTCATAATTGAAATCAATGTTTAGTTTTGAACAACTACACCTACCAATTGTGTCTAAACAATAACTGAATCAGGTCAAAAATAAACACTGCAGCCTGAATGATTTATTAACTTGGCTTTGCTTCCCTGTGTGTGGGTCAGATGAAGTCAGAAAACAGAACATTTAAGTTCAAAATGTCTCATCTAGACAATTTGCTCTTTTTAAGTTCTTATTTTTGCACCTACTTGAAGTTCAGTCATTGGCTTCTCGCTAAAACTGATTGCTCAGGTCTTCCTTCTTCCACAATACATTTAATGCGTCTTTAAATAATAACTTTCTCCTCTTCAGTCTTCAACGTGCTGCATTTCTGTGCCGTCCCATCACAGTCGGCAAGATTGTCAAAAGGAAGGAAAGAATAAATAGCAAAGGAAGCAGAATATGAAAAATCCAATAACCCAGTTGACTGAGTAGATGTAGATTATGACCATGTCCATGTCGAAACGCCAGCCTCTAGAGTCATCCTCAAAGTCGATAGTGTCGAGTGGGAATCCTCCTCCATGGGGGAACTGGCGTCTCACACTTGGGGTTGACTGCCTTTGGAAACCTTATTCATGAAACAAAATTCATGTAAGCTTATTGTAAAACACTACCAACGTGATTTACATGACTGAGTTTTGTATCCAGTAAAAATCTACACCTACTTTAGTAAGTATATTTAATAAATTTATGCCAGTTAAGTTTCGACATTTGATTATGTAAAACCCCATAAGTTGTTCACATTTTCCAAATTATTAATAAAAGCTAGTTAAACAAATGGAAAAACAAAAAATGCTTGCCTCGAAAGATGCGGAAGAGCTTCCTGCAGCTTGGGAGAGGCCACTTTGAGCAAGGTGCTCTCTGAAAGTTTTGCTTCCTGGAAAGGTATTCATTGGGGAAGAATGTCTTTGCTGTTTGATTCAGCTCTAAAAAAACACAATAATTATATAATAAGTGATCATCTTACAAACAGCTTCATTTCTTTGTAGTCTGATTTGTGTACCATGTTGGAAAGAAACAGATTTAGCCTCACTGGCCTCAGTGTGACCTTGACTTACACAATCAACACAATCTCAAGTTCTTTTCATCTTATCATTTACAAGAACACTTGTTTCTGCAGTCCTAGCAGCCATCCTTACCATGCTGCTCATACTTTGTATCCAAAAGTAGGCCAGTCTGAATCATGAAGTTCATTACTTATTCATATTTTTGTCAGAGTCATATCATATAGGATGAAATCTTTATTTAGTTCACATAAAATTTCATCTAATTCATTGGTTGGCGAGTAGGACACACAGTGCCTTGGAATAGTATGTATACCCCTAACCTTTACATAAATCACAGAAAATACATTAAAATCACAAATGTAAATTAATTTTATTGTAGCTTTATGTGATAGATCAGCACAAGATAGAACATAGAGCAAATAAAATGTAAAAATGCAGCATGCATGTCTTTTCAAAGCCTTTTATCTTTATAACAGGAGCCGTTGTCATCAAGATCTAATGTCCTGCAGGTTTTAGATTCATTCATTCTCCAACACAGCTGATTCAAATTATTGAATTATCTCTTCTTCAGCATGCCATTAAGTTTGGCAAAGGCATGGTAACAAGCCATTCATTTGATTCAGGTGTGGTAGAGAAGGCTTGCATTAAAAGACTTTGAGGACTAGGGTTGGAGACACCGGTCTTATATCCTTAAACAAAATCAAATTACCCTCAGAAGTTACCTAATGAGTAAATAACCTATGAATTTCACTATGTAGTGCCATGCAAAAGTATTGAATCATCATGATGTTCAAAGAACATGACCAATAGGTCAGGAATAAAGACAATCTATAAAGAAACCCTAGAAAGACTTGATAGTGGGATGAAGATTCACCTTCCAGTTTGATGAAGTTAAACATTCAGCCTGAGCAGCAAGGGAATCATTCTCATCAATGCATGTTCATGTTTAACAACGGACCCAGCCAAAGTCCAGACTTAAAATCAAGCTGAGAATCTGTGATAGCAGTTGAACATTGCTGTACCCAGAAGTTCACTTGAGTCTGGACTTGAGTAGAAAAATTGGCAAAAACTTCAGACTGTATATTAGCAAAGATAGTGGGCACAAAGTCTTACTTTTCAGATTTTTATTTTCCAAAACCAGTGAACAGTTTTTGATCATTTTCCTCTCACTTCACAATTATGTATTGTTCTGTTTGTCTATTAGATTAAATAATAAGTATGAATAGCTTGAAATTAATATATATTAAAATATTACAGCATAGTACAAAACAATCCTGATACATCTGTTTTCACTCTATCACAGGGGTTATTTTCCTACCAAACAGGAACACCACTTCTTATATCTGGAGTGGATCAAATGAAAGTGTTTGGATTGTGTTTGATTTTGTCCCCTCGGCCTCTGTGACTCATCTGGTGTGAGCTGAACAAAAGGTCCACCCTGCTCCCTGCAGGACATGTGCAGCTGGGCCCTCTGAACAATCAGAAGCTCAGAGATCTAATCTGTACAACTAACAACAAACAAACTAAAAATTCAGTCACAACATATTTAATGCTGCATTTTTATCATATTACTTTTGATGCACAGATAAATTAAATAATGCTTACAAATCTTTAAACATAGATGTTTTTGACTACTGACTCACCCTTTTGGAAGAAGACATGAGTGATGATGGTTCTGCAGAGAGGGCAGGGGGTATTGGTGGGGCTGTTCTTTGCAAGCGTCCTCAGACAGGGCTCACAGAAGATGTGGTTGCATGGGTGACACATGTAAGGACTGAAGTACACATCCAAGCACACGGCACAGATGAAACCTTCTTTGTCTCTCATGCTCAGAGTTTCTTCATCCTCAGTGCTGCTGCAGCTGCTGGTGGTAGTGGGGGTCTCTGTTGAACTCTGGAATAAAAGGAGACAGTGAAAAAAATATGTGGCTTGATAATTAAGTCAGCATCCCATCATAAGTACACAAATATGTTTTTTATGTGTGAAAGCAAACTTGCTGCTATTGTGAATGTGTGTAAGGTATTTCAGCATTGAAGGGGTTATGTTGAAGAGCATACAGTTTTCATGTTGGGTCCTGCTTTTTAAGCATGAAAAAGAAATTGCAATACTAAAGCAAAAAATTACATTTCTACCACATTTTATAATGAATTACTGCAGGTTTTTTGACTGAACTATTTTGCCTTATATCTAAAGCATGGTAACAGGTATTTTTATATGAGTAACAGTAACTCAGAAACTGCCAGCTTTGATCCTTCAAACACCTCTTTGAGATTCTTCTAATCTTCAGGCCGAGGCAAGAAATTTAGTTTTTTTTAAATTTTTTATTGAAAACCATTCAAAGTTTAAAATATTTCAACTTTCTTACAACAAAATAAAAATACATTCTCTCTAATTATGACATAAAATGAGTTATTACTGTTGAAATCACTTCAAAGTTAGATTATTGTAATACTCTTTATTTTGACATTCACTCTTAGTTGCATTGTCCAAATTTTGCAACCACAGTTCCAACTGGACTTGGGAAAGGAGACAGAAAATTTTACTTCACAGCTTCGTCTGGTATAGAGAATTAATTTTGAAATGATTTTGTTTTCCGAACTTTTCCCCCTTCTTGGAATCACTTGTAGCAATTATGTAACTCCAAACACAAGATATTCACTCTACAAGACAATATTGCACTAGCTGGTGATAAATATTTCACCATATTTTGCCAACTCCTTGTGAAAGTCTTTCTCTCTTTATCACCCTTTTTGATGAGTGTTAACCTTCTTTGCCATATAATAATATGTGTGAGTAGACATGTGTTTAGGAGTTAGTTCAAGGAGCTAAACTATCTCTTTATCTGCATTTTATTGCATCTTATTGTAGTATGAACATTTGTTTGAGAGAATTATTTGATATAAATACTGGCTCTTATTTGAACTTGGTTTATAGAAAACAGAAAAAAATGCTGGAATGATAACTAATTCCAGAATAAACCTCTCAATTCAATGAATCAGTCCATATATTTATCACTTATACAATGCCTTGTAATAGTATTCAAACATTTTGAAAATCAAGGGAAACTTCAGACTGGTCAGAAATAAAGAAAGAGTTGCGAGAAGGAAGCTGCTGTTCAAAGAAAGGCACTATTATACATTTTGCCAATGACAATGGCATTAAACTTAGAACCAGAGCTGCAGGGCGATGGTTAAAATAAAATAATGTTTTTGTGTTAGAATGGCCAAGTTAAATCACAGACATATATACAATTGCGACTGTGACAGGACTTTAAAATTATGTTCACAGATGTTCTCCATCCATTTTGAATGAGATTCATCTATTTTGCAAAGAGGAATAGTCACAACATTTATATATCTAGATCTGCAAAGCTGATAGTGGCATAACCCATAACACTGGCAGCTGTAATTGCTGCAAGACTTTGTTATGGAATGAATTCACCTAGAGGCTGAATATTTACAATATACAACCACATTGTGTTTAGTGTTTCATTTAAAAAACAACATTTTTAAGGCACTGTAAATGCAGTTTTGCATTAATATTTCTTGCATCATCTGTATTTGTTCATGTGTCTTGCATCACACCAAATATTTCCCCAGTCAAATTATTCATACCTAAACTACTGAGTTGTCAGTTTCTCTGTCTTTGCCCCTGAATCTACACTGAGTCTACCATTTCCAAATAACAGCTAGACCTCATGTGAAGGGATTTACCTCGGCCTCCACCTCTTGCACAAAGATGTGTCAGTTGCAGACCCGTGGGAGATGTGCCTTGAGCTTCAGTGTTAAGAAAGCCTAAGGGTGTTTCCACAGTAATTACTGCTTTCTCACCCAGGGGGAGCTCCAGGGACTTCCTTGTAGCAGCAACTCTGCCTCTCAAGGTGTGTCATTAACACCGAGAGAGGAGAGGACGCTGAGCGTACACAGCTCTTAAGTAATCACGGACACTGAGGTTCTTCCCTGGCAGCACAGGATGTATAACACGGTAGTGTCTTGTTGGCTACAGCTGGTTCATAATCAAATAAAACAGATATCTGATTACAATTATCTCAACTAATAAAACAAATTCATAAACAAATAAAACTTAGGAATCAGATCAAATTATTAATTAAGGGATATTATAGTGATATGCTTCCTCTATAACAAAATCCACAGTTCAGGTCCTGGCAAAAGTAGAAAAACAAACTTCCATGTATTTTACTGGGATTTATGTGACACAACATAAAGTAGTGGATACTTCCAAGTGTTTAGTATTTAGTCGTAGCAGAGTGTTTGAAATAAAACATTGCACTTCTCTTAGCACTAAAGCCAAAAGTTGACTTTTTTGGCAACAAACACTGTATGAGTCAGCTATGAAACAAAGAGTTTATGAAAAAGGCCATCATGACAACTTTACCATGTTTTTCATTGTAAAACATGGTGAAGGATGTGTGATGCTGTAGATCTGTTTCTTTTGCAAAGACTTCGAGGAACCTCATGAAAGTGCAGTTTACAGTTTTTTCTAAATCAAGTCATTTTAATGACATATCTTTCATTAAAAAAACTAGAAAGCTTCTTTCAAAACAATCAAATTTCCTAAACCTGTATTCTATATAACACCTGTACTGAGCTGCATGGATAAGAACAAAAGAGATGACTTGACGGAAGAAGGATAAAAAATTCTTCTCTCTGATTGCTCCAACGTTGTGAAATGTTACAGGAAAAGCTTAAGTGCCAGTTTAAAAAATGTGCTGGGAAATTAGTATTAAATGGAAGGATCCCAATAAATGTGGCTATGTTGATTTTTGTAAAAAAAAAAAAAACTTCTTACCCCAATGTATACAGTAGATATACTGAAACTAAAGTATGGTATGTATTTTTTATAAAATTATTCAGTCATAGATTATGCCACTAATATACAGAATAAATCTCTTCTAAGTCTCTTTTTTTAAAATCATTCCTCACCTGGGGTGCCACACCATCTGAAACAATATCATTATCTGTGATCTATTAATTATGTGACTGGTATTGGAAGTTTCTCTACTCCACCAATCATGTTAGTCTTCCTGCATCAGCAGTTAGAATAATTTTAGTCTGGCAGCGTGACTACAGATCAGCAGCAACCAATCAAAACTGAACCAGCTCTTTTGTCTGGCCAGGTTTGAAGGGCTCTCTGCCCAAGCCTCATCATGCAGCTAATTCAGATGTAACCCCACTTTAAACCACGCAAACACAATGGCTATTGAAATGAGCTAGGTGCAGCCATAGCTGTCAAGTGTTGGGAGTTTGGCTGAGCTGAACTTACACAGTCACACAGACACACGCAGTGTCATGTGAAGACCTAAATATAAATGTGGTGGAAAGGAGAGAAGCACAGAAGTTAAAATTTCTATCTTGTGCTACAAATGCCCACACAGATGTTGCTTTGTTTTGGTCATAGGCTTTCATCCTGCATGTACACACATTCAACTTGCTCTTTAGAGCAATCTGGAATACCTTAATAAAAATTTCAGCAGTGTTAAAGTTTGCTTTGTCAATGATATGCAATTTAACAATTCTTCCAAATTTGAAGTCATAACATTGGCAAGATTCCTATGTCCTCACTGGTCAGTGTGCTTGCCCCATGAAAACTGATGCAAACTTCTGTGTAACCTCCTATTTTCAGGTTGAATAAGTACTAAATTAATTATGTTGGATGAATCTAACATCAAATGGATAGCAGTAGAAAAGAAATTCATTTGAATTGAATAATTGTTTTTTTGATTTATTTAGAGCATAAACGTATGAACTCACAGTAAGAACATTTAATAAAAGCGGTATGATTACTGTAACCACAGTGAGATTTACCTGTGTGCTCTCTGGCTGCTGACTTGGTCTCCATTTCTCCCTCCTCCTCTGCCTCCTTCTCAGACTTTCAATCCTGTTTTTCTCTCTTTTACTCATCCTCCTCTCTCCTGAAGCAATACAAGGTGGTGTCTCTGTGGAGTACATGGCTCGACCCGTCACTTCGATCACACCACAGCCTTCTTCAATGGCTTCCTTGTTCTCATCTTCCTCTTCTTCATCCTCTGACACTGAGATTTGCGTCCTGACTCAAAGGGTATTGTGATGGTCGCTCTGTTCTCACTTCTGCCCAGAATGGATATAAATCTCTGGATAAAGGGTCTTGTGATGACGGATGAGTAAATCGACTTTGAACAGCAGGCCGTCCAGACTGAGATTTTAAATTGGTTGTTGTAGTTTGGGTGAAGCTGACAGCTTGCGATCTAAAACTTTTATGTTGTCTTTCTGAATGATTTGATGGTTCTCCAGCTTCAAAAATGGTTTTTAACTGCATTTCAGAGTTACTGCTGGAAAAGCATTCAGACGGTTCCTCTCATTGGTTCATCTTGGACTTGATCTGCACATACTGTTTCCATCCTTCTAGACAGTTCTTGACCTTTGTCCTTACCTCTGAAGCGTCTCTCCTCGTCCCTTTCTTGGTTTCTGTCCCCTCTTCTTCCTTGTTTGTCTTCAGGACAGGTCTTTCTGCGTGCCTTTCTTCCAGACAGGGCAGGTTTGGCCAGATGCTGTCCAGCTTGATCTGCATCACTCAGCCAAGATGTCGTCGGCCTCATCCGTTGATTGTGACCCTCATTGCTGCCGTTTCCTTCACTCGGATCTTCATTCTCATTTTCTCTGTTTCTGCTAGCGCCACCAGTGATGGACACTCCCATGCGGGAGCTCATTATGAACTTTAAAACCCGTCCGTAATTATCCGATCACATTGGATGGAACTTCAACCAACTAAGCAGCTTTTACCCTCTCTCACACATCACTTACTCTTCCTACTGCTTCCCATTTCTTCTACACGTACTTTCAAGCATTTTATTTTAGAGAAACAGAGAGTGTTCCAGCTCAGGGCAGATGAGCGGTGCAGCTCTCTGGTCTGGCCTGTCCTACCCCACCGAGCCCCCTGGGGCATTCCACACTGTTGACAAAGACAAAGTCCTCATGCTGAGCTCCATTACAATAGTTGCTCTGTTCACAGCCTCACTATAGTGCTGTTCAACCTATAGAAAACTCACCATTATGGACCAACAGGACTGACAAAAATGAAGTGAAAAGTCAGAGTCACATTTTGTCTAATGGTAAATAGCACTGCATCAGCTTTTCACTCACTATTTGATACAGTGACTTGCTAAAATATTCACACCTATGGAATTTCTTTTAGTCACATTACGACAAATTTCAAAGTAACATCCTTATTATTAGTGGAAGTATTATTATTGTATGTCATAGTCCATCAAATAGTAGCTCATGATAGATAAGTGAAAGGAAAATAGTTTTTTAATTTTTTACAAATAAAAATCTGTTAAGTGTGGCATGTATATGTATTCTAAACTTTGAATCAATACTTTGACAAACCAGCTTTTGTGACATTATTTTTTGCATTAGTAGTAGTTAGACTGTGACTGAGACATTGTAATGCTTGAATGAAGTTTGAAATAAGTGTGAAATAAATGTATTTTTAGAATATATGCCCTGCTTTATGGTGAACATCTTGCTCAGTCTTAAGTATTCTGCATCTGTTTTCTCCAAGGGTTGACCTCTTTTTACCTCCATCCAACCTCATCAATGTCAGCAAGCTTCCTCTTACCATGATGCTGCCACCACTACATCCAAAGGAAATCATGTGTTCAGGCTGAAGTGTCAGTTTTCTTGACTTATTGTGCTACAAACAAATCCTATTTTAATTTCTCCAAGATTATGTCCCTGACCTGTGAGATGGTCTTCATGATGTATTTTGCTTCTATTCCATGTTTCTGCTTTCTCCCACTTTACAATTATTCACTACTTTGTGTTGATCTGTCACACACAATCTCGATAAAATACAGAAAAACATTTAAATGACTTTATCTTAATTTACATGAAGACATTACTGGACACTGCAGGACGTCTTACACAGATAGCAGAAACAAATCTAATGTTCTGTGGGTTAATTTTGGAAGTAAAATCACTCTGAACATAAAATTCAGCTCGCAGAAACAGCAAAAACATCCTGACTAAATAAATAAATAAAAAAAGAAGCAGCCTATCCTCTACACCGAGAGCCCAATCATTCCGCCAAAATGAAAATGTCCGAAGAACAGTCGGTGCAAGATAAAAAGTGAACAGCAGATGGCAGCATTGTTCCTGTCTGGCCTTTAGAAGGAGCTGTTCTTGGTCTTGAACTACAATTTCCACTGTCTGCGCACGTTGAATTTGCACTTCTTGTCCTTTGGAAGCATTTTGACAAAAAACAAAAAACAAAAACAAAAACATCTGCTTCAATTTAATTAAATAATAGGTTATAGCAAAAAAATAAGATACTTCCGGATAAGGTTGGTTGTAGTTTCATCACAAGCAAGTGAGTTTTTAAGTACTAGTCCTGATGATAATAATAATAATAATAATAATAATAATAATAATAATAATAATAATAATAATAATAATAATAATAAAGGTTAAAATAAAACCTAAGGGAACGACAGCGTGTCCTTCTTCTGTCAGTAGCGAAAAGTGAAGCATCTGGGAAGCGCAGCAGCAGAAAACTCCAGGGTGAACTCCTCCCGGTCTGACGTACGTAGAGCAGTTGGTATAAATGAATTCACGGACTCACCAAGCTCAGATTATTCGCAAGCACCAGTGCACACCTGGCTGTTCACACACACACACAGGCTGACCCCTACGCACACAAACACATAAACACACGCGCACACATGCACACGCTCACGCATACCCACAAACACCGCGTCATGCGTCCTGAGAGCGACAGTAGGAACTCCGATGGACACCATAAAACCCACGGCAGCAGCTGCAGCAGTGTAAGCTGACTGCCTTATGCTTTTTTTACGCTTACACATCGCCAGCTGCGGTAGAAAAGTTGCAGCTCTGAGTTCGACGACATGGATTTTCTAACGAGCACCAATGCCAGCAATGCCACCGGCGGTTACCCCGAAGGGATGGACGTGGTCGCCGACTGGATCGGGGGAAACAACGCTACGGAGTCTAGGTTTCAACCCGATCTGGTGCTTGCTTACCAGATAATCACCTCTCTGCTCCTGGTGGCCCTCATCCTCTGCTCCATATTTGGCAACGCGTGCGTTGTGGCAGCCATCGCCCTGGAGAGATCTCTCCAAAATGTGGCAAACTATCTGATTGGATCTTTGGCCGTTACAGACCTGATGGTGTCGGTGTTGGTTTTACCTATGGCAGCCCTCTACCAGGTTCTAAATAAGTGGACTTTGGGGCAGGAGATCTGTGACTTATTCATCTCCCTTGGATGTGTTGTGCTGCACATCCTCTATCCTGCATCTGTGCGCAATCGCCTTGGACAGGTATTGGGCCATAACAGACCCCATTGATTATGTAAATAAACGAACACCAAAGCGAGCAGCGCTCCTGATTTCCGCAACTTGGCTGATCGGATTCTCCATCTCCATCCCACCCATGTTAGGATGGAGGAGCGCCGAGGACAGGGCGAACCCAGACGCATGCATGATCAGCCAGGATCCAGGCTACACCATCTACTCCACCTTCGGGGCTTTTTACATCCCCCTCATCCTCATGCTAGTCTTGTACGGCAGAATATTCAGGGCCGCTCGGTTTCGGATTCGAAAAACGGTTAAGAAAACAGAGACGGCGAAAGTTTCGGACAAGTGTTTGGCCGTGTCTCCGGCAATCTTCCACAAGAAAAGCAATGGAGAGACTCGTGGAAAAGGCTGGAGGCGCTGCGACGAGTCCAAATCCAGCTCTCCGTGCGTAAACGGCGCTGTGAAGCACGGAGAGGAGGGCGAGTCGCTGGAGATTATAGAAGTTATCAGCAACTCCAAGACGCATCTGCCTCTGCCTAACACCCCTCAGTCCTCCTCTCATGGTTATGAGAACATGAACGAGAGGAACTCGGGAGCAAAGAGAAAGCTTGCGCTCTCCAGGGAACGCAAAACTGTGAAGACGCTGGGGATCATCATGGGAACATTCATTGTGTGCTGGCTACCGTTTTTCATTGTGGCGCTAGTTCTGCCTTTCTGCGCGGAGAGCTGCTACATGCCCGACTGGCTGGGTGCCGTTATAAACTGGCTGGGCTACTCAAACTCCCTCCTTAACCCCATTATATACGCCTATTTTAACAAAGACTTTCAAAGTGCATTCAAGAAGATCATTAAGTGCAAATTCCACAGACCATGAGCGCAAAAATGTGATTTTTCTTCTATAAAATTAGGTGCAGAAGAAAGAGAGATGTTAACAAACTGTGCAGAGCAGCAAAAAAGAAAAGATCATTAAAAAACTCACAGACTTTTTATTCAGGGACAGAATGTTTTAGAAAGATTGTGTATTAAACAAGCAGACAACAAGGCTGAGGCATACATTTTCAATGTACAAGCATATTTCTTCAGTGTTGTAGCTATGTAGCCCCCCACATGCGACTGACAACCATTGTTGTATTGTCAAGCAGAACATGTCTTGTGCTGATTCAATGCATTTTGATCATGAGGCACAAGGGGCTTCCATCTTCACGCAACAAGCTTTGTAGCACTGAAACAAATAAAAGCAATTAGTTTGTCATTAAAAACTCCTGAGTCCATTTTATGTCCAGTGGAGCCGCAAGGGGAATGAAGAAACCTCTACAATTTTGTTTCCACACCAATCACATATGCTGAATATTATTTACGACAGTGAGTTTAAAATGGAAGTAAATGTGCTTCAACTATTTTTTTTACATTTTCTTATTTCTAAGTTATTTATGCATTTTTCTTTAGTTTTTGCAAAGATTGCCACTTTTAAACAAACCCTATCCCAAAACTCACAAAATTCAAGTTTGGATATGCCATCAACATCAGACTATCAGCGGTCATCATGTGGTCACCCCTTTCAAAACCTTCTGGAAGCATGCCCGTCGTTATGTTCAGGAATATAAGGAGCAAGACAACAGGGTTTCTGCTGAGCTGTAAGATTATCACCACCATATTTGTAAAGGACATGTAAGAAATTCAGATTTTGCTGGGTTCTAATATGGGCCAAAAAACCACTCAGTGAGAAAGAAGCCATTACCTCAGGTGCAACACAAAATGCAAGGTTTTGATTTGCGAAAAACCTTAATTTCTAGAGACGTGTCCTATGATCTGATAAAAATAAAATTGATTTGACTTTTGTTATACTTGAAGTAAAACTGGGGAAACGTGCAAGCCTGAGAATACCATACTAACTTTAAAGTGCTGGGATGGCATCTTCATGTTGGGGTGTATTGCTCCAGAAATATTAAAGTAAGATCTTGAAAGATCCGCCATAAAGTTAGAACTTCTGCACAAATGGATATTAAAAATTAATGATCATAAATTTGTTAGTCACTAATTTCACTTACAAAATGGCTGAAGGAAAACAAAGTCAAATAGATCAAACCTGAAGACTGTCCTGGGAGGCATATAGATCTGGCCAGTAGGATCAAATAATAAGATATACAAATACCAAGGAGACATTATGTAAATTTCTGACTTCAAAGAAAGTTTTAAAAGTTGTACAAAAACATTTTGCCAATATTCTGGCATTTAGCAGCTGGAAATAACTTTAAGTATCCTAACTGACCTATAGCTGGGCAACTTTAGTCTGACTTAATGACAGATAGAATAGAATAGAATAGAATAGAATAGAATAGAATAGAATAGAATAGAATAGAATAGAATATACTTTATTGATCCCCAAGGGGAAATTGCTTATTTGTTGAAAGCGACTCCATCTTAGGTGATAAATACAAAGTTTGTAAAATATATATATACCTAAGAGTAAATAATAAAGAGTGAATATGTCATAATGACTAGATATAAACAAACAAACAAATAAATAAATAACAAGCAATCACATGCAGTATATTAATCAAGTTGAGACACAGGGTTGTCTTCATTCAGTGTATGTACATTTACATGTTTGGCTTAAAATTACATGTTTCAAATCTTTGCATTTTTACCTTCAAGATTCTCTAACATTTACCTGAAAAAGGATTTAGAGAAAAAAAAAAGTCTTAAGAAGTTACTCATAGGTTACCCTTTAAATATATCTATGTGCTTAGAGTTAAAACTTTTTTAAGATTTTGCAGCAAAGTACGGAAAACTTGGAAACATTACACCATATAATGCAAAACATAACAGACAACATTTCCACTGTATCTCCTATCATGTGTTACGTAACCCCTATACACAAATCCACTTACACAAGATGAAAAGATAAGGGACTGTCGCAGGAAAAACAAGTGTTCAGGAAGAAATCCCAGTGAGTCATGCAAGTTGCTAAAGATGGGTGGCACCTGTTGTTGTGGCAACACATCAAGATGATGCTTGTAGTGGATCTGTTGGAGTGGGATGATGGACAGACTGCAGATAGAGGACAGATAGGAATGCAACAAACAAGACATGAAGTTAAGGTGTTGCGGTATCAGATCCTGACAGGACTACTTATTTGAAACTTATATGAATCTTATTGATAAATTCATATCCACTGTAGAGCAGGTGTGACTAACTCTAAACCGAATACTGACAAACATGCAACCTTCATTTTCAATTTAGCTTAATTGAGGATGCAATTTTTAGATGATTTATTCAGAACATACAGTACATGACTGAATTGAGGTTGCAAGTAGTTAATGTCACTAAATAAACCTACAGGTTTTGATTATTCTTTGAATATCCATAGTGCATGAAAAGAATATGTTACTTGTGCACCAATGAATGATTCCTGTGCTCACTGTGTTTTCATAACTAATGATTTATTATCACACACATCAACGAGTAGAAAAAATGTGCTCTGAACCTGCTTTTCAGATCAACAAACATTTCAAAACTAACTAAATAAATGAAGAAATGGTGGTTTTTACTATCCAAATTAGTTATAGCAAAAAGAAGTTAAAAGTTAAAAAACAAATCTCATAAATGCATCAAGTCATCTTAAGAATGGACACTAAGATTAATCAACACTACAGCTAATCCTAAGAGAACCAGCTATAACCAGGATTAAGTTTATTATTAATCACACTAAAATCTAGTCATGCACAACTCATCTATTTCTTATTTAGTTATGGTAAAGAAATGGACAAAAACCGATGAAGTCAGAGTTTCAGCATGGTCACTTAATTCTGTTGTTGAAGCATCAAACCACACCAGTCTATGCAGACTTGTAACATCTGCTTTGACTGTTCCACTTTCTAACAGCCCCAACCAGAGGCTTAGACGTTTTTCATATATTGCTTTAGGTTGAAATAAGATAAAACAGCTGGTGATCAGAAAGTCCCAAAGTAGACCTTGTGACAGCATAATATGTATCTCTTTAAGCTGCACAACAGTGGTGCAGTGTGTTTTTATCCCTTGTGGAACACATAATATGTTGCCTACGTTTTGGAAGCTCATTGAAAAGGTTTGTCATGTTAAAATAGAATAAAGAATAAAAATGAGAAAGGCTGGGTGTTTTTCCTCCACGTCTGTTCTCAGCTAAGCAAGCTGTCTTTCGGCATCTGATGGTGGGATATAAACACATGCCACTTTAAGCAAGGACAACTTCCTCAGTGAATAAAAGGTCAGGGTGTTCAAAAATTACTCTAGGCAAGGGCTACACATCTTTTCTAACAGTGTGACATCAGTACACCAACACAAGAGGTTCACAAAAGCTCCGTGCAACAATCCACTTCAAAAAGATTGAAGCCCAGCATCTATACTGCAGTAGTCCAGTATGTGCTTACCAAACTTACTTTCCAATAAAACAGAAGAATGGAAGATATAAAACATTTTTAGAAATAAAAAGTAACACTTTGACCATTTAGTTACGCGAATAGCAGACATTAGGGAGGTAGGAATGAGGGGAGGGATGGGCTGAGTTGGGGTTGCAGAAACCTCAAAAGGGCTGGGGGCTTATTGCATGAAAAACTTTAATTTGGTTTTTCCTCTTTTAACTTTAAACTCCCTTCTTGCATTAAACAAAATACATAAACCTTATGAAAGTGCCCTTAAAGATAATCACAAATAATAACAAACTGGCTCTTTGAACACATTTTTGAAGATTTAGTTCTAAAGGAAAAAAACTTTCAGTCTATTACAGGCCTCAGTCATTTGTTGTAGTGTTAGTTTCTTCTTGTTTGTTGGATAATTAGGCCAGTTTTTTTGTCTTCAGTTTGTCTATTGATACAAGGTAGACATTGATGCATTAAGCACATGTGATTCTTCCCTACAAGTTTTAGTAAACTATTAGATTTTCAGTGTTTATTCCTTCAATAAATATACAGAAATAAGAATGATTACTTCTTTTCAAATGTTCATTTTAATTCAGTGGAAAGGGTAAATCCTTTTCTTTTAAGTCATCACATTTTATTTTTATAACCACATAGATTAGTTAAGCTACAGTATGTCCATTAAGTTTTAAAGTGACTGATAGTCTGCCACAGCAGCCATGAGATCTTTCTCTTCTTATAGTCTTCCTGTTTCTTTGAATGTATCATTGTTTTTTTCTTTCTGCTGCTTTTGTACAACATAAGTAGAATCAAATGGATTTGGAGAAAAATAATCACATAAGTGCAGCCTTTGGGGTCAGGTTCTGGGCTTATGACAGGCTCAGAGAAACCATTACAGTAGAGGATGAAATATAAAGCAAAGAAAGGTATTGCTCTCAAATATGAATCACATTGAGTGTGTGAAACCATTAATATCATTACATGTCAGTCCTGATATATAGGATTACAAAGCAGGCCGAGCTGCGTCGAACTATGCTGCTCTATCAAAGGTTTGGAATTTGGGACTGCATTAATCCCACTCACTGTGGGATTCTTGAGTGAAATATAGTTAGATGGGTGCAGGGTGAGGACACAAAGGCTGAATTGCATTCAGTGCAGAAAATGAGAGAAAAAGAGAGAGAAAATTATATAAAATAGGGGCCAGTTAGAGGCTGGCTTACTTTTGTTACTCTTATTAAACCAAACATCTGACATTTGTTTGTTTGCATTAAGATCTTGTCATTGCTATTAAAGTTTAAAAGTTGTTGCTTCAAATACGGCAACGACCTTATTAGAGATACTTCACAAGTGTTACAATTAAGAATCTTAAAAGTGTGGTGTACAACTGAATTCATGTCCCTTCTGACTTTCCAAAATTAAACTGAGTCTCATCAGTTGCCATCAGAAGGTTCCTCCTATGGAGGAGCTGCAAAGATCCAAACCTCAAGTCAGATAATCTGTTGTCGTAACAACTACAAGTCATCCTACATTTATGACATTTTTGTCATATGATGAAAGAAACTGTAAGGCCTTGTTTGCAATTTGCTATGAGCTATACAAACAAAACACATAAAAGAAGTACTTGTCAAATGAAATAAAATAAAAGTTGTTGGGGAGGGAGGTGGGTGCATACAAATCCATACACTGCTTTTCAGAATTTAGTTTGAAAAAAAAAGAATATATAACTTTTTCTTCCACTTCACAGATTTGTAAAGCTTTTTGTTGGCCTATCAAATAAAATATTAGTGAAATATACTGATGTCTTTTATCATAATGTGGCAAAATGCAAAAATGTTGGAGGCTTTTGATTAACTTGCAAGGAACTATAAAAACTTCAATGTAATGTTTGAAAATATTAAGTTTTTCTAACTGTTAATAATCTGCTCTTTTTTTAGTAAAATATGTCACAGTAATTAGTAAGTCATTCGAAAACGTCTACACTCTTCATCACTAGCATCAGCAAAACAAAACTGGAGTCTGTTATCAATAAGCTTTTTCAAGTGTCATTTTAAATCTGTCAGATTGTCAAATTGAATGTTTGTTCCTAAGAAGATCCTAAATATAAACTGAAAAATGTAGGTTGCATTCAAAGGCATCAAGGAGCACTTTGTTGATATCCTAATTCTCCAATGATAGTCTAAAAATACATTTCCTCAGCATATTGTTTGCTGACAGTGGTGTTAAGATGTTAAAAGCACTGTGATGTATTTTAATAACAACTCAAGATCTGATGATTTGACAATAAAGCCTTTGATCTATTTGGGACACAATTTTGATGTCTTTTTTTCTTCTCAGTCCAGCTGAGTGTTTGAGAAAATTTCAGCTCTATTAAAAGCACTAATCAGGATATGGGTGTTATTTGATAATGGCGAAAGCTAACCACACAAGTGTACTGGCAGTGTCATTTAAATATATTATCCAACCAGTTTTCCAGAGTTTTCCTTGTCTCATTATTATCCATTAACCACTATGATTACATTTTATGTGTGGGATATGTGTGTATTTGACAGTGTATGTACTAAACCACTATAGATATACACTAAACAAAATTACAAACCATAATGTAATATGATGACAATGATTGCTGGAAGAGCTACGCACAAGAAATTTAAGGCACATTTTTCTGAGTGGTCAGAAAGGGAAAAGAAAAATATGGTGCAATGAAAGAAAGATTCAGTGCACCATATGAATTGTGCATATGTTGCAATGGGAAATTGGAGGGGAAAAACATTGAATTTTGAAAATTACCTAAAAGTTTAAAAAAAGGACTCAAATATGGACATCAATAGAAAAAAAAACTAGGATAAATAAAAGTAGAAAAACATATACGACCAAATTTTTGGCGTAGAATATACTTCAGGGTTGTTGTGATCTGTCTGAGCTTTTTAAAGTGATCTCGCAACCCATGACACCCCGGAGACGCTTCCTCTCTTTACTCAAGCTTGTGATAGAACACCACAAAACTCTTTCTGACACAGAGAAATGGGCATTTGGCTGTTTTTAGATGAGGTTATTTTTTACAAGGCAGGTTTGCTGGAAGTAAATTTGTCATTTCTGTTTCGCAAAATGATCCAAATTCTGATGGACAAGACAGCCTCTTGTGGGCAGACAATCAGACACCCGCTTGTACACAGACTCATCACTGAGATGGACGACATGGGCTCAAGGCCAACAGCAAACACAAAAATGGGTAAACAATGTCTAATCCATTGTGCTACTTGCTGCTTTCACAGACAATTCAAAGGCATAAAGGAGATGAAGAGTCTCAACCTCGGCAACAGTTCACATCAGCTTTTAAAACTTTAAAGAACTTGTCTGACTGCGCTTTTACAAAAAGAAAAACATGCTGCCACTTCTTAAAGTTTCCTTTCCCAGAGGACTGCTTAGTGTTGTTTTATGAGAGTTCTGCAGCTTCTAAACTTTGACAGTGTTAAGTGTGTGGGGCAAAGACACAGAGGTGGGGTACAGAGCACCACAACGTGACATAAACACTGATTGCATCAAACAGAGACCTCTCTAAACTAAACAAGTGCCCTCTCAGTTTTCCTGGAGGGAGTTATCATTTCAGAGATGTGTTTTGTTTCTTTTATGTGTACACTTATGCTACTATTGGATATTTTATTATAGTGCAACGGACACGAAAAATAAGATCAAACCCTGTAAGCATTCAATAACCACAAGAAAATTGCTAGAGCCTACAAGTTTGTAAGGAATAACTAAGTCTTAGAGTCAAGATCAAATTGTAGGACTAGAGTTTGAAATTGGGTTTGAAAAAATGGTGACAAAACAGTGGATTTTAGGATTCCTACAGTCAGGAATGAGTACACACAAAAACATGTTACATCACCCTTAACTACAGGGGTAAAAGTCAGATAAATATGAAGCTTAGTGTTTTTCTTCTTTCATATAAGAAACACAAACCGTGAACTAAAGCTCAAAACAAAAACAAAATTCATAATACATAAAACAAAAGCACTAGTACTATGACACAAACTGAGCTTACAGCAACAACTTTTAAAATTTTACTTTCCATAAAAACATCTGCATATTACTTTTAATGTCAAAAGATGCTTGCAATGTCTTAAACAGCGTTACTGGCAACCATTAACTTGTTAACCTATGATAAAAAAAGACTTTCCTCTGAATTAAATGGAAACTTAGCTTCTTCTGTGTAAATTCAAGCTTGCCATTAAAAAGCAATTTTTTTAGACAATTCCTCACTGAGCAACATTATCCAACACCACTGAAGTGGCAGCTCTAATGAGAGGTATTTAAATTCACTAATTGATGAGGAAAGGTGCTTTAATGCTTCATTTTTCTTCATTTCTTCACTAACTTGCATAAAATTAAAGACAATTGTTAAAACAGGAATAAGAAAATGCAGTCCTACAGTTCTTTCCAGGGCAGATCTTAATGTAGCAAGAATGAGGGGGGGTGGGGGGCAGCTATTTTCAAGGAGCCAACCATTTACTTTTACTTCTCTGTAGAAAAAACATCTTTATAAAAGACATCAAAGGAAAATAGTGGCCACAATTAAAATGAAAATTCCAATGAATGGAAAATAGTTTTGTTCCAAATTTGCAATGGCTTCAGTCAAAACAGAAACAATACTATTTGCTTAATACACCAATCAGACCTCCTGCATAATAGAACGTTCCCAAAACAGCCCAGAGATTTTGATGCATGAACTCTACTAAAACCATGGAGAGGTTCTATAAATGGAAACCAATAAATTGGCAGCAGATTTTTTAAATCCAATGTGCTGCAAGTTGGGATCTGTAAGGATTGAAGTTATAATTGTCCTGAAGCATTAGGCAGATGCTCAACCAGCCTGGGACCTGAAATTTAAAGGCTTTTCCATCACCTTAAAATAAACACTTACTGAACCAATGGGGTGTTTTTTTTAGTTTTGAAAGAGGCAACAGCAATTAATGTATACTGGTTCTGTGAAAAGGTCTAGAGCACTTAAAATTACATTGAGTTATTCAAGCACTGATGGTGACAAGCTACTGGACTGTAGTCTCAGCTGCCGTGGTACAGTCTGAAAGAAGTGAGGCTGTCATGCAACGGCGCCACTGGGCCCACTGACTAGAACCAACAGGCAAAGCAGGTGAAGTGCCGGAAGTGTCTTGCATAGGAAAGAACTGAAATTAACAAAGTGGGGGCTCAACCCAGCAACCCACCAATTACAGTAGGAACTCCTATAACTGTTGCCACCATTGCCCAAGTAAAAAAGTCAAAAGGAAAAGAAAATAGAAGTTATTTTTTTAAACTCTGGGTTGGTAATTTAAAAAAAATGTTTCAGTTGTCTTTCTTTAAGGCCACTACTGTTAGCATAGCCAACTTTGTTCAATTAAATTGGAGCTGGTGTGATCAAATCGATTAGATTTTTCTATATATTTCAGATTGAGATTGTGCAACTAATAAAATAGATGGATTTATCTTTTGTCCTTTTCCACGTATTTACCAAGGACTGTTAATAAATGGTGATATAATCATAAAAATAACACTTGATG
Source organism: Xiphophorus hellerii (assembly GCF_003331165.1). Taxonomy (NCBI): domain Eukaryota; kingdom Metazoa; phylum Chordata; class Actinopteri; order Cyprinodontiformes; family Poeciliidae; genus Xiphophorus; species Xiphophorus hellerii. The sequence goes on from NC_045683.1 coordinate 12,491,974, forward strand.
TATGGGACAAGATTTTTACCAAGAAACAAAGTAGTACGAAATTAGATCAGTTAAACATATACAGTAACTTGTTTAAACAAGAACTTTATCACCAAACCAGTTTACTGAAATGCTAAATTTCTTATTCACCTTCGAAATCTAGCAACAGAAGAAAGAATAAATAAATAAATAATACTTTCTTGGTTCTATAGCAGTGACTTTCACTCAAGATCAAGTCAAAATCAGAAATCTGACCACACTGCCTTTGGCACCTTGTTAATACCACAGGAAGACAGAGTAAGAGACAAAGAGCCAGAGACAGGATAGGAGAGGTGGGGATCTTGGAGAAGGAACGATCCCTTGGCTTATTGCATCATTTCTACTGCCTGTCACCAAGAAGAAACGTGTTGCCAAGAAAAGGATCTATTGCCTTAAAATGAAGTATTTCACCAAAAAAAGCAACAACTGTCTTTGTTTCATCTGTTGCCAGCTCCTGCAGTGCATTTTCACAGAATCCCACCATGCATCTCATAAATACGTACACAGTCCAAGTCGAAATAATATGTCTGCTTTTTTTCTCGAGGGCAACAGTTGAGTGATTACGTGTTAATCTGCATCTTAAAATCCACCACTAAGTTTGACACTTTCTAGCAGTAATGAACCCCATCCTCTAATGATATGGCTTCACCGTGGATCTCTATTAACAACATTATCCACTTGCTCACTGTTTCATGAGGCACAGACAGTTTTACTTCCAGCGACGTTACCTTAATTGCCAAAAAGACGTTGACGCAGGCGAAAGATGTGTTCATTTATTGGACACTTTCAGGCACAAATCTATGCACAGACTAATGAACATGCTAAAACAAATACGTTTCCTCTTTACTGTTGATTGTCCAGTTTTCACCTAATTAAGGGGTTTTGGAAAAACTTTAACTTTACCTCTTTTTTATCACATCTTAGCAAACTGATAACAAAGCAGTTCTCAGCAGAAATCTTGCTGAGAACAGCAAGATTAAGATTAATCAGTGTCTTTAAGTAGTGCTATACTTATTCTAGCATTCCTTGATCATCTGTTTATTTGCATAATGTGTTGTCATTGATCCTGACAAAAAAATAACTTCCAGCTCAACCTGTCTAATCTAAAGCTATATTATGCCAATTTTATTCATTCATATAATCCCAAATGAATATATGAATACATTTGAGTCTGAGACTGACGTTTGAGTTTCTTTCCCAGCCAAATAGAGGGAAAAAATGAAATGAAAATCTCAGAAAATTATATTCTGGTGTTTTCAGATAAACTCTACATTGGACTGCAGTTGCTATTAAATACATCTTGTATTATAAAGTGTAATTTTCAGTGATGTTATTACATATGTGTATATTTCTTGACATAGATTCTGGGTTTCGTTTTTTCTCTTTCTCTTTCTGCCGGTGCAGATTTAGACTTCTATCACCTTCTTTCCCTATAAACTTTTCCCTCACCTTTCTCCCTCTTTCCCCTCTTTGTTTCTCTCTTTGTCCATTACATTTGAAGTAAATTCAAAGCAATTTCTAATAAACTGTGCGAATCAAAGAGAAAACTGTAATGCTCCGCTTGTGAAAGTAAATATATTGGATCACACCTTGGCACTCAGTCAGACAGGACACATTGAAGAAAATAAAAGAAGGAAAAAATCTCAATGTGAAATGCAAAGATTAAGAGTCCAACTTTCACGTCATTTCATAGACACTTCCTTATGTTTTCCAGACAGCAGTGAGTGGGTTTTAGGGATAAATCAAAATTCAAATTTATCTATGAACTCTCCCTTTAAGTCTACCTCTACATTTTGCACACCTCTCTCTAGCATCAGGTGGTGGTGGAGGTGAGTATGGGATAAAACTATGTGGCCCTTTACTATTACTACTGTTTCACAGCTTATTTTTGTTACAAAGACAAACTGGAAAAGATCCATCCCAGATTCTAGACTGAAAATGGTCGAGTCTGTGCTATGGGCCGTCATCTTGGTCATGGCATCTGTGATCACCAGTAGACATGGCTTTTTGTGAACCTCCCATTTCACTATCTTCATGATCTTTTGTAGTCTGAGATTGTGTGTCCTGCAAACTGACTCACCACTTGTGCTGATGAGACTGTCAACTATGGTATCATTAGTGAACCTAATGATGTAATTACTGATTAATGTGACAGCACAGTCGTGGGTCAACAAGATGAACAGCAGGAGCTCAGAAGAAAGTCTTAGGGTGAGGCTGTGGTCTCTTAGATGATAGTCGATACGAGACTGTCAACTCTGACGATTTCAGTCAGAGTCAAGAAGTCCAATACCTAATTATAGACTCCTTAATTTTGGTCTTGTGAGCTCAGCTTTTCCGTTAATTGCTGGGGTTTGAAGAAATAAAAGCTGAGCTGATGTCCAGGAAAAGGAGTCTTAAAATAAGCACTCTGCATCTTAACATAAGAGAACAGCAAGTATGAACAACTTATGTGTCTGCATTTTGTTGAAAAGTGATGATAATGTGGGAAAAATATTTAATAGTAGAAAGTTTAATGAAAATAATGAAGGACATTTTCATATTTTTGAAAAAGTGTCTCTTTAATACTTTACGGAAACAGTGTTAAATCTAACAGCTTTGTGCTGTGCCCACAACGGAGACATGTTGACATGACAGGAGAGAAGGTGGAGGGCTTTTCTGTATAAAATTGCATTTTTGTTTCTTTTGAAATCATTTCTTTCATTATTGTTCAAGTGCTATTCTTATTTCTAAGCCTCTTTATTTTGAAAAAAAATTACAGAGAAAAATAGTTAATTTCTGCAAGAAATATAGGAAATTGAAAAACTGCAATAAAAGTCTTTGTTTTTCACTTAACAGAAATAAAACTTGAGCAATATTTTTTGCAAGATTACTGTTGCTGTCTCAAGAATGTGCTTCTTTGTTAATCTAAATACTTAAAAAAGCTCATCTTCTAATTTCTCTACTTTTTAGCTTTAACCTTTTTGACAACGATAATGTCTTTGAAACATAATCTATAATCTTTAAAAAACACAATTTAATACAGAAGGCTTTCTCTGTGTACTAGAGACTTATATGAACATTATTATATGATGATGGATTACTTTCCTTTCTTCTGAAGGAGGACTAGGCCTGAAAAGTTTGAGAACCATTGGAAAAACATACGACATTGGAAAAGAGAAAAACAGAAGAAGCTTCTCACCTAAAAATGTTCATCATTTACATGAAGAGCTATTGAAAAAATCTCAGAACCAAACTGAAGAAAAAATCTTCCTAAAGATGACCCTGAAAGATTAATCATTCCTTGGTTGATTCATCTACTGTAACCTACATTCAAAACCTAAGTGCTATGCTAGTAACTTGTTAATGCAAAATTACAATTTTTTTGCCTGTCAAACCATGTTATCTTTGGTATTTTCACATACTCAGCTGAAGAAAGGGGAACTAATTATATCTTTCTGACAGGCTGTTACTAACAGAGCGCCTGGAGACAGAATTTTAGATTGGTTCTTTTAATAAGTAAGTGTGGTTACAACAGCAGTTCATCCTTTGATGATGGATGCATTCTGTTTTATGTAAAATATTTTTGGCACTTATGTCCTTTATTGACAAATGGGCAGAGAGAAAGGAGGAAGACATGCAGGAGATAAGAAATTGAACCCAGGACAGCCGCATTGAGGACTGGGTTCTGTTTATGGTGCATCTGCTCTACTGCTAAACTATACAAAGCACCAATGTGTGCATTTTTTATGCTTGAAAAATTAAGGGGTCAATGTTAAGTGTGTTTACAAACAAAAAAAATACTCTTCCCATATATGGATAGATTTAAAGTCACCCAACTAAAACGCAACTATTACAACAATCTGGCAACAGACAAAACAAATACAAAAACAGAGAATAAATTGCAAAAAAAAAAAAAAGATTTCATTTTAATGTCAAATGTTATATAATGCCTTGCCAAAGTGTTTTTCCACTTTGAATATTTTCAAACTTTGTACAATCATAGTATTTAATTTAATTTAATTTGCTGAAAGTAAGTGCCATGGATTTTTATTCCCAAAACAAATTTTTGCTGTAATTGAGGCTGGCAGTCTTTTGGGGCATGTCTCTACATGGAGGCTGATGTTTTTGCTTGCACTTCACAGCAAAATAACTCAAATTTCATTAGGTTGAATGGGGAATGACTGTGCATAACCATTTTAAAGTTTTGACTACAATTTTAATTGGACTGAGGACTGGACTTTGGTTCATTGCAACAAACGGATATGTTTTGAGCCAAACCATTTTAGCTGTCCTGAAAGGAGGCGAACCTCCACTCTGGCCTTTTGAAGACTCCAACAGGATTTCATCAACAAATATTTTTCCTCTCGTTACTCCTCCATAAAGGACATATTTTTGGATTACACACATGAGCTTTAACACTCTTTAACTCCTTCAGAGTAACCATTGGAGTCTTCGGTTGTACTGCACCTAAATGTGGGAAAAGTTCCATGGTTGGGAATAAGAGTGGGACTTTAACACATTAATTAAATTAATTCATTATAGGAAGAAATGCTGTGTTGAAAATATTAATGCGTTTAATCACACAGTGGAATATACAGCCGCATGCATTCTTTTGAGCCTGGCCATTGAAGGGACAAAAAGGACTGAACTCTGAATCTCAGAATACATTAATTTAACCCGTTGATATGCATCAACTCACTACTATGAATAGTTTTGCATAGTTTTGCAAAGTACTATGTATACCTTTATGTCTACATGCCACAAACATTTAATCCTGTGCCTAAATATGTGCACCTGGAAACCCTAAAGGAAGAATTCTTGCATGGAGCTAATAGAAGAATGATCAAAGTTCAGGCCAGAAGTTAAACTAAAACCCTGGAGGAAGCAGCTGCAGCAGGCACATGTGCACTGAAAGATAAATCTTTTTCTTGCTCAAAATATATACAATATGTCACTTTAGTAGTTACAGCTGCACATACTGCGTGTGATTTGCATAATGTGTTAGTCATTTGAATGTGTCTGTACATGCATAAGTAGACACACTCTGAGAGCTTCATTGCTTTTGTTTTACATTTGTGAAGTCTGAGGTTGTCGTCAATGGTTATGTTTGTAGACTTATTTTGGTAGGCAGAAGAAGAATAACCATCTCTGTTGGACCAACTGCAGCGCTCCGTATCCAAAGCATGAGAACAGCCTGATCCCTCATTCAGTGATCAAGTCTGTGATGCCGGTTAGATACATGTAGACCCAACAGCTGCCAGGGGGTTTATCTCCTGCTGCTCTGACTACATCCTTTTCTAGAGAAATATAAATGGGTGTGCATGCAAATATTCACTGAGAGTAGCCACACATTGATATTTGCTCAAACAAAAACTCATGGCAGTGCTGGAAAAAACCCAGCAACCTCAACTGATGGACACATGAGGCTCCATATATCACCAACAATAAACGGCACAACTCGCCTGTGGATTGCACAGGGCTGTGATGTGAATAAATCTGGCAGGTGACCGAGGAGTTCTGCAGGAGGAAATGTTATTGGTGAACCTGTGTGTGTGTGTTCTCAGTTGGTTTCTTAGTAGTGGGAGGAAAATGGAAAAATTTTGGGAGAAAATATACTGGAAGCCTCCTGATCAATATTTGTTTGTTTTGTTTGTTATTTAACAAATTTCCAATATGCATTGCCAGAGGAAAAAAGAAAAAAACACAGCGATACTCTGTTGATTAAAATCATTTACAAGTAGCATGTCTTTGTCTGCAATCTTCTGTACTGTGTCTTCATTCCAGGATTCCTGTATTAAACACTGGGTGTAATTTTTTAAGAAGGTGTAACTATAGACAAACCACAGCAAACAAATAATTGTTCTTATTAGTTTTTCTGCTTCTCCTGTATCTTTTTTGTTTGTCAAAATTTACTGCTATTCCAGTTTTGAGTCAGAAACAAAAATGAACCTTACTACTGTACAGATCCTCATAAAAAAGCCACTCATTAAAGCAGAGCATCCACTTGCTGTCTAAATGAAATCCTTGACCTTTCCTTCTTAAGTTTTTTCTGCAGAGGAATCCATATTTATGCCTTCTCATCTGAAATATTGGGAGACACTTTAAATGTTGTTAAGGAAAAATACAAATTAGTTGATAGATAGAAAAAAATCAGTAAGATGGGGGAGGCAGAATATTTGTGTTCTAGAATTTTATTTTTCCTAAACAGGAATCTACAACCAGACAAATCTCACAGGAGACAGACATAAAGCACCCATTTATGTCTTTTGGATGTTTTATACTTTTATTGCTTTTACAAATCAGTAATGATCAACAAAAGAGCCGATGTAAAAAAGCTGATTGTACAAAATAATGAAAATTATATCTGTGTGTGTGTGGTGTGTGTGTGTGTGTGTATGTATATCTAGATATATACATATTGCAAATATTTATCAAATATTTATGCAACCTGTTTTAATTGCATAAAAATTTGTCCCATTCACTTAACTTCATTTTATTTAAAAGTCTCTTTAATATGTTTTGATGTGTTTTATTTTGATGTATGTTGTTGTTGTTTCATTTATTTACTTTATTTTAAAATAAATAAATAACTTTAAAATAAAGTTATTTTAAAATGAGTAGCCTTTGAGATCCAAAATATCATTTGCCAGAGAGACCTGTTTTGATAAAACAAACAAGATAATAGCAACACAAAAACAAAACAAGGAAACAAGGAATGTTACTCAATTAAACAAAGCTAATAAAAATTGAGCTAAAAATAAGAACAAGTTATCTTCTATGAATAAGCACTTTGAGTTGCCCTTGGCCAAAAGGTATATAAATAAAGTTGCCTGCCTTAATTCTTGTAATTGATTCTACATAAATCCTAGCCCTTGGAAATAAACAGATTTCTCTTCTCTTGATGTTTTTAAAGGGACATCTTAATGGAGAGGCCAGGATTTCATTCTTCAGATTATCTATTTCATAGATTTGAGATGTAAATCATTAATATAGTTTAGCTCATTCATGAGCTATGCTAAATCATTTTGAAACGGTTTTATTTATTTATTTATTTATTACCAAAAATGTTATTCATTCTTTTGTTTGCACTTAAGGCATCCTGAATACTAATACCTAATCTGAAACAACAAAACTTACTTTTCAGAGAAAACAAAATGACAATAGGTAAACAAAGCATGGACAGCACACACTCCTATTAATAATGCAAACACAGGATCAACACACTGTCAACATCTGCAATATCAGAGTACAATTCCTTTGCCATTACAGCAATCTTCAGTCTTAAACTGTCACAAAAGTTTTCTTACAGTTCCTCCTTCTTGCTTGTGAAGGTTCGCAGAGGATGTTCCTGCTGAAGCAGCAGTTTGGGGGGGGGGGTGTCTACCTGTATGTGTAAGTGATATTTTCACAGGTGAAGGGAGCATGATAGTATATGCTGTCACAAAAGCTGACAGCAAAAGTAAGACTTGCTGTCAGCTTGTCTTATTTCTCTACCCTCAGGGGTCTGAATGCTTCTGCAGCAACTGCGTCACTCTCACACGGAGGTGTGCTGGAACATCTGTGATGCTAATGTGCTAACTTTACAGACCAGCCATTGCAAATAAAAAATCTAATTTTAAACAATGTATAGATGTCTGCAATGTCTTTCTAAATGATTTAAGAAAGACAATGCAAACCATAACTAGGTATTAAGACCCCATAATACCTAGTTATGTAGTCATATACAAAGAGTTCTGGTTTTTAAAAATAGACTGATAATCGTCACAGAATATCCAACTGAACAGAACGCTATGAAGATAGGGGTTGTGTATTCTTGCTGAAAAGGCCTCCGGAAAGTCAGAGCAAAGGAACAGAAGGGGTAGATAAAAACAGCCAAAGCTGTCAATTACCACGAGGATGAAAGGAGGTGTGGGAAAAGGGTCATGACCACAATTAATGAGAAATGCTGAAAGTCTAATAAGAACGCTTTTGGCAAAACTCCTTTATTTCATATGTGGAATTTGGACAAAATTCAAATTGTTCTGAAGGTTTTACTTCCTTCTAAAAATGACTATAATCATGCTTTCCAATTGTCAAAACAAGGAAACCATAACACGCCAAAAATTACTGCTTAAAAGTAAAAGTGTTTTTGGCAAGTTGACAAAAAATGTTTGCAAATTATCAAAAGTCAAACAAAATTAAATAGCATAAATGTTTCAGCTAAAATCTCACACCTTCCTCCTACTTTAATTAATCTACTAATCTGGGGCAATATTTCTTCTTTAAAAACTAATTCCTATTTGGGGTTACAGTAAAGCCTTAAGTATAGAAATTCTGTGTGTGCATATCTGCTTGACACCCACATTCTACAGTCTGACAATGAGGTCTCACATAAACAAGCAAACCAAGAAGAAAATATAAACATGAATATTTATTAATGCAAAATTAGGCCTCAAAGTGGATTAAAATAGTGTAAATGTTGAAGTAATGCAGAAATTGCCTTTAATCACCTTTAAACTTGACCAAAGTTAAGGAGTAAGGTAGTTTGTTTATTGACTTCCAGGCATGTAAATAGTATAGGTAGACATATAGCTATACATATATGTTAAAATAATAAAAGCAAAACAAATAAAACATAATCACTACATTAAAGCCCTCTGTATTTGAGTTGGTCTAAAAGTACAAAAAGGATTGGAAAGAAGTGAAAACCTATTTAATCTCAGGGTTTCTGTACTACTCATCAATTATGTTATTTAAAATAGTAACTACAAAATCAGATTTATTAAGAAGTAGTAATTTTGTCACAGAAGTATCTGTGACAAAATATAAAATTTTGTATTTGATGAAACGTATATATCCCAGTTTGAACTGCTTTGTATGTGGATGTTCCCTTTTACTCCACACTCCAACCATTTCACAATTTGACTCCAGAAACGGTAACCCAAAAACGTCTTCAAATGGTGTGCACATAAACATTCACTTCTGCCCAATCCTTTTTGTCCATGTAAACCAAATCAAAACCTCAAGGGGTATGGAAACTTTTTTAAGGTGCTTATAGAAACACAACTGTATTTTCAGCTAACCATCACACCAGGGCCAGCCCAGCATCATGCAATTCTTGTTTTTATATTGTACAACACCATGTCTTTGTAATTTTAGTAAAGCACACAATGTGATGTTGAATACAGCATTAACTAATCTCACAAATATAATGATTTTTTTATGGTACTGTATTTTTGGTGTGCTTGTTTTTGTGATTTTATAGGTGCTATCTAGACAAAGGAATTTCCTGTTAGCATAAATGAAGTATCTATCCATCTGTCTATCATCCATCATAGTTAGTTTTTATCCTTACATCATTTGAATAACCAAATGCAATATTTGATAAACCAAATAAGTAAATGACTATATAATGCAAGTGTGAACTCTTTGTTGTGAGCTCCACATAACACATAATATACAATTATACAACCCTTTAAAAGGTGGGTTCTCTTTATTTTTTTTTCTTATTTTTTAGCTTAAGATATTTTATAGCTATAGCTGTGTTTTGTACCCTTCATATCTATAGAAACTGGGGTCAGAAGAATGAAAATGTTGAACTTTAATTTATTTAAATAGTAAATGTCAGTAAAGACGAGCTGCGGCTCTTTCATATCTTGAGGTCATCTTTTCCCCCTCTGCATCAGCAGCACTTTCATTGCTGGACTCCAAAGGTGGAAAACAACTGGTTTACTTCTGTTTAGCTCAAGAACTGACAAGACAAAAAAGTAAATGAAGTCTTTTGTTTTTGAACATCTATCATCTTCTTCAAAACTGAAATTTAATGTAATGATGTAGTTTCTAAATGTTGTAATTCTTTTACAAGACCAATATCTGACCGTTTTCATTTTACAGCAGTAAGTTATGTTTAAGAAGAATTGCACGGATGAACGTGACAGTGGCAGCTACTGGGAAAAATCAATGTAGGCAGTAGACAGTGAAATTATATCTGATTTTGGTCGTACTGAGAGAAATCATCTCCTGAGGTTCCACACAAAAAATCAGCATCAATAAAGATGGGTCTGAAAACCACAGGAGAATTTTGAGCACTAATCCAACAGGATTAGGTCAGGATTACCACAGATGTGTGAACAATATACAGCTCTTATAGCAAAGCTCAGCCAAGCAAAGTGACGTTAATGCAATGTGCAAAACTCTATGGGGATCATATGTACACTGGCAACAAGCAAAGTAAAGTGAAGCCAAACAAAGTCTTTAAAACAAACTAGAATACAGGAACATAACACACACACCTTTCTTTAAAACTCTTTTGTTTCTTTAGCCTCAATCATTTCCTTCCTTCTGTAACTATTTAGACTGTGGTCAGTTTGCAGAAGACAAGGCTTTCACAAAATATGTCATGGTGGCTTGCAACAGTCATTATGCTTGTTTCACATTTTGACGCGTTTCAACCACATATGACTGAGCAACACAAAGTAGCATATAACTGTGGGGTGTAAAGAAGATTGTCTTCATTATTAGTTGTTTTTCTTTTTCTTTTTTTGTTTTGGCAATCCCTTAGTCCTATTTTTGTCCCCTTTCCACTCTGTGCTTCTCAAATCAGGTCAATTTATATGGCTCAAAATCCCCAGCTTTGCCTCAGAGGGCTTTATAAGACCCTCCAAACAATGTCTGATGACCCACACATCCATTTTCATCCCTCTGCAGATATTTTGCTCTATACTGCAACAATCTACTGCATCTGTTTTTCCATGGGCAAGACAGTAATCAGGTGGAATACATGAAGAAGCAGGCATCAGAAAAGCAACAGACCTCATTTTGCTTAAGCAGCTACTCTGATTTAGATTATTTCTAAATTAAAAGGTAGGAGTACATTTAAGAGACATGTGGTAGTATTAAAGAGGAAAATATATTTAAAAAGATGTACCCTTCAGGTGTGATGTCCATCACAAACATCCACGGCCAGATGCATAAATGATGCGTCCACATGTAAAGCTGCAGCATGTGGAGCTTATATTGCATTAGTTGTTTGGACAGCTAAGTTCAATTTCACTAGCTGTATGCAGGCCTGGTTACTGCTAGATATCTAAAATCAAGAAAGCACTTAAAAAGAACTTTTTGACACAATGAAGACTAAACGACAAGCAGGTCCAATCTAGAACAAAGGAGAACAAATTTACTAATATCGATCAGTCTGGAATGGTTGCAAAGTCATTTCTAAGGCTTTTGGGATCCCAGGGAACCACAGCGAGAGCCATTATCCACAAACTGTAACACAGAAAAGTGGTGAATCTTTTCAAATGGAGTCGTAGGATTTAACAAATAAAGTCATAATTTGAAAGCATTTTGTTTTCACTGAGTTGCATTTATCTGAAATTACAATTTGGCTGGTGATCTGAAAAAATTAAATGTGACAAAAAGGGGGATGAAGGGCATGTATAAGAGGGCAAATAGTTTTTTCCAGCACTGGATATGTAGATTTGCATTAACGTGACATCTTAGATGTCCATCTACTCTTTACTTTCCTTCTGCTCTTGTTACTTTCCTTTACTTTCTTTTCTATTGCATCCATTCCTCCATCATTGCAATGCAGTGCAGGGAAGGTGAGTGCTTCCAAACCCCAGAGATATCTTTGAGAGTTCACTGATACAAGTGCTGCTGGTAATACTCCAGCATACACCACAACAACCATGGTTAGATCAGAAACAGATGGCTATGGACAGAGGGCAATTTCACATGATATGGGCTCCATGTGGTTTACACTTAAACACATATTACATTCACTCCTCCAGAGAGGATTTTTTTCCGTGAGTCCATACATATTTTTAACAACTCCATCACCATCTAACACTTGTTTAAAATTGAACCTGCTGTGGACAGCAGAGGATATCCATGAGTGATCAGAACTTCATCTGGTTTTAAAATAACAGTACATATTGCATAGAAGGTAATCTCAAAGTTTGTCTGAAGAAAGAGGAAGGTTTTCACAAAATATGTCATGGTGGCTTGCAACAGTCATTATGCTTGTTTCACATTTTGACACGTTTCAACCACATATGGCTGAGCAACACAAAGTAGCATATAACTGTGGGGTGTAAAGAAGATTGTCTTCAATCGAAATATAACAAGAGTGTCATACATTTGTGTGAAGCCCCATTCTGATATACCTAAAAAAAATCCACTGCAACCAGCTGTTTTTAAAAGTCACCTTTTTAGTGAACAGAGTCTGCATGCAAATCGTTTATTCTAAGCATAAATGTATATGGCTTTTCTCTGATAGCATCAGAGGTTTATTAGAAGACATTAATAATTTGAAAGTATTATGAAGACCATAATATCACTGACACACCAGGTAAGTCAGTGATAAAACTGTGGAGACATTTGAAGCAATATAAGGTTAACAAACCATATCTCGACCTTCGAACACCTCAACAAATACTGTTTGATACACCTTCCAAAAAAGGAGGAGACACAAAAGCAAAACTACCAAGACATGGCCATCCACATAAACTGAGAGTCTGACAAGGGGAGCAATAGTCAAAGCAGCATGCAAGGGGCCAACAATAAACTTTGGCAGGAACTATCAATGAACTCCACAAAAATGGCCTTCATGGAAGAGTGGTAAGAAAAAAGCTGTTAATAGATCTTTCTTGAATTTAACAGACACAGTAAATATTTGAAAGAAGGAAATGTAACTTCAGGTAATGGTGAAAACACCAGTTCTGTGGGGATCCCCAATACTGTGGGGATGCTTGTCTTCAGCACAGAGAGGAAGCCTGGTCAGAGTTGATGGAAAGATGGATGGAAAATCAGACAGTGCAGTCCTGGAGGAAAACCAGTCAGAAACTGTAAAAGACATTATCCTGGTGCAGAAGTTCAACTTTTAGCATCAAAATGACTTTAAAACTTCATCCACAGCGACAATAGAATGGTTAAGGTTAACTTAAAATCTGTTGCAAAACCTAAAATGTGCTGTAAAAACATCAATCTCTAGATATAGAAATATACTATTAACATACTCTAAGAGACTTGTAATTTAAAAAAAAACCTAAATATCCTTCTCCTTTACAGTAATGCAATATTTTTATTTTGGTCTGCCACCAAAACACCTCCAAATGTTGTGATTGTCACATAAAAGAAATGTAAAAATTCAAAATCGGTGAACAGTTTCGCCACGCCCTGCACATATCAGTTGTATAACATTTCCTTGTCCGTGGCACTAAATATGTTACAGTGAGAATAGGTGATCACCTACATTGACTGTTTGACTCTCATCACCTTGTCAAGATAAAATCAACCTTAAGATGGCAGTCAGTCATACTTAAACCTTGGATGTAAGCCATGCATTGCCTACCATAATTGTATTGGGCAGTATCCAACTGTAATAACTGCATAACGCTGGACGGCCAATTTCTTTGTTGCACTGGAGTATGAAGAGGACAGTGATTCAAAGTGTTTCGACCTGTGGTGGAGTTTAGCACAGCGACACTGACAGAGGATGAGAAATTCAGGAATTCAGTGACTTCAGTAAAGAAGAAACACAAACTTCCAAATGGATTAACACAGTTAATTAAAATATGACTATGATTGGTATTTTACAAGACAAATAATGGTTAATATGATGGCAACATATAGGTAAGGGGCAGTTTTTGAAAGAAGAATTGAATGGTCACTATGAGACTTGGTGGATACATGTGTCGCCAGGTTTAGATCGATGCTGTTCAAATAGAGTTTTTCTGTGAAAGCTAATCCTACGGATTTGTCTTTCTTTCTTCTACAACAGCCAAGCATTCTCTCTTTTCCCGGGACATTCAGAGTCCATTCAGCACCCATTTCTCTTCCTTTCCATCACCAGCTTATAGACACAAATATAGTGTGTCTCTCATCTTGTTCTCTATTCTCCTGGATAATTTATGTCTTTATGTTTCTGTCTCCTGTTCTCCTCAGCCCCAGATGTGCTCCGTATCCATTCAAAAGTGTTTTTCTCATCCAGTATAACAAACAGGTACCTTTTTTTGCAGTGTGGAATAACAAAGATTGTCACCATGGATACACTTCCATCCCAGGAGCGCTGAGTGGCCCTTTTCCGAGTTCTAAAAGGAGCAATTATCTGATGACATCAAAGACAGGTGACGCCATAAAAAAGCAAAGCGAGGGGATTGGTCCAAGCCATTTATCAGTCAGGTGAAGACGGGGTCTGGCTCAACTCATTCAACTGGGATTGCTGGCTTTAGGCAACAATCTTTCTCATCAAAGGGCCTCAGGCGGTTTTATAAACACAGTGTTTCTGCATGAAATGACCTGGATTTCATGAAATACAATAAGGCAATGTAAGATATTCCTGAAATACAACCCTGGAAGGAAAAGTGTTGGTGCAACTGAAATAGCACAATACGTTTGTTGTGGAATTTGAAATGAAACTGAAAAAAAGCCATTACTTCAGCATTAGAGATTTTCTCCAGAAGTATTATTTCCTCTGACTGTTATCTCTTGTGTGAACTGCATCCTTGATTTCAATCTCTTTTTAATCTCCACCTCTGCGACAGACTGGCAACCTGTCCAGGGTGTACCCCGCCTCTCGCCCAGAACGTTAGCTGGAGATAGGCACCAGCACCCCTCCCGACCCATCTAAGGGACAAGGGTGTAAATAAATAAATAAATAAATAAATAAATAAATAAATAAATAAATAAATAAATAAATAGATGGATGGATGGATGGATGGATGGATGGATGGATGGATGGATGGATGGATGGATGGATGGATGGATGGATGGATGGATGGATGGATGGATGGATGGATCTCCACCTTTTCTGGGATCCCAAATAGCCTGTAGTTCAGACTAATCAAGCCATCTTCTTATGACACAGGAAAAGATTGGAAATCATGTTTGAAACTAGACTCCATCAAGAAAAGGAACAATGAACCATGACAAAAGCAACACCACAACATGGTTACTTTTTTTTTTATCACTGATGTTAAGTAACAAAGATGTATACTGTTACTTGATTTAATAAGTAGATCACTCTGGGCTTTGAATGCATCTATGTACGTACTGTGATATGAGAGAAATCGAAAGCTAGAATTTAAAAAAAGACAACAATGAAACTGGAGATGTTTGTTCTTCCTTGGATAGGTTTTGGAAATGTCTGTGCAGCATGATTTATTGCAAAACAATTTTGAATGACCCTGGACCAACATTATTTTGGTTCTGGGAGAAAAATTTTGTTGGTGCTGATGAACTGAAATCAGTGTGACATGTACAGATCAGTTGCATTTAAATAAAAAGCACCTCAGTGCTTTTGCTCCTTTATTAACTTTTTGGACCTTGACACAAACATATAAAAACTAACTTTCAGAACTTTCAGAAGATTTTGTATAGATTTGAATAAAGTATCATCTTCACACCTAACTTATAAGAATTTTAACTGTATAATGGTGAAGGACAGTAGTCTTGAACTTACAAGATATTAATAAAGAAAAAAAGCAAACTTCCAAAATGTCATCAGCACCCCCAGATCTACAACCTTTTCTGACTTCAGTCTCTACTAGGTTACTTAAAAATAATTACAAAAAAACATATATTCATAAATCAACAGGAAATTTCCTAGGTCATCAGTTTGAATGTTTTGTTATATTTATCTTCCCATGTGACAATCTACAAAACACTAACAGGTTTTATTTTTAGTAAAAATGAAACATGTCTGGCAGTATGCTCAGTCGCTATAGTAGCGCAAAGACTTTTACAGTACATTCAATTAATGAGACTCACATGAAACCAGGGGCCCCGGTGCAAATCAACTCTGAAATGTCGTTGACATTTTCACTTGAGCATTAGGAAATTGATTGCACTGTTGCTCCCTTAGGAACCAGAATGGCCTTTTCAGACTTTTAGAGCTAAGAACTCTAAGAAATAATATCTACTGCTCACACAGCTGTAATCTCATTATAATGAAGGAATATTGATCCTGTTTAGGGTTCCACAGGAGGAATGGCTCTCTGCAATGAAGAGTTAGCCTAAATCAGAATCATATTAGCTCTTGACTTGGCACAAAATTTCTCTTCAGTACTGTAAAGCTAAAACATACAACTTAAGGGCTTTAGAAAGTTTTGTGGTCATGCCTAATACAAGCTTTGCTTACAGGAGGAAAAATCTTCACATTTTTAAATGTTAAAGTTCTCTAAAATAAAAAAAAAATCACTTTTTAGTAGCCTGGCCATTGCCTTCCTATGCAATTCCGCTTGATTCTAATCTCTCTTCACAGTTCACTCTGGGCTCATTCCCACTGACTCAGATTCCTCCAGTAAAATTTCAGCCAGGCTAATCAGTGAACAGAAGAAGAAGTTGTAAATGATGACACTGATTTTCTGTGCTGGTTTAGAATTGTAGTCTGCCTGTAGTGGCAGGGAAGGAAGTAAACAAAGCCTCTGGTCACACTTCCAAATATTGATTCAACGTTAACAGCCATCATGTTTGGCTCCAATATCCAAGAGTCCAGACCCACATAGAACATAAAACAATTGGCTGGTTTTTACCACGCTTCTTTTTAGAGGTGCAAAATATTACCTACTGTAGATATTTGGTGAACAAGGTATGAATTTTAAATAGAATCAATACAGTAAATGTTACAGGCTGTTGCCAATTAACTTGGATCATCAAATCAAATCCCCTCTACATGTAGTTCTATAGTTTTGTAAATATTCTTTTGACTGGTTCCATATGCTACGATGGACTGGCGACCTGTCCAGGTTGTACCCCGTCTCTCAGCAGTTGACCGCTGGAGATAGACACTAGCACCTTTCACAACCCCGCTAGGGAAAGTGAGCAAAATAATGAACGAATGGATGGCTGGATCCATACTGGCGCTGGGCAGCGGCACAGTTGACAGAACTGTTGTCTTGCAACAAGAAGGTCCTGGGTTTAAATGCTGGCTTGAGGTCTTTCTGCATATTCTCTCTGTTCTCTCCAGGTACTCTGGCTTCGTCCCACAGCCTACAAACATGTCTTGTAGGTTAATTGGTCTCTATAGAATGTGAGTGTGGTTTGTCTGTCTATCTGTTGTCTTGCAATGGATTAGCAATCTATTCAGGGTATCCCTTGCCTCTCACCCAATGACTGCCGTAGGTAGACACCAGTCCCCATGCATCACTACAAGGATAAGTGGGTATAGACAATGAATGGTTGGTTCTGTACCTGTTCTCATAATCTGGTAGCACTTGCTTTTGACTTAATGAGCTCAGGTGAAGTCAAATATTAAAACAGAATCTTACTAATATGAAACAAAAGAAAACTCCCCTCATTTAAATGTATAAGAAATGGATGAATGTAGAAAAATACATCCACAGAACAGGGCAAAGAACTGCTCAGAAAAACTTTTTTTTTTTTTTTCAATGTGGATATACTGTACGTGCTTGTATTTATCTAACACACAACTCCTGGAAGGTGTTGGAAATCAAAAGCGACATAAAGCAGTTTGATTGTTCTTTGAAAACTGTTTGTAATTCTGCCAGCACCAATGATTAATTTATGAGACAAGAGTGTAACATCCTTAGCTTTGTAACTCACACAGCTGCACCTGCTTGTGGACTATTTTCTTTGACAGCATGCTGTTCAGCCCACTTTGTGTCATCATTTGGAAGACAACACTTAGAGTGTGTCTGACTGATACCCTGTACAAACTGTTTTGTTTACAGCAAACTGAGACAATTGGCCTATTTCCATGGAAGCTTTCACAATGAATCCTATATTTCTCCATAGACAGGTAGCTGCTGATACTCTGTCAATATTAAACAATGTATAAGTGAAACCTCATTTTTTTTTAAAAAAATCAAAAAGTCTTTATTTGCTGCTTTAGAATACATCCCTTTGCTTGGCTTCAGTAGGCGGTGAAATCAAACAGGCGGTATGTTTTAGCTTGACAGAACCGCAAAGAAATTTAGTCCCAAGTGAACATTTTCTGTAGAGCCGGTGGCGGTTTTTGATATGGGCGTTGCGGTTACCTGCCCAGAGCGGCATGTCTTAGGACTGGCATAGGTACTCACAAAAAAAAAAAAGAAAAAAAAAAAGTTGCGAACAACCTAAACAAGTTTTTTTGTTTTTTTTTTCTGAATTCAAGTCCAGTACACATAATGCTAGTATTGAAAAAAAATTATAATGTTTAGTTACATTTTAGTTTTTCAAAATAATGCTCATCTATACCATTTGTGTGTTTAATGTGAAGTTTAAAGTGTATTCCAGTCACTGCCAGCGTCAACCTGCTTACAGATTCACCATCTATTGAAAGACAGATGCAATGAGGGAGTAACAGCTGTCCAACCTAGAACTGATAACTTGTGATAAAAGAAATGGGGAGAAGGCAACTTTGGCAGATGCTGGAGATTTTTAAAAGTACATCTCTGTTGCAAGAAGAAGGGTCTCTTTTGCTTCAAACTGCAGAGTGTGATGTATTACTGACTTGTCCAGTGAGCTGTGAGGATGCTTCAAAAAGCAGAATCAGAGCCGTGGAGTAAATCAGGAGGGTTGAGAAGCTCATATTTCAAGGGCTGAAAAATGTGCCATACTGCAAGGTCAGAAGTTCACAGGGTTCTGCCAGCCCTGCAATTTCAGCTATGGGCAATAACCGCTTGGGTTATGACATACAGCTTGGTCATAAATGGTGAGGCTAGTAAAGTTTATCACTGTATAACGAGGACTGGCCTGAAGATTGCAAAGGGTATGAATCAGGGAGGAACTCCATGGGGGATGAAGATCAGGTTCACAGATTTCTCAGCTCAGTCCTGTGATGTATGTGTAATGCAACGTCTGTTCCCCCTAGGGTAACTTTTTGAATAATGTTCAGAAATTCTTTCTGATGTATATTTATGTGCAGGTGTGTGTGTTGGTGTGTGTGGGGGTGGGGTGTGTGTGTGTGTGTTTTTTTGTCAGGTCTAATTACATTCCCCAAAGTTACTCAAATGATACAGTTTCATTAAAAACAAAAGCCAAAGTCCCAGTGAGTCAAATGCAAATTAGGCGCCTGGAGACAAATTTAATAGTCACAGCGTGTGTGTAAGGGAAAACCACATTACATCTGAAGGGGTCCTTTCAGCTTGGTTCAGGCCTCAAGTGTGCGGCTGACAGACTTCAATTCTCAGGGGTTTGGTGTCTCTTTGAGTTTGAGGTTCTGAATCTACACACATGAGCTGCCTGGGGTGATAAACAGACCAACAAAGCTCCTGCTGTGAACTGAAAACGTGAAGCCAGGATATATAGCCAAAGGTAGTGAGAACCAGTGTTGTATAGTAACGAAGTAAAAATACTTCACTACTTTACTTAAGTATATTTTGGAGTACTTCATACTTTCCTCGAGTATGAAAATTTTTGATGACTTTCACTTTTACTTCACTATATTTCCGAATTTAATTGCGTACTTTTACTCCGATACATTTTCAATGTGTGGTTTAGTTACTCGTTACAAAAAAGCGAGAGAGAGAAACGCAAGTGTTTTGACCCCACCTACTGGTTAGCAAGTAGCAAGTAGGCTACCGAACAAAGTCGGTAGCCTGCTTGCCTGGTCTTGTTCATCACCACCAATAGGATACACCTGTTTCGCTTCTCCCATTAAACACAAAGCAAGTCTCGCAATCAGCAGCAGCCACATGGAGGAGGAGACGGAGACCACAACGACTGCAACTACATCGGACACGGCTCCAGGGGAACCACCAGCTGGTGATGAGAGCCTATAGCCTTATTTAAACACAATATACTCTTTCGTGGGTGTTAAAGATTCGTCGTACCGCATGCAGTGTATGTTATTCCTGCCCAAAGATGTGGAAATTCTATCTTACAAAAACTCCCCGTCCAACTTGAAGAAACACATCGAGGTAACTTCTTATGAAATGGTTATAATCCTCCTGTGTCAGTAACTATAGCTTGGTCACTAGACAGTACTGTATTGTGAAACGTTGACCATAAATGAACTTTGTTTGGCATTGTTTCAGTTCCACACATGGTGTATTTAGCTTAGGCCTAATGTTGACTGTAGCAGGCTACCTAGACTCCTCTGTTCAAGGGGGGACAGAAGCCATAGCAATAGCAATTTAGACTAAATTTAACGAATATAGGAAAGGCATGCAAGTTCAAAACCAGGTTTACAGATGCCAATAAGCTGCATTTCCCTCCCAATTCTTTTTTCTTTTGCATAATGACCAGTTGTGTGCACCACCTACTGATTGTAGGACTGACTGATTCACTGATTTGTGAAGTAGAGTAATCGTAACAGCTCTTTTTCTTCATGTTGGCCGCATTTTCTGTACTATTTATTTTTCTCATTTTCAGCACTGACCTTATTTGAAGGGAAAACTTAAGGCTTACAAAAACTTTGTATTTTCTGTCCTGGAGGGTATACTAAGAAGCTGGTTCAGTTGTAAAGCAGGTTAAGTTAACCTTGTGCTATAGGTAAAGCACCTAATTTTCTTAACTAAATGATGCCTGCAGGTATATCTATTAGCAGGTTTAATTTTGCCTGCACTTGGTTGGGTACATTATTTTAAGTGTATTTGACAAGTTTACCAAAATATAAAAAATGTCATTCAAACTGCATTTGCTTTGTTTTACTTTTTACTTGTACTTTTCATTACATTACTTGAGTACATCCATTTTTACAGTAATTTCCATACTTAAGTACAAGAAGTTTCAAATACTTTAAGACTTTTACTCAAGTAACATTTCAGTCAGTGACTTGGACTTTTACCAAAGTCATATTTTGGAGAGGTACTTATACTTCTACTTGACTCTGAGATTTCAGTACTTTATACAACACTGGTGAGAACTGCAGGCTCAAAATGACGGTCAAGATCAGAAATAATGAAGCTAGTTTTAAAAAAGTATTCAATGTTTTATGAGAAGCTTTGATCCAGCAGAATAAAGAAATTTTCTGATGAACTTGATTTATTCAGAGTGTTTACATTTTAGTCTAATTTTAACTCCTTATACAGGAGTAATGTCACCCCTAAGCCAGTTTAGTTCAGTCTTATTATATTTACTTATAAAAATAAAGTACAGCAAAAATAGCAGCAAAAAAATCACAGAACGCTTAAAAAGCTTGTGGCCTTGAATCAGTCAATAAGTGCAAATATAATAACATCAGTAATAACAAAAAAATTGGAAAAAGTTGCAGCTGTGTACAGTAAGCAGACAGAGAGGAGAGAGAGATTAGCTGTGTTTCCAGAAATTAATTTGCTTAATGGAAACACAGCAATTCTGAAAAAACTCACACTTTTTGATAAAAAAGTTGTTGGGGTCGGATGACGTGGTTTACTCAGCTGAATCAAAAATAGATGCATTACGCAGCAATGCAATGGAAACAACTGGGTGTTACTACTGGAAGACATGAGGAAGACAACAGGAAGTAGTCTTCTTCATGGTTAGTAGTTTCTTTTTCTTGTTTTTCAATGTGGAGCGGCTCCACCAGAGCTCTGACAGCATTGCACAGTCCATAAAAAGTTGTGTGTCATTCGAACACGTTGAATCTGTAGGTCTTCTGCAAAATCAGAGACTACAATTTTCCCAAAACTCTGCATACGTAGTCACTACAAGTATAAGGGGCTTTTCACTCCAATGTCTGAGTAAAATGCCAACATCTCCTCTGAGGCTGATAGATGATGAGCACTAGCGCCATGACTGAAGTATAAATATAAGCTCATGTAACTGCTGACATCTGTCATTGCCATGGTTTTTAATGACTTATTTAATAGACACACCAAAATTGCAAAATTGTGTTTTCGACATTAGCAGAATACAGACAGAGATTTGCACGCTTTTGTAATGGAAACAAAAGTGTGCAAAAGATGGCAAAAGAGAAGCAGGGAGACAAATTATTTAACGGAAGAAAAAATAAACAAATAAGCCAAATACAAACCAATGACTTCTCAAACTGAGATTCAACCAAAGGTAAATAAGCAATAGTTAAAGGAGACTGGTCAAATCTAAAGTAACGCTGGCAGAAACAGAAAACAACTTGCTACTAAGGCAAGGCACTAATAAACATGAAATCAACATGCAAACACGAGAAAAACTCGAAGCCCAAAGAACCCAGAATTCTGACAGATTCATGTTTGTTTTATATACCAATAAAACACAAAATAATAAGTACATCATAAAAACAGTTACTTCTTTTGTAACATTCAAGATAACATATTTTCCAACCCATCTGATAAGTGGAATTTATTGTGAAATTGGTCTTGGAAAAACTTGGAAACCCTCTAATGGAATTTGTCTTATAAATAAGAATATATATTTGTAAAGTCATATAGATAAATAATTTAGGAATCTGGAGTTTTGGATTTAAGGGTTATGAGGAAATGTGAGAATCTGACTGGATGGCACTACTAACAGGCATTTTTGAAGCATTAAAAGTTTGCAGAGAGGTGTAGAAAAAGTCCTTGCCCAAGGCATTTTACAATATAAAAGAAAAAGATTTCAAATAAAATATGATACAAAGTTTAATGACAGTTCCTAGTAATAAGAAGACAAACCTTTTTTTTACGACACCAATATATTCATTATATATCTTTATCTCTTTGCTACCCCAGTCATTGTGTTTCTACTCAAGGTCATATTCTCCCTAATGATAAAGATGACTCATGAGGTTTCAGTAGATTATTTGGATACATTTTTGTGGTACCAATTTTTGTTCTCTGAAGACCAAATAATACGCTCTTTGAATTATCTAAATATTTGTTTCTTCCCCTTTGTTTTTGTTCATCCTTTTAGGTTATGTAGTTTTTTATCCTTATGGCTCTGTGTAATACTTATGTGTTAAGTGTGAGGGGAAAAAATTATTTTCTGCATTTTTATTTGCCCAAGTTTACTTTCTTCACAAAGTTTAAAAGAGAGAAAAACAGATTTTTTTTTTTACCTCAAGCCCTAAATTGCATCATCATTTCAGATGCACTGTATTAGCACTGATCAAGTACACTAATCCTCTCACCCTCTGATGTTAATCCTTGACTTGTTCTTGTTTGTATCTTTCTCCTATAAACGCCTTCATGCTAACATCCCCTGCAATTTCGTCTGACTCCTCCTGCTGAGCATTAACCTCAGCGATGATGAAAATATCAATCCATCACTTTCATGTTTTTGCATCTTCCTTTAAATTCAGTGTGAGAAATCTGTGACTAAATCTTCATCAAATCAGCATGTTGTGATGACTCTGATTTACAAACAGCGTACAAAGGTGCATTGCCACTAGCGACAGTGAGCTCCATGTTTTGTTTTGTTTTTCAGGAACATCTTTTCTCTTCTGCAATCAAACAAAAACAACTCATGGATAATTAAAATAATGACTGAAAAAAGCTACAGCTAGAAAAAAGTCAGGATATGGACCATGATTTGTTACATCAGAACTTATTCTGCAAATGTGTTTCCATTCCCCCTTTAGTGAATTAACCATTTTTCAGAAAAGCCAAAATCCAGCTTACGCTGACCATAAAAACGTTTTTACGAAATTGAGGAAGTTATGCCAAGTTTTGCCGTTTCCATGAACCTTTGCTAATGTAGTACATCAAAATGTGCGCAAGACAATTTGCCATAAGAAGCACAGAATAATGACACCAAAAGTAACTTTAGATTGCTTTCACCCTTTCTTACATAAATTTTTCCTGCACTGTACATAGACCCGTCTATTAGGTACACCTATTTGTTAATTTACACAGCATGTCAGTCAATCCCATGTCAGCAACTTAATGGGTCTAGATTTGGTGAAAATGGCTTGCTGATACTAAGCTTCTTTCAAGTTTAAAGAACATGGTCTGAAAAAGAAAACCTATCCAGTTGTGTGAATGAAAATTTATGGTTGATATCAGAGGTCAGAGCAGAATAAGCAGGCAGGTTTGAGATAACTGAAAGACAACAGAATCACCAAAAAGCCCTTGTTACAGCCAATGTTAAATACTGTCTGTAAAAATACAACACGTTGAAGCAGAGTGGGTATGGCAGCAAACGACCACACCCGTTGCTACTGCTGTCAGCTAAGATCAGCACACTAGGCAAACAATTTGCACAGGCTAGAAAATATTAAGCTATGAGAGGAAAAATGTTGGCTTTATGATCTTTGATTTCACCTGCAACATTCAGATGGCTATGTCAGAATTTGCCACAAACAGTCCTGAAAGCTAAATCAAACCAGCTCTGAGTCAGGGTGAGGGGTGGAGGGCCAAGACCTAATCCACTTTAAAACTCATAAAAATGTTCAAAAAGTTTAGCTAAAAAAAGAAAAGCTCTCTAAGTGCTATTTTTATCTGATCTGATGCTGCTCTGGCAGGGGGTAAAATTTGCCCTTTTGGCACTTCTAAAGTATTGCAAAATTGCAGCATTAGCTTCTACATTTTGTCTTCCTTCTTTCCCTTTTCCTCTTGATGTACTTTCTTAAAAGTTGGATTTTTGGGGGGCTGCTGAGTTGACTGTTCCTCTGAAAGCAACTTTAGCACAGCCACAGTCCTCCTTCATAAGTGTTGTGCTAAAACTGTGTTTCAGCTTCTTGAAAAAGTATATTATTTCTAAGTTAAATAATTTAACCATTACCCCATCAGGTACCAAAGGAGTGGGAGGAGGGAGATGGTGCAGTTCATATTTAAAGCAGCCACTGAGGTCCATGTCAGTCCCCCTTGTGGCTGGCAAGTTTATGAAAAAACAAACAATGAGCCTTGCAATTTTATTAATATTACATATTCATTTCTGGAGGCGTGCAATACTCACTATTGTGCAGTAAGTAGCCCTGCATTGTCTGCAACAATGGATTTAGAATTTTCCATTTGCTGGCTTTAGAGTGGATGAAACGGGCACCAGGGAGACACACACGCATGAAACAGAAAGAGACATAGCAGCAAATCAGCTGGGGAGACTCTTAAAATGAACAGAAACATAACAAAGGCAGACAGATAAAGTGGCACTGAGTGGAGCCAAATAGTCAAACACACTGAAAAAAAAAATATGGATGGCAAACACAGGATTACTCATCAGTTACTGATAAAAGGGACAGAGGGCTTTCCTTTTCTTAAACAAACTAAAAAAATCCTAAAATTAGTGTATGGTTGTCTAGAGTTTCTGTGCAGACCAACTGAACAGGCTTCAGTTAAGAAGAAACTGCAATATGTCTTCAAGTGAGAGATGTACAGAAATGGGCTGTTGGAATCAATAAAAGGATTATTTTCGTGGACAAGCCCATTAGCACACAGTTTTACTGGCTTAATTTTTAATCTCTGCCTGGAGAAAAATTCTAAGATATTTTTTGTACTTCCAAAACTTATATTCAGGTTATCAAAACCATATCTGACTTGAAAAAGAAATAAAGAAATGTGATAACACAAGATTAAAATGTCTTGTCTTGTTTCAATTTACCTTTTATTTGAATTTGTATTTTGTCTCTAATAGATATAAAAATCTGTCTTCTGAGCTATGCTTTAAATATAGAGCATATCCTGTTTAGGACTTCACTTTATCAGGGCTGTGAAGTGGCAGGACCTAGTTATTTCTTTCATATCAAATAAAAGTCTAATAACATTTAACATTTAAGGAACCTTTAGGAGCTTCTAACTGTTTTCTGGAGGAAAAACTCTTAAAGCTTTAAATGCCTAACTAATGAAAGCATTTGACCTTTTGGGGGATCATTATATTTAATCTAAAAAAAGAAAGAAGACTTCCTTGTCTTGTTTTTAACTTATAATGATCAATACTTCTCAAATCCCTTTAAAAATCGTTCATAGGTTTTCTGTGCAAAATTTTACCCACTTAAGTTCTCATACATAACCAAACATTGTTTAAAAGTAAAAGCGACAACTTACAACCTGCAATGAAACATACATACAGCTGAATATACAGTATGTCAATTAATTAAAATCATACTCTGGCAATTAATCACTATTCATATTTATATTTCACTAGGTTGAAATATAAATATGCACACAGTTGTGCAAACCCTTCCTGTCGCTCTCCAACCAATTTATAATGCAATTATCAGATTTCTTTTGTTGAAGAAAGCAGGAAGTGCAAAATTGCCGTATGTCACTGGAAAATGCCTAACACCATAATTTTGTTTCTCTAGAATTTGTTCAAAGGTATTTATGGACTGCTGACCACAAATACATACCACCCTTGTCGGATTTTCTCTATTTTTAATTTGAAAAGCATGTATGATTTATTTTTGCTTCACAATTGCACCTTATTTATTGTTGGTTTGTCACTTAAAAATCCAATAAAATGCATTAAAGATTGTGGTTGCAAATTGACACTATCAAAATCTGCATGTCGTTTCCATGTCATAAATCAAAGTGTTTTCCTGCCGTTTCAGAGTAAAAGTGAGGAACAATGATCAGTATTTTAGGCAGGTATGGTATAATAAGTCAGCGTACAGCAATGCGAACAAAGCTTGAACCTCCAGGGAGCCCTCAGGGATTTTATATTGAGTGCTTCACATTTGAAGTATTTGTTCAACCCTCTTCTCTTTCATGGAAGCAGCATATACATAATTGATACACAGGATGTGTTGTTTTTACAAAGCTGGAAACAAAATATACACAATTTGTCATCCTTTTTCACAGTCTTACCACCTACAGTAACTCCTAAGTTTCTCAAAGGAATTCTACGATTGATCTTGGTAAATTAGTTTATGCAGTGTGTAGCAAAATGTTTTATAGTGCATAATCTTTTTCACATTTTCTAACATTACAGCAACAACTTCAATATATTTTATTGATCTTTTATGTGATTGACTTACACAGCTGAGCTGCACAGTAGATCACATTGTAAACATTTTAAAACGACTATATAAATGCTTCAGTTTCCATTTGTATTCAGCCCCTTTTCACTTTCAACTTTCAGATGCGTCTCTGCTTCAATGTTGAAGGAAGCATATCAGTTTCTAGATGTGCAAAAATTCAGACATATTTCCAACCCACTTGGGCCTGAAAATACAATTCTTCTACAAGATTTTGACTCCCGAAACTGACGGAACACCAAAGCCACCGTCCAAAGTGATGGAAGCAGAAAGAAATTTCACTTGTGGACAATGCCTACAAATTTGCACAAAAAAGACAAGATTAGGGCAGAATTAATGTCATGAGGTTTTGGAGATCTACAACAAGCATGGGGATCAAGGTGCAGCTGCCTATAGGACATCATACTAAATATATTGTTCACATCATTATGGCTGATAAGAAACATACCCACTTTGGGTTTGGTGTTTATTATGAAACTGTTGGGAGTATGTTTAGCATTGCCTTTCACCATTTCCATTCTTTTTAGAAGTACTTGATGAAGTAGAAGATTTTTAACAGCTTAACCATTAGAGGCTTCCCCATCTCTTTGAATCTTGAGTCTCTGTATGAATCTTGCTTTTATTTTTTATTTTCTTTGCATGGCAGAATTTTAACGCCAGCTCAGGCAGTAGCGCAATGCAAAATGAATCTTGACTCTTTTTTTTTTAAATACAGCACTGCCTGAAGGCTCGGAAGCATAAACCTTTCTCCATCTTTACTTCTGACAAACTCAGCCACTCTGGGATGCTCCTTTATACAGAATCTTTTTACTGACCACATACCAGTTGACCTAAATAGCTGTGGCACTTAATGTTAAAATAAACCTAATGTTTATTTTATTTAACTTTTTCTAAACTTTTTCCAGTATTTTTGCAAAAAATCGTCCTTTAAACTCTTGAAACAATCATGTATGTCAAAGAAGAGAGTGGCTCTTAGTTAAAAATCAACTGGAGCCAAGTTAGAATGTGCTAAGTAATCTGTAGAATGAAACCATGCAAAACTGGAACCATAACTTTGTTTTCTGTAACTTTTTCATGAGTAAGAGCATATAATAATCTTGTGTCTAATTGTAAATCATTTCAGTACAAATCTTTTATCAGAGCATGCTGGGGAGTTAATTACACATCAGTTAGATTAATTCATGCTTTGTTATTTAGATAAAAGTTTATAATCTGTGAATAATTATGTTAATTCAACACAAATAACAAGCACCTCAGCTATCCAGAGACTTCTATTAGAGGCCCACCAGCCTTAGGTCAAGATGATAATCAGCAAAGCTTCCTAAATAAGGGGACATAATCAAAGTTATGATGTTTCTGTCTTTAAAGGCACCCTAAAGTGAAAACAGTTTTTAGAAATTGGACTGATCTTACACTTGTTGATATGTTCTGTATGCTTATTGTTTCTCAGTCCAGGTTCGTTACATCAAGTTCTCATAATTGTATGTATTTCAATTGTGTATAACTGTTACTCATAAAAATGTGCATTGTATTGTTTCTTGAGTTTCACAAATGTCTTTTAGAGGTTCAGTTCTTGTCTTCTGTGACTTGTCACTTTTGAGTGTTTGCCTGTAACGCAGACAGATAGCTAAGATTTAGCAAGTCTGTCAAATATCTTACACATATAACAATATTCTTAAAATTAAATTTCCTGTTTTGACTGAATTGCATTATTTTGACTTCGTAACACTACTCAGCTCCAGTTGGAGTATTGGTTTCTGTCTGTGCTTCACATCCCACAGGGCTCTGGGCTGCAAACTGAGCCAACTTTACTGCTGAGTCCTGCCACTTCACAGCCCTGTTAAAATGATTTGCTGCCTGAATTGGTATAGCCCAATTTCAAGGCTGCCTCACAGGCCCAACTCTTCTGATTATTCAGATTATCAAAGTCCTGCCAAAATCAGAGTGGGCTGTGTGGAGGGAAATAAGTGGAAGAAGCTCTCAAAAAGGGGAAAGTATTTTCGAATTGGCTTCATGGACACACTCAGGAGGTTAATACATTTTTAGTACACATTTTCTTATCCAAAAAAAACCAGGTTGTGTTTTTGGTTATGGGTTTTTATAGATGCTTTCCATCTACCTTTCTATGCTTTTACTTGCATGGGTGCAATGGCCAAAAAAAATACCCTATCATAATTATATTCTTAAGTGGCCAAAGCAATAAGCACACTCAAAAATCCAGTGGGAAACTGCATGTTCTGGTGTTTGTGGATGACTCAGAATATTGTGTGAATGTTAATTTGCTGTCACACCGTTTCCTTTTTTTATGCCACATGGTGGCATTTTGAAACACTCATGTGGGTCTAACTGTGAGCAAATAAAGAAGGCTTAAGGAACATTAAGCCCTGTGATGTCTTTGAAGTTTGTTTGTTGCTTTCGATCCATTGCTCCCATTGTGAAGAGTTTGTGTTAGCTGGAGATTGATAAAGTGTCCTGCTGCAACATGACTGGGTAAAATACTTTTATCATCTTGTTTTAATCATTTTTTTCAGAATCAATACGCAACAAGTGATCTGGGAATTCAATGCTCATAGATTGTTACCAAGTAGCCAAGTAATTGCTAAGTTGAGTTACACAGTCAGTGACACCTTAAGTTTTCCTTTCTCTTTCAGGCATCACACGTTCCTGCATATTAGTAAATCATCTGCATAAGAGGGCCCAAGATTAAGAGATGTTATCTCTTATATTTGAGTTAAAATTGTGTTGTTTCTGTAGTGATGATGTGCATGTCTAGTATGCAGAGCTTATAGCAAAAGTGGCCTTCATGTGGAAGGATATTTCAAAATGTCCAACAGATTTCTGGCATCCTGGATCGAATTATGGATGCTACACTGTTAAATATAAATACAGTCATTTGGGAGCATCTTTTTCTAATTGTATTAGGCATTCTGATACCACTAAAATTAACATTTGATACACAGTATATTTATGGGGGTATTAAAATGTATCAATAACAAGGTTTGTAATTTGGATGTATTTTCATTTAAAGATCTGTAGTCCTATAAATGTAGTCAAAGCATGCAACCTGTCAACCACAGCAAAGGTTACCAAGATATCTGTCAAACAGAGAAAAATAGGACGAATGACATTTGTCTCATGGATTGACTTTGACTGGAACACTTCTCATGGCCATAGTTTGTATCCTGATGTGAGGTCAATCTCCTTTAGGTGTATTTTTAACCAAGTTTTGACCTCAAACAGGTGAAGCTGCCTCAACTGTCAAACAGTGACAGCTGGTAATGATGGTTATTATTGCTGAAATCAAGCGAATACTTGATGAATATTTCTCCTGACCATTTTATTCACAGGGATGAAATAAAAATAGCCTGGATAATGTAAATTGGATCTGTCCATCATGAGCCTGTTTAGCATTCCCACACAGCAATGAAGGAAATTGGCAGGGACACACCAGTGTTTTTGTTGAGTCAACAATCCTCATTTCAAATTCTAATCCACTAAGAGTTGCCAAGGTCATGATGGGTTTACATAATCTCCAAGATCTGTCACCACTATCACTACACTGAATATACTGTACATTTGCACTCATGGGACTGATTCCTAGCACTATAATGTTTGTACAGTCTGTGCTTTTACGATTATCTCAATTATTTTTAATGTTGGGATTGTGCAGCTCTGACAGAGAGTGTGCATGACCTGAAATTCACAGCCTGTTGCTTTGACATGGTACCCGCAAGTTGCTATTTTTTAACTGTGCTAAATATGAAATACTAGAAATAGTAAATTATTGTTGTTATCCAGGTCTTTTTATGGCGGTCATAAAAAGTACAATTGTTAATATAACTTAATTCAGTTTACTTATTTAGTACCAGTTTACAACAAAGATCATCCCAAAGATTAACCCACTTTGAAAAACAGTTCTAGTTTATTTACAGAAATGTAGATTAAATCCATTCAGGCATGCAAATCATATATAGCACCCTCTTGCATTCAGTCCTTTGGGGCTGGAGGGCCAACAGAGATCAGAACAGATTTCACACAATTTCTATTTTTGCTTTCTTCATCTTTATCTTTATTCTTCCTACCTCCCTTTCCTGTAAGTCAGCCTTTTAGCTCTGGTGCCATTAAGCTGTTGGAGCTGAGAAATGCAATGGTCACGCAAGATCCTCCACTGTTGTGTTTGTGTGTGAGCTCAAAGCTGAAACAGATAGCACCAGTCATGCATACAAACTCCCAAATATTGTAAACTGATCACGTTCTGTCATGGTCTTAGGTATATTTCTGACCCACATGCACAAACACTCTCAGAAGGTTAAATATAACTTTTAAACCCTTTATTATAGTATTGAGTAATAAATGGTGACTGAGATGGGAGATTGGAGACCTGGACAACAGGATCACTGTGATGATAGATTGGTATCATTCTATCATCACAACAGTTGAAACTTTTACTTTCAACAGAAAGTAAAAGGTCAGATGAAATAATGGCAAAGAACTGACGACTTACCAATGAAGACAATGATGGACACGAGGAAGGGGTGAGTGGAATTTGGGTTGCTGATTGTTAGTTTTGGAGCTGTGAATCTTGAAGATGTGAAAACGGAGAGGTCAGAGGACGCTGGAGACTTGGAACGAGGAACAGAGAAGAAAGTTGGAGATTTGAGCATTAGCAAGTATAATGTAGGAGAGAGGACAGCTGATTCACAGGAGGATAAAGATGATGATGAAGTGGAGCGTATAGAATGCTGAAGGTAAGATGAATCCAATTGATATTGCAGGAAGCATGAGTGAATGTTTGACTGAGGAAGTCCAGGTGATCTCAAGTCATGGTAAGAGGTAATCATTAAATAGAAGCACACAAAGAGAAGTCAGAACCAGATAGCAGGCACAGAGAACAAAAACAACATGGAAACACGGAAGGCTTTGGTTAACACATAGGTTCAAATACAAAGACGAAGAGTGTCTGACATCCAACTTCTCTTATTGTCCTACTGATGATCTTAATGAGGAGCAGGCAGGAACCGCCCACCAGTGGGGAACCAGCAGCTCTGGGTCTCCCCTGCGCCCTCTGGTGGTAAACTATAGCTCCGGGAGAAAACGGAACACCAGACAAAAACCCAGAGACCCAACAAATTCAGCTGATTCATTTGATTTCAGGCTTCATACAGTCTCTGTCTTCTGAGATCCAACAGGTGGTGAGCTTGAAACTAGAATCTGTCTCATTTGAATTTACTCTCCTTACTTTGCTGTCATCCGTCATCATTCAGTGTATGACTTTTTCTATTAAGTAAGCACTTTTTATCAATCTTCATTGCTGCTTGAGATTCACATGCTGTACTTCAATTATCCCCTTGGAGGAAAGCTTACTTGGAAACCTATTACTTTTCCAACTTATCATTTTACGTGAGAATATTAGAGTTTCTCGTTATGAGAGTAAACCAATTAGAAAATGAAGGAAGCCCTCGATTTACCCAGGCGTGGATATTAATGCAATGGAATTTAAGGCTCTATATGTTGTTCAATCATACATTCTGAGTCAATCAGGAGATTAAATATATTGGCAGATCATCCATCGATCATTAGGAGGAACATAGTAGGGGATCAGGATCAGACAATCCATTAGATGCTGTGTTGCTACAGTGTGCATAAGGGAGTGAAGGAAGTTCATGACTTAAAGGGGAACAAGCCAATTGAGATCATTCTCCTGCGACAGACCACTCCTGCTCCTGCTCTTCACCCCCAAAACCAACTCATTGCGCTCTCATTTCACACTTGATAGCAAATGGAGGGTGGGATAAATTGGGTGGAGGAAGATGAGGTGTTGGGTGGGGGGTGAGTTGCAACAGTTTTGGAAAGTGGCAGCAGCAATCAGCAAACACCTGGTGGAACTGCACTTCTGCTGAGCTTATCATGCAAACTGCTTCTCAGTGTAACGTTGCTAAGAACAACTATTAACGGCATATTGAAAAGGCTTTGTTGAGGTGATGTGCTGAGTGTTGGAAAAGGCAGGAGATTCTTAAAGTGACACGGGCCAATTTCAGGGCATCAAAATGACAAGAAAAAATTATTTTAAGTTATATTTGATAGATAAAGCATTTTTATAAAAAGTAAAGATAACACAGTTGCTTGACTGTGTAATGAAATGCCGCTAAGCCTAGAACATACATAATACTGCCCTATTTACATCTCTTCTGCTGCTTTGTAATGAGCCACATATGCAAACAGAAATATCCAGAAATTATTCCAAGAATTCAGCCATACCTGGTTGTATAAGTAGCAGAATTTTTTTATATGTTGCAAAACAAGGCACTGCTGAAATATCAGCACCCCACTGAATCACATCACCAGAAACCATGCATCTAATGGATGTTTGATAGCAAACAGAGAATTGAAAACTCGTGCTTTAATCTATTATTTAGAATATAAAATTTTAAAGAGCTCACAACTAGCTGACTCTGGGTTCTTCGGGAATGTAATAAGATAAATAATTTACCTTGAAGGTGAGACTTATTTTCTTTAATGAATTTCAGAAAGAGACTTTACAGCTTTAAACTGTCAGCTTGTTTAGTCAATTTTTTTTATTTTCTTTTTGACCAAATAAGCACAGCTATAAATTAAATTAAGCTCTTAATGAGAAAGGTATTAGGTTTTTTTTTTAACTCATATTGGATTAAATTGCCAAACTATTACAAAAAATACATACGCAGTATTTCAAATGCTTGCGTTTGTAGTAAAGATCAAGTTTGAAGCTTGAAATTTTTCAAAAGGTTTAAAAACATTTTGAAAAATTGTTTTTTTACATATTTGTTAAAAATGATTGCTATGTCGTGACAGTATAATATGTGACAGACAGTGTGAAAAAATTGTAGCACATCTGTCTTCCCCCTCTGGTCCTGCAGCAGCTCAACAAATACACTACTCTGTCAAAAACAAATAAACTGTGCGGATGGGAGGGTCTCAGCGCTGCCAATCACCCTTGTATATGCGCCACTCACACTCCACATTAATCTGTGCTGTGCCACAGTCGGTTCACCACAACAAAACAAGCCATGAATGCTAAGGCTAGTTATCATTGCCACCGATGACAAGGTATGCTCACAATTTTGCCATTCGCACATTGAGCAGCACCAATATGTGGTTGATTGACAGCCCTTAGACACTCCTCCTGGCTCTGATTGGTTGTTTTTGACTGGGAACTGTGCATTTTTCTAGATGGCAATAGTAGCATTGTGGAGGAGCTCAATCTTTCATACCGTACTGTCGCAGCAGGGTGACAGTTTTAGCAAATATGTAAAAAACATATTTTTTTAAAAGTTAAATAGTGCAGCTTTAAAGCAAACAGGGCTGACGGGACAAAATGAATTAGAATGGGTGGGAAGAGGAAGTCTGTCAGGCTTCAAACAACCAACTCTTCTCTTTGTTTAAAGCCATAGTGTTTGCATTTTTTTTAATGAAAAGTCCCTTCGTGACTCAATAGCTCCTACGCTGTTCTGCACCTCACTCCACTTCCATTTTCTTCATGCTCGAGTGATGGCACTCGTCTCGATAAAGGGATTCAAACCAAAACAGAGCAATCAAAGAAATTAAAAGTTCGATTTTTGAGCAGTGTTCACATCAAACTACATCATCCCTCTAATGCCACTTAACTTCTTGTGCAATGCCAGGTGGAAGTGTGAGATATGAAAGCTGCCTCTTTGTTGTTTTAGAGATAGAGATGCAGACATTTGAACAGAACTGCGGAGAGGGATGGTGATGCAGAGGGTTCACTGGTGCTGCCTTTCTCAGCCAATGCTTTTAGGAAGAGTGAGCTATCATTTTCTAAACCAGGAAGAGTGACTGCATCGCGCTTCAAACAGCAAGACATGCTCTTTGATTCACATATTTTCATGAAAATACTTCTGTTGAAGCGTTTATTCTCTCGCTCTTGCCATTATTAACAAGATTTAAATAAGTTAATTGAACACAATCCTATACACTTATGCACATACATTATCTCTCTCTCTCTCTATATATATATATATATATATATATATATATATATATGTATATATATAAAACAAATGAAAAGATTTAAATTTCATGCTAGGTTGTGAGATGTTCTCATTTGCAAATTTGTCTGAAGCACTGTAATTAACAGTACCTGAATGCTCTGAACTCAAAAGGCTTGGCGAACAAGATGAGTCATCTGCAGATCAGAGATCAAGGATGCAACGGATAGGTATAGACACAGAGGCATAGATGAGGTTAGAGTGATTGTCACTACTTTAAAGCATCATAAAAGCTGAATGAGTAATATTTTCCTAACTGTTAAAATGTCAGTGATTAGTCTTTGTAGAAAAACTCAAATGAATGCTAATCAGGTCCCGTTCATTATAACCATTAGGCATGGCTCATCTGCAAATTAAACCAAAAGTGAGTGAGAAAAGTGGCAAGATACAGTAAAAACTTATTCTTGTGAGGGTTAATAAAACACCATTAATGTTAACTGCACCAAACAAATTAAGGGATGTAGAGATGTAGGCTGAAAACAAAAAGCAAGATATTTCCTATTTGGCTTTTCCTTTCATTTGCTTTTCCCATAGACACAAGACACCAATCTTGAGGCCATTAATTCTCTCCTGAGATAAATTACTAGGTGATTAATTAACATTGTCAGACTGTTGTGGACTTGGACAGAAAAGTCTCTGGTTACTGGGTCATTGTCAGGGCTCTGGGACTGATAAACAGTCTTGATCACCCTGAATTACACTCAAGAGACAGGTTGCAAATCAGAAAGTAGAACAGAGGGGTAAAAATTACATTGAGCTTTGGTAGTGTTAGAGCTGTCAGCTGCTGATGGGCTGTTATTTAGAGACAGCGAAGCCACAGAACACATTAGAAAGGGCACTCTGCCAGCACTCGCACAAATTTGCTTGATTTGTGGTCTCAATTAGAAATATAATGACTCAGCTGGCTGACATGTCTTTAAAAGAAAGAGGGTTAATATAACTTTGAGATTTTTTGCTGTAATTTTACACACAGTGCTCATACACACATGCAGTGGGTAACATAACACATCAGTATAAATATATTTCTAATATTTGAATTGATGTGGAATCAAACATGGTACAGTTCAAACAATCCACATATTTGGAAGAAATCAAACCAAATTGTGATTTTAGTTATGCCACTGGGACAATGATCCCATAATCGGTGGGTTGCGGGTTTGTGTCCCGCCTACATAGTTGTGTCCTTGAACAAGGCACTTCAGCTGCCTTGCCTGCTGCTGGTTGTCAGAGAGCCCAGTGCCTGAAACCTCTGTCAGATTGTCCCAGGCAGGACTACTACAGTCAGTCATTCAGTGTGTGAATGACTAGATGTAGTGTGAAAGGCTTTGGGGGGCCTCCAGACTTGATAAATCCAGATTACATTACTTCATGGTAATATAATAGTAATCATTCTTATTACATTACCCTGTATAATGATATGGTAATGCAATAAGAACGATTAGCTTCGTTCTTACTACTTATTAGCTGCGGAGCAATATTGACAGTCTTTTACATTCCATAAATTCCAGTGGAAAATTGAAACAGTATAAAAAACCCAATACACACTGCAACTGTTCTATTAAAACATCCTGAGCAACAGCAGAAAACCATTGAAATACCTTGCTAAATGAATGACTCAACTGGTAACAGTTTTTAAGAGCTTTACTGCTATTATTTATGGTTACAATCGGCTGTGCTGCATCACTCACTTGCTTGCATTTAGTCGACAAAGCAATGGTTTTTGATTGTTTTTGGTGACTTTAGTTTCTGTCCCTGCCCCAAGCAGTGTTACAGTAAATATTCTTATAACCATAACCATGTATGGTCAAATCTTAATATTTATTTTCCAGTGCTTTGTTTTTTGGGGGTTTTTTTGGAGAATGGAGTTTTGTTAAATTAAGTTGCTACATTGTTTACCTGCTACATGGCGTTGAAGCAAGCCCTGCAGTCATCTTTTCCCTTGCTGAAAGTCTTTTGTTTTTGGTTCAAAAGGTAACATGGATTGGTGATCCCATTTGAAAACCTTCCCATAACATTTTATACCTTACCTTTTTTCTTTTCTTTTCATTTCTTTGTTTTTATTGTCTACTGACAGCCGCTGACAGCTGATTGTCTATCATTGTTAGTCTGTCTGTCAGGCAAAGCATTCAGGTTCACCACTGCTGAACGGCACCACATCAAGCAAACAAAATTGCACACTGCTCATGTTCACAAAAATAACTACATGTTTACACTCACACAAATACACACAACCTTTGCCAAATGTGTCAAGTTCAGAATGTGAAGGGAAAGATAATCTTTCAGGAAGAAAAAAAACAAGAAACAGACAATAACTGCTCGGATGACTGACAGATTTGGTTCTCTTACTGACCCACACAGCAAATCATTAAACGCACACCTACACAGTGCTCCATGGGGCCTCCATCTAAATCTTCCCCACCCTGCCTTGGACTAATAATAAGTACGACATCAAATCTGTCTGTGAAACTGGCTTTTACAGCACCAGAGGCCTTGGTACAAATCCATGGGGATACATTTTACTGAAGTGTGGACACAAAGTGTGTTGGCACAACACCAGATGTGCAGGTTGGAAAGACACAGTCCTCTTTTGGGAATATAAATGAAATGCATAAAAGAAGAAATAATGTGTGTCCTTTTGGCTGTCGGCCTTGTCCTGGAGTTTCTGCCATTAGGCAGTAATACATTTATGTCGTAGTTCTGGCTTGAAGTCCTTGCTATTAATTTGACTAAATGTGAGACCGAAGGAAGTCAGATGAGTTTATTTTAGATTTGTCACATTTTAACTAATGAGAAGTTTCTGAGAGTTAAAGTCCTCACAACACCGGTCTGGTTATAGGTATTTTAGTTCCAATATGCATCCATAGACTCTTTGGGTCCTCTAAGAAATATTCATTGATTCAAAAAAAATGTTTGGATTTTATTCTCTCTTTTTATCAGAAACGTGATACTTAAAGTTAATTATGTAATTTTAAATACAAATCTGATTTGTAAATATAATAATAAAAAATATAATAATATGGCAGTGCCTGCAAACCTACAAAGACATAGCTGTCCCCTTAAGCTATAGGTCAGGCAGGAAGATCAAATCTACCTGAGCTTTAGCTATTTTGGAAAGAAGAATAGGCAAAGACTTCAATCTCTAGATGTGTAAAGTGCAGATGAAATTCCAATATCATTAGTTTATAAAGTATTGACTCAGAGGGGCTTATTACAAATACACACCACAGTTTTCTGATATTTTTTGTGAACTAATTTGGAAACCACCTTTCTTTTCCCTTCATCTTCACATCTATGCAGTAATAATATAAAACCACACATGAAGTCTGTGGTAGCAACACAGCAAAATGAGCAGAAGTTTGAGCATGAATAGTTTTGGAAGATACCAAAACTGCCAACTTTGCCTAATCCTACCTAAAGTCCATTCTCTCTATTAAAACTGGTTTATTTACACACATTCAGAATGATCTTGACATAAAGAGCATCCTCAGACTGGTTGCTTTTAAAATGACTTATCCATATCTTGTCCACATGCTGAAAATTGTTAGTGATATTTATATGAAAGCTAGATTTGGAACCATTTGTTAACCAGATGTACTGGTACTATGAACACAGAACTGCTTAGAGTGTTGGGAGTGAGCACATTGTTGCATTTTAGAAAAGAATAAAATAAAAGTCTTCATTGAGCCCTACAATTGATCAGGTATGTCAATCAAAACTGCTGTTAAACCACTGCAACAAGGTTGAAGACAGTCAAGTTAAAAAGCTTTTTTTGCTTAAAAGATTTGCTCAGTTTTACAACTTCAAAGTCTTTTTCTGTTACCTTGCTGCAACAATTTCATCAGCTGCACTCTTCATCCGATCCATCAGAACAAAACAGAAGTGCATGTAATGCAGCAAGCAACGTCAAGCTATTAAACTACAGCTTGAAACAATGTATAAGTTTGCATACGTTAGCATATTAAATGCTTTCATATCAAATTTTAAGAAGCATTACTAATAATGTCACATCTACTAAGCAAACGGCTCAAAAAGATTATATTATTGAATATGTAATTCATAAACCTTATCTAAAAGGGTTGCTACCGCTCTATGAAAATCATTTCCAGCGTCTGTAATTAGCCAAGGAACACATAAGAAGTCATAGTGAGAAAAGCCAGCAGGAGTTGGAGGTGGGGAAGATGGAGGGAGGCTGGTCACAGCCAGGGACAGCTGCTCAACAGAGAGGGAAGGATCTTAAAAATCAGTGCTAATTAGCCTGGAAAAACTGGTGGAATTCAAAACATGATGATTGTTTTTTTTTTTTTGTTCAATTAAGATCACATTTCCTAGTAGAAAATTTGCCAAACAGATACAAGTACATTTAGGTAACAGTGGAAGCATAACAACAATAATTGTGCTCACAGTTTTAATGTCTTCTTCAAATTAAAGGTTACCGCTGTCATACAAACACACAGAGTGCACAGAGGGAGAGAAACAGAGTGCGAGAAATAATTAGCCTCAAATAAAGTGGTACCTGAACAGTGGCACACATTTTAAAAAGATTAAAAGATTAAAACCAATCACTAAGGCGAAGACAGGTAAATGTGCGCTGATCTGCTAAGCCCACTATATATGTTAAGGTGTTAATTAGTCTAGAACTAGTGGGGTTTGAAAAGGCTGTCGGTAGCAATATTATTCCCAGATTATAAAGCTTCAAAAGAAAGCTTTAGTCTTTGACACTGTAAGCTGAATTTGAAGAACATTAAAACCTGCATTAATTTAAGACTTCTGTCTGCATGTAATAAGGGCATTTTCAGTCTATTAAATTTATAGCGAGAAATGGAGGGCTTTAGAATTAAATCATAAATTATCAATGACTTGCAAGGCAACTGAAATTTATTTAAAATACCAGGCTGAATAAATGACACATGAAGAAGCTTCATAAATAATGTCTGAGCGATAATTTCAAGTGAATTAATATTGTATTGTCAAGTATAAAAAACAGCACATAAAAGAGAACAGTGATCCGGCGCACATGCAATATTAATATATACGTACAGTATGTGTATATACTAATAAAAAGATACTAGCCTGCTAAGGAATATTTTAAAATACTAAGCTTAGAAAATTGTCTGATAATTTACATTCTTGATACATGCAACAATATTTAGTCAGAATGAAGTGCAGCTGAGCAAGAACCTCAATGGAACAGCTGAGGCAAAATGACTGAGACTATGTTCCCATGGCAGGTCTTGATGCTCAGTTCTGATTATTTTGACAAAATCAGATTTTTTTTTTTTTTTTTTTGCATGGTGACTCTTTATGAAAAGACTTTAGTGAAGAAAAATGAATAGTAATCTAAAACCAGCTCTGACTAACAATAAACTAAGACCTAGGTATTAATTTACTATTTATCTTGATAAATTCATTACTACAATTTTTGGTCACACTTTTTAACTGATATTTTTAAAACGCTCACTGTGACCAGTGTGTCCACTTGTTTATGTTTATGTTTTACACATTTAGAAAAACTCTCAGCCCTGTGAAAGTTAAAATAAACCAAACATTTTTAGACAATTATTTGTCAAGGGTTAAAGCTGTCAGACATGCTTAAGCTTAGACTTATTACTCCACTGCATATTGTAAAGTATAGTAATAATTACTATCATGACAAATACATCTCCATTTGTAGGGCACTCTCTCTCCTTACATTTCTAGCTTTAACTGCTCTTGTCATTGCCAGTCCTTATGTTTTTCCTGTTATACTCAATTCAATTCTTTTTTCTCTCTCCATTACTCAACAGTCATTTTTCCATTAGATGTTGGTAAAATGCTTCACCAATTACTTGATCAATAAAGATTTTTTTTAAATAATCAGGTTGATGTTTTTGCTGCTTTGGTTATTGGTATTTGCCATAATGACTACTAAACTTAATGAAATCTGCACACAAAAAAATCTCTAACTTTTTTTGCTTATAGTTGCAGAATTTGGTCAACGCAAACATTCAAACTTAGCAAGATTGAGCATTGCATCAGAAGGTTATCATGCATAGAAACAACTTCGGGCTCAGTAGAGACAAATGAGCACTGTCAGCATGTCTGGATGGAAAATTATTGAAACTTGTCTCAAACTTATAAATTTAAGAAATTGCTTAGATTTGCAAACTTGTGAGATGGCCCTCTTTATCATCATGCTCACTATCCATGCTGAATGCATTTACAAACATTATCTGCGTGCCATAACATTTTGACTAAAACGGCCCTGAGGTTGACAGAAGAAGGTAGCAAGATACTTCTTCATTCCCAAGAGTGGCGTAGAGCCATTCAAGCAGAACTATGACTATCTGCTCATGATGGAGCTTTTCCTGTGATTTACAGTTGTTTGCGGTCATCCATCATGCAGCAAGCTGTAGTGTAGACTGGAACTGCATCTATCCAAACAGACTGAACAAACTCGTTCATCACTTTAGTAAGGGAGGATGCTTTATGCCTCCAGTGAAGGTCAACTCCAGGTAGGTGGCTCTCTGTTTAAAATAAAGCTCAATGCTACTTTGACAACACCAGACACACAAGTATCATGAGTTATTTCAGGAGGTTGGGAAAGAAAATGGACTACACTACTGTAGGGATAGAATAATGATAATTACCTAGCCAGGTTCTACATTACCATCAGTTATAATGACTACATGTCCATACAGTTGACAGCTTCTTGGGACAGAAAGAGGAAGACAAGATAAAGGAGCAGACTAGCCTTTTATAGCCAGAAAACCCTAAAACATAAAATAACCAGAGCTAACTTTTTCATTGTTTTGGAGAGGTACAAATAATTTTAACATAATAGGCCTTCAAGTTTTGCCCTCAAAACCAAACCCACATTTAGTGATGACATTTTTTTTTTTTTACAAAAAAATACCTTTCATGCAGGAATATGTCAAATGTATTATAAAACATGATCAAGAAGTATTTTTTTTCTTCAAAGACCACTCATGAAGAACGAAGATGAACTCCGTCTAAGTAATTCTTATCTTTCTCTTTCTAAACCAATTAAAAGAGTGTTTCACTAATGCCTCTGACTGAATGCATATAAATATTTTAACTTCTATAACATTCACCAAACGTGTACTGTAGACTAAGAGAACATCTTAGGGCACAGGTGTCAAACTCCAGTCCTCGAGGGCCGCTGTCCTGCAGTTTTTAGATGTGCCACAGGTACAAAACAGTGGAATGAAATGGCTTAATTACCTCCTCCTTGTGTAGATCAGTTCTCCAGAGCCTTAATGACCTAATTATTCTATTCAGGTGTGGTGCAGCAGAGGCTCATCTAAAAGTTGCAGGACACCGGCCCTCGAGGACTGGAGTTTGACACCCCTGTCTTAGGGCATCCAGCAAATAGGGAATCGAACCAGCGACAGCTGTGTTTCAATGTAGTGACTTCTTTGCTACTTTCAGATGTGCGATTGTCTATTTTTTGGACTTGCTTTCTTTCTGAATGTTTTTGACTGAGACTACATACTAACCCAGTCCCTCTTTCAGTGTGATTTTCTTATGTTAGATATCTATTTTTTTGCATATATTTTGATTTTGGACATTGAAATGAACAAAAGTATTGTGAGCTACAGACCACAATGTAATTGAAAAGGAAAGGCTGTGAAAAAAAGTAATATATGCCCTTTAATGCTTCTGCTTCCACTCCTTTCATCTCTCCACCACTACCACTCCAAAGTGCTTAGGGCGATGCCAATCCCCATTTCAATAAGGCAACAGCTTCACACACAAGAGAGGATCAGACCACGAGCAAATGAAGATGGACTGAAGTCAATATTTATCTGCATATTTAAAATGGAATTTGCTCTTCTTCTCCCTTATAAGTAAAGATTCTTTATCAGACCAAACCACATTCCAATAGCACAAGAACGGTTTTATGGGTAAACTGTTTTATAGGCATGTAGTTAAATTTAATGTAGATCATGTTTTATTTGTCCAATAAATAGTAGATGAGAAGGGTGGAGGCATATCATGATGAGAAACATTTTGAAAAGGTTGAACAAACCTAAATGACAACAGAAACAACCCTGCAGGTATTCTGGCAAGAAGCAGATATCAGGTCTGCTCAAAGTTTGCCCGTCTCAGAGTTATTAACATGTTCACTAAAGCTTACACACCTATGTTTCTCTGACACTTTTGTCACCTACTAAAATTAAGGCTGCAGGTGCATCAATCAAAGCAGCAGCAGGAACTCAGTCAAAACAATGTAAGCTCTATCTTTTAAAGACACATTTATTGCCCGGGGTTTCATTGAGAAATTTGTAAAACCAACGAAGGAGTGTTTTCAGAGAAAAATCAGCAGCGGTCAAAGTGAAAATGTCTTCTGCCTCAGTGTTTAGATGCATGAAATTCTGAATGCAGCTCTTAACAAAAAGTGTCCTAAAGTCTTTGTGGATTTTTACCACAAATGTTTCTGGCAAGCAAACC
Organism: Xiphophorus hellerii; assembly: GCF_003331165.1. NCBI lineage: Eukaryota > Metazoa > Chordata > Actinopteri > Cyprinodontiformes > Poeciliidae > Xiphophorus > Xiphophorus hellerii. The sequence goes on from NC_045683.1 coordinate 12,535,198, forward strand.
AGAAGAAAAACTTGCCCCAGAATTTTCTTTGTGTCACATGGGGCAGTATTCAGAATGTTAGCGTGTCAGACTTTTCTTATTCTGTAAATTTGCTCTTAGTGTTCACTGTGTTTTTAGATTTAATTTTTGTGTAAAGCTGGGTGCTTTGATTTGTCTGATACCTGAATTTTCCCACTTAGTGAGAGCAAAGGTCCTTTTCTTTTCTATCTGCTGTACAGTGCAGCAGATACTATACAGCAAGGATTTTTTATTCCTTATGACAAGGGAAAAAAACAGATACAGTAAGGGTGAATGACCTGTTGAATAAGTAGGCACACAAATGGATATTTATACTAATTTCACCATTCAGCTATTATTGCCAAGAGTCTTTTAGCATGTCACATATTGAATTGATATTTACACAGTCTAACTTTTCTAAGTTTTCTGAATCTTTTTGACTGAGACTACCTACTAAACCAGACCCTCTTTCAGGGTGATTTTCTGCTAAAAAAAATAAATAAATAAATAAATAAAACAGAACTCTGGGTGGACCATTCCAAAATTTTAATTTCCCTCTCATTTAGTCATCCAGCTGTTGATTTGGATCTTGGTATGGTCTCATGAGGAGACTTCACCTCCAGCATTGCAGAATCTTTTAATCAATTTTGAAGAAATTTACAATATTCATAATTTCCCTGCTACTATTAAAAATGTTAGCATAACAACTCATACTCTTTATCCCTGCGTTTTAAAACTGTTTTCAGTTAAACCAGATTATAAATATTTTCAGCTAATAAATCAGCTAGTGAGGTTCTACTGTTGGCGTCTGATGCTTTTTGGATTGAGGTTAGAAGTAAAATGACTTTCATTTAGTTTATAAACCTGACCAGATGATTTTATGATTTTATCTTGAACTTGCAGAGCCCCAAAAGAGTCTACATATTTTTACCATTATAGAACATAAAGATCATCGTTCTCCAACTGAGACTTGTTGACCCTAAAATGCAACTTGTTGCTGCAGTTTTCAGATTTGTTATGGTGGAGTATTTTATGTTATGTGTAGCAAAAGGCCATAATTTCCAGCTTGAGTTATTTTAAAGACGAAACTACCTCTTACTTTTTCTGTTTCTTAACTAAAGAAAATAAAATCCATTATTTTTGAAAACAAATGAGCGCTGACCTCACAGACAAACTTCTAAGAAGACCCAACTGGCTGCTGGAGAAGAACAGATTTTAAAGAAAAAGGTAATCACCTTATGAAATGATGGAAAAACATCTGTGCCAGCTGCTTGTATTCATTACCTGAGAACAGCTTTGCTTTATCTTAACATTAATAAAGCTGGCGTCTCTAAGTTGTCTGGAGCTGTCAGTCTGGCAATTTTGTTTGAATCCTCAAATAGAACAAAAGATTATTGTCTTAAGAAACTCCCAAGAGAGAAACAATACATTTATAGGACACAGCCAAAAATGCCAGTCCAACCTAATTTGATTGAGTGAGTCATCTCTAATCCAGGGATGATGTGTGCTTATGTAAACTGATTAGTGCAGGCTTTTGAACAATACAAACTAATAGAAATGATACAGTATCTCAACACTGACAAAATACAACACAATATAGCTTATATATATATATATATATATAAAAAACCACAGGTATATAGAGGGACACATGCATTTTTTTCATAATAATCAAAGGCATTCAAGTTATAACTTTAAGGTTATACTGTATCAAGTTGAAAGCAAATTACTTTGTGCAACAAAAGATGAGGAAAAATAATGTTTGTCAAACCTTTTGCTCATTTAAGTTGCAGTCAAATCTAAGTTCTTTTGGTAGAATACTAAGGGAAATTTAAAGCAGACTCTGTAATTCACATGTGGTCCACAGAGTCTGCAGCACACAGTGTCAAGTGGATTTTTCCTCCTAGCATTCGCACTACTGCTTCCTGCTGCAACCCACATGCTGTGCAGATTTGACCATAACAACATATTAGACATTCCAGGTTCAGGATTTGAGTGTATTTGTGCCTGTGAGTGGGTGCGTATGGATTTGAGCCTCGGTTTTCTGTAGGTACACTTAATTTAAAGCATGACAAATAATTATTTCCACACCAGCGAAGCATGATGATGGAAAATTTCACTTCCTGTACCTCAAAATAACCACAGTTAAATACCAATATCAGTTTGCATACCGGGTCTGGATGGGTTTTACACACATATAAAGGAAAGACCATGTAAGGCATTCCCACAATGCTTGAGCTACCTTTAATTTTTGGGAGTCTGGGGGTTTGGTCTAGACAATCATTATCTTAAAAATACATTTGACTTTGCAATATTCAATATTGCAATTTGAATATTTGTATTTTCTCAGGCAGCTTTAGTCTCTAACCCCCACAAATGCTGTAAACTTAAAATCTAAATTATTAAGTTAAGAGACAAATACCTTTTTTTTTTTTACCTAGCAGTAGTTTTACTTGAACAGCTTTTTCCCCCCAGCAATAACAAGAACGCTCTTTTGAAAACGGACTGACCAATCTTCTGCAAGGGACTGCCGAACTGTCCACCTATCACCCGATGACCGCTGACGATAGGGACCAGACTCCTTCAGGGGGGGTTATCCACTGGATGGGTGGATCTGAAAATTCAGCTGTGAAAATAAGTAAATAAATGAAAAGCAGAAGAAACCCATAAGTGGGCAAATACATTTTCACAGCGCAGTACATGTGAGGCCAGTGTGCATTAGGCACCATCACCAAGAAAATACGAGTTGGGACACGAGCCGACTGCTGGGTTGGGGGTTTTATGTGATTGAAGTTAAAAGAAAAAATAATAAAATGTTTTAGGGTATTTGTAGCCTGATTTATATCCTTATGTGAGCTAAAGTTGATGCAGAAGGTCAATAAAAATACTGAATTACTCAAGTTTTTAGCAGTCAAACAAAACAGAGCAAAATCAAACCATTAAAACTATTAAAAACCATTGGGTTTTGTTTACGAGTCTGTTCTGACAGAAGAAGAGCTGCAGCTGCCAAGCTGCTCATTGTTATGTATTTCATATCTTGTGACAACTTTCATCAAAGCACTCAAGCTCTTAATGTATTCACTTCTGAGATTGCCTCCCCTGTTATCTCAGCCCTGCTCTTCTTCCTCCGCTGGAATCTTATCCCACAATCACACAGAACTGCGAATGAACTCCACACTAGCAACTTTCTTCGCCTTCTAACCTCACTTTGAAGCATACTGTCGAATCATTTTAGGGTTGTTGTTTTTTTTGTTGTTGATGTTCAACGAGCCAGCAACAAAAAAGGACGATAGAGGAAGTCCAAAGTGTGATGAGGAAGTCTTTCATTTATTATAATCAGAAAAATAACTTTAAATTGTTAATTTTGTTGGATAAATATCCAAGCTGACTGGATTTCAGTTCCTAACGTAGATCTCTGTAGGAAGCTCCCACTGAAATGATTATCTACACGTCATGCATAATTTGCAGCAGGTGGGTGGCCAGGGGTGTGTGAAGAATTAACAGTGCTGCCATCAAAAGGCCTGACAATAAAAGACAGTTGAGGAGAGGGACAGGAAGAAAGACAATCAAAGGTGGGCGAGGGAGAGAGAGGTATGAAGAATAGAGGAAAAGGCCCATTAGTATGCAACCAGTAAAACACGCATGCTCGCACATATGCAAAGATGATTGATTAGAAGCAAGTGAATTAGAAAGTTTCAAAAGAATGTTTAGAAACAGTTTTCTTCTTGATTTGTGACAACAAACTAGATGCTATAAGTGCCACTTTACCAGCAAGTTTTATTTACAGCATCAACTGTGGTGAATATGCATATAGCATTTTCAATACTAGTGAACAAATGCCACAAAGGGCAGTCTGCAATGATTACAGAACAAATTGTAAAACATATCAAATATATCAGCATCACTACCAAACCTTATGTTCCTTTTGTTTGGATTCTTTGTTGTGTTTCCTCAACCTTACTATTTATTATTTAAAAATTCCCACAATTCCCATGACATATTGTTGCGTCACAACTGAATATGATGCAAAATGGTACAGAGTACACCCATAATACATCAGATAGGACACCATGCTATAATGTCAACAAGACTGTTATGTGTAAAATAACAATCACATTTATTATCAGAAATCTAAATCATAGTTCCTCGCACTTCATGTTTTAAGGGTTCAAAGTTGATGTCTTGATAAGGTCAAAAGGTCTGAAATAACTAGTGATGAGCAAATCTTTTAAAGCTGCAGTAGTTTATCTACATTAAATACTGCTTTTACATAATGTATTTTCCTAGTGATGAAATTATATTGTTTTAAAATAAGCACAAAATCTTTGATTAAAACTACTTTTTCTGCACATATTCACTATAAAACAAGTAGGAGAATACAAGAATCAAACATTATTTATAAACGGTAGTTGGGACATCAGAAAGCATCATGTTGGTAGCATTCCACATTGCATCTGATCCCTGTGACCTCGCACACAAGTGGTGAGTCCATGGGAAGGGAGACCCATGTTTCCTCTTTGAGCTGTGCCTGGCCGGCCTCCATGTGATAAAGCCCAGCTACAAGGCGCTCACTATCATTCCTCAAGTGTCTGTGGAGAGGGACGTCTGGATCCATCAGTTTAGGCTGCTGCCTCCACTACCCAAACCCAAATAAAGCGGGCAGGCAGGTGGATGATATGGGCAGATTACTAATCTGGATAGTTCCAAGCTATCGGAACGCTATGTTCCATGTTACTGCAAATAGAGTCTGCTTATCAAGGGAAGTGTTGGAGGGTTAAAAAAAATACAAATTTCAGGATGATTCAAAGAGAGAAACTAAATTTTCAGAGAATGATAATAAAAACGTACAAGCTGATGCGCTTATATTGAGAACCTGGATGTTATTCTTCTATTTCATGAATAAAAGTCAGAGAACTCAGGCCTGCAACAGCTGCTACATAGGCAAATTGTATCGACAACTCACGGCAGGCATTACCTGCAAAGGTAGGTGAGTGCAAGAATATGAAACAGTGCAATACATTTACTGAATCACTTGGAGAAATTAACTTTGGGCTCAGAGAAACCAATGGTTAAACTGTCAAAGCAAACTTACACTCTGTAAACCAGATCCACCGATAAAGTAGATGTGAGCAACACTCGCTGTTGCTGAAAAATTGAAATGAAAATGTACCTTCATGATTCAGAAATAATGAGTCTGGGGGTTATTCTGCATAGGAATAAACAAGGGCAAACAATGATGAACAGGTATGTTTGGCCTCAACAAACGAAGGACACGGCACACCCAGGACAATTATTATGTTGAAGGAAAATGGGGGAAATAGAGGAGCTCTTCAAGTTGTTTTCAACAGTAAATGCAAAATTGAGATATTTAAACAGCATAATGTTTAAATGTACTGATAGTACATATGTACTAATTTTATCTTTGAGTGCCTTTATAGTTGGAGAAACACTTGTGTCCTATTTCTAATTTGTAATGTACAAAACGGCATAAAATTCAGATTTATTTGCACTACATTGCATAGAAAATAAGCCAGGGGGATCAGATCAATGTCAGATTTTGATTTAGATAACATATTACATCATAGAAACTATGCCAAAAAGAGTTGTGAGGCTTTAAAATATGGAAGGTTAGATTATAACATTGGTGGATGGCGTGATAAAAATGACAAAGAGTAAAAAGTGTTAGAGGCTGTGAAAGACTTGAGACTGGATGAATGTTCTGTTTCCAGAAAAACCATGACTGAAAGCATACGAAAAGAGCTACTTTAGCAAAGGTTAAGGGGTAGAAATGAAAATTTCCCTGAAAGACACACAGCTGTACATGCCAACTGTAGTTGCAGTGAAAGCTGATTCTATTAAATTTTGATTTATTATGGGCAAATGCACACCACAAAATATTTATATGTAAAAAAAAAATACTAAAAAGACCCATTAATCCTTCATGCTGTTCTATCAGATGGACAGTAATCCTAAAAATAAAAAAAAGTACATAAAAGCTTGTGAACATAACATGACAAAATTTGAACATTTGCTGTAAATACTTATGCAGAGCACGGCTTATGCATGATGAGATCAAATAGGACCCGAACAAACCTTGCCAACTTTGTCAAACAAGCACAAACTTTAAAGAAATATGAGAAACATTAATTTCCACTGGGTTAAGGAGAATTCAGACTGTCAACATAACAACCAAAATCTTGAGCAAGAAAAAAATCTAAATCAAGGTTGCCTCTGTCCTCAAGTAGTCCTCAAGACCTACAATCCTGCAACTTTTAGATGAATTAACAGTTGTAGGATGGTAGCTCTCGAGAATTAGACTTGGGCAACCTTAATGTAAATTTTTATGGAAGCTGCAGGTGTTTGATGGATTAAACTTAGACAGTAGAGGCTAAGTTTTTGCAATGTACATCTCTATAAAGCTTTAAATTCTATAAAATAATTCAGAGGTGATCAAGCAAATCCTATGATATTCAAGTGATATTCGGCAGAGATGTGCTCACTCCTCATCCCTGCAACGACTGAAAGGTGCCAACCCTATACAAAAGGAGTAAGGTAATCCACTGTTCATAACAGCATGATAATGTCCAACAATTTACCATGAAGCAAATACTTTTAAGTGTAACGACATTTCCACTGCATGACATTTATATCAATGAAGCCTTGCTATCATGGGAAAATGCTGTTGCAGATTAAATCCTTGTAAATCCTGTGTAATGGGAAATGGAAACCAGAGGCAATCAGGTAATCCAAAAAGGCGTGTGGACCTCCAGGGCACCCATAAAACACTTGTTGTAGGACATGTGGGAGTTGAATGGAGTCAGACAGTCTTAAGAGCATTTTTTTAACTTTACAGAGGAGATTATAAGGTTGTCTCTCATAGGAAAACTAGAGGTGACTCTAATCCATGCAAAACAGGAATTGTGACACTTCTACCATGCTGAAACGTGCACCTTTACAGGGAAATTCATGCATAAAATTCAAATATGCAGCCTAATAATACCCTTCGCAGAAAGGAAGAATAATGTCACCAATATTAATCAGCCACCAGCAGGGAGAGACAGAGAATGAGGAAGGATAGGGGAGTGAAAATAGGGGAGATGGGAAACAGAAGGACAAGGTAAGCCCATATGTGCAGGCGCGATGGTTATTTCACACTCTAATTTCTATTCTCTCTGATCTAACACCACAGATCCAGGTACTCTGTCAAACATCTGTCAGGCAGCTGACAGCCTGATTATCACCATGAATTTGCATCAAACAGAAACACTGTCATTATGTTCACCACACCACACTTAAACCTGCAGCCTATTAGGTGTTGTGAAATTAACCAGTGCAAATGATTCCCATGAGAATCCAGTGATAGCTATTGTTGCTAAAAACAGTCTATGTTTGTTTATGTATTGATGGGACCCAAACGCAGACAAAGACAGGCAGGAGATTTTAATGAAAAAAAAAATCTTAAAACAAAGGCTTACAAAAATTCTAGAAAACACGGGTAGACAAACCAGAATGCATAATGTTACAAGAGGATCAAGGAGTGAATGAAGGCGAGGTAGTTAAATGCTGAATGCTGGGACAATGTACTGATGCTAATTAGAAAACAAGGTGCAGCTGGGAGGGGGAAGCAGAGGGCAAGCTGAGGGAGATAAAGAGATATGGCACAAGGGAGCAAGGAGGAATGACGCTAACAAGGAAAAAGGAAATATAAATCCAACAGTAATCAAGAACAACTAAACACAGGAATAAATCAACATATCTAACTTAAATAATAAGAACAGATTGTCTTAAATTAAACAGAAAAAGGCTGATCGAAACAAAACAAAGAATAACCAAGGCACTGTTGCTCTGTCCATCTAATCAGTGTGTGGAAAATTTCATTGTAGGCCTTCAAGCTAGCACTGAGAGCAATTGAAAAGGTGATTGTTTAAAAAAAGCAGTTCCACTGCTAAATCATTTTGTTAACATAGGCGTGTTGTATGGATTCTGAAGGCCCTGGGCAGATTAGACTGCCTCTGGCAGCACATAGAGGCTGAAATCTGATTGGCTGAAACATACTCAACACAGATATGTATGGGAAGTGGGATGACCAAAAGAAAGGTTGTTAAAAAAGAGTGTAGACTATAGGAAGTAAATTAATAATATTTAATTGGACAAACATTATAAGGTTGTAATTATATGTTAGGGATTTCTGACCCTGTAGAGAATGCCTGGCAGACTCTGACAGCTTGCCATTGATATACAGTATGTACCCTCACAAAAGAAACCAGAGAGAAAGATCATTACAAGCCCTCATGCAAACTAGACATTAATTGAATTGAAGTCTGGACTTTTACAACAGTTTTGAGCCATTTTTTGTTGAGATAAGATATTAGACTTCTCCAACATACAAAGTTTCTCAGTTACAGCAGCACAGCAGCTAACTAAGGCAGATAATCCCCATGCTGACCTACTTGCTTCTGTACTCAAAAACAGTGAGAACACCCCTGAGGATTAGTTCAATGCAGCATGAAAAAGGCTCTGGAGAAAGCTTAAGATGATAAGAATTTCACAGCTTTTGTCTGAGATTTTGACTCCCATCTGTAACAGTTTGGAGATTTTACAACTTAATTACAGTGCAAGAGATGTCCTAATAACTGTCAGTTTTACTGCTTTGTGACACTTTAAAGGCCAAGTCACAGAAGAATGCTGGGTTTATCATTTTCTTAAAGAAACTTGTTTTGAATAAAGCCAAAAGAATAATATAAGAAACTTAGAAACATGACTTTAAAAAAAATTTAAAAATAAAGAATGTGAAGAAAAAGTAGACAGTCGGGGAGAAACTGCTACATAAGTCTTGGGGTAAAGTCCAAATTGGGCAGCTCGGACAGGCACATGGCCATGAGTCTGTGTGTGCCCAATCAACACACTCAGCCACGAAATTAACAAATAGAATTTCAGAAGAATTTAAGGCATAAACACCAAGGGAGAAGTGAATTGAGATGGAGTGACATCTGCACACAACCTCAAGGGAAACTCTCCTGCCACTGTAATTATATCCCTGTTATACTGCTGCTGAGCTTTGCTGTCAATATCTCTATTCAAACATAGACCGTATTTGGACAAAGTTTATTTAGAGACAAGTAATGTACTGCCTGCTTGGTTGCAGTGATAAAAAATATTGAATGAGCTTTTTTGCCTTTGATCAATCTGAGTGATAATAAAATGATTGTTGCACAAATTATCCATTTGCTACAGGTTGACACAATTCAGCCGACCATGCAATGTGAAAGTTTTCATTTCCTGTCAGCTGCCTCAAATTTGATTACATTATACAAACTTTAGTGTGCTTTAGTGTGAAAATTAGCATGTCGTTCTTGACTGGAAGGAAATTTATGCACTGTTTTCCAACATTTTATGCAAGTAAAGACCTGAAAAGAATAGAATGCATTTCATGCTCATCCTCCCTGGCTCAATAAGTTTTAGAAAAACCCTTCTCCAATTACAGCTGCAAGTCTAATTGGGTTTATCTTTACCAACTTTGAACATAAGAAACTGAAACCCTTACCAATATTTATTTGCAAAATAGCTCAAGTTCAGTCAGATTCCACCCAAGTTTATCTTTTGTAACCAGTTTTTAGCTTCATCATATTTCCCATCAACTCTAACCAACTTCAATTCAACTAAAGAAAGACATCCTGACAACATGATGCTGCCACCACCATGTGTCAACTTGGGAATAGATGATATTTAAAGTTAGTTTTCCACCTTATATCGCCTTTTCATGCAGTCTCTGACCAAAATACCTTCCTCTATGTATTTGATGTGTCCCTTAACTAGATAAAAATGCACACCACCCCTTTCTGGTTTTTTTTTGTTGCTTTATGTAGCTCTTTACAGCAGCTCATAAGTCCTAAAATATGAGATCACTTCCCTTTAAAAAGAGACCCCTCCCCACACACACACTCACCACTGTACTTCTATACAAACTGAAGACTTCGCATGGAGTTCCAATCATTTTAATAACTGCACTTATGCCTAACCTAGACATTTTCCCACATCCTAACCTGTTCTAGTCTATTCCTAATCCTAACTGTAACCAAAACTGAATTAATCTAAATCTAACTAATAGAGTGCCGTAGAACTGAAAAAACAAATGGCCTCCCTTTGTTGATAAATATTATGAAAGTAGGTCCTGTATATACAGTATATGCAAGCACACACACGACCAGACCAAAACAGTTTTCTCTACCTTTTTTATTCTTTATTGGCATTGCTCCGAGTGCCATTAAACACTGGAAAACTGATAAGAGGATATTTTAATTTTAAAACTCTGCTGACAGGGGGCTTTTCTATTCTTATCTATTTTCCGTTATGGTTACCTCTTATATCAGTGATTATTTTCCAGACATTTCAGAGATTAGCTCAGATTTAGTTTATAGCATTCTTCTCCTCTCCTGGAATTCGATCTGTTTATGCCATTATGTCCTAGGACAATAAGATCACATTGACAGGTCTGGAACAACAGGAATACATTTGGAGCACTCAGCCTATCAGTTTCTGGTTTCAAGTCACAGGTTTAGATATATGTAGGTAAAGGCCAAGTTCTCCATGTTTAATGTCAAATGCTGCATCAATAGGCAAGGTTAATCTTTATACTAGAAGCCTTTTACTCTGCTTCAGTGGCTCAAATAAAAGAGATGTAGTTTTCTAATGACATCTCACTTTTTTCTCATAAATGAATGTGAATGATCCTCAAAACACATTTCTGCAAATCTCCTTCCTGCATAATATGCACAATGTCTGTGTGATTCTGCATGTTTAATGCGGTCTGATAACGCAGTCATTGGATATGGTATTATTAATGGGAATGTAAAGATTAATAGGTCCGGAAACATTAGCTTGGTAGCAGTACTGAACACAAATCTTTTTGGAATTAAGAGGCAAATAATGACTCATGTTAAACGACTTAAAGTTAAACAACTAAACACCACATTTGTAAAACAACTGAACTCTGAGCATGTTTCTAGTATAATGAAATGCTTAAAGCTGTTTTACATATTCAGACGCACTGATAGATCTGTTAACATCACTGAGCTCAGTGTCTTGCCTAAGGACATTTAAGAACCTGGAATGAAATGCATAAATTCACGTTCAGACAACTTATCCTCCACATTTAGTCACAACCACTTCAAAAATAAAAATATTGAAAACATAAAATTGAAAAGCTTTAAAATATTGACATAAATAATTAGACACCTAAAGAGTAAATAATAAAATGAAACAAATAAAGCATGAACGCAACAAGAGAAATAAAAAAGATCAAACAAATGATAAATTTTCCATTTTCTCCACCATTCAAAAATAAAGAGAAAACCCTTATTGATCTCAAAAAACTAAATGTTGTGACTACAACCACTGCAAAATATTGACTGGAAGACCAAAAGCTATTCAATTCAATTTACAAAATTTAAACTTTCGCCATACCTTTTGTCACTTTATAACCATAGACAAAGTACGTGTTTTGGAGAGGAGGAGAGTATGTGCCTGTCAAACACAAAGTGGCACACAATGGTCAAGAGGAAGAAGATAATATACTGTTTTCAAAATGTCATATTAATAAAGTCTGAAAAGCATTATGCATTTGCATTAAGTTCCCTTTCCCATTGATGCCCCTAAATATGATTCAGTACTACCAATGACCTTCAGAATTTTCCACTTTACTAAACAATGTGTGTAATGTGAGATACAGCTGTTCTGTTAAGATATTGAAAGTTTGCAAGAGAACATTAGACAAGACAGGAACACAGCAGAAAGGTCAGGGATAAAGTTGTAGAGACGCATAAAGCAGGGCTAGGATGTAAAGCAATATGCCAAGGTTTGAACGTGTCACAGAGCACCGTTCAATTCATCATCTGACAATAGAAAGAGAATTACTTAACCTGCAAACCCTGCCAAGACATAACCGTCCATCTAAATGTGTATAGCAGGCAAGGAAACATTGGTCAGAGTCAAGAGCCACATGGTAACTGTAGAGAAGCTGCTGAGACCAAGAGCTCAAGATGGATGTGTGGACAGTACATTTGTTAGTTGTGCACTGAACAAATCTGACCTTTATGGAGGAGTAACGAAACAATAAAATTTTTAAAAGAAATCTATTTAATGTTCCCTCTGCAGTTCACTACAAGTCATGTAAGGGACACAGCATGAATGGAGTCACTCTGGACAGATGAGACCAGCATAATGTTTTTACGCAAACTTGCAAAAGGTTAAGTCGGATGGAAAACTAACACTGCAGATCAACCTGTAGTCAAAGCTCTAGATCCAACTGAGAATCTGAGGCAAGACTTTAAACTTATTTTTAGAGGCTCACTCCATCTAATCTGTAGGGACAGAAGTTTACTAGCAGGTGCACACCCTTAAAGACTGGCAGCTGTATTAGCAGCAAGAAGATGGTCCTACAGAGTATTTACTCAGGCGGCATAAAACTGCACGCCACACTTTCCAGATTTTTAGTTGTAAAATATATATAAAACTCTGTATCATTTCCTTTCACCTCACAACTTGGTTTGCCACAAATCACAATATGATATAAATTAAGTGCCAGGTTGTAATGTGACAAAATGTGGGAAAGCCAAAGCTCAGGTATTCACAAAGCACCGCAAATGCACATTTACCATCACAAATTTATGTTCAAACTTTTTTCTCAGCTTCAGAAGGTTCATACTTTTTCTGTTAGCAGAACAGCAGTCATTCACCATTAGTAAGTAAGAAGTAATAATTCTACAAATGGTCAGCAAAAAAATTATACATAACTGGTAACAAGAAAGTAAAATATACAACAAATACAACAAAACAACGTAAGAATCAAAATAAGTGAAACTGATGCCCAACATCTGTTTGAACAGCCAAACAATGCCCAAATGTACAAATTTTAATTCAGTCTTGTACCTACAACTTCCAGAATTTTTCATTATATTGATAGCAAGTACAATCAAAAGTGTAAGATAGCTACTTGCAACAAGCAGTGTAGAAGAATATGCTGTTTCATGAGTATTTTAAAAGAGGGTGAGTTAAGTTACTCGTTATGCTGGTCACTTCTGTAAAACTCACAGCCATATAAGGCCGTTCAATTAGCAGATCAGCTCCAAAACACTCAGAGACCCCTTTCCGCTCTCAGGTGACAAACATGAGCATTTCTCAACACAAACATCAAGACACATGACCACATGAGGACTCATCATTATCAGTGGTGTTCAAGAAAGTGGGGACACAGAACTAGTGCAGCTGTCTAGGACTTCAGGTTTTAATAACAGGCTTCTAAAAGCAGACAGGATCTGCCACTTCTAATCTGGATCAATGCACAGACAACAAGACACTCTCCCACACACTGTCACTGACACTTCCTTGCTTCTAGATGCCACAGACAATCAAAATGACACAATCAGGTAACTGCTAAAGCACAGCCCAGGAAAGTTCATATATATATATATATATATATATATATATATATATATATATATATATATATATATAAAAGTCTGAAAAACATTTGGCACACAGTCTTGGTGAAGAATATTGTCTGTACAGCCTAAAGTTTTACATGAGTTCTTAAGATGAACTCCCCATTTTTAAAGATGAATTTTGTATTTGAAAATTAGGAAAATAACTCTAAATGACAGGTTTCAAATACGTAGTCAGGAGCCTGCTGAGTTTTAAACGCAAATAAACGCTCATAATCTGAGTGAAAGTGAGGAAAACTCCTTCTCTGTGATTGGAGAGGCTTAAGATAGAAAGAAATATGATTAATATTTAAAGTGATTGGTGCAAAGAGTGGATCTAAAAGCTATTAAACCCTGGGGCATACTTAGTTTTTCAGTCACAGCTACTAGGTTTTCTACTTCTTTTGCCCTCCACTTGTCCTACATAATATGAAGTCATGAAGAGATGTGAGGAGTGGGCCAAAAATGAGTGACAAAGCACATAAGTTTAAGAAGAAAAACTATGAACAGCCTTCAGAAAGAATGAAGATCTACTGATCGAGAGCATTTTGAAAAATTATGTCAAAGTCTGAGGCCTTCAGAAGCAAAGTATATCGAATTTGGGAGTGGAATAAAACATTTTTGAGCAGAACTGTATAAAAATAAGTGAAAATGTATCTGCATGACCTTGGGAGACACATGGAAAAACAAATATGAACAAAAGGGGGATAAATGAATTATCAAGTCCCAAAGTTTGGGACAGAGCAACATGCCGCTTCTTAATTATGTAATCTTGGCAGAACGTAATCCAATAAAGAATGCAAATCATTGATTAGCACTAATCCTCTCGCTCTTCTCTGTCACGCACACCAGGGAACAATTAAATTCTAAGCTCCGCAGATAGAGCACCTGTGGAAAGATGAATGAGTGGAGGCCGTCGGATTAATAGCACTGGTGAGGAAGAAAAGGCAGGTTGAGAAGCGAGCATGAGTGCAGAATTACTAATAGTCTCTTCACGCTCTATAAGCCACTAAAGTGACCACTAGCCTGAAGTACATTCATTCTCAACCAATTAAGACAAATGGGTCGATGGCGGCCACTGGTACCTCTGTGTTCTGGTTCCGTAGAAAGAAAAACACTTACAATTATTTGTAGGTAATCTTATCAGGGCAAATGTCTGAGAAGTGAACAAAGTTAATTTACTTTGCACATCCTATAGCAAAGAACTGAGCAGCAGAGCCACACCATTTAAGTGGATGAGTCTGGGAAACTATTAAAGGAACAAACCATTCAGCTTCAATCTCAGAAAATATTCCCACATGGTGCAGCATCTACTGATTTTTCCCACAAAAAACAGCACATGGAAGGAGATACATTATTACTTACATACTGGTATCTGCAAAACTTTACTTATTCTGAATTATATTTCTGATGGTATCATATCTCTGGTGATGCAGGATTTATTTTGTCAATAGTCTGTCTTAATGCTCAAATACATATTCACATTTTGCACATTTTTTAATGAAACCGCACAGTTGCACATTTCTTTGGACAATATTTTTTATAGCCAGACAGTATTTATGTTGGAATTTTGCCCTTATTGTACAATATTTTTTATACATTCTGTTTTTATGAAGTGTATATTTCTATCTTTATGTAAATCTATGTACTTTGATTACTTGTCACTTTGCAGCTGTTGCACAGAAATATTCCCACTGTGGAACAATAAAGGCCATTTCTATTCTATTCTATTAAATTTTTGCCTTTTCTGTTAAAAGCATTTTCAAACTAGACAGAAGTAGACAGAAACCAAATTGAGAAAAGTTCCCCATTTTAATGTTAAAAAAAATCTGCAATAAAATACTCATTTATACATGAGTATAAAGAAAACAAAAGCATTCTCAAAACTTTAAATGTTATTTTCTGTCCACAGAGAAGCGTAGATGAATAATTTGTGCTATTATGCGTTATAGCACCAATAAAGTTACTAGTTAGACTTTGTTGCCAATTACAAGCAAAATCAAGTTAGAGACTTAGAAATCTGAACTGAAACATAATTATCAAGCTGCCTCAAAAGTAGAGTACGCCAAAGCCAATCCAGATACTTTGAAAGCTGTGAAGTAGCACCTTAACTTTGGCAGCGAATTGGAAGCCTTCATTTGAATGAAAACTTTAATGTTGTCACTATTCCAGAAAAAAAATTTATGCCAGAGAGACAGAGTTATGAGGACAGTCATGTCTGAAACTGTAGTACGATCAGTGCAACTGCCACAATTCCAGTTCACACCAGATGGAAAAAGCAAGAAAAAAATAATCACATCCCTGGAGTCAAACAAGAAAACTTTTTTAGGCAATTTCTTTCATTTGGTATTCTTCATTAGATTTTAATGTATTCCATTGGTGCGTGAGCTGCAGAATATAGCTTTCCCAAGGCACAAGAATGCATAGAAATAATTGAGATGTTAAATTCCAAGCAATAATCTAGACAGATTTAATCATCACCATCATCCTCTGCTTTAGCTTCATTATCCACAATAGCATGCAACAGGGCTTGAGGCTCATCAGAGTTGACCTCTGGCACCAACATGTAAGCTGAAAGTCTTTGCAGCTCTCACTCTGTCTGACCATGTTCTTCATTAGTTATAGCTCTGTACAGAACGGACGGCCTGCCCATGGTGTGTCAAGCCTATCGGCCAGCAGAAACTGGAGCTAGGCACCAGCTCCACAGCATACGACGATAAGTGGGTATAGATAATGGATGGATGGAATTTAGACATGATTCTTAAAGGGGAAATTTGACAGAAAGAGAATCAATTTACTCATCCAACATACTGCTTACGAAAGCTTCCTGATTCTCTTAAACCTCTTTACTTACAGGCAATCAAGTGTCAGCCTGATGTGACATCAGTAACCCAAACACACACAATGCAATAAAAGGTGATATTCTTTGCATGCCATTTTGTGAAATGTATTTTGGTTGAAATCCATATTAGTATTTTCAGATGAAATATACTGCTGGCTAAACCAATCACTTTTTGAGTCCCCTTACTAGAGTAGTTGATGAGTTGCAGTGGTCTTGCATTTCTTGCCCTGGTTGTTCTGATGCTGGATTTTTAATAAATACCTTTTAATAATGCTCAATCAGAGATTTGGGTTATAGTTCTGACAACCAAACTACAAACTGTATTTTCTTTCAAAGTTTCCTCCCTGATGTGTCGTAAGAATTTAAGAGTTCATCGTCTAAACATCAACAATTATGGCTACAATTATGCTATATTCCATAATGTTGTTTTCTTGTTTCTCAACTCATTATTGTACCCAAGAGCACAATGATGTAAATGAGTCAGGAGCATGAGTGTAGAGTAGAACTTTGCACTGTGTTTCGAGTTTTTGCTGTTCAGTTTTTCTAATTATCCTAGTATGTTGTTTTGGTGTAATCTTACGAATGTCCTTTCTATGGCCAGGTCTCTGGTAAACTGTTAGTGAGAAGAAATATTGAGATGATCTCTCACAAGCACATTTGTCCTCACCTATTCTTTAGGTGTGCTGGAACCCCTTGTTTGTTGTTAGCTGTGATGCACTAATAACTCAACTATAAGTTTGCCAGCTCTTCATTATTCCATTTTATGTTGTCTGGCAAATTAATTTTTTGTTGTTCATAAAATGCATGGAGAAAGTTATCCTCCCACTATGTGTAGGTGCATCCACAAGGAGTGCACAGACACACAAAGATCTGATTTTTATCATACAGATATTCCTTTTCTACAGTAAAAAATGTCCCCATTCAATGGTGGGACTGCACTTCTATACAAGAAGTGGCCATACGGTGTGAAAGGTTTTATCAGGGGATCCATAAATTCTTAAACAAAAAAAACATTTGCTCTTGGCATTCGTCCTTATAGAACATGCAGGTCGGGCTTTGCAAATTGATCCCAAAGAAAACTACTCTTATTGCCATTGCCGTTTTTAAAAGACTATCAAACATTTAGTAATAATGAAACAGCCCGTACTGCATGTTGCCTTGCATTTAGACAGAAATGAAAACCATAAATCACATCTTATATTTAAATCATGCATCTTTGCGCTAGTTGTAATGACTTACCGAGGGTGTCTAATCAGCTTCCAGAGATGGCCAGTGCCAGCCTGACCACACCTCTAGCTATGTCCCTGTCCACATCAGATTGTAGGTCTATTCAAAAATAACCTTTTAAATGATGCAAGTGGTTTACTGAAATATGCTAAATATGAATATATTGTGAAGTCATGTTAGCAACATTAAAAAGAGGTTTTGTCTGAATCCTGTCAACAGAAATAGAATATAGACTAAATTGAAAAAAAAAAGTATTCACCCATCTGCTTTCATTCACATTTGCATGAGTGGCATCACATTTTGAATGGATAAGGTTAAAGACGAAACCAGCCCACCTTTTGCAGCTGTAACCGCTTCACCCTTGTGCGATAGTCTTCTACAAGACTGAATTTTTTGACCATCCTCCCAGCAGAGAACAAGAACTTCTTACGGTTCTCTGCACTAATTTTTCCCAAAGGCATTCTGTCGGGTTGCGGTTAGGACTCTGCACATGCCAGTCAAGCTTTTCCACACCAAACTTTCTCATCCATTTCTTTTTGGACCTTGCTTTGTCCACTGGCTCACAGTCATGCTGGAAAAGAAATGGCTCATTCCCAAACTGTTCCACAAAGTTGGAAGAATGTAATTCCCTAAAATGTCTCGGTTTGGTGAAGCATTAAGAATTCTTTTCACTAGAACCAAGGGGCTGAGATAAACTCCTGAAAAACAGCCGCACACCATCATTCCCTCTGCACCCAATTTCACCTTAGATGGTGTAAAGTAGCACTGAAGAAAGTGCTGTCCTCACACCAAACAAATGCAGACAGACAGACTTGATTATTTTTCCAACAGAAAATGTCCTACAGTCCAGTGGAGGTAAACTTTTGACCAGTGTATCCAACAGCATTTGAGCAAATAAAGGCATAGAAACCCATTCTATGAAGTTCTTCATACACTCTTTAAAGACATATGAAGTTTGGATCTCCAGCCATGGACTCTGCAGTAAGTTAGTGACCTCTGCACTGTTTACCCAACCAACCACCTTGTGGAGATGTTGACTAAATGCTTTCTCTTGGATGTAATACCAAGTAACAGTTTACTGTGAAATTTCCCCACTGGATGTTTTTCATACATGGTATCCTCTCAGTACAATGCTGGAATTCACTAAGTTCCTGAGAGCAATTTATTAACTACTGGTAACTAAATATTGATTGTGTTTAACTTAAATTTTTCTTCGTTATAGATTACCATTTTTAGTTTCTCACTGCAAACAGATGTGTAATTGTACAACTGTACATCTTCGATTCAGAGTCAGAACGAGAAGCAGAAGAAGTGGAGCCTCCAGCACAATGATCAACAATGCAGCACAATTTCTGAATGGTAAGTCAGCAACAAAAACGCCAAAAAACTTTTACTTATTGCCAGAAAACAGCTGTAGGTATTTATTTAAGCGCTTGGACTGTTTCGAGAAACAGTAGAGCCCCAAATGGAAGTACAAAAACATGCAAAAAGGGTATTTTGCATAATAGGTCTCCTTTAATGTTTTACATTAAACTAATTCAGTATATTTGCACCAACTGTTCTTAAACTTGATAGGTATGTCAAGGTCAGGCTGTTAATATGCTTGTAATCAAAACAATAAACAAAGCCAGACGGTAAAAAGTATTAGGTATTTGAAACATTTCCAGGTGGGTTAGTGTTTTCAGAAATGCAGATTCTAAAAATCTGAGATTGGAGAAAAGAAGTTCACAGCTGCTCTGGCTGATTACTTCATTTTATTGAAGGCTTGAGAAAGGAAAAACAGGAATATTTTCCCACAAAACCAAACCAAACATACTCCCTACTGTGTATGTGGCGTTCAAAACTTAATTATTACTAAAGTTAAAAAAAAGAACAAACAATTTAAGAACTTATGTACAGCTAAACTAGTTAAGAACTGAACAGACAAGTAAAAAAAAAAAGATCTTTCAGGTTCTAGGAATAGGAAAGGCTGAAAGCATGAGGCTGTAATTCTGACACAGTGTCAAAGGAGCTACAGCCTAATTTAAGAGCTACAAATGTAATGAAGAAAATTATTTGCTCCATAAATCCCAAAAGAATCAATATTAAATCAGGACAGAGGTTCACATTTTTTCAGTTTGGACTCTTTCCCATTTTACGACTTTTAATTTACAATAAAGCTATTTTTCTGATATAATTTATATTCACAATTTAACTGTCCCAAATTAAGCTGCATGAAGTACTGCAAAAGTCCAGTAATTTATTATCAGACATTTTGTAAACCTCTTAAGTAATTAAACTGAGGAAAGATCAAAACCAAATAGTTCTCCTTTCAGATCACATTTATCAGTTCTTCATTTCTAAATAAAACTGGTCTGTAAAAATATATCACGACAGCATGATCAGCTGGACTGTTTTCAGTGATTAGTCAAAAATTAATAAGCCAATGAATTGAGTAAACCAGATGAAATGTAAAACATGACCTACCAGTGTGTATCTGGTGCTAAGTTTCACTAAGATACAGAGAAAGAAAAAAAAAGAGAGAAAAAAAAAGTTTTTAAGCTAACTTCAGCCTTGCTCTGAGAACCTAATTGTTTGTGCTAAACGATGAAGAAAAAAAAAAAGATGTAAAACAGTTTTTGGTTATTAAAGTGCTCTGACACCATCTATTAGCAGCAGTAAGTATATACATATAAATGTGGTTCAGCACACTTAATCAACAAACTTATTTAAAAATGTATGCATTGACAGACAAAAAAACCAACAAAAAAAAAAACAATCGCTCAGTAGTAACTTCTACCTGACCTCTTATAACAAAATTAGAAAGGAAAAAAATTATCATGCAGATCATCATTCATACTTTACATACATACAAAATTACATTTCTGTTTTGCCTTTTAAGAATCGTTTCTGTAAACACTGTTTTAGATCCTTCGGGGTTTTTTTCTTTTTAAACACATATCTGCTACAATCTGCAGGTTTTTTTCCCTCCCACTGAAAACAGTCCAAGGCTTCTGTTCTGGCTCCTGCAGCTTAGTCTTGCATGTCACATTCCAACTGTTGCAATATCAACATCCATACTTTAACTTTTAACCCACCTCAAGTCAACCTGTCCCAAAGTTAAGAAACTAGAAGAATTAAATGGAAGCTCTGGTGTGGTGATGTCTACATGTGGGTGTCTTAATAGTCTTTAAACATACCTAGCCACCCATAAATAACATCGAAGGGGACAAAGAGTGGTTGACAAGGCTAGGGCTGAATATAGATAAGGCATAGTCTGGGAAGGTCTGAATCAGGAGTTCACACATTGGGTAGATGGTTAACCTTTTTAGTACTTTTTCTCCTTAAATGGTGGTAGAGCGTAGCATTTGTGTAGGAGGTTAAGGGAACATTTCATATTCAGAGGGCTTGCAGAAACTCCTGGAGCTGCCTGACAAGCTCTGTGTCCACCGTCTCCATCAGGACCCCAAAGTTCTGGTCCCCCATCATGGCTTGCTGTGCCTTCAGTTTCTCATAGACAAACTGCTGGAGAGACACGCTATGGACTGGGTCCTCCAGGGCCAACTGCAGCAGAGAGACAAAGAAAAAGAAAAAAAACAAGAAATACACAAATTAGTTTTAAACTCACATTATGTAGTAATACTTTTCTGAGATTAATATTTGGTGTTTATTTGTTGAAATCCAGAATACACAACATAAACAAATGTAATGCAATGAATCTATGAGCTCTAGGTTTTTGAACTTAATTACTGAAATAAATTCAATTTGATGGAATTCTGTTTAATTTAAATGCTTACCAGTCAAAATCACTACTAAAGGGATATTTTAATTGTGTTGCACTGTGGCTAAATTACTCAAAGGGAAAATTAAACTACATTACAAATATTTTGAACTATTTTAAAAAGATGTTAACTGTAGAAAATCATAAAATTTAAATTCCATTCCTTCATTGCAGATATGAACAAATAGGATTTTCTTTTAATGGATTAAAATCTAAATTTTATTTCGACTCCCATAGGTGTTGAAATGGAGGCTTTATGGATGCAGAGCAGGATCAAAGAGCAGAGAGAAGAGCAAAGTTCAAAACATCCCTTCCTTCGATCATAATGGGCAAGGATAAAGTCCCAGACTGCATGTCTCTGCTCAGCTGTATAACTATTCAGACAAATGGAGATTTTAAGAGGAGCAGCAAAAGCACATGAAGTGGATTAGCAGTGCAGGCCAACAACCATCCGTCCTGGGCTGTTAGCATGTCATGACAGCCATGAGACACTCATGCAGCAACTGTTTTCAGTCAGAGGCCTCATTGAATTTGTTGCAAGATGGACTGCTACCGGAGATCCTTCCTGACCATAGCATCACCATCAATAATGACTCCTTGGAGAGACGGAGTTGATGTGAACTACGGCAACATTTAATTTCCCTTTGGAATAAATAAGTTATTTTTGAATTGAACTGAATATAAATAATTCACTCTCTGCACAAAGACCCTTAATTTAGTCATTTATTATCAAAGCATCTGCAAAACAAACCATGTAGGGTTCGATTTGTTGTTCCAAGCAATCTTGCATTACAAGATCTATAAACTGACTTCTTGCTATACAACCTCTTGGTGGAACACAATACAAACAGACTGGAACAGTCCCAGACAGGTCATTTGACATAAACAAATAGATTTCTGTTTTAATGGAGAGGTTATTTACATACCTAACAATAAGCGAGTTTTAGGAAGTCTACCATGTAGCACCTGGATCAATAAAACCCAAGTCGATTTCAACAAAAAAGTGAAGTGGAAAGCAGCTCAGACATGTTGCCATTTCCAAGTCTTACATAAACATCGAACAAAGAACTTGGAAAGAAAGTGATTCAGTATATGTAGTCACAGCCATTCATCTTGCGCTGAGGAAAGCACTGGAAAAACAATCCTTGACAACAGAGTGAAAAAAAGGCCAGGCAAGTTGGATGGCTGACTAGAGCTGATACATTTCTATGGGTAAGCAAACAGTCATTTGTTTTCAGTGAAGTGAAGCCGGGGAAGAGGCAAACAATAGCACAGTAAAGGTTGAGAGACTCTGCTTTGCAAATAAACTCAAGGACAACACTGTCAACATCATTAGACACAAAACTTTTCAAACATGAAGTGTTGAGTATTCATTTACCCTCTAGTAAATAAAGTAACTACCATCACACCATACCTTTTAGTTTTAACTATCACATATGATCTATTTTCCATCACTGTCATTTTACATATTCTGTCAGTCACTTAAGGTTGTTTTTACTCCAGACAAAACATTAAGAAGAAGAACGTGGACTCTTTGCTGCACAAGGCTGAATGAAAGATCAAAACTCCCAACATGGAAAGAGATGCAGAAGCAGAATATTGTAATGAAAATATTTAGTCACTAATGGATCATGAGAAACAGCACTTATCATGCTAATTACTATTTTTGACATGGCTGTGCAATCAAACTAGTGAAAAGTGGCCTAATGGAAAAACTGCCATCTAAGTTGCATAATTGCCTTCACTCCAATGATCTGGGTGGAGTACATCTCTCCCTTTGAACAGGACTGAAACCCTGCTGCTGAATGTGTGAGTGTGTTACCAGGCCTCTGAAACTCTACTAACTGTGGTTGAGTTGGAAAAAAAACACTCCTATATGGTCTTCAAACCACTAACATATTATTAAAGGTGGTTCTTGTTGAATCTACATCAGAGCGAGGCATTTATGGTGTCTAACCCTCAGATAACGTGTTTTAATATCAATTTCAAAGGTATTTAAATAGAAAAAAAAAAACTAAAAAAAACCCAACAATCACACAGTGTTACCATCTCATAATCCTCCTTCTTGACCACAGCTTGCTGCCACTGGGGACCAACTGTCCAGACTTTGAACGCAGCTGATGCTGATGGCTGTATCATAATGTTAAGGGCCTAGCATGGCCAGACCAAAGTTGAACTGCTAACAGGAGATTCCTCTGCGCATCTCGAGCACACTTTTAAAAATCTTGCCTTATATTTGTCTTTGTACTGGCTCTTAAGTTGATTTCAGATTAGCTAAATGAAACTTCCAAAATAGGCTAATATGTTGTCATGGCTTTTGGATGAGATGGTTGAGGAAATAATGCAGTTAGCATTCAGTCTTAATATCTAATGTTTAGGGTGGATGGATATGGTTTTCATCTTAAAAAACACCCCGTTTCTCTTAAATAATTTCATCTGTATCGTAAACCTTTCATGAGTAACTTATCAAAACTATCACCCCTTATTATTGAGTTTGTTGACTTCCGTGTTTAACATGACTAACGTGACATCTCTTGGGCAGATCAAACAGACAGAGGATGTAGTTTCCTTTAACAGAAATCAGCCCAATTAAGTCAGAGGTAACTGTTAAAATTTGTGCAGCTGTTATGATCACACTTACTTCTTCTATTAAAGTAAACAAAACTAGCAGATGCTAGTAGCTTCACAAAAGGTCATGTCAGAGGCAAAATAATATCTTTAAATAATATCAAAAAAATACTTTAAAATCCAGTTGCACAGCAAGTAGGTGCACAAGTTTGAAACTTTTAAAACTAATACTATGAGGTGCACCTGAAATACCTGCCTAATTTCTAAATGTGAATTCGTTTATGGAATATTACAAAAATAAATCTAAGGGAAATAGCTTAAAAAGTGTAAAGGTGAAACATAATTTCTTAGGAAATATAGCATGAAGAAAAAAATGAATACACAGGAAGTCTTTCATAAATGCCTGAAAAAAGCCATAAAACAAAAATATAGCACGTACATGAAAAAGAGCATCTATTTAGCGAGGAAGTGTAAATCGATAAGAACACTTCAGGGAAATGAGAAAGGGATAAGAAGAGTGTCATACAGATGAATCAGCAGAATGTTAGCAGGACTCTGATACACATGCTTCTCTTCTAACAGCAAGAGTGTTGAGAGCAATGCACTTGGGACATGGTGTGTTGGGACCTTTCTCACAACAGCACAGAAATGAAACAATCTGTAGTATAGCTTCTATTGTTAAGAACTATAGATTTGATCCACCATCTTCCCCTGGGGAAAAAATCAGAGGCATATGCAAGGAAACAAGAGAAAGTAATAGGTAAGAAGATAGGCTGAGAAGAAACGTGAGAAAGTGGGCTAAGAAAACAAACATTAAAGAGATACTATGACATGAAAGAAGATGGCTCTAATAAAAGACAGAAGATGACTTATATTAAACAGTTATACTGAGAAGTGACAGAAGAAAAATGGAGAATGATTACTTTCACCTTTCAAGTATTCACCAAACTATTGGTTCATTTTTTAGGAAAAAATAAAGAGACCAGCATGGTCAGACCAAATTTGGACCGTTGACACACGGTGACATGGTTCCAAGACGTTTGTTTTAGCACACCTCCTTTAAATCTAGATGACGCGCTAAGCCAAACTCCTGGAAGTTAAATAGTTGGGGTTGTTTTCCAAATAACAACAACCATGAAATACTGACCAATCACACAATAGTACTGCCTGTAGACGGGGATTGTGACAAGAAGGGGTGGACAACATGAAAATGAGAACAAAATGATGTGATTTTAGTCATGGAATGGGGACAATATGAGCTGATTTCAGCACTTTGCCTTGACCATGCAGAAACCTTAAGAGAAAGGTCTCTATTTCTCACAAAAAATAAAAATAATAAACATTGTAATTTAAGAATGTGCATACACTGTATGAAAACAAACGTTTTTTTCTTATCTGACAATAAAACTAAATGTCAGATTAACTTATACACTAGTAGAAATGTTTTTCAATTGTGACGTGGGTCAAAGATATTGGTTAGTCTTCTTCAAAGTTCTCAATAGTTTGACCAGCTCCTGACAGAGCTGGTACAACAGAGTCAGGGTTTTAGACTGGCTTGCTCACATACAACTTTTTCACTCCACCTGCAGTTTTATAACACTGAGATTAGAGCTGTGGGATGACCAGTCCAAAACACTGGCTTTGTTGTCCTTTATAAATAGACAACAAAGCACCTTTGTTGCTAATCTGATGATACAACATACACAAAGTACCAAACCTGGGATTTTGAAAATGTATTCATCTCCAAATAATGCTCTATTACCATTCTCCCCTGCACTCCCTCATGCTGTCCTAGCCATGTCATGTTCTCAAGCCTGCAAGCTTCCCGCTTTTACCATTTTTTTCCTCCAACTGTAACAATTCAAGTTGAACTTCACCAGACCACAGGACATGCTTTTGGACAAGGACATGGACTTTGACCACGAGTGGAGCTACAAAGTAGAAATGTAATCAATTGGAGTAATTGCTTCAGTTTGTCAACAGAGGACTTGTTTTACTGTGAATCATAACCCAAAATATCCGCTTCAACTACTATCTGTTTAGTTCCAAAATTCATACACACATTTTATATGAAAACATGTGAAGTTTTGAGGCACAAAACTGGTTTCCTTCCTGTACAGTATGATAACTGGACTATGGTGGATCATAGTGTTTTTTATTCACAAAGAATTTTATGAACAGATGAATGTGGCACCTTCAGGTTAACTTAAAATAGGAAATAGAATGAGGAAGAGGTTAGGTTGTTTATTTTAGTGTATGTACATTTCTGGTTTAACACAGATGTTTTTGACAGATATTTTAAGATCTGTTAAATCATGGTTAAAAAAAAAGTGGCTACCAGTTACTAAACCTATTTTAGTTTTATCTCATTTAACAGTAACAATCTTTCCTCTAACAAGTTTGGTGAAAAAGCACATTTGAACTTCAGCAGAAGATCTGAGAGGAAACTAAATCAAGACAGCATTTGCTAAGTAGGGCCAATGGTGCAACCATCTGTACTTTTCCAGCATTTATCTCATACCCGGTGGTGGCTTATGTCTAACTCCATAAAATACAATTCATGAGCACGACTGTGCAAACAGAAAGTGTGTGACGCAAGAAGTGCTGAGAGTGGATGATATATTTGAAGTGTAATCTATGAACTGTAAGACAATGCTAACAGCAGAAGGTACAGGGGCTGATATTAACCTCCTCAGTTAAATAAAAATGCATCATTTTACAGCCTCACCAGCTAGACAGTCTCTAAATGTCTACAGACACCAATAAGCTGCCTTAAAGAGGTCAAACTTGATTTAGGGAGATGTGTTTCTCAAAACAAGTCACTCTAAGCCCACATTTAGCCAGCATAATGATTATAAAAGAGTCAGTGAGTCTTGTATGGATGAGAAAACCAAATAAGTGGGCCCAATACTACAAAGAAGCTTTAATAAATCAAAGATGTCTGCCTTAACTAACCAGGAGGATTGTGGTTAGTCACACCATGAAGCTGCCTTTCAACTGGCTTGTTAACCTAGGTTTTGTGATATTGAATATAAGCTGCCTTGCGCAAAAATAAATTAAGTAAGTTGCAATTGAGTGTGCAAGTTATCAAAACCAGATCAATAAAACATGGATATTTCAGACACATTTTATTGTGTACTTATTTTACCTTAAAATGGTAGAAATGTTGCCTTTCATAGAGACAGGAGAGAACGCTTTAGATGCAGCATAGAACGTAGTGGTCTGCAAGGCTGGAGTTTGACCAAATTTTCTTCTTCTAATGACTGTAGAAGCTATTTTCAAGTTTTTCAGAAAGACAAGCAAAAGTAGCTGACCAACTATGTTCTTCCAATAAGTCTTTCTGACTAATATTTTTTCTCATTTCTGAAGCAGGTATTTTTTGTTCCACCTAAAAAATTCAAGTAAAACAACTCACCATCTTTCAAGGTTTCCATAGATTTAGCGATGACAAAAAAAGGAAATTAAAAGAAAATAAAGCTTGTCACTTATAAATTATAAGTGATATTTGTCATTAGCCCATGTCTAGCAAGCTTTATGTTATCTGAGATAACTACTCAAAGTTTCCATTTTATTCGAAATGTGTTAAAAACAAGGTTGAGCTGCACATTTTTCTTGAAAAGGCACACTTCATTCTGCTTTGTGTTGCTGTATATCATGAGGCTAAAAGACTCCATCTAGCAAAAGATGGTAAACTGTGACTGTATGGACACGGTCAGCAGCAGCGGTGCACATGCAGTGTAATTTAAGTAGTGACTGATTACCTGAGACCAAATTATGTTGAGAGACCATTTTCCACACCATTACACTGCCATCATCAGCCTGGACTCTTCAGGACAGGGAAGGCTGGATGCTCACTTAGAAGATGCTTAGGCTAAATTCTTCCTCTACCATCTGTGTGACTCAGCAGAAATGTACAGCTTCATTGGATCCCTGAACATTTCTTCTTTCATTCATTTAAGTTTTGAAGAGCCTGGGCCTGCTGCATTATTACAGCTGTCAAAATCTCCCAAAGCCCCTTAAATTTAGGGTCAATGACCTATTATACAACTTTAATGAATGCAATCCAGATTTAAATTGAATGGTCTTAGTTTTACTTTGCTTATTCTGTCATCTGCCTTCTGTCATGTTTGTTCATATCTAGCTTTGTAAATTTTGCATAATACTTTGATAAACACAGGTTTGCTCTGAAAACATGTCTAAGGAAATAAAAGCAGGGCAGAACTCCATTCAAATGAATAATTTATGCAACAGTCTATTCAACATCAAAGATTCTAGTAATGGATGACCAAGAATGTGTTTGCACTGTCTGCACTTTTTGCAAGCATAGAAATACCAATTTTAGATGCAGCATAGAACATTTTCACCTTATAGTATCCATGTAAAAGCTACACCATATTGCTAAAGGTGGAGAATGCTCCAAAAGATAAATGAAGATGTTCTACTCACTTCCTTGGCCACAGGTCTGTAAAATCAGGCATGCAGAATGTTTCTACAAACATCCTTTTTAAAGGTTGGATGCCACCTGTCCAATAAGACCACTCATAAAATTTCCTTGATACTAAATATTCAACTGTCAACTCTTCAAAGTATCACAATAAAGTAGAAGTGGTAGGAAACAGAAGGAACTCAACAGTGAAGTGGTAACTCACTCAGCATGGGTACACTGCAGACCTCCAAATATCTTGGGCCTTCACATTAGTTCAAGAACATCACAGAGGACTTTGTGGAATATAACTCCTTACATCCTCTAGTACTATGCAAAGTGGTATAAAGGCCACCGGGCTATCAAGTGGAGACATGTTTTAATTTACTGAACAATTGCACTTCTTTGAGAATCCAATAAACAAGTCCGGCTTTGGTGATTGCCATGTAATGTACAGTGCAAAATGGAAGCTTTGGTGGAAAGACATTATGGTGTGGTGTTACTTTCAGTGATTAGCTTTGACTGCTTAGTTTCAGTCAAAGGAAAGACACAGCGTACAAATGCAATTTGAAAAATGTTGAACTTTGTTAGAACAGTGTTCATTTGGTCCTTTCCTATCCTATAATGAGCATGCACCAGTGAACAAAACAAGGTCTATAAAAACATGGATGAAAAGGTGATTAGCCTGAACAAAGTCCTGACAATAACCCAAAGGAACAGTTTTGAGGTGAATTAGAGAGGAGACAGAAGGCCAGGCCCACTTATCAAACATCAGTGTCTGACCTCAAAAATTCACGACTAGAAAAAGTGTTAAAGTTTTTCTACAAATATACTTTTAAACCTCATGGGAAATACTGGAATGAAGGTGGTCTTCTCTAAACCTTACATGTTGCTGCACACCATTTTGTCATCTGGCTGAAAGACTGCTTCTACACCTTCTCTGTCACTTACAAGAAAAAGACCTTCAGTAGTCATAGTGAGGAACTTGAAGAAATTCCATCCATATATAGCAAAATCAACACAAGACAAATGTTAGCATATCTTAACTATGAATTAATATTTTAGCAACAGTTGTCAGAGTAATTGTTGCTTTTCAATTGTGTTCATACATTTTTGTTTTCTAAGTGTTAAAATCATAATACCATGTTATCTCCTAGTTAATACATAGTTAATGAAGGATATTGTACCGTAATCTTTTAGTGGGCAATACCTAGATACAATCAAGATATGAATGCAACATAGTGGTGATTTTATAACTAAAAAATGTTTTTTTTACAATTTGTGTCATCACGAACAGAAAGATGTGCATGGTTAGCAAAGTTAGAGACAGCATAATAATAACAACAACAGAGGCAAAACAGGGAATGGAAATGAATGAGATATATGACTACTTCTTGAAGAAGGGGGGACACAACAATCAAATTAGATGTAAAAAAATGAGAAAAGAAAATTGACCTATGGATCATCTGAAAGAGAGAAATAAGCAATTCTGCACAAATAAAAGCCAACCTGATGGCGCACAAACTAAATATTCCAATCATAGCAAAGGTGCATAGAAGAAAAGATGAAACCTGTGGAGTTGTGAGAAAGAAAATAAATTGAGTGACG
Source organism: Xiphophorus hellerii (assembly GCF_003331165.1). Classification (NCBI taxonomy): domain Eukaryota; kingdom Metazoa; phylum Chordata; class Actinopteri; order Cyprinodontiformes; family Poeciliidae; genus Xiphophorus; species Xiphophorus hellerii. The sequence continues at coordinate 12,565,101 of NC_045683.1, forward strand.
ATGAGAGGAAAGGAGTGATGATGAGAGTAAAGGGTGGAGTGAGAGTGACATGCTCCTGCTGTGGCTCACTGATAAAGAGGATATGGTCTTTATGCCTCAGAGAGAGTAGAAGATAAATGAGGCAGGATGAAAAGAGGAGAGACAAATGAGATGTGAAGAAAGTGGAAAGGTTTGAAAGTGGCCTAGTGAGTAGAGAAAGAAGAGCAAATGAAAAAAAATACAGAACAGAGAACTGAAGAAAATATAGCAAATAAAAAAGCTAATTATTGTCGTCATAAAAGTGGCGTTCTGCTCCCATAGCTGTAAAAAGACCACCTATTTTTATCTTGTGCATTATACAATAGAAATCTGAGTGCATTTGCTCTAACTGTTCTTACTAAAAGATGAGTTGCCAAACATTGTTGTGCTTGTAGTGAGACCCATAGTGTTACACTAAAAGTTGCAAAGATGGCACGGTTACACATCTCTGTGCCAGTAATGGGCAATTTACTCTTGATGTGAGCATTTGGTTGCAAATTGAGATAATCTCTTTCTCTGAAACAGGCTGAGCCAACTGGCTGGAAAAATAAATGACCAAACCATTTCTAAACAGATGTGTTACAGAATTACTGGTTATAGAACAATGAGATAGGCTATAGGTTATAGTTCTTTATAGTCAACATAACTGTCCTTCAAAAAGTAGAAATTGATGTACTGATGTATCAAAACATCTTTAGCACCTAAAAGAGTTGTAAAAGAGTTATCTATTAACTATTAAGGAAATGTTAAGGCTGATATTAAATGTGATTTCAAAATCATACCTGCAATATATAAAAATAGTTATGGATTTTAGATAGAACCTTCTGCAGATTCACATCAAAGCACACAAATTCATTCTGAGATTCTCAAAATACCACCGACAGCTTTTATATGATCATTTAATGGCTCAGCTGAATCCTTTCAAAAGTCACTTAAGGTAGCACCTCACTTTAAACTTTCAGTGCACAACTGTCATTAAAACATCAAAAGGAAATGACAGGAAAGGACTGTATATGATTATGCAAATATTTCTGGAAGATATGAGAGCGTAGCTAAAGGACATTATTCAAGAAAGGGGAAGCATCTCCTTGTAAGCATGAGTGGTGTTAGAGCTCCACTGGCTTGCTGAGAATGGGCAATACAAATTTAAGTCCGACACTTACTGTTGTCACGTCTAGTCATATACACATTCTTACAATATTACATTTAATGTAAAAAAATGAAGTATTTTTGTATTTTGTATGGAATGGTAGTAAAAACTAATGGCTTTCTCATTCAAACTATAAGACTAGCTACAATGAACAAGTGATAAGGACAGAATAGAGGGGGGATACGTACAAAACAAAAACTAAAAAAGGACACCACACTGAACTGAATAAGGTCAAGTACATTTCCCATGATAACGTTCATGTTAAAGTGACAGGAGAGGACAGAGCAACAGTCATGGAAAACAATGGCAAAAGAGACAAGATAAGCAGCAAAGAAAAAAATCAGTTTTTTCTTCTGCTTTGAGATTTCATTAGTGTTGTGGTACCTTGACTTAGAGGGAGGATTAAGAACTTCAATGCAGTCATTTTCACACTAAGTGAGACAGCACAAATTATTATACTGTTACTGGTGTTGTGCTTGAAAGCTAAAGTTCTGCAGTCTCATGAACTTTGTCATGAACTATGAAAAAAAATATATATATATGCATTGTTGGAAAGGTTGAGATTTTTATTAGTACACACATATAAAAAAAATCCCAGACAGAAAGACTGAAAGTCTGACTCCAGCTGGCCGATCTTAAAAACACAATTTGTGTTGACAAGGACAATAACAGAGGTCATCGAGAAATGCGAGAACATTGTCACCCAGACACTTGAATGCCCAAGAACAAATAAGACCAGTCCAAAAATAACTGTTCACTGTTGAAAAAGTATTTATAATAATTTGAGCATTACATCTTTGTCTAAGCAAAACTGTAAATTAAAAACTTTAAACAGTTTCTTGCAGAATGATGACCCCTGCTTTACCTTCAATTCCTAACTGAATGTGCTGTTGATACAGTGAGTATATGCTGCCCTGTTTCTGCACAGTTGCGTCATTGTCTAGAGTTATGCAACCTTGAACTATGCTTCAAAGATGAAATGCTTAGGCTATACTTTTAGTAAACAACTTCAGAATTATGCATACCGACCCAATGTTATGAAATCTGTGCAGTTCATTTATGTACAGGAGTGGTGACCAAAGTCAGGCCTGAAGGGTTGGTATCCTGCATGTGTTAGTTTTATCCCAGGTTCACTACAGCTAAATTAAATGATACTTTAATAATAGGCCTTTGCAGAACACTGTGACATGTTGAGGGTAGTTGGACCACTTGAATCAGTAGTGTTGGAGAAGAAACACCTAAAAATTGCAGGACACTTGTCCTTGAAGACAGGAGCTGGACATCGTTGATGTACACAAACAGTAATTTAGTCAGGTCTCAAGTAAATCTTTTAGGATAGTTTAATATTTAGTCAATTCTGGATGGTAGAGAAATACAGTTTATATTTTACAGAAGTTATTTGATAAAAGCTGAGGGTTTCTGAAAAAGTAATGGCAAGTCAGAATCTTCTTTTTACCCTGACTGAACATTTTTGATAACCAAACCATAACTGTAACATTATTAAATGAAAATACTTGAAACCATAAATAGTTAATATGGTCAATGATGTCAGCGTGATCTGAATGACTTCTTTACATTCCTTTTGAACAAGATATTATGCTTATTTGAAAGAACAAAAGTTTGCAATGTTGTGATGAAACTTTACTGCAAATGACCAGATAAATTAGAGAATTTAAATTAATCTTGCCCATATCTCTCAACTATCAAAGAGAAAGATAAGGACTGCCACGGAGTAGGTTTTACTTATTTGAACTGCATCAACAGCAGCCTTCAAAATGTGGTTTGTAAGAAAAATAAGAATGATCTCCAACTGATTTAGCTCCTGTTTAAATAGAGGCAGTCCAACTTTAGTATCTGAAGACATAAAAGTGCTTCTCAAATAGTGCTATTGCACCCTTTCTCTGTCCTTGGGCAATGCCGCAGGAAACTTTAATATCCCAGCTCATTTTTCAGAGAATCTTATTGCATTTATGAGTAATATTTGGATGTGCTAACCTAGTTAAACTTTGCTTAATATTAGCAAAATGTCTGCACTAATGAGCTCCCAGTGCATGTGAACACAATTATATGTGGGACGTATGGGAACCTGTCTTCTAAACCTTTGCAAAAGGTGCTAAATCAAGTCAAAGACTTGAAAATAGGCATCACACAAATGCGACTGTTTTTCTGTATGACAAAGTGAGGAAATAAGAAGAAACTGTGTTTCTAGTTTGCAGTTTATGGCATAAAATGTCATACCTGCTAAACCTGTGGTGTTAATTAAAATGTATATGCATTAATAAAGATACATTTTATGCTAATTTGACAGATATATTTAAATACTGATATTTGTGGCTACAAGAAATTATGAGATTGTGCAGCGGTGTCACTTCATTTTTCACTGGTTTACAATAATAGCTCTAAAGCAAGGTTATCTAAATTTGACAAATGCCTGCTACCTCGCCTTCCCTCAACATGTCTGTCCTTGACTCTTCTGGTCCTGTTCTCTAAGACGCTATAAGACTTGAAGAGGAAAACAATTTGCAACTTGGGACATAAATAAGGGATCTTTTTATTGCCAATCATTTTCAAACTTGTATTTTAGTCAAAGATAATTAATGTTAAAAAATGCTTAATAAATATGACTTAAAAACAGGAGATTAAAATCTAGATGTTGGAGATGACAGATCATCTGGATCCACTGTTTCTGATGTAACTCAATGTATATAAGTAGCTTTTTTGTTGTTGTTTAATGTGCCACAACAAAGTATCTGCTGATGATTACAAATCATTTAAAACTAGGCCTGTCACGATAGCAAATTTTGCTGAGCGATTAATTGTCTCAAAAATTATTGCGATAAACGATAATATTGTTTGAAGACCTTTTTACACTGAAAATGATGTAATAATGCATGCTATTTCCTGCCAAAGATAGATACAGTTTATTTTCAAAAGAACACTAAACACTTGAACTGATAAAAAAATAAACAAAACAACCAAAAACAAAAATAAAATGGATTCTCAGTCTCCATTAACAAAAAACTCACTTGGAAAAAAAAAACTAAACAACATAAAGTAAAAGCGGAAATAAATACTGCATTCAACCAAAAGAGTGCAGATTATGAAGTCTGTATATTATGTTGCCCTTCAGTAATAATTAGATTTAAATAGAGAAAATGGGCACATCGACTACCTGATGCAATATTTCACACTACACGGTTTTTTTATCCTATTTTTCCCCTTACGACAATCTTAAAACGTTGGTCTTTCTAAGATTGTGTTGTGTGTTACCGTAGATCCTTGTTGCCGCTCCGATCTAAATCAGGGGTTTTTCCACGACTGGGAACTTAACGCAGCCTGTTGAATGTGACAGGCAGCCAATCAGAAAGCGCGGATTCTCCTCCGTGTTTTCTGAGGGGAAATTACGCCCCAAACAGCTGACACGGCGCAACCCGAAGTCCAGTGGACATTGGAGATGATATGTGGAAACAACATTAATGTTTATTCAACATGCAAAGAATATAGAAATGACAAGAGGAGGAGTTGGAGCGAAATTGCTACCGCAGTTGATAAACCCGGTAACTTTTCAGCTGTTCTTCGTTAACGTGGCGTAAATAGGTTCTAATGATTTTCATTCAGTCAGGACTTTACGCTGACACTAGCCACATGCATTGCAGGTAGATTGTAGTAAAGCATTAATTAATGCCTGGTTTTAAAATTAGTTCACTGAACTTGTAGCCATTATTTTGTGCCCATTGTTGGACACCACACGGCAGGAACGAACCCGATCGAACCGTTATACCAAGGATTTCTGTCGGCTAATGTGTGGTCTGTCAGGTTTTGAAAATGGGCCGACAATCGGCCGACAGTTCTAAGATCGTATAGTGCGCGCTGGGCTTTACACTAAGGAAATGAGGAAGGGAGGAGTCAGTGGAGAGCACCGGAGTTGAGCTTTTTTTCATTCAGTCTCATTAGCTGAAAGAGAAAAAGGTCGGAAGAGACGATAGTGCCGATAATTAAAATGACGTCGATAGCTTTAATTTATCGTACGATTAATCGATTTATCGTTTATCGCGACAGGCCTATTTAAAACCAATTACTCTGGAAAGAATCCTTTTAGATTTTAAGCCACAATTATCGGCTTCAGTTCCACCGTTTTCTTTTTCTGTTTTGGCCAAATACGTAAGACTTACTGACAACAGCTGTGATTTCATATTGTAAGTTTATGACTTCCCATCCATCCACCACAAGCACATAAGAATTAGCTCGACGACATTTTAGAGAAGATGTACTGTAGAAGTTTACATATCATTAGAGTAACATTTTGACAACTACGTGCCATATTTCTATGCCGTGATCGTAATGAGCACAATCATATTTGAACAGTAACAAATGTTGAAGTTACATTACATCAATATTGCTGTGTATTCTCAAACTGTTCTGAGTTTATCAACACTCATCATGCTTGCTTTCCCACAGTTAATTTACCTCCTGATAGGAAACTGCAGAACAACTGGCTCACACTATTTGATTTCTCAGTTTTGAAGTGTGTAATAAGAGAAATAATTTCAAAATACTCAAGAAAAGTTTTAAACCACCTTCAACTTGCTTATAATATTTATATACATATTAATTTAAAGATCAAGTTTCTAATGTTAAATTTAAAATGGACTATTTTCAATTTGGGGGATTTCTCAGGACGATTTTTCTATTAGTCTCAGTTGCTATATTACTCGTTTATTCATTTGGAAATTCAGCCTCACATTGGAGCTGATGTTCAGTGAACAAAATGTTCAGTTGATCATTTTTTCTCTTTCTAACCCAAAAATAATCTTTTAACTGTAATAGCCTTTGAAATTTTTATGGATTCAGTAAAAAAAAAAAAGAATGAAAAAAAGTTGTGTTGCAGGCTCCTGGCGAACATCCTAAAAATCCTATTTTAAATAATTACACCCCCGCCCCCCCAAGCCCCCGAGTTGTTTGCTGTGTGCAAACAGCAACATTGTACACCCTTTGCGTTAAGAAGCCATTTAGTAGTTGAATGATTCATTGGGCATAGTTAAGTGGTTTGACACACAAGCATACAAAAAAGTCTAAAATCTGCTCTCTAAAAATAGTCAAGTACCAGATGGAAAAATAAAGAGCAAAAAATAGCAAAACAGCAACTTTATTAGTACACCAATACATTTGGCTTGTGCCCTTCATTAGCCAATCCTGTGTTGCATTGCCATCTCTGTAACATGACCAAAGAAATATTGAATGACCAACCTTCTCCCCTCCCCCTCTAGAAACAAACAACAAAAAGACAGAAATAAATATCGCTTGTTAATATTGGTCCAGTTTTACTTAAAGAACCAATATCGATGTTAAAAAATGACCTGTCTCGGCTGATGCAGATATTAGTGCCAATATACTGTCCCTAGTTATTCAGCAAAATGAATTTAAAGATTTAGATTTACAATGATTGTCAAATTCAACAAGATTAATGTCATGAACCAAATTTTAAAAGTTTAGATCAACACTGAAAAAGTGCCAGATCAAATTAAGTTATTGTGAGCCCTTTAAAAAAAAATTAAAAAGACATCTGTGGCTTATTAATATCTACTTGCAGTCTGTTAGCGTATAAGCTTTCTCCAGTTAATTAAACCACCTTTTTGTGAGTTAAAACCTATGGGTCATTCATGTTATGAAGTCTGAATCTTAATTAACTTGGATGAAAGCTTAGACAGATAATCATGCAAATCAGAAATGCTGGTCAGGTCTCAAAAACAGACTTGTGGTTCCAGTGTAATGAGTCACATGGCTAATGAATGAGCTCTTCTTCATTGTTAATTAGGAAATACACTGATCAATTTAACAGCTAATTGTTGAAGCTAGGACCAATTATTGACATTATCATTACTTGAATCACACCAATTACCTCTGTGTAGACCTTGAAACAGAGCTGATATGAAATAATAAACTTTTTTTTGGCATCACCTGTAGTTTAATCCACAATGCAGAAACTGTAGAAAACCTGAGCTTTCCCCTGCTTGAAAAATAACTTTGGACAATTACCACTGTAACTGATTCTCTGCTCCTAACCTGATTATTGGCAGCCTTTTTCTGTCATACCCCTTACACTCTATTTGACACCTCCTTCTGCAGCACCTGAAGCAGCTGTGTAATTCACTAATTTCCTCTCTCCTGAAATCAATATCAAAACACATGTTGGAGGCAACTGAATTATAAAAGTTAACTTCTGGACTTTGTTCTCCTGAACAGATATAAGAGAGTGTAGTGCTGTCAATTTTTAGATCATATGTTGTTCTTCTACCTATAGTACTGCATTTTTAAAAAATTACTTTAGATAGATGTATAAATGAAAGAATAAAAAAAGATATTGAGCTTTACACATGCTAGATAAATTATGAGTCCTTATTTTGTGACAGTAGTACAGATTAATCGATTTCCATATTTTAGACGTGAAAACAGGACAAAATGTATTTTAAATTAAGATTTTGTCTGTCCCAACTGCTCAGGAGATTACATTTACTTGCAGGCAAAGTGAGTAATTCTGACCAATGATGATTGTTTTGCTTGCAAAATCTTCATCCTGACATTTGCACAAATTATATTTGACACTTTCTCTACTGAGGAGACAGTCTTTTCTGGAAGACTGCACAATTTGATTATTATTACAGTTTGTGTATGGATGGATATTGTTATGTCTCAACCTGAACTTTTGCAATCCCTGTCAGTCAGACCATGACCTCTATGCTTTGGTGTACCTTAGAGAGTTTTCTGAACCACATTAATGGCTTTTTCTGAAAGCTCTCAGAGACAAATCCAGCAACTCTCAAAAGATGACAGGCATCTCGCTGGACTACATTCTACCAAATCAATGTAGAATTCTACCAATGTTGCCTATCCCTCTTTTCCACACTGTGATACACTAAAAATGTTAGACTATGGTCTACAAACAACTGTCCAGCAGATGATCACTGACACCACTTGATCTAAGCACATTCATGGAAAATTATCTGGAAGGAAATATATGTGGTGGAAAAAGATGCACAATAGGGTTATATGATTTTGGGAAATCATGTAACTGTGGTAACAGTTTTAAATATTGAAGTGACTAAATTGATTGTGATCAACCTGTATTTTCCTTCTTTCTTATCCATCACAATGACCCTACCACCTTCAAATTTTAAGCATCTTTCTATCAGATAGATGTAAACATTACAAGTAAATTCAATTGGTCAATTATCTAGTGGCAAGTACATTTTGAATGCACAGCCTCTGAATGTTACAGCCAAAATAATTAGCTGTGTTATTGCACACACTGAATTGGTGATTCCCAGACCAAAAGGCAGTTTGATGTTCATGATATTGCTGTACTCTTTAAGCACTGCCATGCCATACTGAGGCAGTAATTCATGAAGGAGCAGCCCCAACAAAATATGAAGTGCATATGTTGCACAGTAAATGAACAAAAATTTCAGTTCACTGATATTTCTGGATTAATGAATAATGAATGAATGAAATAAATAAAGTTTTCTTGTTCTTATATTTGACTTCATATACAAGTTTGGCTTTTACATTTTACATTAAATCACTAATAATAATAATTGCATTGGAATGAGTGGATAGATTTAACTCCTATCCATTCTACTAGATCAAATTTTAAGTCACAAATCTAGAATTGTGACATCAAATCAAGATATATCAATTTAGCACCCATCGTTTCTTAAGCATCAACTGTGAGATTACAGAAAAAAATTACAATAGCAAATGTGACTAGAAAAGCTCAACAGCTGTGCCAATTTGTAGAAGTCACACACATTGTCTGCTTTAGACTGCTGCAAATTGACATAAGCTTAAAAATCACAGCAGCAACACTGAAGGTCTAATTTTGACTGCACTTTTTCAAAATCTTCAAATTAATGTTAAAGCTCCACCAGCAAGCTTCTTCCCAACTTCAGATATGTTTTAAGTCAACCAAAAAAGTTTTTTCTCCGTCCTGAAGCATTCTTCACTACTCTCATGGACAAATGGCTCTAGAGATGAGAAGCAAAAAGAAATGGAAGCTAATTTTGGTAGCTCTGCTTTGAGCTATACAAACGAGAATCTTTTCATCCTGTGCTGCAAAATAACAGTGTCAGAGAGGTCTGTTATTCAACCCAACTAAATTATGCTGAGACTGATGGTCTGCTCGAGAACAGAGCAACAATGAAGCAAGAATGGCAAGTCTTCATTACCAATGCTTTGTGTGGCTCAGAGTGAAACGATAACACGCTGAAACTCATTTCCTACAAATATACACCTCTGCAGGATCTTTGGAGGCAGTGTGATTGCTCATTAAAACAAAATAATACAAGATGGTTGAATGAAAGGAACAACTTAATGTCTCATCAGCTTCAAATAATATTTTTTGAGCGATTGAGAGCAGTGAGCCTCACCTATGCTATAAGCTGATAACAACCTGTTACAGAGATAATTGCGTTGGAAGGTATTTCATCCCATTTGCAAAGATATGAAATCTTTTTTTCCTTTAAGAAAAAATAATGATTAATAAAAGCTACTTGAAGAAACACTTGTACAATTTCAAAAGATGGAACACTGAGAATAGACTTTGACAAACTAGAATTAGATACAATTTAGGATCTTATTTGTTTTCAGAGATTAACATCTTTAAAAAAGTCTTTCCAGATACACCTGATGCTCTAGCGTGATTATATAACCAGGCCTAATGTTGGCCTCTAAAACAGTTCAAATCAACTCACAAAACAAATTTTGAAAAGCGAATATCTTTCACAACAACTGCCAGAAATGAGCAAGGTCTGGCACTTTACTGCATGTTTAGTTTGTCAACATGTTTTTTGCTGTATTCTGCGAACCGAGAACAGCATTTTCACTTTGACTTCTGTAAATAAATGTTTTGGTTTATGTATTGTTTAAAATATGACATCAGTGTTTGTTAAGTTTACAATTCCTATATGGCCGGTTGTCAACATCACACGTAAAATACTCAGACCAGTTTTATATCAAAGCATATTCTTTTAAATGATGCCCTTGCTAAAGTCCAGTCCTAAATACGACTGAAATTCTGTGGCAAAAGCAAAAAAAAAAAAAAAAAAAATGCTGTTTAGAAACTATTCAAACTATATCCACAATCTGTATGGCCAAGAAAAGCACAGAATGAGGTAAAAAAAAAAAAGTCTCTAGAGTTCCAAAGCTAGTAAAGAAATACCCCAATAGAGCAGCAGTTGTGATAGGTAGTTCATAAAGTTTTTGATTGGGGAGTTCCCACACTGAAAAGTATGCCACACTTTTCAGTCTTTTCGGAGACTTTTACAAGGACCTGTACATGGGAACCTAGTCACCAACTTTCTCATATCCCACACTAGACAACCAGGGTGTTGCAATGAACCTGCGACTCCAGCCTCAATTGCAGCAAAACACCATTGCCCCAATCACAACTGAATGATGAGCTGTAACAAGCAACCCCCTCATTGCACATGTACACCAATTTATCTTGGCACTAATAGGTGTCATAGGGCACCTTCATCCTGTTTTTGTGTCTGAGTGTAATCAGTCAGCAGCAACTACTTTAACAAATTCAACTAAATAACCTGCCCTGTATTACTGTGTGGGGGGAAAACCGAACAAGCTCAAGTGGGTGTGAGCCACCACAGCACAACAGAGCCCATGTCATTAGTACCCAGTGGACAATGTCTTTGATGTTGCCTATCCCTCTTCTTGTTTGATGGTACTGGCCTTGTAGATGAAGCACAAGAATCAAATGATGCATTATGTACAGAGGCCCCACACAGCATCAGTTAGCAGAGTCTCGTTGTCTGAAATACTCAGATCAAAGTGAGGGACCCTTACAAATCCAATAGAAGAGAGTGGAATAGTCAACAGCTTCCATGACACAAAAACAAACTCCCCTTGAAGAAGAGAAAAACATTGCAAGTCCAATTTAGACAGAAATCAGGAGACAGCAGCAGCCAAGAGGCAGCCTCTCCACCTAAAGGACAAGAAATATGAAGAGCTGCACCCACGACGAGTTTAGTCTGTGTATGGAATGCAAAGCAGCATATCTTCACAGTTAAGTTTAATAGACTAGCAATATACTCAAGATCTGAGCTTGACATATCCATATTCATAATATGTATATCATTGTTTACATATACAGGCTACCTTTTCGTGCATGCAGCTCTAATGTCTTGGATTACAGTGATGTTTACTGTTCTTTTTGCATTGCAGATATATAATTACCAAACAGCCTGAAGATAAAGAGCATTACAAAATACACATTTAGATGATTGGTGAGTTTTTTCCTCCTTGGTTTAATTTTAAATGTAATATAAAGAAAATAACTATTTGTAATCACATAAATTTGATAACAACCTACCCTACATACAGTTAGCTGAATATTTTAAAGACAAATAATAGCCAAAAATTAGATACAGCATATGTATCGCGTATAAAAAGTCAAAAGTTAAAAATGAATTAATTCATTACAAAGATAAAAGGCGATAAAAGGAAATAAATAGAGTGGGGTTTTTCATTTAAAACTTAATAAAATGAGTAAAAAACTTTGATTTAAAATCCTGAAGGATATATAAAGAAGTGAATAATTCGCCAACATGAAGGCAATGTTTCCAAAACGCCCTGCACGATCGGCCAAGTCTTGGTGCAGTAACAGGCAGGAGGTATGAAAATGAGAGGAGAGGGAAGGTACAGACAGCAGGAGAGGAGCTGATAGCCTGGTGTATCACCTTCACTTCCCTTCCCTCCTGGAGATCTCTGGGACACAGGCCAGAAAGTCCTGCAAAACTAACTTAGATTTTATAAATTTGTTGTTTTTTCTCCCTCTTTAATCCACTTCAGCTGGAGCATCAGTGAGTGACTGTGTGCAGGCCAAAGCAATGAGTAAAATCCATCTTAGCACTACTTCACTAGTGGTGTAGTGGTGAAAATATTTGAAGAGGCATCATCATCAACTTAACTTACAAAGTGCTTTAATACCAGTCACAGCTGAAACAATGTGCAGAACCATCAGTTAAGTCAGACTAAAAAAAACATCAAATAAAAAGACAAAGCTAAAAATCCAACAATGTAAAGGAATTCAAAGTTAAATATAAATCATAATACAATAAAGCACTGTAAACTTTAAACACTGTAAATAGTAAACTTTTACTGAACTCAGTAATATTAAAGGCCAGAGTAAAAAAAAATTTTAGACTGGTTTTAAAAATGGATAGTAAAGGGGCCTGTCAATGCGCAAAGGTAGGGTTTTATAGAACTTAAGAGGCTCAATAAAGAATAAAGAAATTCTAAGATTAGAACTGGGAATGAACAGGAGCTGCTGTTCAGCAGACCTAAGTCACCGAGTAGGAGTGTAATGGTGGAGAAGCACCATTAAATAAGGGTCTGGGTGGGGACTACGTCTAACTTTTTTCGTCACTTAGAAAAGACGCTCAAAGAAAGGTAAGCTCCGTTGATGTAATGTTAGCAAAGCTAGCTGTACAGAGACACACAAGAATTTGTGATGAAAAAAAGTCACTCACTGTGCTGAATTATTGTGCGGAGGTGTTGACTAACATGTCACATATATGGGACAACACTGTGTAGAAAAGACTGCAATATAGTGATGTGACATTCACGAACAATCCGAGTCTTCTGAACTTGTCTTTAGGACTGGAGTCTCACTGAGAGACTACACTGCAGTAGCTATCATTATTTTATTTAATTATACACATTGAGGGCTGCATAGTGGCGCAGTTGGTAGCACTGTTGCCTTGCAGCACATGTTGTTAAGGACATGCTTTCACACAGGAATGTAGACGCACAGTAAAGTGAAACGCTCTGAAAAACCAAAATTGGAATCAATAATTTTTGCCAAAAAGTCACAGATCCCCATTCTCATTTACTTTCTGCTCAAACTGAAAACTGTATCATGCAGGCACAGGCGCTGCTTTTACACACGCATTCATCCGCATCTTCAAGCACAGAGGCACACAAGCATTAAGACGGCAGAGGTGCGACTTTAAGTCCCCTCTTTTCTATTCCTTGGAGCAAAAAGTCAGAGCCTGGGTTGAAGTGATAAGTGCACTGGGATACCACCAAGCAAAATACACACATGCTAACACAAAGAGGATAGTCTCATAGAAAGATTTTCCTATTCAGAATAAACTGTAAAAGTAATTTTGTTGAAGCATTTCTTAGAGGAACACCACTCAGACACAGCCACCAATAATATAATTGAGCTGTACTTCACAATATTGAGAGAAGTGTGAATATTTGTGAGCTTAGACAGTGGGCCAGAAGAGAAAACGGATGCATGCTCATGCACAGATATATCCTTGTTCCGTTTAATTGATGTACATCTCCCACAGATTGGCTATATGTGGATCCCCATCAGCACTAAAGCCTTTTTGTATACTGCTATAACATAAATTCATTCAGGTTCTTCATTTAAGTGTACCGGTATATACAGTCCGCCAGATAAAGCTGTCGCAGCTGTCGACTGGTAATACATACAGGTCCTCTAAAATGTATTCATGTTGCTTGAACCTCTTCACATTTAGTCACATTAAATAAGACAAACATCAACATATTTGAATCACGTGGGAGGGAAATGATCCAGAAGAGATTCGGAACCCTAAGCAAACAACCAGAGCAGCAATAAAATGGTTTAGACCAAATCACACTCCTGTGTTAAAATGGTCTAGTCCAAGTAGAGACTGAAAACCAACATGATTTGTAGATGTACATACAGCAAAATCTGATTTTACAAAGTATTGATTCAGATTAGCTGAATATATCACACTTCACATTTGTAGTTGTAAAATAATAATAACCATGCATACCTTCTATTACACCATGGCATAGTACGGCATAACAGAATAATTAGTATGAAAAGAGAACAGAAAGAAAAAAATTAACTACATACTCTTAAATACTAGAGGCGTAAAGAAAGTTAAGAAAACATTTCAATAGTTAAAAAATTACTTGTATACCGTTTGTATGCGCACACGCATGTGAGTGTATGCTTCATATGTTTGACTCACAAGTTTCTTCCTCTTATCCTGCTCAGTTGGTGGCTCCTCTTCGTCACTTAGCTTGGGCTCTTCAAAATGGATCATCAGCATGCAGCTGCCAACACAATAATATTCAGCTCCATATTAATAACCACCCATAGACCTGCACAGTAGGAGACAATCTCAGAGCAAGCAGCGTGTGCAAACACAGACACATAAAAAAGGCTGAACCCTCTGGCATTTGTTTTACACAGCCACAAACGCTATTCATATTGGTTCATCTGCATGCAGAGAGGAACTGCAAGTAAAAACCTTTGTGCTTGGTATAAAGTCTGTGTATGGCCTTTTATTTCCTTTGTGTTCATTTCTTAATTCAGTACTGGGAGCACAGATAAGATTGTGGTGGCATGAATAGGATATTTTGTGACTTTGAACAGCGTCAAGTGATAAGCTGCGATCAGAAAGTCAATAAATTCTGCTTAATGACATTCAAAGGAGGGAAAATAAAAATCTTTCAACCTATAATAGAGTGTTTACAGAAGATTTCACACATTTATGTAATGAAACTGAGGCTGAATCATAATGCTGTTATGATCAGTCCTTTAAAGCAACTACATCAGTACTTGGACATTGATTGTTGAAATGAAATTGAAGTTGTATCAATAACAATTTGAAGGGGATTCTTTGAGGCTTTTCAGAAAACCATTAATCAAATCTATGACCCTTTAAAAGCCTTCAAAGCACTCTGCAGTTTTTAAGCTCAAAATTAGCCATCATTCCAAAAAGCACATACTTACTCATTCATTGCTTGGCTACATGAGTTTATTTATAAACTAACAAAGTCTTAAAACCTAAGAAAAAAATTTAGCTTGAAAGAGCAAATGAGGCTTCAGTGTGTAAATAAATAAATTAATGTTCAGCACTTTCTTCAACTACTTAAAAAGAACATAGTTTTTTTATAGTAATCCTGTGCGAATAAAGGAAAGGACTTAATTCATATGTTGTTTTGAAACAGGTTAAATAAATAATCTCCTTAATGCATTGTATTAAATGTAATGTGTCCATTAAATGTAATGTGTCTAGACAGCTCAGTGTAATACAAAAGCATGTTAGGTTCTTGGATTTTATTGCTGCAAAGTGACAAAAGACTGCAACTCGTAATTCGACATAAAATGGCAAATTGTCTCCATCTACTGAAGAGAGCTTTAAGTAAAGTGCATCCATTAATACTTGCTCCACAACAGTGAACCAAAGGAATTTAATGCAATAATGGCAAATAAAAAAAAAGCTTCCTTTAGCCCCTTTGACCCTTTATCTCATTAGGGCTCTTTTAAGGCAGGAAAAATGTTTTAAAGTAAAAACATGGTGAGGAACACCATTTGTGAAATCAAAATATCTCTGAATTGGGTGCTCATAACCTTCTAGGTCACAACCATTAGTCTTAACCTTGTACTATTGGGAAACTAATAAAAGTGGGTAGTGGTAATACAATATTGTGGGCATTGATTGAGAAGAAAGGGTTGTGAATTCCTAACTTTTTGTAGATTTTAGAGGTATTATTTCTGTAATTAGAAGGTAATTATTGCTGCAGTATGATGAAAGAAGATTTTCTTTTTAAAGATTTTCTCTAAAAATCGTGAAGGTTCTTCAGCCCTGGAATGTTTTGCAATCCTCATTTCTAGCATGAATGGCTATGACCATTGATCAGTCAATCAGAAGTTAAAATATATGTCCATTATGTTCTTATGTGTGAATGCGTCACACATAAGAGCTACCAGGTCACAGTAACCGCATCGCTCTTCAGTGTGGGCAGTTTTACTGAGAGAAGAACATTGAAAGGTAGCCATTTAATAAAAAAAAATTAATCAGGGGGAAGCACAGATGTTGAAAGCTTTAAAATAAAACTACATCTTTTACAGGTTCTGGACATATGTCACAGTTTTTGCACTGGAATGGCCTGAAGCTATGACAAAAATGTAGCATTTTATTTTGAATTTTCAACATGTGCCCATCTTCTTTGATTATGTTATTTGAACTGCATGATTTACTTGCAAATTAAAATTTTATTCCATTTCATCTCACAACAAATTAGTAAAAAAAAATAAAAAAACAAACAAAGCAGAACTTACTCTTTAAAGGTCCCCGATTCTGGATCCTCTGTCATCACATCATGCAAAGCTTCCACAGAAATGTTAATGATGCCACAGAATTTGTCCTGGATCACACTGACAACACAGAATACACGAGATTCATTAGTCATGACGTTGTTAATGTAACAGCTGTCTGCTTTCCCATGTATTAGTGGGTGTACTGGTTCAACAAAACACACGCTCAATTTAGAGAAACATCACAACACAGCAAAACCCTCTATCACTAAAAGTGATAAAAAGCCAAGCAAAAAAATAATTACATTCTGATTCATAGGAAATTCCTACCACAACAATTTGGCTGTGGATTTCAACCACTAGTGTTCTAAATGATTTCAAGGCAGGGGATAATTGAACAGTCTAAATCAAAATGTGAGAAACAGATTATTGAAAATGTTTTCTGACATTAATGAGTAAAAACATGTTGCTATTGGAAAAAAACAACATATTAAAAGCACAAAATTTCTAACTGCAGAAATTGTCCAAGGGCCACATAAAACACGCTTTTGCCATCTAGCATTATTGCCTACTATGGTGATTTTTCCTGTAATGCAGAAGCCCACGCTGGCAACACACACGACTCGAGCCTGGAGACGACCAGAAATCTTTGATGAATTATTGGAGTCATTCTTAAAAAGCAAAGAAACAAAGACGACGACTTCATATGTCAAAAAATATATAAAGATAGAGGTGGAAAAAATACAGAAACAGAATAAGTGTGGGAATGGGCATTGAAATATCAAAGGCTGTCAAGTTCATGAATCTGAACTTGACATATTCATGAACTGTGGAACCCTGGCAACGCTGCATAAAGTTCAGTGTCTGGCAAAACATAGAAACTCAGCATGAAGTAGTATTATATCGAGAGTAAACATATCTGTCCCAGATTTGTTATGGGTGGGAATGATTTCTCAGCAATTACTGAAGAACAGATTTGGGCTAATCGCTCACTTTTCTTTTCGAGTCTTTGTAAAATGGTTCTTGTTAAAGGTATAGTTTTTCTCTCTGACTTTAACCCAGAACGTTATATACACTGGGGTTAAGACCATATCAATGTCATCTGCTCCACATTAGCAAAATTAGGATAATCAAAACTGAAATAGCTATTTTATATGCCATTGGAGAATATTTTATTTTTATTTTGTTGCTAATACAAAATCTGTTAACAGATAAGGTGTCATTTTAAATCCTGTTAATTGCCAATTTTATCATCAAGGCTCAACTAGCAGCTGTCTGAGAAAGGTCTGGGAGCAGTGGAGCACACTGATTTGATAGTCAAGTGAGAAAACCGTTGTTTACAGACCATTCATTTAGGTCAGCAACAAAGTATCTTAACAAAATTAGCAACAAGTAACATCAAAACAGAAAGTAAGCACCTGCTTGTAAACACCTGCTTGTGCATAGATTAATAAAAGACTGATAGGGAGGTCTAGTAAAGATTTTATGTTGCCATTTGTGTAGTCAGACAGTTGTTCAGAAATAAATTAGAAAACTATGAACATCTGAGGTGAACTGTTGTTTGGACATCGTAATTCCATGTTAAAGCAGACAAAACTGTCCAAAAACACTGGAACTTTAATTTTTAGGTTAAATGCTAAGTACTCTACTGACGTATTCCCATGCTTGACTACCTCTCACCACAAGCTTTGAGTGTTCTTTTTCCATTTAATCTCGTTTCTCGGCACCACAGATCTCACAGACTGTTTTTCAAGCATAAGTAGAACTTCCTTACATGGCAGGTTTTGATTCTTCCAAAGAAGATGCTCAATTCAACAGAAATGACAGATTTGAAGGCAGATATGTTTGTGTATTTTTATTCTTATTTTCTTTCTTCTTGTACTTATATGTATTGAATGCCTGCAGCATTGTGCGTCATATGCGCTGATTTCTGCTTCAACATAGAACATGTAGGGGTTGATTTGTTTATCTGAACCGACCGTAACAGTTATTTTACAAGTAATTACGTTTCCGAGAGCCTCAAACATTGTGGCAAAAAATAACAGATGACTCATCATTCCACCACACTCTTGTCTAGGTGTAATTAGTTGATGTTGGGATGTATGGGGGTCTTCTTCTGAATCTGTTGAAGGAATTTTAAAATGTTTTTACAGAAAATGGACTCTTAACTTGAGCAAGAACATGGTGCTTGACGTATTGCAGAAAATAAGACAATAACTCATCAAATGTAAATACCTGTACTATTGTTTTCCATAAATGTTTAGCTTGCAAAAAAATCTATTACTTAGCAAGTTTTATCTTTGTCTATGCAATATTTAATGCAAATCTGGTTTGTATGTGGGTTCAATGTATAGTATAACGAAAGGTCAAGTATTCATATGCTAAGATTGAGGTAAACAAACATTAACCTATGAAGGATAGATACATCACATTGACTAAAATAAGATCAAAAAGAAAAAAAAAAAGCAGGATAAGGGAAATTATAGACAAGATACGGACTTCTTCAATTTTGGCTTTAACTGTATTTGAGATAGTTGATTTTCCATGCAGCACTTAACCCGTCTGAGCTGTCATAATCTATTGCTGCTGCGCTCCAAGCATGGGGGTGTAACAAAGGATTTCATGCCTGCCTGTGCCTATGATTACCATATCTGGTTAGCAGAACACTGAGCTTCCCTAAATCTTGATTAAAAACAAACTCCCAGTTGGGACATCAAACAAAAAGTTGAACTTCAAACAGCACAAAGAACTGTTTGTACCATTTTTGGAAAAGTTCTATTAAAACAATAAATTGAGAACTTCTTTGATAGCAAGTACAGTCAACCCTCGTTTTTCGCGGGGGTTGCGTTCCGAAAAGAACCCGTGAAAGGCAAAATCCGTGAAGTAGTTACCTTTATTTTTTACAATTATTATACAGCATAATTAAATACTCTACATTGAAACCAAAGAACAAAGCCTTTCTTACAAATAACTACAGTAAAATAATCATTTTAATCATCAAAACAAAGTACAGTAGGACAAATTGTGACTCGCGTATTTCACTGTGCCTCTGACTGTGACGCTGCGGCCTGACTCCGCTCTCTACTGTCTTTTTCTTCTGAAGCCTGCGGTGCAGATGTGTTTTTTCGAGAGAAGAACATAGTTATCGGTAGTTGTTGTCGCTCTTTTTTCTTCTGGGCAAAAATATTTGCCAAAATTTACCAAGCTGTATTACGTATATTTAAATACCGTAACGTTATTGGCACACAGGAAGAGAAGAAGCGCGGAGACTGTTTAACCAATCAGGATGCAGAACACAATGCACTGTGAAAAAAAAACTGCACAAAAAACTCCGCAAAGCAGCGAGGCCGTGAAAGGTGAACCGCGTTATAGCGAGGGTTCACTGTACATACAGACATTTACAATGCACCTTGCTTCTCCTGTCAAAGAATGCAAATAAGTTGCAGCTCATTTTAGGACACTATACCTCAAATTGCAGGACAACCACATCATCTCTTTTGTTTCTTTGCACATCACTGACATTCCTGCTCAGCAATCAGCACACACAATTCTCTGCTTCTAAATACACATTTAACCTACAGCACTAGGGAGTGTGACGTTTTGATTTTTCAACAGCTGCTTCACAGGAAATGTTCTAAAACCGTAGTATGATCCATTAAAAGTTTTGGCAAAAGAGGGCAAGACTTTTAAGTGTTTGTGAGTATTTATATGTTTGCTCTTAACTGGTGAGTGACAGATGTTGGCCAGATGGTGTTGACTCACAGCACAATAATCCGGCACACTTGAGACTTTTGGCTCAGTACATATTTGCATTTTTCATCTCCCTTACTAAAACATTTGGTATTAAAATTTAAAGAGATGTAAATTAAACTTATGGTGGTAGACGTGTGTGTAATTCTCTGAAAATAACACCAGCACTCCTGAATTCATGAGATTTATGGAAAATGCACTAATAATACTAGTTGTATGAAATTTGAGAACATATCTATTAAGGTATTTATCCAAGTCAGGGTGATTGCATTGAAAGACCTTGTCAAGTGCTTCTTTATTTTAGTAGCCGACAATATTTGGGAGAAAATAACTCAAAACCACATGGGCATACATCAGGGGAATAGACTTTTTCTTTACCTGTTGTCAGATGGGAGAAGAGACAAAAGGGCCAAAGATGACAATTTCCTCCTCTCAGGCTGAGTAATGTTGTCCATGCGGTCCACCCACATCTCGATCATGCTCCCCAACAACTGGTCCATCTATAAATTAGAGCAAAGAGATTTAGAAAGCTTAGCAAAAGTAATCATACACCTTGTTGCAACCATAAATGTTGCAACAAGGTGTTGCTTTGTTTTAGTTCCATCAACTGCTTAACATATCATCTGAAAATGTAGAGTGTATGATAATGCTGCTCAGTTTCAACAAATAAGCACCTAATATCTGCAGGGATCCACATCTCGGGTGGGAAATATTTTGATTGCAAACTAGTGCTTGTTAACTCAACATATCAGGTATTTATGCAATACAAAAAAAATAATCATTGTTTCATAACACTTTACAAACTCCTATTTGAATTTTGTTACAAGCCAGGTAGGACGATACAGCGCAGGTGGTATTGAACAATGTGAGACAAATAAGAAAAAGTTGACCTTCTTGGCCGACCTGCAGTGTGTGTAGTGGAAAAGCCATTATGTGTATGCCACAATAAAACCTGATGATGGTGGTGTGGGGATGCTTCTCTATCATAATCAGAGTTGATAAAAAAAATGAATGGAGCTAAATACAACCCTCCAAGAATGGTTGTTCATAAATGCTGGGTGTGATTACTTTCATGAGGTCCTGTTATTTAACTTTTTATCTCGTTTTTATTTTGCAGACATCTTGTTTGGTCTTATAATTATTTGCTTGCTTTGTCATGTTTCTTTAAGTCATTTTTGAAAAAAGCTTGATATTATTTCTATTGTTATTTCTTCTCAGTCCTTTACTTTTCTACCTGCCAAAAGTGCATCATATCTTGATCATTTCAAATGTTCAATCAATAATTAAAAAAAGAGGTTATAAAAACAGTAAAAAAGAAAGCAACATAGAGAGCATTAACAAAGAATTAAAAGACAAGTGTTTCAACTTTGTTCTATTTCAGAATATGCTACCATCATACAAGTGCCAGCAAAAATAATCATCCCTTTCCTTTCATGTACCAATTGATTTCTAAATTGGCACATGGTACACATCAAGTGTAAAAGGGCTGCTAGAATGGAAAATGTTGGCTTAATTAAAGTAACACCTGGTTCTTTGATAACAGAGTGAGATGTTTCACTATCGGAATCGCCTCAGCGTGACCCAACACTGGATCACATCTCTCCGCGACAGACAAGTTGATCCGTAGCTCCACCCACCGTCCACTATCACGGTCAATCTACGCCTCTCAACTCATTCTCGCTTTCTTCCCGTGTGAAAACTACAGCAAAGCTCCCTGAGAACATTCAGGCGAGCTTATCTCTGTTTAACTGTTTTTAGTCATTCTGTATGCAGTGCCACGACAGGCCTGGACAGTGCTGGGTAAATACTTCAAGGACTCTTCTTCCACCACGTCTGCCCAGCTCTTAGAGGCTCATGGCTAATGGTCAAGCTGTCCCATAGTGAAACACCAAGCGAAGTTAGAAAAAGAACTTATTTTGTGATATTTATTTTGCAAGCTTCAAATTGTGCTATAAAGACAAGTGTAATTTTAGAAATAAAAAAAACCCTATTTTTTTATGATGGAAGAAGCAAAGTCAAGATGTCAAGGCTTAAAAATGTTCCCATTTGCAATTCTTTGGGTAATTACTTCAGGCTCAACCTGAATGATTTCCTTTTAACAACCACTTTGTCTCTCAGACAAAATGTTGCTGAGTTGACAGAAAAGAAGGGCAGACATCAGCCTCACCTCCTGGTTGCATTCAGAGGCCATTTGAGAGAGCAAAGAGGAGAAGAAGCTAAAGTTTTGGAGCAGGACTCGACCGATGATGCCAAGGTAGGTGGACATCACAACAGGATAACGCTGCAAATCACACACACAAAAAAATCATATCAGATATGCACAAATGAGTATTTGGTAATGCTTTAACTAAACTAAGGATACAGCAGGTCATTAACCTTGATGGAAAGATGGAAGTAGTAATAAATATGAGAAAATCCTGAAATGGTGGCCTATGTCTTTAATTACTGTCTGATTAATATATGCCACCATGAACTGATGGTATACAAAGATATAAATATTTAAAAGAATAATCTGTGTGGTGTATGGCATACTCTATCACTAATTTAAAAAATGTAACATATTACAGATAACTTTAACTCAGATGTGCATGAGATGAAAGAAAATCCTCACCTCCCCATCCACGATACCTCTAAAGACAGCTGGCATCAGAGGCTGAAACATGTGGACTCCCAGTACAGGGCTAACCTTTAAAGCTATTTCAACCACCTGGAGAGACACATGGAGACCAAGGATGAGGGAGACACGTAAAATGTAGCAAAGAGAAGCTGAAAGGTAAAACTCTGAAGGAAGGCAGGGAAAAAAAAGAGGTCATGGAGGGATATTAAGAGAGTAAATAGGGCACAATTATTAAAATATATATATACATACATCAAATCACTCAGGTTCAATGACTTGCAGAGAAGGATGGCTGTTTTTGTTGAAGTAATGTTAGACATGTGGATGTGTTAATGGCTCTTAAACAGAGCCATTTTTCAGTGCTTTCCAGCCTTTTTCCTTACTGAACAGAACCTGGATGCCCGCCTCAACTATAACATTTATTCTCAAATATGTGCATTGATGTATAAATCTGCAAATGGTAAAAAGCAAACCTACTATTTACATTTTTTAAAATAGTTGGACTGTTCATCTTTCAAAAAACAAAACAACAAAAAAAACTTGTCAGCTAGATTTTTTCCTCAGGGATCAGAAGTCAGGATGTAGCAGCTGTTACTTGCTTTTATTATGACATATGAGTCTGAAACTAGTCAGTCTGAGCTCTGTAGACTGTCTTTTGGCAAGTCATTTCTCTCACTCCAAAAATGAAAACTGGTGAGTTCATCTCACATGATTTATTTTTTTTTTGTTAATGTCCTAAGCACAATAGTCCTTTCCAGTAGCAGAATCTCTATGGATGTCCTGACTGAATAGAGCCCTGGACAAGTTCTACGACGAGTCGCTTGCGACATGTCCTATTCAGCATCATCAGGCAACCCAAGTTTAATCTGCCAAATCATAATAAGAATAATATATCTTTTCAGAGTTGATATCTTTACTTTCTAAAACATCATCTCCAATACTGTTTTCACTCATTCTGCTTAGTTTACATAAAGATGTTGAAACAGAAAAAATAATATTTTCTCTTCAGCTTATGGTAATCCTAAACACACAGTCATTGCTTGCTCTCTTGTTGACACCTTCGTGATGCTACTGGTACTGTGATGACTTTATTTGAACAGTATCAACATTCCATTCTACATGCTTTATTCTTAGTTTGAACTGAGCTAAAATTAATCTAGCAACAAATATGACAATACATGATGATTAGATAAGAGAGTTCCCTCTGGACATCCTCAAGTGAATACTACAAAACCTTTAAATTTTATTTAAAAATAATTTCCTATTAACCATATAAAAATCTGTTTTAGCAGTACAAATGCAGTGACAATGAAACACTGCTTACTGGCTTTTTCACCTAGAAGAGAATCTTCCAATTATGACTCTGGGTCCAGCAACGTAAATATGAAAACGAAAATGTACAACCAGAAAATGTAAAAATGTTTATAGAAAGTAAATTTTAAAAAAAATATGAAGAGAGAAACAATTCTTGCAGGTATTTGCCAATTTACCGAAGATAATTATGTTTAACTTATTTTGCTTCTGAGTGGTCAAACCAACCGCTGCAGTACATATGGATTCCTCAAACAGCTCATGTTGATTAGCACGAGCTGTCCTCCGTTGTCGGAATGTGTTATGTAGACATGTTTGTTTGTTTGTTAACCGTGTGCTGGCTCTTCTTTCCCTAGTCAACAACATTAGTCACAGCCAGATGTGCAATAAGCCATCAGGCTTAAACAAGCTCAAGCTTTGTGGAATTACAGGCATTCTGCTGACACCCAGCTCTGCTGTAAAAAAACAGTTTTCCTGGGAAACGTAAATTCTGAGATTGTTATTCAGTCATTTTCTTTTAGAAGAGAAAATAAATACTTTATTGTCCAACAATGAGGAAATTACAAAAAAAGGAACCTATATAACACAAAACCTATTTGCATTTACAAAACACACCACTAAAATAGTAAAAGTGGGTTTTTTTTACCAATTCAAGAAGAATGCAAACCATGCATTATTTTAAATATAAGGAAATGCCCATTACTTGAAGGGGTATCACCTTTGTGTCCTTTCTGCAAGTCCACTAAGTGCAACAACTATTTATATATGAAAGTTCATTCAGAGTTCTGCAGGCATGGCCTCATGATTAACATATTTTTATTAATCCTCCTAATACTCAAGATAACCTTTCTTTATTCACACTCGATATTACAGGACGCCTAAGTCATATTGTAATCCACGCTAATGTTTAACCTTATTTCAAAAAATTTGATCCTAATCATTTTCAATTCACTTACAACAAAAGTTGCAGAAAAAAAATCTCTATACTGTGTTGGTCTACAATGAAAAAAAAAAAAAAAACTGAGAAAAAATGGTTGGAAAAAGTTGAAATATTGATGAAGAAAAAATATTTCTACACACTTTCATTCCATACTTTTCCAGACACAGATTTATTTGTGTCCATTATGGACATTTTAGTATTTAAAAAGAACACTGATGATGCTTTTTGCAGTTTTTTCTTTTTTTTTTTGGCATGTAGACTGAAATTCTTTAAAAGATTTTTATTCTCCATGACTCCATTTCTAAAAATAAGTGAAAAAAATTACAAAAAATAAAGAACTTTAAAGCTTTGCTTGATAGCATTTAAATAATACCTGGTTTAAACCTAAAGGTCCCTTTGTCTATAACAAGATGGCAGTGAAATGATTTTTTTGTTTTTCTGAGAGAGTGTTTATCAATCAGTAATCCAAAAAAAAAAAAACAAAATTAAGTACTGATGGTTAAAATTTATCATTTTAAAATACTAGTTTGCGTTTTCAACTGGAAATAAATGTTCTGCACGCCACACAAAAAATAAACAAAAATTGACGAGATGATTTTATGGTCACAGAGAACTTTAAGTTACCTTTAGTACTTGGACTTGTCCCTCATTTGTAATGTCCTTTAGAAGTTCACAAAAGGATCGGCACAACGATTCGCCATAATTCTGTAGAAAAGAAAAGAAGGATTTGGAAATCTGATCAGAAACATTTAAATTCTGCATTTTTCTTTAAAATGAGTGTTTGTTTCTCCCACCTGCAGGAACTCAATGGCAGACAAGTATAGGTAGGCGTTTATAATCTGAAAACAGGTTCGGAGGTTCTCGGAGCTCAGCTCTGAAAAACAAACATTGTCACATGAGGTGCTAAATTTCCAGATTTGGTCCATTTTGATCAAATTGAAACAGGTAAAAAAATGTCATGGATTTAATAGGTTTTTATTTATATATGAAGAAATCATTGGAATTTTTCTTTTTAATAAATCTAAAAAAAGTCAAAAGAGTGCATGTAGAAACTGAATAAAGCCACTGATTAGCTTGTACTGACACACAAATTACAAAGTCTTCACATTCTATTACAAATAAAAATGTAGAAGAAACTGGATCGGATTTGTTCTCATGCTCCAGAAAATGAGAAGAATGCAATAGGGGTGCCTACATTTTTCTTCACAAACTGAAAACTTCTTGAAAATGTAGTTTTTCTGTGCGTCACTGAACTAGCTGTTTAGTTCTGAGAACTGCTTCAAAACTGTGTGGACTTCCCACTTCGGGCATCTGTGAGCAGGTATTCCAGAGATGGATGATTTGATTTGCATTTCTTTGTTTTGACTGATAAGCAACATGTTTGATGTCATTCCAAACGTTTTCTGTTGAATTATGGTCGTTGAGTTGGTGCTGACACTCAACTTTTTACTCTGGAACAAAGATGCTACTTGGATTCTGTCATGAGGCTCCAGGTTAGTTTCACACCAATAGCTTGACTTCATACTGGAGATAACTCTGAACCTCCCTTTATGACTTGGGCTTACTTTTTTTTAAGCATTTGATCAAATTTTAACTCAACAGCCTGTCGTCTTCTGCACTTTATTACTTATTTATTCATGCTGTTTTTTTAATACCTGTAAAAATATATTTCACTCACTTTTTCATAATGGTATTCCCTCACTGACTAAGTTATGTTGCTACTATTTGAACACATCAGGACAATTAGTGATTTGTTTAAACAGAATTAGCTAATTCTAGATGTTAGATCTGTTTCACATTGCTACATCTACTGATAAAAGCACAACTTTGAACATAATTAAGCAGTGAAAGAAATACTGGATGGAACCATGATGCAACAGATGAATATTACAGCATCAGCTTCACAGGCCTGGAAGTAAGTTCAAGTAGCTGCTGAGCTGCCAGGACAAATAGAAGGGTTGTAAGAAACCATTAAGAAGAACTGCACATACATTATTAAGTGTGCCCTGTGAGATTATTATCCATTAAATTGGTTCTGCTTCAGCTCTGCATTTTATACAAGTTGCGCTGTCTAGCTTCATGTTAACACACAGAAAATGAAACCTTACAGATTAGGTGCTGGCTAGGATATGTGTATTTGTTAAGAAAAGGTTGTATGAATAGGTAAGCACATTGCAACACCTTATAAACACAAGGTCTAACTTGGACAGATGACAGGAACAGGAGCTGAATAATTCTCTTGTAATGAAACAAAACAAACCAAAAAAATCAGTAAGCGTATCATTAAAAAGACGTGCATAGAGAAATCAACCTGTCACTGGAATTGGATCATTTTCAGTTTGACCAACCGAGTTTTTGCCAGCCGGTCAAAAACTAAAATTACTCATTATTTTTGTTATCACACCACAGTAAGTTTCACCAACAGCACTCTTTAGTGTGGAAGTTGTTGCTGAAGGAAGAACACTCAACGTTGACCATATTCAGTTTCCGGTATATAACTATTAATTCAGTGGAAGAAAGACAGTTCAAAATGCCATCAAAATGGTGTTGGCATTTTGATAAGAGCCATCACCAAAATCATACACATCAAATGTTGGCCAATGTTTCATTTACTATGGCTCAAAAGCAATATGTTAAATCTAATGCCTTTGTGTTTTGCAAGGCAGTAAATCCTCAATAAGAAGGGTAGAAAATATACTTTGAATTCTGTTCTTATATCTTCTTAGTTCCTATAGAGACATCAGATTTGGCTGAATAGAATGGGTAGTAAAAACATGTTTGGTGCATCTCTTAACAGAGCAATAGTATTAAACCTAGAATTAAAAAACACTTGAGAAGAATTTGGAAATGCATCAAGAAATAAATGGTCCTCATGGTAACACCACACAATTAGAGTAGATTATGAAGTGGACAGATTTTGCTTTTCAGTTTAAGAGTGTCGTTCAATAGCTTGAGGTGAATGTAGTAAAATGACTCTACAATAAATGTTAATTGACTCTTGAACCACCAGTTGTGTAATAATGACAAGTGTGTTCTCAGAGTTGTGTGATTATGCTGTTTGATGTTATGTACTAAACAGGGAGCTTTAGTGCTCTTATATACTTCTAAACCTGGCAATAGAAGGTGGAAAATGGAAACAGTCAACATTTTAAAATTTTCCATGTTTGTCATACAAATGGAAAAACCTCTCTTACACAGAAAAATTGAAGTAGGTGCAATGATAATGAGATGACATGAGAAAGTATAGTCCTGCTGTAAAGTTCTTTGCAAAGGTAATCAGATATGTACCTCTACTTCAGACACAAACTGTCCAAATTCTAAAAACAAAATAGAATATGCATTTTTCAATGATTAATGTAAACAAGTGAAAGAAGATGCCCTTGTCAGAAAATAGACCCATTTAGCCCTCACGGAAATGCTGTGTTTGACCAAAAACACACCACCGTCCAGAATACGCTATCCTCATAGTGAAACAGGGTGGTGGCAGTATCAGGCTATTAAGAGGCATATTTTCCCTGGGACAGAGAGCTAGTGAGGGTTGACAGAAAGATGAATGGAGCTAAAAATAGATCAACACTGGAAGGATATTATTGAGGAAAAGAGTCGGACCAAACACCCAGCTAAAGCTACAATACAGTACAATAGTGTCGATCAAACCATATTCATCTGGCAGAATGAACCCAAATTAATTGAGACTTAACACATTGACAGATGTTCTCAATCGAGGCTGACTGAGCCTGTGCTATTTTACAAAGAATAATGGACAAAAAAATCAGTCTGTAGATGTAGAAAGCTGGTGGAGCAATACCACAAAAGACTTGTAGAGAATGGAGGTTGTGCAAAATACTGACTCAGAGGTGCTGAATACAAATGAACACCACATGCTGCTCTGTGTTGGTCTATCACTTAAATACCAAAATACTTCTGCAATGTAATGTACAGCGTTGATGACAGAAATTACTGGGTTTTATGAGTCCTAAGAGATGCAAAGAGAAACTACCAGGACTAAAACCTGAATAATCACAAACAAGAGAAGATTTATGGTGTTACCGGTAGTCAACAGAGTCAAAATGTTTACAAAAAAGTGAGAGCATTAAGGGGGATTAAGATGGAAATGAGAGTAAGAAGACCTGATCCTAAGATTGACAAATGGGAGCCAACAATCTTACCACACAAACAAACCCGACAGTCTGATAAAATTGAACACGTTCACCAAGACCGACATTTTCATGAGTAGCTTTGAAGTAACACAGGGTGACAGCAGGCACTTAGAAAACTTTATGAAAACTTCACAAAAGCCCAGAGTGAAGCCAATACATCATGTTGACAGAAATAAAATTTTTGCTCTTTTCACAAACAAAACTAAACGTTTCATGGCTGTTTACTGATTTCTTAAAATCCAGAGTTCATTTTAGAGGTGATAGGATAACTTTTAACTTTGCATAAAAAAGAACCTAATATCTTTGAAGGTTTAATTGCCCCATGGCACAAAAGATAATTAAGAAGATGAAAATGTTTACAAAATGTTTTTTAAAAAAGTTGCATCTCACAACTATAAATTTAAAAGTCATCATGATTAGACCAAACCCTCTGAACTCAGGCATCATAAAGAGCCTTATCCTGATCAAACAGCTCACTTGCTTATTAGGTTTGTGTAGAAAAGATTAAAATCTCCATGGTGAGTCGTGAATCACAAGCCCACTTGGACCACAGTGCTGGTTCACCCAGGTGATTTTGATGCTGATGTATGCCATGTGCTTCCTCGGCCGGCTGTCAGCCATAATGGGGGTAATGTATGCAACCATCTGTTATCTGGTCAAGTATGCAAAGCATTCCAGGGCCTATTTAGTCAGCACATCAGTCTATATGAATATTCAACATTACACTCAGAGTATGAAGCCAAATTAGAGTAAACACATTCCGTGTGCCTATGCACAAAATGAGCACAATAATGGATTTAAACAGACAAGCAAGCACAAAAGTCTGACTTTAAATGAGCAGTAAGGACATTGTTGAGCAGTGTTCTGTTCTGAAGCAGAGATGGTAGAAAACATAGCATTTTTGAGCAAAGACAGAAAAACATGAAAGCCACACTATGACAAATTGAGTTTTTGTAAGTTAAAAGAAAAAAAGCCTCTCAGCTGATCCAGTTGTTGAACAAGGCCAGCTGCGGTTATTGGACAGGTAAACAACTAATCTATTGTGTGCAGCTGTTTTTACCCAGTCCAAGTCCCAATCATTCATCCTAATTATGTTTAAACCAAGGAAGTATGCTATATAATAAATACAATACATTAAAACAGCAATACAATCGAGTTCATAATTTTCATAAATTTCTAATACTTTGTAAAAGCCCTTTGCCGACAATGACAGCCTAAAGTCTTGAACTTATGAACATCAGCGACTGAGTGTCTTTCTTTCCAATGTCCGTTACTATAGTGCCTTGCAGTTGATATTTATTTGTGGGCCTTTCTGTCCAAAGTTTAGTCCTTAACTTGGGTTAATATTCGTTAACTGTCTTGGCCTGTCGAGAACATTTCCACTTGTTTGCTTTAATAAACCCCTGTGTTATTTTGGCCATGTGTTTTAGTTCATCATCCATCCATATTATGAAACGTCGTCCCATCAACCTGATTGCATTTAATTGGAATTGAACAGAAAGTATGTGTATTGTGGAGTTTATTTACATATTTAAATACACAAGACAACATTTCACCCAATTCTTGGATTCAAAAAACTACTCAAGATTTATGGTGTATAATAATTCCCAATCAAAATATTTCTCTACAAAAAATATCTGAGATATTTGACTTTTTTTTCCCAAAAGCAAAAGAGAACATAAGTAAATGATTGCGACAGCTGTCAGATATCTGTCCTTATTGGATCAATAAAGCTGTCCTTATAATTCTTGTTGATAAGCAGTGAACAAACTGAAGCAATATCATCTGAGGAAAAAGTTGTGTATGAGTATGAACACAAAATAAGTGAAAGTTGAAGGTTTTTTGTAATAAATGGGGAAAAAATGAACAGAATTCTGCTTTGGGGCTTGAGGCAAGTCAGTGAAGTCAGAAAATTGAGGCCTAGAATTGATAAGACATTCTGGATTCTTGTCAATTACTGCTGAAAAATCAACCTGAATATTTATGTACTGGTTCATATACTACAATGCTCACAATAAGTGATATGGATCACCCAAAATAAATAAATTCATTAAAAAATACAAAAAGAAATAGACTTTCCTTTGTAGGGTGATTGAACTTGGCCTTAAGGATGAGAGGAGGTGCTCTGTTAAAGTTGTAAATTATAACATTTTTCATTGCGTGCACATTCAATTTTCTTTTGTTATTCTCATGTTTTTTGCCAACATTTTTTCTGGCCATGAACAAAATATTTAAAAGGCTAAATGGCCTTTTTGCCAGTTGACAGATTCTGCATGGTAGGCAGACCACATTATCCTTCTCCACACAAGTACACACAAAGTGCCATTACAGAAGTAGTCACAACAGCAGCTGTTGAGGCCCTGATTAAGCTTTAGTCAGAACATATTTCATAGCCCTGGGCATATGCTGCACAAATTTGCTTTGGTTATGAACCTTAACTAGAAAATGAGCCTCGCATATGACTCTGATAAGAGTCCTCCAGTGTTTAATAAAGAAAAATGCTGAAATTATGATCATCTAGCAAACCAGTATTTGCTTTAAATTTATGGTGTTGATGATAAATGAAGACATCAGTCACAAAAAGTGTAGTTGCCAAAATAAATCAAATGGACAAAATCTGGAGTTTAAAAGCCCTTAAAAATGGTTGGTAGACAGTGCATAGATTTAATACCTGTTGCCATTTAACTTTCTATGCATGCGAGGATACAAAATTGAGCAGAATTTTATTATCTGTTGTAGATTGCCAGTGACAGCCTAATAGAAAACCTTTCATGTGATTACTGTAAACATCATTTAGGGTTGGAGTAGTTGAATAAAAACCCAACCAAAAAAAAGTATTTCTACATATCTTGTTCATATATTTTTGTACATTTTGTATTTTGATGTCAAAACCTAATAATAATAAAAAAAAAAAAGTATTTCTAATTGAACTTAAATGGATGACCTTATTTTTCACTACATTTTTTATTTATAGATATTCTTAAGTTTTTTTCCCAGTAAATTACTTTTTGTTTCATATTTTCTATATTCCAGTTGTGCATTTAAACCGAGCTACTGGCTTAATAATAATCTGATATTCTACTGAGAATATCTCAAAAAGACCAACAGTGATTAACAGCGGGAGAAGAATTATTTACTCTATTTATAGCATAAAAATAAAGTAATTAGAGCTCAATTCCAGCAGCTGATGAACTTGTAAATAAGTATAATAGAGGTCATGCACTTATAAGATTGTTCTATACGACAACACTCAGGCAAATCCCTAAGTGGTTAAAAAATAAAATATGGGCCCAACTGTTAGTCAACATAACTGAATTATCATCTTGCAAAAAATTTTGCTGATACCAAGAGGAAATCCTATGATTTAAAAAAAAGAAGAAAAAGCTAACCTTGGCTAATAACCTCTAGCCTTCTTTTTACTTTCGAAATTCCTGAGATATTGGGGGTAATCACAGAACCATTAAGTGTTTTGTTGTAATTAGTCAACAGAGCCACATTAAATGTATAGAGAAATAGACACTAATTAACTGCCGAGGATTTGAGAAGAATCAAGCGTGAAGACATTATCTGCCAGTTCTGTCGTATTCCATAATGGAGTAGATAGAAGGACAAGATGTCCAAAGCTCAGAGACATGGCCATGGTAAGAAAGGCTGAAACCTGACTACCACTCAACAACAAACATTATCTAAAGCAAAGACAGATTTTTAAAGTTTTTATGAGCTGATGACACAAAAGTGACTGTTGATGGACCAAATGAATGGGCCCCTGTGGGTGGATCAGAAATGCCACAGAGATCCACTTTAAGTCAGGTACCAGTAAGGTGGAGGAAGGTTACTAGTATGGACTGGTGTTAAAAATGAGTTAGTTGGATCTTTTTGGATTGGACATGGACTCAAAAAACATCTAATTGGTTTTAAGAAGACATTTTGTTGAAGCAGTGGTGCAGGAAGAAACCTGCCTCTTTCAAAAAGAAGAATTTTTATAAAGGACAATGCCCCATCATATGCATCCAAATCTAGTCAGTAAAGGCCGATTTCCTCAATTGACAGTTCTGAAACAGGAGATTTACAGTGAAGGAAAACAGTCCACCTCTCTGAAAAGTGTCTTGGAGCTGTGGTTGCTGCTGTACAGAAAGTTGGCTAATAGATCAAGAAACTGTGAAATTATAAATGTAGGCTTGTCCCTGTTATTGAAAAGAACACTTTCTGTATTGGTCCATTATAATTTTCTTTTAAAGTCAGAATTTTTTATTGGAAAGTTTCCAGTTTGTTTATAATTCTCACTTAGATAAAAATAAAATGAGATGGGAATTATAGTTTTTTTCATTTAGTTGTGGAATAATTCTGCACAACAATAGTTGACCAAAGATATTCTAAGAAAACCTTACTTTTGCTTTCAATAACATCAATGTTTGAGATTTTTTTTGTTTTCTTTTGTTTTATTTTTAGTCTTATCCAAGAGCATTGTATTTGGTGATTAATAAAAATAGCCCTAAAAAGAAAAAAAAAGTATTGCTTACAACTGTGCACATATTTATACATAATTAAAAAGTCTACTTAAAAACAAATGGCTAACATGTCAAAAATATATAAACTATTAGAAAAGTCACACAAGTCGACCTTCAAAAGAATGCAGCAAATTCAGTTGCATATTAAGTGTTAAAAAAGTGAAACATTCTAAGTTTATATTAGCTAACCTATAATTAAACTTCAACAGATAACTCAGTCTCTGCGTTAAATATGACTGAACACATCCAATCTCTATGGTAGCTGTAATTGAAGTCATTACTTTGAGTAGAGAGGCCTGAAATAAAAAGGTTGTCTTCTAATGAGGATGTCTAAATTGATCCATGAAGCACATTAGCCGGGCAGTAAAGTGGGAGAGCTTCAGATGCCTTTAGTTCAAATGCTCCTTGGCTGTAAACATTATTGATCATAGGAGGGTGAGTATGCTATGCTCTGATCAATTCCACACTGTAATTTATGTAGAAAATACAACGGTACGCTATTTTTGTTATCTGCAATTTAATAGACAAACAATAATATGTATTCATTTTAGTAAAAAGGTTTGGCTAGCATCACACAGAAACAGCCTTTAAGGAAAAAAAGTCCAAGACTCTAAATTTTAGTTTTGCCATATTAATCATTTCTTAATATGTTAGTCATTTCTCTTTCCTGGGCCCTAAGGCAATATCAATGAGACATGAGTGAAAATAAAATGGCACTTTAACCATCATTTGCTCACTTCATTACAGCTTCCTTCTGCTCCAGAAGAAGCAATTGCTCCACTTAAACAGCACAAACATCTCCTAGTTCAGAGCCAAGTGTTAGGGAAACAGAGCACAGAGCAAGCTTAACATTTTAATCGCAGCAAGACTCCTGACATTCTAATCAGGGAATTTGCAGTGCACGGTTAGCAGTGATGGAACAGGGCTCGTTATCAGAGAGGCCAGGCCACGTACCTGGCATGTGGAAACATTCCTCAGAGCCAAAACTCTCTCAATGGCCCACATCTCTCCACTGCTCTCCACGGTCCAAAAGAATGAACGACCGGATGTTTGAGTAAAAAGCAGCCAAAGATGATGAGAGACAGCTTTAGAGCTTGAGAAATATACTAAAACCAGAAAACTTGATTTCCCGAATAACTTTTCCTAAATTTATGCAAAGAGATGCATAAGGTAACATAGAAATGATTCTTTTCACTCCCCGGTATGAAAAATATTCATTTTAAAATGGCGTGCTACTTTACTTTGACCTGTGACCATACCTTCAAGTTATTATCTTTCATTCCTGCTGCTTTGAAATGTCAATTGAACTCAAGTGGACAAGCTAATTATCTTCAAGATATCTAATGTGTTTAAAATGTGAAAAATCAACCATGATAGCATAATGTTTCTCAGAGTAATATGAGACAGAGACAGAAAAATAGTCAAGTGGAAAAAGCATTAATTGCTGACAATCTGCTGTAATTGTACAGGAGCCATATCATACAGAAAAATAATTTTTTGACACTCAATAGCATATCTAAGAGCCTGAATTTAGCAGGCTCCAAAAAATGAATAATTGAGTTATTCACATCGGGATAAATCATCTGCTTTACTCCTGCAGCTCAAGAGTACAGAAGCCATTCAGCCTTTTCAACTACATTCAAAATTCTACTTCAAATAACTAAGGAAGTTATCTATCAAATGGAAAGTCAATACAAGTTTGCTTTCTATTTGGAGTGCAGAGTGTACTTGATCTCAGAAAGAATTTTGTAAAAAAAAACAAAAAAAAAAAACAGAAAATGGGCACATTGTGGTATGGAGAAAAAAAGACTTAAAAATTATATTTAAATAGAGCTGCCACTAACAATTATATTGTTTGCATCATAAACTGGGTCATAATTATTAAGCTGATTCATCTGAATTCAAACCAGTGTACAAACTTTCACAAGACCTGCTCTATCAAGAGCAAAACAGCAACAAGGTAAAACATTCAAGTATTTAATTCAATACATAGTTGAAGTTAACCACTTAAAATAAAACTGTCGCAGATGATTTCAAGACTGTAATAACAATATACTATGCATACAGCATTTAAACAACAGAAGGGCTAATTTTTGCTTTGCTAATCAAGGCATTTGGAAATTATTTTTATGGTTATTGTTGTTCTATGTTGTTTACCAAATAAGTCTAACCAGAGGCAAAGATTGCAAATAAACCACTGGCACAAAATCTGGAATACACCGCTTGTATTATGTTAAACCAACCTGCTACAATGTTCTGATTACATCATCACTGACAAAACAGTAAATAAGCTAAAATAAACTATTTTAATTAAAAATGGATGTAGCACAATGTAACTATAAAAGACTGAAATGGTAGTATTAGAATTTATTTTTAAAAAAAGCAAAGATACCATGAAAAAAACAGTAAAACTACATGGCTACTCAAATATTTTCTCCTAATAATCTGTTAAAATCAGAGGGAAACCAGAGTAATTTTGTCATTTGTTCCAATCCAAAGATTGTTGTGGCAGTAAAATTTAAGCGAGCATAGAAAGCCCAGCTGGGATTTGCAGCTCCCCCTCTGCTAATGCACAAAACTAAAATGGTTTTCTTGCAACACTGTTGAGAAATCACATTCACTGCTAAATAATACCCTCACACGAGGTGATCTCACAGTAGATGGTCAACTTGTGCTGAACTTAAGCCAAAAATAAAATTCACACGGTCCCTTTGAATGCCTGACTCACCTGATGATTATTGGTAAACCTTAAACTGGCCTGCATTTTCATGTCACATTCTCTTCTTTATGTGCAGTCGGTTTGTATCTGCATTTAAAGAACACTCCACTATTATCAACAGAAACCTCATGCAGGCACCCTATACACTTAACCATATTCTATGCACAGATTTGATCTGACCAATGAAAGTGTTATCTTTCTTCCACGTATTTACATTGTGAATACTCCATATTCACACCACTTTTGCTTGTTCATATAGCACCAGAAAACTTTCTAATAAAATGTTCTATTTTATTAGAATCTTATGTGACATCTTTTGGTTGTTTTTCTTTGGGGAAAAAAAGAAGCTAAGCTCAGATTAGATGTAGAACATCAGTGAGCATCAATTTTGAAATAGATTCTATTTTGGGTTTGGGTCAGGACTTTTACTAGGACACAAACATCAATATAATTTGATCTAAACCATTTCATTGCTAATCTGGCTGTATGTATTAGACTTATTGTGTTGGAAGTGTATGTCCACTTCCAACACACTTGTTACAATCTGTTGGAGTCACAAATATGCAACAGATTTTCTTTCAGGATTTTCCTGTATTTAGCTTTGTCTATCTTCTCATTAACTCTGTCCAATCTCCTAATCCCTACTGAAGAAGGCATGGTGCTGCCACTATTTTGTCTCACAAAGGGTGATTTTCATTTGCAAAAATGTTAAAATCCATGTCTCATTTTTCCTTCCCTTTCATAGTGACCGACTCTTTTGTTTTGCTCTATCACAAACTACCTGTTGTTCATAAGCACCAGCACTGGATTCTCAGAGTATGTCTCGCAGGATGACAGTGATGGGTTCAAATATAAAACTGACAGGCCAGAACATTATTTTTTCAAACCAGAAAGATGTGTTGTTACAGCACGACTATCTTCCAGGGCGTAATGAGACAAGTTCGGCTGTGACAAAGCAAGACATTTATATTACCTGGACCAACATCACAGGACAAACATCATAAAAGAGCCTAGCTAAATCAATAGAAGCAGATATAAACACAACAAAAATAACTTTATACTTGATTTTACACTGTGGAATTGTTTTAGCCTAAGTAAACAGCATAAATATCCCACAACAGTGCATGCACTGAATTCCCAAGCAGTGAGAATGGTTTGCAGAAAACAACTCGGTAAACAAGATATATTTTTTAGAAATGCAAAATATGATTTGAAAAAAAAGCAAATGTTTATGTACCCCACTTCACTTTGTGACACAAGACAACTGGTAAGCTGATGCATGAAAGGCTGGATCTTTTGTGGATGTAGATACTAAAACAGCCTTTCACTACAGGGTTCCTGGAGTAACATTTAAATTGAACTGTCACTATGTACTGGCTTCTGAAATTGCCTGCTTCCATAGTATGTAGACAAAAATGGCATAAAGAACAGGAAACAATCTATTCTAAGCTGAGAACAATATTTTGTCTATTACTGCTTTTTACAGAAGATGTATTTTCTTTTTCCAGTCTGATATTCTTACCATATGAAGAGAAGGCAGACCATAACTTCTAATAAAGTCAATTATAGCTGAAAAGTTATCTAAAAAATATAATTAACATCAACCTAACCACCTACAACAAAAGTCATGGATGGTAAATGCTCAGGTGTTTTCTCAGTAAAAATTTGGCCTGTAAAAGGATAGATTTATCCTCCAACTTTACCTACAGCTCTTGTTACATGCACATGAGCGGTTAGCATTGCTACAACAGTGTCTCTATATTTCCAACACAATTTTCAGCCTTCCTGTTATCTGATGAGAATTTTGCTCTTCCTTTCAGCTTGAAAACAATAACAAAAAAAGGCATGCCTCACCCTATTAAAAAAACAGTTTCCTCTAAAAAAAAAAAAAAAAGCTTCTCACGTCTCTCCTCTTCCTCAAACACATTTTTAAATCCCTCTCTTATGTATGGTGTGCCAACTGACCAAAATAAGATCAGATATGAGTTTGTAACCAGCAGGTAATTGATAAAGGTTTATCAAATTATGGGGAAAAAAAGTTTTATTCCAATCAACTTCCAGATGCATCTGGACAAAGAGACAAATGAGTAAAAATCTGTATTTAAACTTGGGTAGTGCCACTGGATCTCTCAGAGTATTTCTTAATAACATTGAACACATTTATCAGTAAACAAGAGCTATCACTCTTGGACAGTGGAGCACATTAAAGCTTTAATATGGCCTTGAGGTGAATATAGCAATCAAATCTGAATCTCATGCCAAAAAAATCTGCAGATATCTTCATCCTTTATTGTGCAACATTTAATCTTTGGTTAAAGTTCAACATCCTCTTCCTAAAACTACACTGTAAGCCCTCTCTCGCTTCATCATCAGAAACACTTAAAAGACTAATGTGGCAGCTGATTAGTGTTCACCGAATCTTTTAAACATCTTCATCACTTGTGAAGATACAGCCAATTAGGTCCCACTTTCTCAGTGATAGAGGAATATATAAATGCTAACTGTGTCTTCTATTTTTTATATGTATATAAAATCTTCTTTCAAGTATAAATAGATCTTTTTATTTTTCTCCCTCTACAGCTTGTACTGAATTATAGACACCTTTATGCAAAGATCCCTTAGTTACAGTTGTTTGTCTCTTTAAAGCTTGTGTATAATTCTGTTTTCGTTTCTACATTTTAATCTGACTTAAAGTGATGCTTTGCTGAAAATAAATAAATTAAAATGAAATGGTTTCTGTTAGGCAGAAGATAAGGGCCTTACTTATCTTACCATTCATCCATGTCCAATCTCTACGTATAACCTCTCCCTTTTCTTCACGGATTTTCCAACCATTGCCACTTGAATTCGTTTTCATCTACCGCCTTCCTGTTATGTTCCATCAACCTCTTCGTTTCCTTGATCCTCTTTAATTCCCTCCTCCACCATTACTGCCACCCATAGCCCTTTGGCTCTCTGTGCCCTATGGAGTCTATACAGTCGCACAATCAGTGATAGAATGCCAGAGTAAAACCAATAAGACCAAAAAAGCCGTTGTATCAGTCTGACTTATTGCAATCTGATACTAAATTAATGTCCCTTATAACACTGACGGTCAGAGAGACACATGCGTGTGGTGTCCTTATGATAAATCATCCAGGCAGCTTAATCCAATCGCTCATAACTACAGTATGAGGTTAAATGCCTTGAGGCAGTGATGTGATTTTCAAAAGCAATAGCAGCCAAACGAAGAAAATTATATAATTAGGTTTATGACAAACAATTTTTCAGCTTAGCTCAACAGTTATAGTGTAAATATATAAGAACATTTTAATGGGTCAGATTCTTTGTCTGTGAAAAGAAGTCCAGTATTTGTTTTGAATTACAAAAAAAAAAAACAAAAAAAAAAAACCTTTAAGTATATGCAATTGAAATCAGATATGTACGGTACTTATGAAAGCATGTAACCACTTTTCCCAGACCGTCTGGTATTAAAAATCAGATTAAACTTACTGTTTTAGGTCAGATAAGATCATGAAATTGAATTATATTTCCTAAATAATAAGAGGGAAAATTATTAAACCTTTATTCAAATTCAAACACTTATAACTACATTTCTAAACAATTAGGGAACCTGCAAGTGAGAATGATATGTCTGTTCAAACTTCCAAATGGTTCAGAGTGTTTAAATTAATTTTAGGCTATTTTCTAATGTAAAATTAGGGGAAAAAAACTTTAAACAAATCATACATATAAAACAAATGCACATCAACTACTTAATTTGAAGAACGATCAAAAATGATCATTGCTGATTATTCTGGTCTTTGGCCAACATAATTAATTTAGCTAATTCTAACTAACCAAAACCATAAAAAGTTTTAACTGACTTAATGTCCAGTAATGGGAGAAAAAAATAGGTTATATATATTTTAATAGTTTATGTAAATATTTGGTTTCAACTGTCCTAAATATATTACTTCCAAAAATTGTTCAGTTACATAAATTCTAATATTGTTAGTTTTTTATACTCCCTCTGCTGATTTAATTTATATGTTAATGCATAATATTCCGAGGACAAAAAAAAAAAAATCCTTCGTACACACCCAGTTGGATAAATCAGAAAACAAAAGAAATCTTCTGTAAGCTCACCCAACAAAGCTGACATATTCTGGAAAATTCTGAGCAGCTCCGGGGTGAGGGCTGGGCTGTTCTCCAAAGTCACCAGCCTACACAATGAGAGGGAGGAAATGGGGTGAACACATATTAAGGAGTAAAGGGAAACATGAGAGGAACAAAGCAGATAAGGAATATTAAAACAGAAAATAGGAAGATGATGTGAGAAAAATGTGCAGAAGACACATATTGGAGGTGGCAAAAAGAAAACAGGTCGGAAAAATGCAACCGGACAAATTACAGAGACAGAATGTAGAAGGCGAGGATATCAGAAGGATGACAAAAACATAACAAATAGGCAAGGAGGTGAAAAGACAAAGTAGTATAAAGAAGAGGGGATGTAATATTAATCTGGTATGAGCATGATTGTCCTGATGTTTTTAATTTTATTTTACTGGAAGAAAAACAAAAGTAATTATGAAAAAAATCTACAAGGCTTTTCAGATCAGAGAGATTTGAAATGTCGTTAATATTTGGGCCGGTCAATAATAAAGAGAGAAAAATAATTATTCACAATTATGATTATCAATATAACTTATTGAGCTTAGAAACTGACTAATTATTGCACATAAAAGAGCTGTTCTCAAATCTTTTCACTCAAAATGTATTTTGTTCTCAGATATCCTCTGAATTGTCCCCTCCAAAGTTGCATTTTTTCCCCACACATATCACAAGTGTCTAAACAATCAATGTTTTTGTGAAGTTAAGATTGAACCAATCAGGGATTTCCTGGCTCATGCTGATTTCTTGTTGTGTTGCAGGTTCTTTTGATAGAGGTGGCAGTTTGTAACAGCAAATAAAGGAATTACAAGATTATTCCCACTTACATATGTCTTGATTTTTAAAGAGATATACAAGACGTTCATCAAATTACATGGCATTGATTGAGGCATTACTGGACAGGAGCCATTTTGCTGCTCCATTACGGGTGTGTTTTGGATTATTTTGCTAAAACACACACTATAAGGGCTGTTCCTCTACACCATAAGGCAAAATGACCTCTAAGTATTTTATGAATTTAAACCGACCAATAATTCTTGGTTTGGAATAAATAGGTCTAACATAAAAGAATACGATGTCCCTATTGCAGAATGCCTGAGCCACCATGATTCAAAGTGTACTCTGGCTTGAATCAGTGTTTGAGAGTTGACTGACAAAATTCCTTAGACCAAAAAAGAAGACGGTTACTTTCATCGGTCCACAAAATGCTGCTTCACTTCTTTTTAGGCCAGTCAGTGTGTTTGTGGCAAACTGTAACCTTTTAAGCCATGTCTTACTTTCCAATAGGACTCTGAGGGACCTTTTTACAATAGTCCTCACCCAACCATCTTCTAAATTGTTGCACTACTAGCTGTTAACAACAGATCTTTTCTGATCCCCCTGAAACTCATCATTGGCTTAGTAATTATTTTGACCTTTGAACAATTAGTATTTTTTGCCATTTTCTTTTCATACTTCTAATTTGGAGTTCCATTTCAAAGTATGTTTGATAATTTTAACTCACGAGCCAATGTTTAACATTTTCCCCAAAAGGTATTGGTAGGTTGTGGAAAGTTTCACAAACTTCTATTAGCTATGATAAGAAATGAACATGAGAGATACTGAAGAGGACACAAACAGGGAAATAATCCATAAAAGATAAAAGAATGAGAAAATGACATTGTCTTTGTAAACAAAATAAATGCATACAGAGCAGTGCTGGTCATCAGGGAGGATAAAAGACAGGACAGAGATATGCGGCTGGCACAAAGACAAAATGAGAGAATGACATACATTCTTTAGAACATGGAACAAACTTTCATGTTCAAAAAGGAAGTCTTAAAGACTGAAGAAGCTTTAAAACTACTGGTTTTCAAAAAGCCATAAAGTGAAGATAGTGGGCAACATGAACATTCAACAAATTCAGTGATCATCGGGCATCTCCGCCAGTGAAAAGAGCCAATTCAAACAAGATGAAACAACGAGGTCATTAAGCAACATTTATCTGTAAACTGTTTGTAACTGGCCTCTAAACGGGACAGCAAACATTAACCAGTAAATGAGGCCGAGGAAAGATGAGACAAAGAAGACTCATCATCGATAGGCACTACAGAGAAAAGAGGCAGAAATAAAGACAGCCACAGTATTCATGTGTAGGCGTGTATGTAAGGGATGAAATGAGATCACTAAGTACTTCATAAAGATCAGCCTCAGGGAATCTCGTTTTCTTCCCTGGACTCATAAATGTTTGAATACTGCATGTTTATCCATACCAAAGCTCCAGTCCGTCCTCTAGCAGATAGACGTGTGGCGGCTGAGAAACGTCAGTGCTCAGTTGGATAACAGGAAGAAGGAAAGGGTAAAGGTTCTTACTCTCTGCCCCAAGGCCCTGAAAGAACAAAAAGATACAGGAATCAATGCCAAACAGTGACAGCAAGACATGGATGCTTCAAAGTGTTCCCTTGCTTTCTGTGTTTCGCTTTAATTTAAGTTCTTTGCAGCTCATCTGAGGAGAGCACAGCAGAGGAATGGATTTATACATTGTTTCCAAACCACGTGCTGGGACTTATACCGTACATTGTTTCCAAACCACGTGCTGCCACGCTACATTTTTTCCTCGCACAAAAATGAGCAGCACAAAATGGGGACCTTTCACGCTGCAAGGCACGTGTCACTACTCCTAGTTTTAATAACATGAAGCTGTCAAAAAGAAAAGCTTTTCCAATTGAAGGCCTTTAATTTTGAAGCACAATGCTTGTTTTAGGCGGCAAGAGTT
Source organism: Xiphophorus hellerii (assembly GCF_003331165.1). Taxonomy (NCBI): domain Eukaryota; kingdom Metazoa; phylum Chordata; class Actinopteri; order Cyprinodontiformes; family Poeciliidae; genus Xiphophorus; species Xiphophorus hellerii. Next base: position 12,608,299 of record NC_045683.1, read on the forward strand.
GTTTGGACATTATATGTTAATTTGATGACCCTATAAAACAGTGCGAGCCCATTAACTTTGACTATTTAGGAAAAAGAACGTACAGGGGCACCACTACAGGAACTAAGTTACAGCTCATTTCCTGGTCATTTGGACTTTAATGACATTTAAGATGATCTGTGGTTAAGTAGGAAATTACCATTTTTGAAGAAGTCAAAACCACTATTGCTCTATAGAAATATGTCTTTACTGTAGAATGGGGGGAAAAAATCACAAATAGAAATGCTCACCATAATAGATATCAATTGTTTCACTACATAAAATGTAAGATGCAAAATACCATTTTCAAAATCATGGCAGCCTTTCCTACAAGTAAAATGTTCTTTTCAATAAACCTCAGCAAAATGTAACTAAAGAATGGCAGTGCAATTGTATTAATTAATATTAAACCACTGAGCAGTAAGTAGTAGGTAATTTAGCACAGATTTAGAAAAAAAGGAAAACTTCTTAAAATGTCACTTCACTGTTGTGTTACAAACAAAGATACACTTGATGTATCAAAATGTATAATTTATAATCGTCCATAAAACGTCAGCGGAGAGTCGACCACAACTGCTCATAGCACACCCACAATAGTGAGGAACAGTTTGTAATAAAAACGCTCACAACTGTGGTACAACCAAACCAAACATTAACCAGTTAGAGAGAGGCATGTTAGCAGAGAAGCACCTTAGTCAGACTCTTACTGGCTTCAGCTAGTATTTCTTCACAAGGATTTTTGCTTCTGTTCTAGGGCTGATATGCACATCAAAAACTATCCCCTTCTTGAGTAGTATGATGGCCAGGTACTTTCATGATTTTCATACTTGTATTTAATTGTTTGAAGTCATGAAGATGGCACATTCAAGCATCTTAAAATTGTACCCAACAATGAACCCGACTTGTGGAGGTTTCCAATCTTCTTATTGATTTCTTTACATTCTTCCATCTCACAATAGACCAGTGTATTTATGAGGTGCCTTTATTAATGGATAAACCTTCAGTTAACTCAAATGTTGAAAAATAAGAGGAGCTTAAAAAGTCATGACATCATCATCTGATTACTACTATTCCTTGCTTAAAAACTAATCCAAGTATATGCAAAACATTCTTATATTCTCTAATTCTGCCTTTTACTTCATGTAATCCTAACTGAACTAAAAGGGAAAGCTTAGTCTGATTTAATTTCAGATAGTGAGAAAGAAAGCTTAACAATGTTTTATATACACTGTGTAAATATCAAGTTTCTACTGTATATATGCAAAAGCATTAAATTTGGTTTTTATAGCAAAGTTGTGCTTATGAATTATGCACACCAACATAGCAGGTCCATTCAAACTCTTCTTTAATATTTAACACACATGGCCTCAAACTCCTTTCTGATAAAAACTTAACCACTGTCACTGACTCTTAAATGCATCCAATCCCTTCACATTTCATTTCACTTTGTATATTCAAACAAAACACTAGAACTCACAGTGAAGAATTGGCAAGAGCGTGTTTGTTGGGTTGCATGATGGGGGGCTAAAGGGGATATTGAAGTAGCAGAATTAATCCGTGTGAAGGCAAAGAGGATCCAGAGTAGTGTTTCAGAACAGTCAACAGTGTTTCTATAATGGCACGACATTAATTTGCTCCCTCTTGCATTTATGTGGGTGTAAAAAGAAATGAGAGCATCACTCAATCCCCCGCTGGAGCAAACTTGTCATACGGGCAAAATTCATCCATTAAAAACAAACGAGTCAATACTGCAGCTTTTATGAGCTTAACAGTTGACTTAATGCCATGTGATCATAAGAAGACAAGATTGGTTTGTTCCAGTGCCAGATGGACTGAAGTTTAATAGTCAAAATAAACACACTTAACAGATTCATATCCATTTTGCTGAAAGACCACTGATCCAATACTTCACAGCAATGCAACTATCTTTGACCTTTGCCATACCATCTAAATTAGTTCTGCTTGTTTTTTGTTTTATAAATGAAGACCTTACGATGTCAGTCAGGCCAAACAGAGAAAATTGGCATTTTGTCCACAGTTGCACCATTGCAAAAGTATTCACATCTCTTGAACCTCTCAACATTTTGTCTCTTGGGAACCCAAAAATTCAATGTATATTACTGGATTCTATGTGATAGACTAACACAAAGTAGTGCCTGAATATTAAATAGAGATACATGGTTTTCAAAAAAAAGAATTGTATTTATTACTTTTACTCTGATTTGCTAAATAAATTCAAATGCCACTAACTGCCTTTAAAGATCACTTTATTAGTAAACAGAGTCTACGTGTGTCTGACTTATTATCTGTATAGAGCCAGCTGTTTTGTGAAGACTTCGTAGAGAAGATTTGGTAGAGATGATTAACAGAAAACAATATGAAGACCAGTGAAAACACCATACAGGTTAGGGATAAAAAACAAACCTAAGCTAGATGTTCCAAAGGAGTTAAGACTGGGCCAGAGGTTAATCTCCCAGCAAGACAATAACACTATACACGAGGCCACAGCTACTATGGAATTGTGTTATATGTGTTAACAATTGTCCTGTCAAAATCCAGACCTATATTTGATAGAGAACCTGTAGTGAAACATGGAAACTGATGACAGACACTCATCCATCTAGTGTCACTGAGTCTGACCTAATTTGAAAAGTTGAATCCCTTCACAATGGCATCCTCTAGACACACAGAGCTCGTAGAAACATACCCCCCAAAAAACTCACAAAGACTGCAAAATGTGGTTCTACAAAGTATTCAGTCAGAGGACTAAACACATATTCAAGAAATTTTGAATCAACCTCAGAGTTGCACAACTTTGTGGTTATCATATAATATCCTCCTCCCCAAAAATATGCAAAAGATACTCTCTTGAACAAAAGGCAAAAAGGCTCAACTGGCATGAACAGATTTTTCGGCCCTGTGTAAGCCAATGCCATCAAGCAACTCCAAACTCATTTGTTCAACCTCACAAGTTTCACTTAGTTTGCCAGATGTGTTCTCGTTTTACTCTCAATGGGAGCTTGTCATAATCATCTGCCACTATGAAGTAATGCAGCCGAGGCACACGGGTCCAAAGCATATTGAAGACTAAGGCGGGCAGCTTCATTCCTGTGGGTAACAAAGCTCAAGGAAGGAGCTATTTTTTCTCATTACCTCCATGGCAAACTCAAGTGATGTTGCAGCAAATTATCAAAAATGACAAATCATAAAAAATGTCTTGCAAGATGATGCGCTGCACTGCCAGCAGCAGGCATATTATACATATTACCAAAGTATTATAAACCCTCTGAGTTTCTGTAAGAGTTTTAAAGTAGGAGTAGGAAAAAAACATCATATGCATGATTATAAGAAATCAGAATTACTGAAGTGTGCATAATGTAGGCCAGCAGCCAGAAAAGGAAAAGTCATGAAAGTGCCATATGTACTAAACATGACCATAGATCACAACAGACAGCCTGGTATTTGTGCTTGACAGTACACACGCATGCAGAAAATACTAAAGCATGCAATGGATGGCGAAACTATGTACCTGCACCAGGTGGATTAGTGTCGTCAGTATGGCACATCGAAGCATGTTATGTTCTTCAGACTGTTTCCAGAGCAGGGGCAGATACTGAACCAAGCAGCCTACATATGGTCGGATCTGGAGAGAAAACAAAAGATGAGGGAATCAAAATATAAACATCACTGTGAAAATTCACAAGGAATGAAAAATACATTTGATAGAATGTGAGTGAAAAATTTGATCTGAATGATCAAGCTTTTACTTTAGTCTAAATAGTAAGTGGTGCAGCAATACTAAGTGTAACTACAATCATTAATATAATTGAATAGAAAATAACTAGCAGGTTTAGCTTTTAGAATAAAACTGGTGGCGTTTTCACAACTTTCTAAAGGTCAGTGTGATCACTAAAAATAGACTTTTTCATCTTCACGTTTTTATAACAAGAAATCAAAAAGTCCAAAGTAAACCTGAAAAAGGCTTAGTAGCAACACTGAATGGCCTCCAGACAGCAAAGTGCAGCGCTAACAAAGCGGGGCATGATTCTCAATGGGAACCATTGTCAGGAAACAACAATGAAAACTCTCTGAGCAAAACACCAGATGGACCAATCAGCCTCTTTCGGTCATTACTTCTAGGAAACCGGTGGGTTATTGCACAATGCAAAAACAGTATCTGTGATAGCAGAAATAAAGCTAAATGTTTTGTAATGGATTTAATGCAACATGTACACCCATACACTTCAAATTAAAGTGTGTGGTTGTGGGTATTCTTTGTTTTCACCAAAGAATACTCAAAACTTCATCTCGAAAACTCAACTTATTGAGGTGAGAACCTGCCTGCAGAGAACATATGTCACACACTAAGTATTTAATAGGTTAGCAATCAAAAATGTGACAAAGAAAGCTCTGACTTGTTCAGGAATCAACTTCCTCCTTATAAGTACATATTGATTTAACACTAACCTATGAAATTGTGATAAGAGTTGACATTCTTTTTGATGTACAATTCATATATATGTATATTTTCTTACACTCATAAATCCTAAAATCCTCTGACAGCGTCAGCAGAATCTGTAGATCCACAGCAGTTTAAATACAAAATGTAGCTAATCTCTTCTTTTCACCCAAGAAGATCATGTTTCCATCTCCTCCAGTCCCACGTGTCTACCTGTCATGCCAGGCATGTCCTCCCTCACTACATCCATTAATCTTTTCTTTGCCCTTCTCCTATCTGCCGGGCAGCTCAGTCTTCTGCATCCCTCTCTCACACGCAGACCGTATCTCTCCTCGGCACATGTTCAAACCAACTCAATTGTGACTCTTATTTTTAAGCAGAAAATCCAAACTGGAGCAGCTATTCATAACTACTCTAGCCCAATCCTGGTGGTTTAAAAGCCAAGTCAGCTTCCTTTATCTACTGTTGTTTTACAAGTGCATCTTCATGTCTCATTTTTATTGCAAAACAAAAGGCTGCAGTGTTTGACTTTATTAAAAAAGTGTACTTCGCTTTAATAACTTGATACAAAATAGTAGAAAAGTGACAAATACAAAGACTCAGAAATTTTCAAAAAGTATAATATTGACAAACTTGATCCGTTTTCTTTCAGAACCCTTCTGCTGCTTGATTTTGACACATTAAAGAAAAAGTATACATGACCCTCTGAATTAAGTCTTAAGCTTGCTTACTATGTAGAGTTACTTACTAATTGCCTAAATAAAAATAATTACCTAAATAAAAGTGATGCCTGTCCTGCTTTAGTTTTCACACCATAAATGTGTTTTTCTGAATTTTTCTTTATTATAATCACTGGAAGATTTTACTAGCTGTCTTTAAGATATCTGACCAACAGTGTGCAGAAGCATGTGGGGCAGTGGCAGTGTTTCATTAGTCACAATTGTTTTAGAAAACTTCAGCCACTCCACCACTTTCTCTGGCCTTTCAACAAAATCTAAATCTTGGTACAAAAAACTGCCACATGCCTGCTTGAGCCTCAGTTTGAACTGAGACAGAAATATCTCAATTCAAACTTATTTTAAACATATAACCAATGCAGTGGACCCCCACCAGTATTGGTTACATTCAATCTTCGTTCAATACCGGATGAAGTTTGAATAGATCAATCTTGGTCTGGTATTTGCAGATTGATCTATTCTCAGATTTTTCGGTCAAACATAACTCCAAATTATTTGCATTTGGAAATTTACCTCATAAATCTTATGGTAAAACTGAATTTAGGACCTTAAGAAAGGTCATATCCATTTTTACTTAGACTTTTTCTAATATTTCATATCCTCTTTAGTGGCTGTGTTGCCGAGGTGCAAACCCAACACTGGGATTTTTTATTTCTTTTTTTGCTCAATTACACCTTAGTAGGAAGCAGGTTAGGAGCGGAGGGAACAGTAAATACAAAAACACGACATACAGCCTCGAGGAGAGAGATAAAAAGTGAGGAAAATCAGACCCCCTAACCAGCCTAGGGTGACATTTGTGAGATTGACAGTGAAAAAGGAGCTAAATCTCATATCTGTCATCGTGTTCATTTCAACTCAAGCCGCACTCATGGTTTCATTGCCGAGTTTTTTTCCTTCAACTGCTGCCACTCTTTGTGGGTTCAAAATCCCCTGTGAGTGGAACTAGAATATTAATGGGACTTCAACTGACTCAGATAGTTTAAGCCAATGCCAATGACTGGTGAAGACGTAACCAAACTGACAGTTCACCAGGATCAAAGTAATAAATTTGACAGATTTAAGTCAAGGAATCATGTAGGCAAAGGTTCTTAGAATGCATCTTTAAAAAAATATATCAAAGAAAAACAGTAGGGGATCCAGAGGACGGTCATTATTTTTAGGACTGACAGTTAAATGGATTAAATTGATGCTCGGAAAAAATGGCATCCACATGACCATAAAAGGAGTGCAGAGAGATGACTGTACCCTCATGGTAAATGAGAGCAGACATAAGAACAAGCCCTGCCTGGGGCTTGTGATTTAAAAAGAATCAGGCTAAGTCGCACTGAAAATATCACTGAGAAATTATGCATGTCTGTCTAACTGTATAGCCGTATTTTTGTTTTGTTGGCCTGGTCCGGGTGTTGCAGAAGGTGACAAATGTTTTGTATCTTAGTGTCGCTTGTTCCCCTCAGAGTACAGGTCAATAGCTTCAGCTTGTACAGTTATTCATCAAAGAGTAACTAAATTTCTCCCTTGTAGAAGGGCACCTTTATGCTCACCACAACTTCATTTGTCATACTTGAGACATGTACAAGTGCCAATAAACTAAAATATCATTGCAAGGTTTCAGTAATACAATGTAGAAGAAAAACTCATAATATAAATGAATTAGGTACAGGGTAATATATTTTATTTACAGCTTATAATTTTGATGATTACCTCTTACAGCTTTAATTAAATTAAAGTTCCCAGGACATTAGAATATTACATCAGATCAAAAGAGGATTTTTTAAATAGAAATCTAACCCCACGGAAAAATATGTCCATATACTGTGTAGTATATGCAGTCAGTACTTTTTGTGGATAATGTTTTGCTTGAATTGCTACATCAATGCAGCCTGAGGGACTTCTGAGGTGTCAGGGAAGTTAACACAGCTTTAATAGCAGCTTTCAGCTCGTCTACATTGTGCCTCGGAGCTTTCAGCTCGTCTACATTGTGCCTCGGGTGTCTCTCATATTCCCCTTGACAATGTTCCACGGGTTTGGGTCCAGTCAGTTTGCTGACCAATGCAGCTCAAAACTTGTGACTGTCTTTTAAACTCTTATTTGACCAATTTTTTTCTACCATACTTTTACTTTTCACTCAACTTTCCATTCACATATGCATGGATACAGAATGGTAAACAGACCAGTTTTGTTGGTCCTATGAAATATACCAATGTGCCAAGAAATTGGATTTTGTTTTCATTAGCTACTAGTTCAATAAATAAGTCATCACTCTGAGTAACTTTTGCATTCATTCTTATTCAAAGCAATTAACAAAATAAGTGTTTTAATGGTTTTCTATATTACTGAGGGTTACCAGTTTATAAAAGTGCAACTGGAACAACACTCCAAAAGCTTTGTCAAATCTCACCTGAGTGTTGACTCTCTCTATGACGCAGGAGATAACATGGAGAACCTGCATCTTAGTGTCACACTCTGTCACCTGCTGCAAAAGCTGGAAGAGCAGTCCAAAGATGGACTCCAGGTACTAAAACAGAGACAGAAGATGCAAGACATTTGAGACTAATTATGACAAACCAACAAAATAAGCTTCATTTATCAGTGAATTTAAAAATATATTTCTTAACAGTTAATTCAGATATACTCACAGGGAGGAATTGTTCTGTCCGAAACTCAAAATCATCAACAGGTGACCCTGAGTTATGGATATAACTTTACTGCATTGGATAGACTGAAACCAAAACAACTTTTATTTGCTCTGCAGAGATGCAATAAGTCTTTAAAAATAAAATAGATCAGAATGAAAACTTCACTTATTTAAAAGTTTTGACATAGGGAGGATATTCAGCTTTAGTGTTGTTGCCGTTTCAATCCGCACCTGTGAGGGAGAGAGAAAAAGAAGCTAATTTAAAAAAAAGGAACATTCAACAGTGCCACTGTATTAGTACACAACATTTTTATATTGAAAGCTGCACAAAAATGGAAAATAAGCTAAGTTTATAGAAGTTTCAGGTGAATAAAGATAAGAATAGTATGTTCCCGTCAGTCATTTCATAGCCAATATGAAACAGTTGCCTAAAAGAATGCAACCATTATACGAAGAAAAAAAGGAATGAAGAAAATCCAATTGCCCTGATTTATCGCCTCTTTTAAAATGAGTTCTAAAGTCTATGAATCTTTTGCAAACAACTTCCAAAAACCTGAATGTTTTCTAAAAATTATATTTATTCATTCATTACCCCAAAACCATTAAAAACATAAATGAAAGAAAAAAATCTCAACTGTGACAATTTACTTTATTGATAAATTACTGACTGTAATTTTTAATTGGATAAAACTGAAACAATTGTTATTACTTTGAAAACACATTGAAACTCAGACAACTACACACAAAATCCCACACCAATTTATTTGAAACTTTTGGAAATAAAATTCCTAGCTAAATAATTTTTTTAAAAGATGCAGCAGCCCATTGTTTATATATCACCAGTATAATCTAGCAGAGTCTCGGTAGGGCTGGAAACATCCACTAGGGAGAGAAATCAGATGGCAGAAGAGATTAAAGGAGGTAAATGAGAACAGAGAAAGGTAAGGAGGTAAGAACTCAGTTACAGAAGATCCTTTCAAGCAAATCATTCATGTCTCTATGGGTGTGACAGAGAATATGAATTTTTGAATCACAGTGCACGCAGTCCTGTGGATAAATATTTTTATATACAATGTGTAAAAAAATTTAATTAATTACCTTGGCTTTGCAATTTTGTTCAAAATGTAACTACTGTGTAACTGACCACACCCAAGCCCAATGGCATAGAACATTTTTATTCATTTATCTACCCAAGTTTCTTAAGCAATAGCACACAATCTTGCATTTCTTCCTGACAACACAAACATGCTACATCAACATTTAAGGTAAGTGGAAAAGGAATTTCAGCAACATGGCTTCAGTTACATCCACAGTAAAGAACACGATCCATTTTTTTACTTGCATCAATCATGCCTCTCAACACAAAGGCATCAGTGAGGTCTGCAGAGATCGTCATTTGTTTCTAGTTTTCCAGCTACACATACCATCAGTCTTTGTGCAATTGCCAGCAGGTCAGAACAGTTGGTCCTGGCAGCTGATGTTAGCTTTTCCCCAGAACTTATGAAAGTGATAAGTCACTTGCTAATCCCGCTGCAGATGGTATCTGTTATGACTCCCAGGACTTGATCTAATAGCCTTCACCAAAATCTTTTGATAAAATGTACAAAACTCCAAGGCACTGATTTGTTGCTAAAACGTTTCAGAAGAATGTAAGCATCTGGGTTCGGTTTAACTGTAAATCACAGACAAAGAAACTAAATAAAGATTTATTTTATTAAAGTCTACAGATAACTTTAACTGATCATTTTAATTACAAAGGGGAAAAAAGCTATCCGGGCTAAGCTCAGAAATTGTCAGAAATTAATTAGTAAGTACACCGTAACCCTCCCCCCTACTGATAACTTGACCAACTCCATGTCAGTATGAGTTCAGCAGAGCCAAGCTAGCCTTAATATGCTAAGGGACTTTTGCTGTAGACTTCACATGGGAAAAAAACATAAATGAGTTAAGGGAGGTAGGATGGCCCTAATATTGGATGGTGGGTGCAGCCACTGACCATCATTGACAGACATGATGTCATTGGATCTTCCCACAGTGAAACACCAGGCAAAGTTAGAAAAAGAAACTCAGCTAAGTTTTCAAAATTGATTTATTTTGGATTTTAATTATTCACATCTCTTTTATCCAAGGTTTCTTTATTAATGTTCAACATTTTCAGACTCATTTTATTTATGCATTTTTTTATTACCTTACTACACCGTGTTCAAAATTATTATGCAAATTGGATTAAAGTGTCATAAAGATAACATTTTTTGTTGTGCTATTAAAATTATAGATGGTATTGTGTGTCAGGGCTCTTTGAATCGCTATAATTAATTTCAGAGAGCTGGGTTGATTAGTTTGTCTGCTGAGCTCAATTAAAGGAAATCTACTGAAGAAGGATGTTCCACATTATCAACCTACTATTCAGCCACCCCTAACCAGTGGTCACAAGCAGAAACGGCCGCAGTGGGCCCAGCCGTACATGAAGATTAATTTTCAAACAGACTTGTTCACTGATGACTGCTGTGCAACCCTGGATGGTCCAAATGGACGCAGTAGTGGATTGGTGGTGGATGGTGGATCCCAACACAGCTGTGACGTCAGCAAGGAGGTGGTGGAGTCATTTTTTGGGCCGAAATCATGGGGAGAGAGCTGGTCGGCCCCTTCAGAGTCCCCGAATGTGTGAAAATGACCTCAGCAAAGTATATGGACTTTCTGACTGATCACTTTCTTTCATGGTTCAAAAAGAAAAGCCGCACCTTCCGTAGCAAAATCATCTTCATGCAAGACAATGCACCATCTCATACTGCAAGGAATACCACTGTGTCATTGGCTGCTATAGGTATGAAAGGGGAGAAACTCATGGTGTGGTCACCATCCTCCTCTGACCTCAACCCTATTGAGAACCTTTGGAGTTTCCTCAAGCAGAAGATCTGAGGGTGGAATGCAGTTCATATCAAAATAGCAGCTCTGGGGAGGTATTCTGACATCCTGCAAAGAAATTCAAGCAGAAACTTTCCACAAACTCACAAGTTCAATGGATACAAGAATTGTGCAGGTGATATCAAAGAAGGGCTCCTATGTTAACATGTAACTCGGTCTGTTAAGATGTTTTTGATTGAAATAGCTTTTGATTTTAGTACATGTGACCACTTAATGCTGCACATTCAAAGAATGACTGTTTGCAGTTCTTTATAATCTATAAATCTGCTGTGCATAATAATTTAGAACAGTGCATTTTGAGTTTTTTCTTTTTGAAAAAAATACTGTTCTCATGGGGAGCTTTGTTCAGTAAAATTTGATTTGTACTGTAATAGTTCATGACTTGAAAATTATACTGACCATCATTTGCATTGACCATTTAAGAAAATCTGAGAAAATATCACTTGCATAATAATTTGGAACACGGTGTATATCTGGATGTTGAGTTCTAATCTCTGAGGCCATTGAGGCTGTCATGAGTTTCAAAACTGCACAAATAAAAGTTTATTGAAAATTGCTCAGTCAACAAAGCAAACTGAATCAGAAGAAAATTGACCAAAAACTTGAAAACAGCTCAGTGAAAGACTTATTCTGCAAAGCATGGCTGTCATGCTTGCAGTTGTAGCATCTTTGTAACATACATAGTCAAATTTCCTCAAGCTTAAATAAAAGGACATAATCACTTCAAAGTAATCAGGACTGCAGTCCAGAAGGAATTTAAGTTTTGATTAATCTCCTAATAAACGTTCTTCCACCTCAAGCTTTATATGGCAGCTGATTTTTCTAGGCAGCAAGAGAAGAAGAGTGTGATCAGGCCTATTGAGTCTTAGCTCAGCTGTGTTATGGCTATGAAGGCAATAAGTAACAATTTGCTCTTTATGAATAAGATGCAGGAGAAAGCTCCCTCTATGACTGTATCAGATTATCAGACATTAAAGGCTACTGCTGGGGAAAAGTGGAAAAAAACGATTTTAGCTTTAGTCCCAGCTTTGCAGTTCTTAAATTGCCCCCACAACTTGGAACAAAATCTTAGTAGGAATAAAATCTCTTAGTTTCCCAGCAACAAGTATCAAAGTAACAGTGAAGTGTGGTGAGGTTCATAGCTGGTGAGGCACTGACTTAATCATAATCATATTTACAACTATTGACCCCCTGCATGTTATTATTTACATAAGGAAATTTCACACATGCGGACAAAGCTGGAGGGCAAAAAGACAACTTGAATGGGAAAATGTGAAAATTCAGCGATTTTGAAGAAAATATAATCAGAACTGGTTAAGTTAAATGAAAAATAAGTACTTTATAGTACAAACCATAGGGTGAAAATAGCAATATAAATTGTTTTAGCATTGTATATTATTTTTCCATGATGATAGGGGAGGCTCTGCCTCATCTGCCTCCCCTGACCGCACATCACTACAAACTAAATATATATTTTCAAAACTAACTGGACTCATACATTGTAGCTTTGCCCATTACCATCATTAAAAGTTTACGATCTATAATTCATTATAACAAAGAGTATCAAAATGGCCCAAGGAATATTGATCAGAGACCACACGATTGGTCAGCTCACTGGTGATGCAAGAGTAAGACTGTGTGAAGAAAGAGCACTGAAACTCAGAGGCATAATTACAATCATAAACCTTAAGGCAATTTGTAGCATGAGTAATCTTCATATCCATTAAGCTTCACTGAAGGACATAATGGTGGTAAATGAAGTATACTATAACTGAATGTCATTGTCCGACTCTAAATGTGTCCAGTATTTATGAGGAGTAAAAATCTAATTGAAAAATCAAGACCTTGAGCTGGAGGCAGAAAGTAGTTAGTACACAGTCGCTCTAAATGAGTAATGGACATAAGATCATACATATTATTTAAAATTTTAACTGCTCACTCATTTTCTTTAAGAGAAGTAGATGTAGACTGTTTGGTGTATGTAAATACACCAAGTTTGAACAACAGAATCAACACAGAAACGACAAGAACTGTGTGCTGCCTTTGACACAAACAAGATTTTCCTCTGCCACCTGAAGAGGGGACAAGCAACAGGTTAATCCAACTACTACTACTTTTAAATTAATCCACAGGAAAGGCTAATTTGCAGCTTTAATTCTACCTCTGTAAAGCAAAGCATGACTATCACTTGCAGGCCTGGAATTGATCAACCAGAAGGTGGTTGCCAAATAGAAATATTTACTGAATTTTCACCATCATTTCATAGCACATTCAGGTGCCCATGTCACTTATCAAGGTTTTGCTGTTTTGAAATCACAATTGGCAAGCTACTAGCATCAGGTTGGTAAAGTAGCTGACTCACTTCCTGACTGGATTCAACAGATAACCAGTTATGAGTTTGTTATAGAGTAAAAACTTGTCATACTTATTAGCTATTTAGTCTAATAATTGTATTTAAGTAAAACAAAAACAAGAAATAAAGCCTATAGACACCATTATAACCTTAATGTGTTGTGCTATGTCAATAACAACAAATGGTACCTATTTAAAATACAACTACATCATGTCATACATTGCTGCTTTAAAATTATAAATCAGTAATGTTTTGTTGTTTCATAAGATTGCTAAATAGATGAACATGATAAATTTCCCATCACCACAGAAGCTATGCAATTGGGAGCGGAACAGAACAAAACATCAAGTAATTATGCTTTGCTCCACTTCAATAAAAGACTCAGATCTTATTTGTAAAGATGCCTCAATATTGTGTGTGTTATTATAATTATGTTGAAATCTTATCAGGACAAGTTTTCAGACAAAGAATATCCTTTAGTCAGTTTAAAGTTAACAGTCCATGTATATAAAATGTATTGGATTTGCCCATTGCCCATCTCTCCTTCCCGTTTCCTGAATTTTGCCCTGGGAATTTGTCATCTGGCCGGGCTGCAAACATACAGCTGTCTACGCGTACTCTACCTTGATGTCAGTTGCACATCAAAATTTAATATTTTTTCCCCGTTTGCAGAGCATTATAAAATTCCACCTGGTGGCTGTTCTGTTGTCTTGCTGACAACCAGACAAACCACTGTCAATGGATACCTGCACCGCATTCTTTGCCTTAGGCAGAGAAAATTTCATTATTATCACATTACACTGTATTGTGCGCAGCAAAGGGAATCCAAATAATTACGCATTTCCACGGTTCTTCCTTCAAATAATGAAGTAAGAGATAGAATTAGACAGGGATTTTCAACAAAGTGGCTCAAAAAGACAGACTTAACTTGATTTCCTTTAACTTCAATCTGAACGCCACAAAGAATCATTGACATCCTTTCCTATAAACCATTTAAAAATAAGCCATCAATCAAGCTCTCTGCTCATGAAATTTAATAGTGGCAAAATGCAATTTGTGGTGAGGCTGACAATGAAATAATAACACTTTTCCCACAGTAGGAGAAGTAGTTTATCTAAAGTACAGCTGATGGAAATTTGGGAACAGAAGCTTTGGCTTTTTAGTTAATCACTTAATTTTCACAAAACTTGAAATTAGTAAAGAAACAAAAAACATTTTAGACCAAATGTGCTTCTGGAAACCTGGCAGCATGTGCAGAAACATGAAGCGATATGAACAGTTAAGGTTCACCCAAAAGTAAGAATGTCCTAATCTGATTCTGTGCAGCAGATTAAATGAAAAAAATATTAAATGAAATTGATTCAAATGGAATCAAATGCAGTCAACTTTATGTTTCAAATTTACTAATTCTGGTGTTTTTGCATGTCTTACACCAGAAACGTTTATTCTAGACTTTATGGTCCAAAAGGTTTTGCCAAGTCTATAAATCTAGAGGACATGGGTACTCCTAAATAAAATATTGACTCATGTCTAAACAAAGTCCATGTATAACATCAACTTTAAAATAATAATCAGAGACAAATATTTAAATCACTTTGTCAGTATCAGAAACAAATGTTGGACAACCATAACTTGCATAACAAATCCATTTGCAATTCCACTCATTACAAGTGCATCGTTTTCTAGAAGTCAAGCCAAGCTGTGTGTGCAATTTGCTTACCACTAGGTCTGGATCCTGCATGAGGCTTAAGATCACCTCGTAGAGCAAAGGTCGAAGATCAGATTTGAATTTGACGGAGATCCATTGCCCTATTAGCCAGATGACTCGTCTTCGTATCAGCTTGTACCTGGAAAAGCGGGGAATACCATGAGCTCACTTCTAGTTTGTTATAATTTATCAGAAAGATCAAAATTTGTTGTATAGGATAGTTATATATAGCATGGATTTTATAAAATTATATAAACAGAGGTTATTTTAATAATATTTAAAGAGAACATAAAAACGTTTTTTTTTTTTTTTTTATAAAAGAGCAGCCTCACTATACATGTCAGTTATTATGAAACTAGCCTGTTTCATGGTCTACCAAAAGTAATTTTGGATTTGACTGTAAATAACTAATCCACACATAGCATATCGTTTTAAAAAAGAGAGACTGTGTACTCTGAAGAAGCCGATTACACATATTAACTATGTATATCACCCTCTGGGAAATTCAACCCAAAAAGATATAAGTACAGTATTGGACAGAAATCTGATGCCAACAGAATATTTCTTTACACATAATATCTAGAAAACAACAAAGAGAATATGGTGATGTAGAAAAGGTAAAAAAAAAATAGAATTTATTAACCTCTGTTTGGTTTTTTAAAATGAAGGCATTACAGTAAGGCAGTAGGAGCTGGAGGGGCACTTACAACAGAAAAAAATACTGAGCAAAGAAAATAGTCCTGGAAAACCAGAAGGCTTTAGATGCCCATCTGGGCCTGGTGTGTGATAGGAATTAAATCGCTTTACACTGCATGTCAAGTAGTGATGTAAATTTTTTTCTCAACAGTTGTTTTGGGCGAATGTCCCAGAGTATCTGCCCTTTTAAATTCTGAAGCAGAAAATGTGTCAAGGGACCACCTAGCCAGAAATGATGGGATAGAGGAACAAATTGACTGAAAAATGAAAAGATAACGGATGGGAGATAACACTCTTGTTGGTCTCTTGTCAAATATCGACAAAGTAAAGAAACCAGACACTAGGCTATCCAGGAGAGTCTAAATAGCAGCATGACTCATTGCTCCTAGATAACAAGCGTGTTTGTCAGTTTATTGCTGGTTTATGTTGGATATGGTTAGAAGAAACCTTTTTTTACTTGTAAAAAGATTTTAAAATCAAAAAGTTACCATACCCATCAACAATTATCACCAACAATAAACCAAATACAGTTTTGAAATTCCTTTTTATTTCTTTAACAGGATACCCAATAATCTCTACAAAGCAAAATTGTCTTTTTTGTGATGCTGTGTCCTCAAAGGACTAAATTTAGAATAACTTAGGAATGTTTTGATTTATTAGTGATGTCATAGACAAGTGCAGGATTTACTACAAAAGAAAACTGAAAAATGTATCTTTGTTCCTATTGCATGTCTTACTTTGGTGTTTGCACAGTTTTACATTTTAATCAAATAGCTGTCTACTAAACATGTAATTGAATTTACTGTGAGAATTTTTAGAAATGATTGTTCTTAACATGTTGGTTTCTTATTTCAACATCATTTGATGGATGAAATGTGCTTTAGAAACACTGTATAGTAATGCAATTAAACTTGAGGCTTGCAGTGTACCTTCAAATTTATAACCCGGATGTCCAATTAAAAAGACAGTTTTTAAATTTTCTGACTCAACTCAGAAATCATGGTTTGTGAGTAAACATACCTTTAATACCAGCAGCTAATAGATACAATACTTTTAACTCATCTCAGTGTACTCCTTAGTTTTTCTTAACACGTCAGGTTCTGTTCATGTTTCTGATCAAAATGTTAGCAACACTTGCTGTATATCAAATTTTTGCAACAATTGACAGATTATTTTTTTAATTACAACTGAGAAATATGGCTTGGTTTTTAGATAAAATATCGGATATTGTGAAGACTGAGGAAAATGTGACGGAGGTTTACATTTGTTTGCTTCCACTATACCACAGTGTGCTAAAACAAACACAAATGGAAACACAGTAGTGGGTTTCAATTTGTATCCTCAGTAAATGAGAGTCCATGATGAACCTACTGGTGGCACCACGTTGCTGAATTTGCTCTACGAAAATAACCAGAGTAATGTAATAAAGACCAATGTAATAAATTTTACCCCTGCCCCCTCCCCATTCAGTTTTAGTCGCTGCTACACAAAAGACAAGATGTGCCCTCACAGCCTTCTGCACTCAATTTATTACACAATGACAGGTCTTCAAGGCTGCATTGATAAGATTACTGTGCCGGATTTTACATTGATAGTCTTATGTTGAAAGTGAGCAATACTTATTGTAGTACCTGCTGCAGCTGTGGAGGCTGCAGTTGGTAGTGTTAATTTTAGCACAGTGAGGTATAATGGAAGCAAAAGAATGGGAAAGTAGACGGAGGTGAGTACCTGACAGGGGTTCTGTCTATCAGTCACAGGTCAGACATGACTCATCTACACCATGCCTGTCCTCCCACATAACTTCACAAAGCTGTCAGAATCCCTGCTCATCACTCTGAGGAAATGCATGCACAAGCCATGGACAAAATATGAACTAAGCGGGAAGAAAAGCCCCAAATTCTACATGATCTTTACACAATATGACCTTTACTTCTGAATATTTTGCTCAGATTTGGAGAATGCAGTGGCAGATAAAGAGCAGGAATCCAGAATTACATCAGAATAGTTTTAAGTAAAAAAAATAAAAGCATTCTGATTATCAGACTTGCCTGACAACATGAGAATGGACAACTACTTTTATTAATTTCAATGTATGTTTAAGATTAAAAATATGGTTTCAGCACAGAAAATGTTTAGAATATTTATCTTTACATTAGGCCAAAATGTAGTTTGTGAATTTGAAAAACAACTGACACGTCTGAGTATTTGATTTAATGGGACTTTATTTTCAAGCAGAAAAATAAAAAAAAACCCTGATATAACCATGTACTAAGCTGTAAGCCAAAATGTCTAAATAAAATAAGTCTGGGTCTTTCAACAGATTTGGCTCATTCATTTAAAAACCCACAGAAACTGCAGCCTGTGTAATTGAATGAATTTAAAAGGTCAATGTGATGGTTTTTCTCCCCCTCACTTTCAATTTCATTTTCCCCATTGCAAACATTCGAAACTCAATTACTGTGTTTTATGTTTGCAATATGAAACAAGAAACAAAAAGTAAGTCAATCCAGTGTCAATTTCTAGATGTAATAAAATGATGAAGAGAACCAATACAGACTAATTTTACAGCATACACTGGTCACCCAGGAGAGCGGCCATCTCCGCCACAAAAAGGTCAAGTTGCAAAAGACAATGTCAAAATGCCAAAGTGTTTTTTCAGTCTTCTACTCTGACAGTAGAATGATGAAACACTCCATCTGTATCCCACAGGCTGTGAAGGTGACACAAAAAGCTCTTTCTTCTTACTGTAAAAAGGTCCATGTCAGTAATAGTAAGGTCATGTACATCTTTTAAATCTCAACTGAAAACCCACCTGTTTAGAATTGTATTTGAAATGTAATCAATTACAAATTTATTGATGTAACTTGACTTAATGATTGATTCTATATTGCATTGTGATTCTGTGTTTGTTATGATGTAAAGCACTTTGAAATGCCTTGCTGCTGAAATGTGCTATACAAATAAAATTTGATTGATTGATTGATGTAATGCATACATAAAAATACAATTTTTATTAGATTAGTTTGAGATTAAGTATACTTCACAAGGAGTTTGTGCATTCAGTGTTTTCTCAGATACAACAATCATGATCAACTATCACTGACATACCAAGAAAAGGATCAAACAGGTAAGGCAGTCGTACTGCCTACATCTACGTACTCATTATGTAAGATTTAATGTTCATAAAGAAACTCAAACAATTTCTGTTTTTACTGATTGGTTGTGAATCTTGACAGTGTGGCACTTTTCCAGAAGGTAATTTACCTTTGGGAGATCCATAATAACAATGCATTGGAAAGGCATGCAGGGATTGTCCTCTAGATGCCAACAAAGATTTGTCCACAAATGTAAAATGTAAACGGCTATCCTTCATATATGTAGCTTTAAAATAAAAATCACATTGATAGTGCAATAGTATCATTTAACTTCAAAGCCAACATCTTAGACTAAAACGTCTGTCAAACTATTTCCTGCCTCGTCATCTTAATCGATTATTCATTGTTAGTTTGTTTGAACACAACAGAAATGCCCCCTGTACCTCGCCAACTGTAGTTTTATAACAGTGTTGCCTTAATAAAAGTGATGGGCAGTTTTCCTTTAGTTTTCACACTACAGATGTTCATGTTTAAAGAGAAATGTAGAAGCAGCCTTTCAACTAGCCTACTACCAGTGAACAGAAACATGTGGGGGAGGGACAATGCTGTGTTACTCTATGCTACACAAAATTATCCAGTCCCTTCAGCATTTCCTATGGTTTTGAAATTACTTCAAATTGTAATAAATGTATGATATAAATCGTTTTCAACCTCAAAACCACAATTTTGCAAAATATTACCTTGACATTAGCATAGAATATTCTTGGAGTTTACTTTTGTCTTTTTCATGTTAGACTGTCTAACATCTATGTAATAAACACTGAGCTGTAAGTTTTCCTTGCCCATACCTGTCTAGTGGTATGGGCAATATCATACCCATAGTGTATCTCTCTTACATCCACAACTAATGTTATATTAAAAGTCACACACGGTTTGCAGGATAAGGAACTTAACATTTTCTTTAAATCTGTAGATACCAATTGCTATGGAGTAGGAATAGAGGAAGGTATAGAAAATGGTTCATATTATACCAACTGTGCAATGCACTTTACATTTGCCAAATAAAAAAAGAATATCAATCAGCCTGCTAACATAAGAGATATATTGCTAATGGTGTTTTGAACTGCACTTGCAGTCACATCTATATGTAAACACAAACCTGTTAAAATATGTCAGTCTTTCGTCTGTCTCTTAATGGGGCAGGAAAGCCAACAAGCCCATGACTCATTTCTCCACAAAGCTGCAGAGAAACAGTGAAGGTCATATAGCCATTTATTTAAATGCCATAACCTTCATCAAATTGCCAAAATGCTGTTTTGCATCACCTTTAAATTTCACTACCTCCGCAATTCTGGTAGCTTATTAGAAAAGGGTTCGGTAAAATTATCAGTTTGGCAAGGTGTCCAAGACTTGCTTTAGTGCAATATACAGCAGTTTAGGTGGAATGGACTTCATGAAAGAAGCTCTTCTTCATTCAGTGAGAAAACAGAGAACTGACTTGAGATTTTATATTTATTGATTGTTGATGGCGAAAGGTGAGGACTAGGAAGATCAACAAATATCACAAAATGTCCCATGAATTGATTCACAACTTGACGTGATGAGGAGGATACAAATCAATAGGGCTTCAAGGATATCCTTGGCCAAGGACACAGAATCACACTTGTCATAGGCGAAATGTGAGCAGAGAAGAAATTAAGCTCCGCAAACTTTGCAGGAGCAGAAGTTTGGTTCAAACTGCTTTGATGCTGATAATCAATGCAATATAGTTAAAATTAAATTTCCTACTGGTGATGTTTACATTCTATTGTTGTGTGATGTGAATATGAAAAAAATGTGAAGATCAGAACAAACATGTTGTATTAAAGCCTCTAACAGCCATCACCCAACAGGCCAAGAACAGCAGACAGCGGAGCAGCTGGGATTGTTCTGCTAACAGCAACAAATGTGAATTAGGCGAGCGAGGTGGGCAAAAAGAGAAAAGAAAAAAAGAAAAGAAAAATCTGTTTTGAGTGTGGCTTCTGACAGAGACAAAAAAGCTATTGTTATTCTGCTTCTCGTGAGATTTTCCAAAGTTGGGTACATATTTCAGCCATGAAGCTGCTTCCATTTATTAGCCATTACTAATATCACAACAGAAAGAGGAAGTCAATACTGATAAATTACTTGCATAAAATATTCAGGCTGGAGTGGGAAGAACAACAAGATATATAAATCTGCATGTAGTGGAAAACAATGAGTTCAACAACGTTTCTACAGACAAAAAAAGTATGGAGGAAGAAATTTTTGTTTAAATATAGTTTTGATTTGTCCTTCACATCAGGGTGAAGCATAACACAAAATGCAAAGGACTAATAATGGAGTAAACCCTGATACTTGTGCCACTGGATACGGCTCAATATCATTATTAAAGTCTTGTAAATCTGTGCACCTCTCCTATGCAACTCACAATAGTACATCATTTGATCAGCAGCTAAGCACAACTCTGGGACACCACTGCTACCAATGATTTGAGCATCTTTCTGCAATGTCTTTTAATGTCTTTTAAAAGACATTGTGTGTCATACAGTTGTGGTAGAAGATACAGTTCTGGAACTTTGCTGAATGTTGACTAATTAATGTTGCCTACAAAAATCACCTCCCACATGGAATTATTGAATACATTGTTATCTGTTTAACTAAAGACTATATATTGCTACGTGAGCCATATAGTGTCATCCTTAACACATCCTCACTCTTAACACATCAAGGATGAGCTTGCAAAATGACTTACTAAAATAATCACTTGTGAAAAACATATTAGGCATTATGTGTTAAATAATGTACATGGCAGTATTAATAACCAATAAAGGCATTTATGTTCTGACATCTGTAAAATGCAACCTTATACCAACTAAGAAATGGAAATTAGGGTATACACACAAAATGCCCTCATCATCCATTAACATGTACACTACTATTGGGGCAACTGCAGCTCAATAGGAAGGGCATTTCAGTTCCAGTTTCCTCCGACCACATGTTGAGGTGCCCCTGGGTGAAGGACTTAACCCCAAGTTGCCTACCAATCTTCATAATGGGAGCATAAATCGGTGCACAATTGAGTGCAACTGAATGAGTGAGTAAAGTGCATTGAGTGGTCAGTGTGACTAGAACAGCACTATATAAATTAAGAAGTAATTGTGGGCTCTGACTACTCTGTAGAAAGAGACAGGTAGTCACAATCCTACAATCTATTACTAAAAACAGTCCGAATGGATTTTAAACTATTTGTTATTGCAAGTATATTGCCTGGTCTTGCAAGCAATCCATTTTTGTAAAATGCTTATAATTATTCAGTGGAAATCACAGCATATGAAGTAAACCTAAAGAAAACATTGATGATGAGAGTGTAAGAAATTTTCCATTTCCACTAGGAACTACTTTTAGAAAAATGTATGAGATAAAGATTATTTGAACAAATAGACTGCCACAGATTCATTTAACATCTGGTTGAAAGTTAATTAAATATACACAACTTAAATGTACTGCTGCACACACAGCTATTGGAGATCATGATCAATAAATAACTTCAACTTTTTATTGTGTCATCTGAAAATATTTAAAGTAGTTTCTCAAAAGGAGTAAAACTATAACTTTTATAAGGAGCTAAAATACAAATAAGAATAAATTATGAACCGACACTGAAAATAGGTGCACTTAAGAGGAAGGTACATGAAGGTGAGGTGTAAACATACATATGCAACAGAAAATGCTAAGTTTCTGATTGCTACAATCAGAAGTCAAGGTTCTCTTGTGAGGGAGATCATCAAACACGCCACTGTTTAACATTCATGCTGTAAAACTGATAAAAAGCCAAATGTAGCAGTTCTCAACACTGAAATCAAAAGGTGTTTAAGGGAGAAAAAATTTCGGCAGTCTTGATAAAAAAAATAAACTCACTTTGATAACATTAAAAATATTTTGGTCTTGTGAAATAATTTCAACAAGTGTAGTGCTCTGTTGTCAATGGCAATGACATGAAACTGAAAACACAAAAATTTGTCACAGCAAGCAACAGAACATAAAGTTTAAATCCAAACTTGCCTTTCCTTTAATCACCAATTAGTGTGTTTGCTTTAGTAAATATGCAACTCCATTGGTTAATGAGCTTAGAAGGTTAAAGAGGTCAAACATTATATAATACAACTTTTTTTGAGTACATGCACTTTAATTTATAATACCCTTAACTGGGAAAAGGCTGTCCGTTCAAGCCCAACTGTTTATTCCCATTAATGCATACCACTAACCAACATGCTTTCATTTGTGCATAACTGACCAGGGAGTCTTAAAAAAGCAGAGATTTCAGCAATATGAGGATATCCAAGAACTTTATTATAATAATAATAAATCTGATCTTGAGGATCTGCATGCTGCAGGGTTGTCAAGCACTACAGCTAGAAATGCTTCACTTTTGAGAAGGATATACTGTCCAACAAAATAGTGTTGAATATGTTCTCTCATATCATGGCATCCTGTTATACTAACGTAATCTGAATTTAGCAGATGTTGCTATAAAAACGGTATCTGATAAGTATAAAGTTAATAGTCAGAGTGAAGTTATTACAACAGAGTTCCTCAACAAGAGATAGTTCAAAGAATACATGAATGTAATGGAAAAACTGACGTTTAAATCTGCATTACAGACAGAGAAAAAGTGGGTGAAACGAATAATATTCAAGTATCAAAGCAGTGACAAGGGAGCAGAAGAGAAAACGGAGAAAGAAAAATTTTGGGAAAATGCAGAAGTCCCTCCAGGGTGTGTCTGGTGCATTATGTGCACCAGACATAATATTTCTATACACATATTTCTCTTCCAATATGTATGGAAGAGAAAGCTCATTGAACAAACTCAAACAACAGCTTTAGAAAAATAAAATTAATTAAAACAAAAAACACCAAACAAAGCAACTTATTTGGCATAGCCTTGAAACACAAAGCATTTTTCTCCAAGTGCAAACTTTTCCAGCTTGCACTTCAAACAGTCCAACTTGCTTTCCTCTTAAATCAAACAATGTTTGCTAATGAGCTTGATTGTTTTTCCCCACACGGTATCAATCAAAAAAAAAAAAAAAAAAAAAGAGGTGGAGGTGAACCTTCAGAGAGAAGAAAGAAATGGGGACATGAGGGAAAAGTCAAGGGTTTGTTCACACCTGGACAGCGTGGGTGACATCAACATCCCTGCTCTCTGACGTCAACACTAACCAGAGTGGACGACCTTCCAAGTACCCTAGGCTTTTTGTTTTGTTTATTTCGGGTGCCGAGAGTGAAGGGCACTTCTTTGTTCTTCATTTCAAACACATCATCATGCCGCTCCCTCTCTCATTTTCTTCAAATAAATGCATCAAGCAACTCTGTGAATCCTTAAACCCACGGTCAGTACACTTATAGCTGCTCTCCATGGGCCGGTGTACACACCTCTTACAATTTCAAGTTACTAGAGCCTTAAAAACACTTAAGCTACCAAGTTCTTTTTTAATACATACATTTCCCAAACAATTTGTTCTTTAGCTAATTTTTACACAGTAACTATCATAAAATGTGGGAAATACATTTATTAGGGTCTCCTGGGAATTTAACAGGGGTGTATAGAATTCTCACAGGCCAATTAATAAATCCATTTTTATCTCACCTGCCTGAGTGAGTTGAGCTTGTTCTGATACATTTAGTCACTACTTGCACCGAGCAATTAAAAAGGAGAAAAAATGCAGTCATTAATATTAACTTGACAGCAGCTGAAATTTAGCTTGTTACTTGTGCGCTTTTGGCATGCCTTCAGTGTGTTACTGGCTACAATCACTGGCTGTAAAAGGTTAACAGTTAATTAACATGAGTTACCCTTAAAGTCAAATATGTAACAAATCAGATATCTGCAACAAAAAATAAAAATTAAATGAGAAACTAAACTAAAAAACCAAATAAAAAATGCTTTGCTGTTTCAGGTTTCATTTTTGACTCAAACACAAATATCACAAAAAAAGACAACAAAACAAATGTTTCCGTAAGAGAGGCAACCACAAAATATGTAGATAGTACATATTTCAGAAGGAAAATGATTTACCCACTTCTCACCTTGTGTGTGTGTGTGTATATATATATATACACATAGTTGCGGAACTATATATAGTAGTAGTTGTGGAAGATTTCCAGAAACAGTACCTCTGTGCAAGGCTAAATGAACACACACAGATGAATAGTTCAAGTTGTTAACAATTGTTTTTAAAAATACCTGTGATGGCTGACTTGCAGCTCTCCAAGAAGCTGATTCTTGAACCACTGGTCAAAGTCCACATTGTCAAACAGTTCATAGGCTGCCAGCCCCACTGCATTGTAAACTGAAATAAAATAGAAAACTGTATGAGTCTTTGTGTTAAGTCAAACAGTCACTTCCAACCATGTAGTAGAAGATGATGTTGTCAAAATGTACTGAAATCCATTAGAATCAAGAGCATTGACTTTCATTAGTTACTCATTGTAGAAAGAAAATGAATGGGGGAGGGCAACAAACATAGACTGATCTGGGTGAGTTACTCTCAAAAAAACAAAGACCACCACACATTTTGAACAACTTTGCCTTAATAAAACACTTGTAATAACTTATTTCACATTTAGTCACTGATAACATCCTAGCTGAGGAGTAAGCCTGACTGTGTTTCCTAAGTGACCAAAAAATAGAAATAAATATCTTAAAATATCAGAATATGTATAAAATAATAAATCAAGTTATATAGATTGGCCACAAACTGTAACACATTTTGTAACACAAATTATAACATTTTCACTAAGCTATTTAGAAGTATCTGCATCATTTACAACTATTATTGAGAAAAAAATATTTTAGCTGCATCTGCACTTAAAAATTTTACAATGTACTAATCTTCACCATCCATCCTTTCTGGACAGCTAAATCCAAATAGGATTTAGCTAAATCCCACACTGTGCGTTGTTTTAACTTAGCACCATGTCTTGGCCCAGTTTAATTTGCCCTGGAGATGCTTTAAAATTAATTTCTGCTCCACACATTGACATTATTTTGACTCCCTAGGATGAGATGTTGAAAACATTTGCATTTATAGTGGTTCAAAAACAAGAATCTCAGGTGGCTAATGGTCTGCTCCTCTACACTTGCTCACTTCTAATGAACAATATTTTGGGCAGTGGAAGGTAACTCTGCCCAAGTGGCCTTTAAAAATGACAAATTAGAAGGCTAATATAAGTTATGCACAGTCCCTGTGGATTTCTTCAAAATCACAAATTAAAAATCACAACACATATGAGACCATATTGTAGGAAATGAATTAACATTTGCTGCAATGTGAGCGGACCTCTGAAGACTACATCAATTACAGGAAGCAATACATATTTACAAACCAGAGAAGGATACCTTGTGCTTGCAGAAAAATGCAAAATAATTACTAGATATAGGCAAAAAAGTGGAGGCTTCAAAACATTACGTCATCTCTTTTATGATCGATGCAACAAAATTTAAATGATTACAGACACTAGCTTTCCTACTTGTAACTGCCATCAGAATCTAGTTTGACGCAAATCAAAGCAGGATAAACTGCATCTTGTAAAACATATTTACATTCCTTGAGGTTTTTCACAATTTCTCACATTATAGGAAGAAACATAAATGTACTTTATTGGGATATAATTTGACAGACCAGCAGGAAGTAGTGCACAATTGTGCAAGTTTTAAACAACCAGAAGTCTGAAATATATGGCTTGCATTTGTATAAAAACTCCTTCAGTTTGATAACCATAAATAAAAATTGCTGCAACCGATTGACACCTAATGTTTAGTCTCGCACTAAACAGAGATGTTCTGCGAATGTCTCAGAGGTTTGTTAGTGAACGAACAGCTTCATAAAGTTCGAGGAACACAGAAGACAGCTGTATATTAAGGGTATGAACCAATCAACAGGTTTATAGAAAAGTTACTTTCCTAGTTAGTGTGGTCCAAAGATTCACTGGTGTAATCCTAATTTGCAAAACTCTGTGGTCTTCAACTTTGTTCTACATCCCTGTTGAAAGCAAATAAGTCACTCCTCATTGAGTGCATGAATAGCTCTCAAACTACATCTTGCATAGTTTCATCATCTTATTCGGTATTTACCATTTTACCTAAACTGTCAAGGCACTGCTGAGATCTCTAAAGCTATCTAGGTAACAGAGACACTCTATAGAACACTTGCAAGTTTTCTGACATAAATTTTAATAAATGGCAGAAATTATTAAACCCAGAAATGGTTCTGGGTTTACATTCCAAAATAAGCAGGGGATGGAACAAAAAGTCAAAAAAAATGTTACAAGGTCGACAGTCAGTGCTAGTATAAATATGGATTGGTTTGAAGAAGTCTTTTATTCACAACAGTAAGAACTGCAAAAGGTTTATCGCATTTAAGATGAAAACACTGACTTTAAAATATTCAGGTTCAATATTCTTTTGCCATACCATTACCAATTCTTTTTTTCTTTTTTTTATCCCCCTGCAAGGAAGGAGTCTAGTGTCCCTTTTTCAAAGTAGGCTGACAGGAGAGGGGGGAAAACATGCGGCAAACATCGCCAGATCCGGGAGTCGAACCAACGACTGCTGCGTCGAGGCCACGTTGCCTCTGAATGTGGGTCGCGCTAACCCCTCCGCCACCACGGCACGCCCCACCATTACCAATTCTGGAAGAAAATCAGTAGACCTTTGACTAACCTGCATCCTTCATCAGCAACTGAACAGGGTCCTCCACATTTGTTGGGCCTGGAGAGATACAATAAAACTTTATATAAAAATGGCAGTTTAGAGAAATAGTTCTGCTCAAACATTGTATAATGGCAACAAATATTCTGCCAGGCGTAATTAACGCTGTACCCTACATCATATTAAACTTAAAATCATTAAATCCATATTATTCAAGTCAACTTATCAGCATGTTCTCTCTGTGTCCCTTTTTTTCCTGCCATTAGGTTTACATAAAAATATAAAAAAAATTTTTGTTTTGTTTTGTTTTCTCACTTCAGGAGAACCTATTTCCACTGCATTTTAGGGGGAGACCATCTTTAGAAAGAGAAGAAGCAGACTTCTGTGAAAAACCAATGTGAGTAAATCCTACACTAACTCAGAAACAGGACAAGAGCGAAATGCCACTTCCCCCAGGAGACCAGCAGCAGTGTGTTAAATGACTAAGAAACCGGAGAGCTGAAGCTGGGTGTTATGCTGATAATCACCTGGGAACCTCACAGTCCTACAGATTGCATGTCTCAGATACAGGGACCACCCACAGACATGTGCTAGGTCATTTTTTATGTACAATCTTATTTACACTAAGTCACCAAAACAACAAGACATGAACATGAAATAAGCAATTTGAAACTGAATTTATGTGGAGGAACACAGCATTGATAAAGAAAGGCAACTGTTTGTTGCACATTACAGAAATAAACTATATTGTTATGCATTTGATACATCTTATAGGGCTGTTTTTAATTATCTTATTTATTCCAATTCATTTATTAGCCTAAGTGGGGGGATCGATTAGTTACTTGTTTTAATTTTACAGAGTATGCTTACATATACTACATATCACAAAATAAAATGAAACATGATGCATACAAACACAGAAATGCAGCCCAGGGACTCCTCTCACACACAGCAGGTAAACAAATATAAATATCCCTGATCTAAATGAAGTGTGATAGTCAATATCAACAACGTAGATGAGTAGCAGTGGCTAAATTTTTTAAAACTGAACTTTTCGGTTGTTATACAAATTACTGGAAAAACAGACCAAATTTCTGCCAGTAATAGAAGTCTATGTTGGGTTGATTAAACATTGCACTGACCCTGCAGATTCTGAACCATATCCAGGAGTACTGGTGTCAGGGTCTGGCTGTAGTTGTGGAAGATTTCCAGAAACAGTACCTCTGTGCAAGGCTAAATGAAAAAAAGAGGACAAGTTATTTAGCAGTTATTACTCCCAACACCTTCTATGCTAATACAGCTTACTGTGGTTTTGTACATTTCTTATATATCTACTGAAAAACAAAATACAATACGGAAAATCCTCAAATATTTTCAGAGAATTCAATTAAAACGTCAGTAAATCTTTTATCCACCTATTAGCACCTGACAAATGGTTCAGATTATTTTCACAGCAACATGGCTCCCAAAAAATTCAACAACAAAGTTAAACTATGATTTTTATAGATTACTAGTTATCAAACCTAGCTGAATTTTACAGCTTATCAATGCTTAAATAAACATTTAAACATTTCTACTCTTGTGCTACAAGTGAGAGCTAATGGCAATACCAAGTACACAAAGGTTGCAACCAAATGCAAAATAAACCAGTAAATTAGATAAATTGGATTTAAAAATGTGTGTTTTTCAACTATTTTGGTGCAAGAACTTTCTCTCAAGCCTAATTTCTGCTGCTTCTTCAGCAAACCAAACAATGTGCTTTGTGTTGTATAAAGTACCATTCATGAGTACAGTAAAGCTCAAAAGACTGAACAGACATGGGTTACTACAAAACAGCGGGCGGCTGTGCATTAGATTATTAACGTAAGTGTAGCTTTATGGACAAACCGGAAAATGTATTTCATATCATCTCGGCCTCAACAAATGGGTGGCGGAGCTCATCGTGGCGACACATAGCTGGTAGGTAAGTTTCTGTATGTGACGAACGAAGGTGTCAAATTCCGTCACTAACATGAACACAAAAGCTATAAATGTCAGGGCAAGGTGATAATTCAGCTATTAAACTGACTGAAGATGAATGCATCAACGAAAAGCAGGAGTATAGACATCTTTTATAAGCGTATTTGTGAGCCTGCCTCTTTATTATTGAATTGAACATAACTTCAGATTTTTGTATAACTTTTCTTCTGGTTAACTTAGAAAGTGAGCTATTATTGTTACAGGTTAATTTTCTAAACTACAGAAAAGTTATTGTTAGGGAAGCTCAAATGTGAAAAATTGGACTAATGTTGATATGCGATAGTAATTCTTCTGTTATGTTAGATTTACCAATGTTTTATTTTATCTTCTTTTTTTTTTTATCCGATTACCCGATTAATCGTAAGAATAATCAATACATTACTCGATTACTAAAATATTCATTTACAACAGGCATAATAATGTATATCTACTCGCCATTCAATGAATATTCTGGTTGGCATAATTATCAAAACATTGTCAGTGCATCTGTTTAATGTACTTTTAACTTACCCGTAGACTGTACTTCCATGAATCACCACCAGTTTCTTCAACAGCTATAAAGATGATAAAAATGTGTATATGTTATAACTTTCTCATCTAGACTCTGCATCTATTACACAGCAGAAATATGGTTTTGCTGCTTGATAACACAAAAGACTTGTGCGTTTCAAGATTTGTGCAGTTCTATCACGTGAAAAACAAACTACATTATGATACCAGGCATTTAAGGTCTCAAATTTGCAGGTGTCTAAATGATCAGACTAGTCTGCGGGTTGTGTGCTTTAACACAAAGAAACTGTTACTCTCTCTCAATTAGAGCCACAATCTTTAACCTCGTTATTTCACTGCAAGTGTCTCTAAAAGCAAAATGAGTATTTTAAAATGCCAAGGAATGACACTTTAAATGGAAAAAGTTCTCCAACCAAAGGTTCAGCTTTATACCGGTTCAGTTTTCAGTCCATCAGTTCCAGTAACAGGTTTGGGAGTTTCCAGCCGTCACAACTCATACCTTTAAATTTATTGAGATCTATAAAATCTCTATAGATCTATAGAGATTTTATAGATCTATTGTTTCAAACGCCAATGCATTAAAATATTTAATACAATATAATGAAAAACCAAACATCAAGACACTTTTCTAAAATGTCTAAATAAAGTCTGAACTGACAGCTGCATCAACGAATGATAAACATTAACCTAGCCAATCCCACAAAGTTCGAGGTGTGCCTGAAGAGCGAAGCAGTCTGAAACCTCAGATGTTTAGATTCAACTTTTTTTAGGGGTTTAAGAAACCCACCAAAGCTCTCCGGGTCCTCCTCCCACATTGCCAGTTCTTCTTCTGTGAGGAGAAAATAGTGCGAGACAAGTCGGCGCCCGATCTCTGTCAGCGTGGGGTGAGTGAAGAAGGCTGTCTTGATCTTGTGAGCCTCTAGACTTTCTGGTTTACTCTCTAGCGAAGAGGAAAAGAAGAACACAGACAAGAATCATAAACATGTATTGATGTTGACTTAATATAATCCATAAGTTGTACTAAAGTAATGCAGCACATTTTTCCTTTCTGTTACACTTTCAAGCACTTATCAGATTTAAATGACTTCACAACCGCAATAAAAACAGGAAGTATGCGTTTCATAATTATCCCTTTTAGGCAGGAGGTGCAGGGGAGAAGTCAATGCTATAAATAAATTATATGCTTTCATATTTGTAATTTTGAAAATAATGTATTAATGTTGAATGCTAGGAAAAATATGTGAATTATAGCTAAAACATATTCACTTCATTAACAGGTATCATCTTCATAGTAATGTTTACTAAGATTCTGTTTCATAGTTTCTACATAGTTTTAATTCCAAATTTCCATACTTTTAAAAAATTATCAATAGAATGTTGCTGCTGATGGAAACTAAGTGGAGCCTTGCCAAAACAACTTGGTAAGGCTCCACTCATGTCTTTCTTTTTGGAAAGACATACGTTTCTGTGAATGTATCTTAAGTTGGTATTATATCTAGGTTGATCCTAGAAAGCTAATGGAAAAAAATAGCGCTGCAAAACCAGAGCAATGGACATAATTCATGAATTCAATGTTATGAAAAAAATCCCATATCACCTTCAACTCGAAGTGTGATTTGTTTAAGTTCAAAAAGAAAAAGAAAATCCCCTACTTTTTATTCTTGACATCTTAGTAAAGAATTAAAAAAAGAAAGTTTAGATGCCGAAAAAGAACCAAGGAGATGTATTTGTGTTTCTTTGTGCACCTCCCAAATATAGGCTTGTTTTAGAACTCAACTCACCATCAATATTCTTGGAAGGTTTGTATGCATCGTTCTTTACTATCATCTTGATGAGGTTCATGCACTGAACAATAAAGCGCTCGAAGGTCACTCCCTCCCCAGCAGGTGTGAAAACATACGTAACGGCAAACTCCAGGGAGCGTTGGATCAGGGGAATGAATGCACACGCATGGTCCTCCAAGAAATCTAACAACTGTAAAGCAATGAGAAAAGCAAAGTATAGATATGACATGTAGAATGGTAAAACATTTTCTAATTCCAGTTAGAACTAAGTAGACAACACCCCAGGATTTATCATGTATTTAAGTTCGGTTTACTTACAACTTTAGTGTACAGTATTATTGTCTTTTCCAGCTTTTCTCTGCATGGGCTCTCTGAACCAACCTGCCGACCTGAAGCCAAAACAAAGGAAACAAACATACAGAGTTGTTTCACTAGGAACAAACTACTTATTACTTAAAATTATTTAAGCTCAACTCTAAAACGTCAGACGTATCATTCTTGATGCATGCCTTTAAGCAAATAATTATGGAATTAATTCGGACTATTAGTAACAACTTGTTGTAAAATATGATGCACATCAAA
This sequence comes from Xiphophorus hellerii, assembly GCF_003331165.1. Classification (NCBI taxonomy): domain Eukaryota; kingdom Metazoa; phylum Chordata; class Actinopteri; order Cyprinodontiformes; family Poeciliidae; genus Xiphophorus; species Xiphophorus hellerii. The sequence continues at coordinate 12,640,551 of NC_045683.1, forward strand.
TATGATACAAAAAATATTTAAATCCTGGTTAATGGGATGGTTTGTTGATCAATTAGTAGACTAAAAAGTTTATTTATTTATTTTTCTTTTTTTAAAGGGGGTTAAAGACCTATTTGATAATGACAACATTCACAGATTACAATTTATTTGTAAGGAAATACTAGTAAAAACCTACTCTACTTTGGAGATTTATACAAAAATGCTCAAAAAATAATTTAACAACAATAAAGCAATAAATACAACCTACTCGCATAGCCAGGCCATAACTGAATATATAAACTGAAAGCCCTGATGACAACTACATTGTTACTGCACAAAGAACACATCTACTCTTAAGATGAAGTATCTGAAATGAAGCATGTCGGAATTTGAGTTGAAACTACGGACAACAACAGCTTAATTAAAACGAGGCTGTAATGAAGTGTGGATCAGTATTAACTGCAGCCTTTATTACACACACTGCAGCAGGTTGAAGAAAGAGGAAAGAGGGAATGATCAGAAGGAATCAAGATATTAATTTAGTTTTGAAGTAACTAATAAATACCAGTTTGTCTTGGTTTGTTCAATTCTTTTTGTGCTTGTTGGTCTATCCAGTGAAGCATGATAATTACATTTTAATATAAACTGCCGACACAATATGAACTGACTCCTTAGACCGTCTCTATGGGATTCTTCAAATCACTGTGAACCATTTGCTTCGCTTTGTTTAATTTGGTTTATTCTATATTCTATCGAGCTCCTCACTGGTGGCACCGTATTATCGTTAGCTGGCTCTCCAACTGCTTTGTTAGCTTCTTCCTAATTTTTGTCCAAATCCTGCATTATGTAAATCAATACACTATTGCATTTTATCGACTTTGTGCCCGTGCAGTTTTAACTCCATTTGCAGGTGTGACAGGCAGCAATGTTAGCAGACGTGATGCAAAGTCATCAAAGTCACAGCGGTCACACTCTGAGCCATCCAAATCGACCAATCAAAACAGAAATAGATGACAAAAGAAAGAAAGGGGATTCTTTATTTCTGACAGATGCAGAGCTTTATAAAATAGCTTTTAACAATAAAGTGACAGATGAAAAGGGACAGGTGACCTCAGTTGGAAGACAAACATCTTAAAAAGAGAGACCCAGACATCGGAGTGGACGACAAAGACTGTCCAAAAAACAAACAAAAAAAACACCATTTAGATAGCTGACCTTATCAGACTGAACACAGCTGATATTTCTTGCCAATCCAGGCTAGGAGCTTCCCCGTCGTTCTTCCTATCTGCTGGATCCAAATACCAACTGGGCCCTGAACCTGCCTCCACTGCCATCAGAACAGTATTTATTGGATGTTTTCATTCATATCTTAAATCTTTTTTTTTCCTGTTCCTTTAGCTACATTTTAAGCACAAACTGGAGGTCAAACTTGAACGATAAAGAGAAGACAACTTGCCGATAGAGATCAACACTAAAAGTGAATTCAAATTACTCGTCAAACATAAGAATCCCCTTGATTTCAACAAGAGAAATCTTTAGATCAATTCAATTAAGACATTTTTCATGAAGTGGAATCAAAGTTCTTTCTTCATAAGGCGCTTTTAATTAGTACTTAGCACATTCAAATAAATGTAAAGTTGAATCCTGTCAGAATTAATCTATTGTTTAATCAGGAAATCAGCTACCTATCATACTTTTTTCTGCATACTTTACATGAACATACTGTATGTGTAAAGCATGAAAAAATAAAGCATATCGATTTTAATACAAGAACCTTGTTTCTCCAACTACATTACTATGACTAATGCACAGTGGACCTTTAAAGGCGGATTTTAGCAATCCTGAAATCTAGATTACTTTGTTTGGCAACATGTCTATGTTTCCCTCAATGGGACTTTTAAAAAAAAAAGTATAAAACTTGTAACTCATAATAGTTGTTTTTAGAAAATACCCTAAAATTGGTTAAAAATAAATAAATAAATACCGTAAATAAATCATAATAATAAAACAAATAATAAAATGATTTCATTAATTTAAAAAAATTAAGATTGCCTTGTGAAAGATATAAGGTTACAGCTCTATAGGGCTTGAAAAGGAGTTACGTGTTTAATGTTTCCCCTTTAAAACAATATAAGCACAAAAGGTATATTGTAATGGGTATTTTATGAGTAGTAGTATATAAATAAGTATGCAGTGAAAGAAAAACAAAACATAACTTTTACTTTCCACAAATGAAAATGTGAAATGTGTGACATGCATGTATATTCAATGCCTGTAGTCTGATACCAAAGCCTTCAGAGTAAATTTAAGGAGTAAGTAAGGAGTCGATAAGGCAGCAAAGACTAGAGGTTTAAAATAGATTATCAAAATATCAGTGGAAACATGCAAAAAAAAACAAACTGGAGTAATTATAAGTAGGGTTTGACTGCTGTAAAGCCAACAAATATATTATAAAGGTCTGAATAATTTGACATGCTTTTTTTTTTTTTTAAATAGAATGCATTTAAAAACCTTTTTTAATTGAACTGTGAGAGATACCGCCCTCATTTCCACTCAGAGACAAATTTTCTTGGTTGAATGAACATTTTAAATCTAAATTTACCAGGCATATGAATAGTTTTTTGCTCAACTATATATGAAGATACATCTTTAAGCTAGAAAACATGTAAACTAACACATCACTAACTGTCTCGTTTCATTTTAGCTTTTAAGTTGACATCAATAATATGCAGACTACAGCTTTATGATAATAATTCAACTGGATGTCAAACCATTTTAAGCAACCCTTTTGCATTCACTAGATGAAATGCAAAGTGTTTGTTTACTGAAAGGAAAGTAAAGGATCAAAGATTCAAGTCAGAAAAAGAGGAAAGTACTCACAGCATTCCAAGAACTGTTTTAGCCTTTCAAACACTGCATTCAGGAAACCCTGAAAAGGAAGAAATGAAGACAGACTGAGATAAGGTTCGTTATTTCTGCTGCTGAATCATGATTGCTCAACATGTATTGCAGGGAAGTAGATATAGTAACACTTACACTGTATGTGGGGGTGTTGGCGGGAGTGTGCGGGGGCGTGTGGGTGTGTGTGTGTGTGTGTGTGGGCACAATTACTTCTCTGCCTATGAATATAAATAAAATCTGAGCTTCACAGTATGAAAGAGAATCAATTTTATGTAGCCTGCTGTTGTAGCAGGTTAGCATGAGAAATTAGATGATAGATGAAGGGACTCTCTCTTTAATTCAGCATTAATGTTCAGCCACGAGGTCAATAGCAGTGTCATTAATCACACATCCCGAACCCCATTTCAGCCAGCAACTAAAGTTCCTAACACTGTTAGCGTAGGAGAGGAAGGATCACAACTACAGCACAAATGACTTGGTGGGAGATGATAGAAAGCAGAGATTACAACTGCCATTAGTTATGATTCTGCAGGGATTTTCCATAAGTCAAAGAAGCAACGTAGAAACCATGAGCCAGGAAATTTTGCAGGTTAAAAGTGAAACTCACTCTGGAGTAAAATTCAATCAGAGTAAAATTTGGATTTGTTGATGGTTCTCCATAAAGTTCCTCGATTGAGATTGTGGCAGGTTATCAGTGTTAGGACTGATGGTTATAGTGGTGAGAACAAAAAACTGGTGCTAAGCTAACGCCTGCACTGGTATAGCACTAAAATCCAGATAGGATGAAAAACAGTAAAAAGAAATGAATAGTAAAACACGGTACAGATTGGAAAATTGAATACAGCTATGGTATTATTATTTATTATGATGATATTATTATTGCAAATATATGAATATTTGCAATAATATAAGGACCACAATATTATGAAAAATAATGACAATTTGGTCAGAGGTGAAATCACAAAGAACATAATTACACAGCATTTAAGGCACTTTAACAAAATAAGAGCAGCAAAATTGATGTAATAATCTTTTTTGTTGTTGTTGACTAGTGTTTTTTAGGTCTTTTGGAGAAGGAAATTAAGTTAAGAAAATGTGATTAACTGCACAGGCCAAGCTTTAATTAACATGCCTGTTTAGGGGCAAAGCATAGAAACCAAAGCGTTTTTTGTTTGATATATTTTTGCTTCAATATTGTGGTGCTTGTTTAAAAATCAAGCATGGAGAACTCATTTAAGACTTAAAAAGAACTTGTCCTAGTGCTTTACCGTTTTAGCCTGCGTTAAAACTGTCTGGTTACTTGCAGTAATTTTTTCCGCCGTGTGGTTTTCTATCAATGTGTTTACTACTGTGATTGGAAAACAGCCTTCGGTTGTCTGAAATGATTATGTCATGTGTGAAGAGTCTTCTTACAAACAGCTTAATACTGGAGACTCAAGAGTAAATGCTACAAACTACTGCTAGAGGGATGTGACACAGCAAGCAGTTCAAGGAAGCAGTGCCAAACAAAAGCTGATGGTTGCACTGCTTGTAGTTTAGAAGACTTCAATTTGAGCGCTCTGCACACTAAACAAATCAATATTGTACAATAAATGAAGGGCTGTGTATGTGTGAGAGAGGATAACTAGTTAGTAGTGATTGTGTTCCAAAGAAAATCACAGGACACAGCAAGAAGAAAGGATTTTCTTCTTGGAAACATGATTCATCTTCAGAAATGCTTGAATAAGCTCCTGTGAAAAATGTTCCACCACAAAACAAAAATAAAACTAAGGTAATATAAAACAGCAACAAGAAATATTTGGAAAGAAAGAAGAATATTCACGGTCAATCAGATTAATTACACGTAATCGAGGATTGTATTTAATATTGGTTTAAATTAAGTGTTTTTGTATATGATAAAATTGAGTAAAAAAAAATGAAACAGTTTTACAACCAAAAAGAGTTTGCTGAATAAAAAGTAAACACTCAAAACTTCAGCCAAACAAAATTTAAGGTTTAATTTCTAATGTCAATTTTGAGAGGAAAACGCTTGGGAGAACAAGACAAGGAGAGATTCCAAGTTTTCAAGAGACCAGACATCTCTTTCTTAAATGCCGGCTGATAGAAAATATCTCCAGCAGTTAGAAGTTGATCATCTGTTCAGGTCAATAATTTACTCTAAGTGCAATAGAGCATTAGGTTTTCATCAATATTTAATGACTGAGTATCTCTGATTTTTTTTTTTTTCATCCATGACAGGACGGATGACTACAACGGCTACTTCGAATTGCTTGTTTTAAACCAAATTAAGCCTCAGGTAAAATCTTTGAGATTTCAATTTTACAACAACTTCACAATGTATGACACAGTACACGTAAAAACTAAAGTAAAAAGTCTCTTACAATTACTTGCCTCTTTCAGTAAATATTAATCATTCTAGCTGCAATTATTCAATCACAGAAACAAAACCGAAAAGGCAATTTTAAAGTTGGAGTTGAAGGACAGCTATATTTTCTGACAAATTCATTAACTCACAGCTCTGAGGAAAACTGAAGCACATTCTGAGGATTATTTTAAACCAGATTTAAACTAAAATGAATTAACAGTTTAATGGAGTGGAACTTTCTTCCCACTGGGAGTGGGAGAAGAGCAAAAACCAGACGCCTGACTATTTAAACCAAAACAAGGCTAGAGGCACTTTCAATTATCATAACCCATCCATATTTTGCACAGTTTGATTGGAGCTATTTTTAACTCAGAACGCTTACAGAAAGTGTAAGCTTCAGAAAAATAAGAGGTCCTAAAGCATACAGACTGAAATAACTCGCAGCTCACCATTACTTCCATATTCTGTTGGGGATCCTGAAATCCATGGACTGTCAGTTTGCGAAGTACTAAAAGATTTGGACAAAAAAGTATGCAGCATTATTGACAATTATAAATTAGGTCAGCAAACATCACCTCCTACATAGTGTTTCAAAAACTAACCAGATACATTATGTAACTCAGTTCACAACTTTTCTTGACAATTATACTCAGTAGTTAGTTTAATTAATGTAAAAAAAATTACATGATACACGTGGCTCAATGATTCAAAATTTTATTTTATTGTTTGTCAGTATATTACTGCAACCACAGCAACGCAGTTAAGTGTACCACACTTCAAAAAAAGATTTTAACCCTTTACAGATTTCCTTTTCCACTGTACTGTTATGATTAAATGATTGAAAGCAACTCAATTTTAACCCGAGTAAATATAGGAAGCAAATTATTTGACTTATCATAAAAGAACCAATCTGGACCAACTCAACCGTAGATGAAAGAGTATTTGTCCTCCAAGTCTAAACACTGCTTGTATCACCCATGGCAGTAATAGCCATTATCAAAAGTTTGAGCAGCTGAATTGTGTTAATTCAGCCAACACTGGACAGTTTTCCAGCAACAACAGCCTGTTTAAAGTCATGGCACAGTTTAGTGTGTTACTCTAAACCAGTGTTTCTTAATTCCAGTCCTCAGGGATCACTGCCTTGCATATTTCACATATGGCTCTGTTCCAGAACACCTGATTCAAAAGATCGCATGACCTTCCCTGCAGGCATCAAGTGCTGCTGAAGCCTGTTAATCACCCACTGATTCAAGTCGGGTGTGCAGCAGAAGGGAATCAGCTAAAACATGCAGGGCTGTGGTCCCTGAGGACTGGAATTGAGAAACACTGTTATAAACCATTCGGAGGCGGACACACTGGTGTGCTGTGGACCATCCATTGTCCGATCAATTACAACAAGCTGGTTGGAAGAGAAGAAGCAAAGAAGCCCCGGAACATCACACTGACACCACCATTAGGTCCGTCACCATGACAAATTTTGCTGGACAACAAATCGTCCCAGAAGTTATTGTGATAAATTATTAAATTGTTTTGAGATTATTTTCAAGTAATATACTGCAATGGCATAGTAGTGCAAGAATGTATTGTCTAAGATCAATAAATAAAATTTTCTAACAAACATTTAACACTGAAACTGAAAGACATATTAAGTATCCAAAATAAATAAAACGAAACAATAAAAATAAACAATGGAGGCTCTGTAAACAAAATTGTCCTTGTACCAAATTGAAGACTTTTGTCATACAGATTTTAGTAGAAAAAGAGAAAAAATAATAAATCAATATAAATAATTGAGCTTATCTTAAATCATGTGATTTATTGATTTATTGCTTATTGTGACAGACATAACCAAGATGAATAGCTGCTGGTTTGATTTTCTTTATCTGAGATTTTATGCTGGATTAGGTACAGGTGTGGCTTGTGAAACTAATGAAAAAGGGGGAAAATGGCTTTAAACAATTAATTCCAGATTCAACAAGGGGATCATTTACTATTTTTACTTAGGGTTAAGTTAGTTTGGATAATCTTTATTCCTTTATGTTTGTTTGATGCTCTGAAAAATATTTGCATCACAAATACAAAAACAAATTTTCGAAGAACTGTATTTGATCTTGTTTGTGGTTTGGAGCCATTACCTTTGAGCGAGAGCAGAGTCCTCTCCAACGAGTTGAGCGCTGCAGCCTCATCTCTGGCACAGACTTGCTGCAGGAAGCAGTCGGTGTGATGATTCCACAGGGAACATGCAAAGCTGTAGATGCCTGATGCCAGCTGCCAACAATCATAATGACAGTAAAGTCAGTCACATTCACATAGCATTACCGTGGATTTAAGCAGGCATTTCATCCGTGCAACACAAGGGAAATTAATTAATGTTAATTATGTATGAGCATAACAGATCTGCATGTTTGTGAACTGCACCTGTAACACAGACTAATCCTGTTATTGATGCACTCCTGCCTACAAAAGGAAAGTGGAAGTTCTAAGATGGGAGCTGAAAGCTCTTCTTCTTGATAAGGTCAAGAAGAAGAAGAAAAGATTTTTGAAGAAAATATCTTTTTAAAAAATCTCTCAAGACTAAGGGTTTATAATTCTTTAGTGGTTGCCAAACAGAATAAAAAATAGCAAATCCATTAAATCTCTTACAATACCAAGAGTGACTCAACATTCAGGCATTTAAGTGTGTTAACGCTGGAGCTAAGAAACAAATCAAGAATTGTTCAAATGTGAAATGACATTGAAATAAATAAACATTTATTCTGAGATGAAGGCAAACAAACCCAAGTGAAATCTTAAAACATTAAAAAAAAAACAGTAAACATGCAACAAATACTCAAAGAAAATAAGCTAAGGAGTCAGATGGGGAAAAATTAGATCCAATGGTTGTGTTGGTGATGAGCGCCTGCTGAAAATGAAATCCGTATTTTGACAGCACAGCATAGGCTTTGATATATGTGTTACAGAAACAGCCAGACTGGCAAGTTTTCTGTTTAGAGAGACTTTTCAAGAGCTTCCCACTTTCCATTCCTCAGATCCCAGACTAATCCAATTTATGGAAGCTGAAAGAAATGAAGCAAGGTTGGAAAAAAAATCTCACATTATTCTCATCACTATACCGAACCTTGGTTTGTATTCTTATTGCATCAACTGATATGCAAAAAGCTGAATTTGGCAGGGGACTTGAAACTTGACTTTGCATTTATAAAAATTAAAGGTACTTGTGGTTAGCTGCATCTCTCTAGTGGTACATGGACTATAAGATGCATTTATTTATTTAAGACTAGGTACACAAACCTCCACCTACCAGTAAACTCCCAATCAACAAATTGTGAAACTAATTTAGAAAAAAAATCAAATGAAAAAAAAAACATTTTTAAGAACAAATAAAAATAATTATTTATGAAAATTCAAAAATATACTGTTTGCAATACTCTGTAGTGCTACTCACATGAGTGAACAAGCATTTATTTCATCATTAGGTCTGTTCACTTTACTAATATTTGTAGTCCCACAATTGCTTATCAAATGATAATCCTTACAAAAATATTGGTTTGACACATTTGCAATGCACTGCAGCCAATATCAAACTGTGTATGAAATAATCAAAGATGGAATTTTTCAAACACAGTGAGGCTTATAAAAATATACATTTTTAAAAATGATAAGGCCTGGATTATTTATGATTATTTAATAGAATCACCCATCACTTCAGTGTATGTTTCAGTTTTAGGCAAATAAAAAGACTGATCGTGCAATGTGTGTTTTTACCTAAATGGACTCATATGGTTCAGCAGAAGGCTTCTTAAAAAAACGAATTTTCTGATATAAAAAATGCTGTGGTCCTTAGGTGGAATTTTGCACTAATCATATTATCAAAGAACAAACAGAAACACTGTTAAAACCAAAAGCTTTGGGCTACAAATCATAAAAAAAAAATACAATGCTTTTTTTTTATTATTATTTGCAGCAGACTGAAAGCTTTCTGCATTACAGCTAATAACAGAGATGGAAAATAACTTTATCTACATGGAACGAAAACACTGATTAGAGCACCATTTGAGTTCCAAATATTGGGTTTGGAAAATTACTGCAGAATTACTGAACATCGAAGAAGCCAACTATTTTTCCACCTCTGGGTAAAAACATTCAGTTTTGCACAAATAAAGCTAAAAAAGATAAAACTGCACTGTGGCACACTTGCTGTACATATATTTAAATATACATATCTGCATTTTTTTAATCTTTACAAGGACTGCTCTTAAGTTGCTTTTTATATTAACAGCATTTCATATTTTTACAATTTATAGCATTTTATATTTTTATTTTATCTACAACTACTACTCAGTGGTAGTTGTTATTGTGTCTTGTCTCTATGCTGTAACTGCGAAGTAATTTCCCTGCTGGGATGAATAAAGTACTTCTATTCTATTCTATTCTATTAAAAAAAAAAAAAAAGCCAAAAATCAATGAAAAAAACAATTTTCTTCTTCATGCTGATTTTCTATTCACCTCACACAAGTATCACCAAAGGAAACTGAAAATCATTTTATTCACCGCTCTCGCAAAGAAAGAAAAAAAACATCATCTTGTAGGATATTGGACCACAACCCATATTTGAGAGCATGGTTTACTAATAGTGTGCGAACAGAAAAAAAAGAAAGAAAAAACATCCGGCAAGTGGTAGCCATGTAGATAGACCCTGTTGATGAAGGTTGTTATAGCTGACAGTCTACAGTAGCCAAGATGATCAGTGAAATCTTCTGTTTTTAATTTAAAGCTGCTTTTAAACTTTCTATAGATAAAATGCATTCAGGTATAGTTTATATGGGAACTTTAAGGTACAAAAGCTATATTTAAACAATTCAACCCAAAATGTCAGAAGTACTCCAAAGTGAAGTCAAGGCTTTTCCTTTATGTTAAAAAAAGGAGCTTCATTTTTACGTAACACTGAGTGTTGCCAACTTTAAATGGAAAGTAGCAAAAGCCTCTGGAATGATGCTGTGCAATAATTAGCATATCCATTTTGCCATTGCATCCTATTTGCATTTTTTTCCTGGTGACAGCCATTGTCAGGCTTTTACATCCGGTTGCTTCTGTGCTGCTCACATAGAGCATTTTAAAACTGCTGAATTCCCAATAAAGCTTTTTTCATTTGCATATTTCCCCCCCATTTCTGTTATCAGACACTGAAATGAGTCTGCAATATTGAGAAGCACCCCATTTAACACAAGTTAACCAAAAGCTGCCAAAAAGTCATTTCTAAGCTCCTGTTTTGCACTTATTAGAAAAATGTGATGCCAGCTGACAGAAGACAAACAAATATATATAAGACAGCGCCTGTTCTGTGATTTCTGTTGTACTTGCATACAGCAGGATTGTTCAATAGCAATTGTAACCTTTTTTTTTTGTTGTTTCAATGGAGTCACACAAAAAAACTTGAAAAGTGAGTAAAAAAAATAAATAGAGATACACCCAAACGGCTTGGGGAACTGTACTGGCTATTACAGCAGAAAGTAGTAAGAAGAAGAAAAAAAAGCAGCTTAAGATTAAGATTAATATTCAACAACCAACACCTAAAGTGAATCCCATTGTACCTTTTAGCCCTTCTTTGTAACCTGTTAGCCCTGGTCCAATTTTAACAACCAATGTTTATTTCCATCCTGTTGCTGCTTGGTTATGTGCTTTCCTTGCGTAACTGAAGCAGAGAAGCCAAGTCATTGGTTCTGGTTGCTTTTTCATGGTGTTAAAAGGTTAAAGATTATATCTGGTATCTGTAAATATCCACTAGCAATTTTAACAGCAATATTATATAATACTGGCCCAAATCTAGACTTTTAATTTAAACTATGAAAACTGTTATATCCAAACAACTATAATTTATTTGTCCCCATCGCACAGCTAAGGGGTTCAGTTGCTATTGCCTATTTAATGATTAATCTATTTAATTAAACAGATACAAAGCAACATGTCCCCAAGTGCCAGCCCAACATAAACATAGGATGGGCTGCACAGACCAGTACAGGCATATTTAAAGTAAATGTCTCCTTGAAGTGAACTGCTAAGACAGCAACCCCTGCCAGTATTAACAGAACATAAAAAAGATTAATAGAAAAAATAATTGAAGGCCAAACCTAAAAGAGAATTATCAGTGGAAAGAAGAACTGCCTGACATTAAGAAATCAAACCGCAGGAAAAGGAAGCGGGACCTAAAAGGCAGGACTCTGCTCACTTCTTCTCCTTAATACTTCTAAAGACATACCGACTAAAATCACAGGTAAGTGTCCCAGTTTCTTCTTTCAACTTTATATTCTGCATTAACCCCTAACTTCAGAGGTGATTCCACCTGCTGTCAGTCTTATACCTTAGGTACATCACTCATATGCTTTGCACACCCCCACCTTGCCTCTACATCCCTCCTCTGCTCTCATTTCTTTCACCATCTAATTACCTTTGCATCTGGCAAAGTAGTACAGTTAGCACTCTGAGCATCAGCAAGTGATCCATCATCCTGCGCACTACCAACCGCTTTGTCTTGGGCTTAAGAACAAAAAGAAGTGCACACACAGCATATAAATGCCTACACACAGAAATGTTACTTTAGCTACACAACTATGTGGTAAAATGGTTGTTTGCTGAGAAGTACAGTAGCTTTGCTTTAGAAGCAGAAAATTTTACATCTTAGATATTAAATGAACAAAAGTGCCAACTAAACCCAAATGTAAGGTTTTTATTATCATCGAACCCAAACAAAACACGTGACTTCTCCGCTCATACTGTAATGTAAGGGTCAATTGTTTATGAACTACCCTTGAAAACCTGGTTGGTGCAAGGAAGTCTACCAATATACCAATATAAATTCATTCCAGTTGTGATAATCTATGGGGGCAACTATTGAGACACAATTATGCCAGAAGCTTGTTTTGTGGGGGGCCAAAAAGTGTGCAGTTTCTCTGCAGCTTGGTAAGACGGATTTAACCAAATACTAGTTGGGGTGTTTGCATATATTTAAGGCTATCCGTTTACCAGCTGTGGATTGGAGGGAATCCCCATTAAAACTCAAACCAGTGCACCAATTTCTTGTTTTAAAATTCATGGAAGTTATTTGTTGGATCATCAAACATTCTGGGAAAACTTCAATGCATCTTTCATTATGTTGCAGGTAGTGAAGTATGTAAACTTTAAACCCATCACAAATGATACAGAAATGTGCATTTAATATACAAGAGCCCCTGTATATTAAATGTAAGGTGGTGTTGCATACCAACTTTTGAGTATGCTCCAACTAACAGTACAGAACACAGTGTAGGTTGTTCAATGTCAAAGTAATCAGTATATCATTAAAAAACTGCACAGCCTAATAGGCCCTGAGCCCACTATGCATCAAGTTGTCTGTAAAAGGGATAACTTTTGGCATGGATTCTGGCACAGTGCCTTAGCCTCACATCTGAAGTTGTTTTTTTTGTCTCTCGCTCACTGATTCCCATGTCCAATAATCTTTATATTTCTTCTTCTGCTGTTCTTTAGTCAGTTTCTTTCATTATGGGATTTGACCAAAACAAGTGTCTTTGGATATTTTTTATTCACACATTTTATTCTTTCAAGTACTGGATTGTGAAAAGAATGTGTAGCTCTGATTTATGTTCCAACATTTATCCCTACAACAAGCAACATACACTTCTAATAAAGAACTTGCCTAAAAAGAAATATGCATATAAAAAGGATGTCACATTATGTCCAGCATAAATAGATGAAACTGGAGGAAAGAATCTCATCTTACTTCTTATCCATCTGCTTTCAAAAAGTACTGCTATTAAAAACTACAAAAACCATGAGAAAAAAAAAGCGAACACAAAATTTCCCAAGAGAAAACAAATTTTTCTCCTTTTTAGGTGTACACTTAAAAAAACCATTACTTTCCTCTGGCACTGAGAGCAAAATAAATAAAGCAGTCTAGAGAATAAGAATTAATAGCAGCTAATTAATAAAAAAAAAATCTAACGTTAATGTGAACTTACATCTTGAAAAAGACGTCTGTCCTGTGCCAAACGTTTGGATGCCAATGTTTTGGTGACGTGATAGAAAGTTAGCAGTGCTCTGTGCTGCAGCAGACCATCTTGACCCTTTACGGATTCGAGCAGAATTGGAATGAGCTCAGGCCATTGCCTCGGGCAATCAAGGCGGGCCACCTTGGCTATCAGTACCGCGATCTGGGTTGCTATCTGTTGGGAAGAAAGAAAAAAAAAAACAGGGTAAGCAAACATATCCACAGGCAAGCATTAATACAACAGCAGGTGGTTTTGTCAACTAAACTAAAAGGGAATTGAGCACAACTGCAGAGCGTAACTGATCAGTTCTATTATGAATGTATTGTTTGCAAGCCACTTTTAAAAAGAAGCAGTTGAGTCGATACCACAGACGCACATACAGTATCAGGCGTAAGATATATGCAGCACTTATTAAGAACAAGATGATTCCCTTTTGCAAAATCAAATTACCCAAAACTCCTGTTTGATTTTTACTAAACACAAAAATAAACTACAAGCTGGTGGCAGTTTTTATTTTTTAATGCAGTCAAATAACATAAATTTCTACATTTCATTATTTAAACCTGTGAACTATCAATCAGAACTGGTTCTTGTGATTAGCAATTTCAGAGCAAATTTTTTTTATGATCCTCTATTAATATTTTTAATACATTTCTGCTTTCACTGCTTCTTTATATTAACGGCATGTCCGTAACGCATCACTCAGCTAAGGCTTAAACACAACAGCTCCTGTTTTCATCAATACAGACATGAATTAAGACAAGTACATGCATTAGTAGGATGAAGTACATGAATCTCCATCCTACTAATTCCTACTAATTCATGTACAAGTACATGAATTAGTAGGATGGAGACTTAACTGTACAAAATCTGAGTTTATACATGTTCGAATGTTTGCAAAACATTTTGTGATGTATTTAATGTTGTAACCAGAAAAGTTATCTTTAACAGAAACAATGCATCAAAACATTTATTAGTCTATGTGGACTTTATGTTGGAATAAAATGTAAGCTTGCATATCTTTTGCAGAGGTCGGACATTTTGATTAGCTTGTTAGAAGTAAAGCTTGTATGGGATCCTCATAAGAAAAGGTCAGGTGCCAAAAGTGAAAAAGACAATATGATACTTTTAAAAGCTTGACCAATTAATAATATTGAGGGCAAGAAGTGCAATACATCAACAATTGACTAAAGCATAATTTTATATGTCAAAATGTAACTAAAATGGCAAAGATATCGGTGCTGTGGTGGCGCAGGAGTAAAGCAAAGCCCGCAGGCTGTCCAGGTTAGCCAATCAGAGGATAGTTATTTAATTAATAAGTCGTGGCTGAAGTTTAAAGAGAAACAAAGTAATTAAACACTTAAGTGATGATATAATGACAATGAAAAATCAACAGTGATCTTATATATATATATATTTATTTTTTTTAATCAAAGATTTATATTTTTTATTTAATGAAGTATTTATATATTTTGGCTAATTTAAATAATCATATCCATTTGAATACTTAATATAATTACTACAATTTAATTTAAATGGCTAATTTTAAATAAAATATTTATTTTAAAGTTTTGTATTTACTAGCTTGTGGCACTTCTGGCCCTAGATTCAAGGCAGTGTCAGATTTTTTTAATGTATTTCTTTTTAAAAAATGTTTTATAAATTATTCCAACAAAGTAGAAAACTGTTCTCAGTCCACAAGTTTGTATATGATCCAGAATCATGCAACCTACTGACCAAGCAATGCATTCTTTTAATGAGACATAGTCATGTTAGAAATATCTATAACCTAATTTGACTCCATGATTAATAATATCTGAATGCAAGTTCTGCTGTGTCCATCAGCCATTATTTGTTCTACGAATAGGCAAGTTCATAGAGTTCATATTTATTATGGAACCTCTAAATGTGGATTTTAATACCATGAAACAGGTGATTGAACAAAACACACCAGCCTCTCTAGAAGCTTGGATTGAAAGAGCAGAGGCTGGAAGTGGTGAGACATATGGAGTTCAAAAGTATATTCATTCCCTGCCATATGGATCCCATCAGTCCTGACATTACATAGCTGTCCCTCAGGGATACACAAGCTGCAGAAACCAGAACTAATGGCCAACGTTCATGGCCACCATTCATCCCCAGTCTTTTCAACCTCCATAATTGGAGGTTGAAATAAAATTACATTAGAAAACTCTAATGGCTTTGTATCAGTTTTCTTGTTCAGCAAGTTTTGTTTAGAGAAAAAAAACAGGTTAAATCCTTTTTGCAATTTTTGCCAGTATATTCCATTCTCCCCACTAACCTGATTGACGGGTTCATTGAAGTTTGTGATAAGACCAGCACGGAGCGATGTCTTCTCCTCCTCTGATAATGCACTGTCAACAAAACAAACAGAGATATTCAGAGGGAGAAAGCAGGCAAGGAGAAAACAATGCACAGTACCGTACAAGTTTAGAGCTTAATGTGTTCTCATAATTCTCTTGATGCGCAATTATTTAATTCATTAAGATTTTATGAAGGCACACCAGCCACAATAACAATAAAAATTGGAAGAATGAGAAACAAATGACTCCCGACTAAACCTGCAACATTGTGGCTGAAGATGAAATGCTCCCCCATCCAGCCTCCTATGTTTACCACCAAGACACCAAGCACATTAACACAGGTGATTGCAATGCACATCCCAAGACACCCACTGTCCTCTCATTTCCATACACGCAAGTCAATTACATAAACTGGCAATATGGAACACATCAACGTACCTATTTATCATGGGACTAACTAGCTAAAATCCATCGTAAAACAATTGATTGCATTATGCAATTTAAAGTATTTCCCAGAAGGTTCCTACTGTATGCAAGTGACTATGGCACTTACAAGGGATACACCAGTATGAACATTTCAGCATATGTCAATATCTGATATTAATATTATAATAGTATTGCTTTGGCCGATAAACATTTACCAATATTAATACTTCACTACCCTTTCAACACTTTAACTTCACCACTGATCTGCTTCAGTTGCAAGGAACAGAAATAATGAGAACGTAGTTGTAGGTTGACTACTTCTCTAACACTGCTGGGTTATTTTTATAATAAGAAAAACTTTGTACTTTTGTTGCTTGAAGTATTTGTGTGTTGAGCTCTGGGAACAGTCTGCTGGAGGATGTCAGGAGAGTTCAAAGCAATAGGATTCATATTTTAAACTTTTATGAAATCTAATTGTTTCATCTTTGTTTTATTTCCCTTGTGCATTTGCTGTACTGCTTACATCTGTGCTGTCTTATTCGTTTAATTTGTCAAAACACCTTTACATGCAGTACCTAATTGAAAACAAAGATTTCTATTGCTAGTAGCTCAGGTATAATATTTTCATGTTGTAATCTCAATATTTTGAACAAATACCCTTCAGAGTAGGCACATGATGTTAAAGAGTATAACTGAGTAATACAAATTATATTTTATTGAGAAGCAACTGCAAAAAAAAAAGTTATTCTAGTTTTCCACTGAAACGGACGTAACAGTGGAAAATGCCACTGCCAGAGTTCATAAACAACTGAAAACCAACTTTATAGAACATGCACCGCATTGATAAACTTCAAAACTTTTTATCCTTTCAAAATTCAGGCTAATTTAATTGACCATAGTGAAATGAAAAACTGCCCTGTGTCCTGACATAACATTTCAAATGCTCTTTGGAGAGCTTTTTAACTTCCGAATAAAAGAAGCAAGAAATCATCTGGGCTTCTTTTAAGTCAACTCTTCAAAAGCAGAAAATCAAGGATGTTTTTAAGCGCAATAGTGCACAATGCACGGGTAATTTGACAACTGTAAAGTCAACTTTAAAGGTTCTTAAGAGATATTTGCTAGCATATTTTTCAGGGCATTTTATTCACCCTCTTATTATTTGAGCATTGATTAAAGCAGAATGGTACCACTCAAATGGTCTTTTGGTGGTCCAAGCCTGTCAGAATTTATGTTTATTATATTTTCTTCTCATAGTAAAAAGATCAAACGGACAACAACAAGTGTGATCTATCATCATAGCACACTAAACTAGTCTATTAGGGTATAATGATACCCAAAACTCACAAGAACAAGACGGGACACAATATTATTTTAATGAAAACTTCAAAGCTTCATTTCTTATTCAACATTTTTATAATTTTTTTTAAAAAGCAATAAACTGAAGTCTTTTCCAATTTCTTTTAACTTTTCAGACCTTATGACAGTGCTTCAACTAGGTATGGTCTGCAGTACAACATTTCTGTTTCCCCGGTTGATTCAAATTGTGATGTAGCTCAACCAACCGCTAAGGGGGTTATGTTGATTGGAGGTGAAGTACTCCCCTTCACCTCCCATCAACATAACTTTACTGAGACTAAAAGAAAGGTCCCCAAAATGACCAAAGTGGCAGTAACATGTGATACTACTTGCAACAATCTAAGCAAGTATTAAAGTGAAAAAGTCACTGCCTCAATTTGTCATTTTGCCTTCCAATGCAGTTTTGAGTAGATCATGAGCACCATTTGCCATCCTAAAGACTGAAGGAGAACTCATTATAAATAATCATTTTGAATTGAAAGCTGATTTTAAATTAAGTCATGGTCCCAAAAATTGGAATTGAATTAAATCTTGAGATAAACAAAAGATTCCCTCCCATAGCAACCAGGTACCCAAACATTAAATGTTAGTCTTGAAATATCCCAAAATCAATCTTACATAAGACAGAAGAGGCATGAGTGAATTCACTGAGTATCAAACCAAACCACAAAGAGATGGATAGTCAGACTAAGAAAGTAAAAAAAAAAGAAGATGACAGCTGGAGAAACATCAAGCAGATGAAAGCTAAAATAGGTAAAAGCCTGGATAAAGAGAAAATGGCGGAAAGGGACTAAAAACTAAAAAGAGTTTAGCCTCACAGACAAAAAAGGAGATTAAAACTGATGAATATAGATAGGACATTAGGGGATAAAACATGGAATAAAAGCAAAAAGATGAGGCACATTGCAGAGACAAAAAAGCTGCAGATGGAAGTGAGAGTCTGGGGTTGAGACATGCAGGTACTTACTGAGGGGCCACTCTCCTCCAGTATCTGTCAATGCCATTTTTGAAGTAAAGCACAGCAAGCCATCTCACGTTCACATCCAGCGTATGGTTATTAAAAATATTCTGGGAGGGAAAAAAAAAGAATTTGGACAGTCACCACCAATGAAAGTGTTATAGCTCATAATCAATACAAGACAAGTCAAGGACTGATCCAGTTTTATGACAGTTGCAGCCATACTACAGGGGAAAATAAGCAAAAATCTAAACCAAAATATGACAGGACTTCCACAATTACAGAACAGCTCCTTTTAAAACACAACACACGGCGACTTTCTAACCAAGGCTGTCCGTGCCATTACTCCTGACACGTCTGAGCTGTAAATTGTGGTAATAAACCCTGAAAACATGTCTGAGTAGTCTGTGTATTCAGAGTTATTTGCGTTAGCACAGCAACGGCAGAAGCTCCATAAAAGACCGGCCACTGTAATATCAGAGATTGGAATCTCAGCTCTCATTTTTTGCCGATTGGAAAGTGTGTCGTTTAAATAACATTTGGGCTTTTGTACAAATATAAAACATCCATCTGTTGCATCAAGGGAACAGCAAAGACCATTAGCAGAGCTCCACAGCATAACTATTTACTTCCAATATGCAAGTGAAAAACAGGCTGCTGCCACTTGGCTTTTATCAGATCCAGTCAGCAAACCTAGAATTAAGCTGGTTTGGCTCTCTTTTGATCAATTCACACAGACACTGCTCTCCAGAAATAACAGACATATTGTGCACCCTGGCTTAATTGGGACCACGGCATCACAAGCAGCTGCACAAAGGACAACTTTCTTGTGAACATTTCTAGTAAGTGCTGAATCATCTGTGGAACCGACGACAACACTACATTAGAAGTCGAAGCGGTTTCAACGTCGCTCTCAGAAAACCATCAGAAGACTCCCTTGATGATGAGGTCTAGAGAAGGGCTTTGGATTGCCTGAAGTTGCATGTTGTTACATGCACTTCCCAGCAGGAGATTCTTCAAGTGAGACACTTGAAACAAGAGGTATTCCAATGTGGCAGCATAGGTGGAAGACATGGGAGGCAGATAATTATCCAAATTGTGCGCGGCAGATGATGTTAATGGCCCAAGGCGGACGAGGGCTTCCCATTATGTAGGAACAATGGCTAAATTTGTCTATATCAATACTACACATAATTAGAAGTGCAATATTGTGGCATAAAAATAATCAAATGACAAGAAAAAGGGAGAATCAGTCTCATGGTTGAACTCTAGATTGTTTACAAGAGACAAATAGCTATTGTCAAAGTAAAAGCTGACAGAGCCTCTTTATGCACTTCATTTACTTTTATGTAGATTAGAATATTTTGATAACCATAAAATGCCCAATACACAAAAACACGAATCGAGGGATCCAATTCCTAATCCTTACCATGCAGTAAGCAACAAAGCAATGACAAAACTGTAGATTTTATGTCATCTTCTACCTCGTAATATGTGAGAATTACTCTCTAACGGAACCTCTGTTGTAAAGTATGTGTGAAATAAAGTTGTGGAAAAATTTCAGGCTAAACTAGTTGTGTGATACGCATTTCACACATACTCTACAGGTGTATAATGTGTGAAAACAACCATAAACAGCAGGTAAAAATAATTACAATGACATCACCCACAATATACCATTTGAACAAAATACAAATATAAAAAAAGAAAGGACACTGATTCAGAAATTATAACGCACACATAGTTCATATTCTGGAAGTGATCCTGTCACTACCAACACAGCAAAAACATAACCTGTCTAAAAAACTACTTCAGCTTAAATAAGACGGTTTTCAAATTTAAATTGATGACTTCACTTCATTACTTATTAAAATGCTAAAATAAAATAAAAATGGTAATTTTATCTGCGTGTTGACTGGGAGGTGTTTGTTTACATCTTCTTGATTACATGCAAAGCACTCCTACTGACAAAATAAAAAAGAAAATATTTTTCTTCCCCATGACTGGTTCTTAGTTCTTTGTGTTTTGCTAAGCAGAGCACATACTGGGCCAATTTCATTACAAATTGCAGAGATGAAAGTGAAACGCATCTCATCATTCGAGTCTGGCGAGAATAGTAAACAAAATAGTTTTCCTAAAATATCTGAGTAATCGCTCTGGTGGATTGCACTGTGTACTGACCGACTTTATGAACCACCTTTGCATCTTTACAGATACCGTCTGTGGTCTAACTATCAGCAACCAAATCTTAATAAAACCTTTCAGTAGCAATATGAGTAATTCTTTAACACAAATTAATCCCCAGCTGTCTGTGATGTACTGCTCGCTTTTTTGGCAACTTCAAATTCTTCCTGTGATTACAACTATTGTGTGAAATTGTCAGGATGAATTATCAATCAAAAAAGAAGGGGTGCATAACCCCTCATTTTGGTATTGCTAAATGTAATGATGATGAAAGATTTTCCCCTTTAATTTAAAAAGCGATCCTCCGATTCTAACTTTACAGCAGCCAGTTTTCTGCTTCATCTGCCACATTCATCAAACTGACAATTTGTTCAAGTTTCTTACAGATTTTATTACACTTTCATATCGTAACTCACCAGAAGTACTGAATAGAAGCCCGGCTGTGTCTCCCACTGCCGGAGCTGCTCCTCTGCAGGCTTCAGCACAGCTGTGTCCTGACTGGTGGCTTGGGTTAAGGCCTGCAGCACCACTGAACTGGCACTGTCCACATCCATGGCTGGATATACCTGCAGGACACCATGAGAAGGAAGGGAGAGTGTCAAGCTAAGCATAAACAAAAAGTGAAAACTTCAGGTTTACTTGAAAGAAAGAAAATTTAAATTATTTCACCGTGGGGGAAAAAAAGAAGTAAAACAACTTCAAGAGCAAACTGGAGGAGTCGATTTGCATCTACAAAGAACACGAGAACATGAAACACTCTCTTTTACTTTATCTGACTGAATTACTTCGACCCCCTTTCATAATAGATCAAGCGGTGCTGAAACCCGTACCGAACTGAATAAAAAAAAAAGCTACAGATCTTCAATAAAGAGAAGCATACCCAGGAGAAACAGTTAGAGACGTCAGTGACATGCAAACTCTTTATATATGTCCCAGATGTTACTTAAGCACCCCAGTTTCACACACCCAAAGACGTTTTTCATCTCCAAGAACAAGTCTGACTAATTTGCCTTTGTGTCTCAGATACGAAGTTAAACTGCTGCATAGCCACACCTGCTCTCGGGTCATGCTTTTAATTGTAGGGAGGATATATCCGGTGAGGGGAAAAATATATTACCCTGCAAACACACAGCCACTAGTTTCACCATACCAATTAAAAACCATAAATTAGAAACAAGAATTAACTGCTTCAACCATCTGAAAAATTGGCCATTTCGGAAAACATGATGGATTATCTTTGCATGTTTTTTAATGGATAGTATGTTGGTTGAGTATTAGAATTTCAGGAAAGGGGAGGGTTAAAACTTGAGCAAGGTTGCCATCTACAGACCAGAAACAAATATTCACTCATACACAACAGAACTCTTCAGGAATTGCAAAAGAATAAGACTTGCCTCTTTCTCAACATAGCAATAAGACAGCAATGAGTGGTCGATATCTGAACAGTTAAACCAAACCTGTAAAATATTAAAACTAATTAGAGAAATAAAAAAACAAGAATCACTTTTCATTCTTTTAAAATGTAATGCTGCTTCTCAGTTATTTGACAGTGATATATTTCAGGTGTTTATTGCTGTCAGTTTTGATGATTGTCAGTTTTTTAGATAGTGAAAATTGTACACCAAAATGAATTAAAAAAGGATGTCTAATACAGAAATTAGAGGTGTGGCGATCAATCGGCCACCGATCATAATCAGCCGATTTCCATGAAAAAGTGTATGATCGGTGATCGCCGATCACTGTCTCTTGTTACCGATCATATATATCTCACTTCGCAGCTTGCGTGTGCAGCTTATCTCCCTTTTTCTTCACACTGCGCAAGCACACAGCAACTAATCCTGTTGTGTGGAACTATAACACTCTGAGAGTGAATGGGGACATTTGCGTGTTGCGGTGGAAAATTACCTCGGGGGTGAAGCACCAAATCCATCAACACAATGAGTCTAATATGGCATTTAAAAAACAAGCACTTGACAGAATTTGGCTGTATCGAGACTCACTGCAGGAAAAAAAAAAAAAGACATCCGGAGCGGCCGAATAGCAGGTAAAGCAGTGCACAACTACCAACATTCACCCAGATTAGCATCACGGTCAGAGAGCTAAACAAATAACCCTAAAAACTATTCAAAACTTCGAGCTGGCGGTGTAAGCTCCCGCTGTGGGACCGCCGCTACGCGCTACTGGTAGTAATATTTCACAGACGTAGCGCCGCTCAACCTCCACCAGACAGTGAACTCTCTCACTGAACATATGCTTAAAGCTGCAGAATGTAATTTTAAAAAATAAAAGCTTTTAGACATGTATTAAAATATGTCTACTATGTCTAAATTAGGTGAATTTATTGCCAGATAACATAGCATCATTTATACCTAAACCAAAAAATTTACGATTGGCAAAGATCGGCCTCATGGATAATCTGTTAGAGAATCGGCAGCAAAAAACCTGATTGGAGCATCCCTAACAGAAATACCTTGTTGTGGTCTTAAAAAACTTCAAGGGGAAGACTATTGACTTGTCAGTTGTCCCCTAGACAGTGAAGAGCACACCTCAGAGGGAGGATATGCCACTGAAGGTCATTGCTAAAGAAGCTGGCAGTTCACAGAGTACTTTATAAAAGCATATTATATTGGCATATTATTGGATTAAGCAAAAGAAAAAGTGTGGTAGGAAAAAGTGCACAAGCAACAATTACAACAGCAGCCCACAGAGGATTATGAAGCAAACTCACTGAAATGTAACCGAGACAATGTCAACAGCACCTAAACAGGGGAAAGGAGAAAAAGGATTGAACTCAGTTCTCCAAAGAACTCTTTTCAGGTGAAAGCAAATTTTGATGTGGAAATGAAGGTCTCTGACTCTCAACTTTAAACTCTAAAGCAAAAGTATCCAACTCCAGCCCTTGAGTGCTACTGTGCTGCAACTTGTGGATGCATACCTGTTCTAAAATACCTTAAACAAACAGCTGAAATAAACTCTTAAAAAATTAAGATATATCTATTTGAGTAATAAACCTTTACAAGCCACATTTTTAAAATTGTCAACTGAAAAACATTTCAGTTTAATAATAGTAATAATAACTGTAACATTTGAATATTTTCTAATTTATTGAAATGTGCCTGTAATGCTTGCAGGGTATGGCTTGGTTCTAGGGAGCTAAGTTAATGCCATTTAGACATCAAACCCTAAACATTGTTGCTCCGCAAGCAAACACTCAGATTGGCAGCTGGGCTCTGCAATGCAAGTTCAATTGTAGCACAAAGTAATACAATTGGGCTCCCAAATTCAGGTAAACGGCTTCAGAATGGCTGAAGACACAAATTATGAGGATCACTGCATTTTTATAGGCAGCTAAAACTGTAAAACTAATAGAGAACGAAGTGGACATAAGGACGAGGGGGAAAAAACCAAATAGTAAGGGAAAGACGGCTCAGTTGCAGCCTAAATCCAAATTATGCAATATTCAACAACTGTATTGTAAGTGCATTATTCTTTACAGTTTTGAGCCCCAACTAAAACAGAAGTAAACGAGACTTAGATGAATCACCGTATATTAATATTTACAAACAATGATTTCACAAGGGTATATGCAGTTTTGGTATTTGCTTTGAAATCCCGCTGATTATTTTATACGGTAAGATGTCCAAGGCAAGGTCTGCAAATGCATTTAGCTTTTTTGTCTGGCTTCAACTGTGTGGCACACATTTTCATCCAATGTGTGCCACAACGTAAACATTGCTCTAACGCAAGCGGTTAATCGGATGCTAGACAGTTTAATGTCTTGTGCTTTCTGCAGACAACACAGCCCTTGCTGAATGTCATCGTCATCATCATCATCAGATGCTTCGGTCTGTTACCTTATACTGTGAGTATACTTAACCAGAGACCTCTGTTAGAGTATTTATTGCAATGCTTAAAATGCTGCGTGTCCATAAAACTGTCATGTTCTTTTAGAGCGAGACCTAAACTAGCTCTAAGACATGTTCATATTCAAAAATGAGCTGTCGGGATTCGGAAAAGAATCCCGACAGCTATGTCATGACAGCTTGCTTCACATCACCATTCCGCATGTCACTAATTCATAAAATACAAGCAGTTCATTTAATAATGAGTTATTCAATGTACACATCACTAAACATCACAGCTAACTTTGAGCTAACTAGCAAGCTAAACTTCTTCAACCAGAAACCCGCGGCCGTGCGTCAACGTTGAAACTGGTCACTTATTATGCGTCCTGTAATCGAATAAATGAGGTTTAAAAACGAGTAAAAAGGTCTCACCTCAAAAAATCCGAACGAAAAGTGAAAGTGTAGTAGTAACAGTGGCGACCGTAGAAGCTCTGCCAGTCGTTTCAATGTAACGAGCGATGGAAACACGCTGGTTGGAATGGCGCGACTTGCAGCTGGCGCATGGTGATGACGTATGAGGTTCAGCGTGCTCAGTCATGGGATTCTCGGCTCTGTTCACTAACAAGAACCGAATGTGTTCAAGTACTCCAAGTACACCTCGCTGCAGCAAAAAGAAAGGGGCGGGGACGGACCACTGTTAATGTGTTAGGCTCCAAGAACCACTCGCACCCTTCTTTTTCTTCTTCTTTTGTTGCGTTTTATGGCAGTTTACAGACTTTGTGCATTACCGCCATCAACTGGACGGAGATGTAACTCACTCTCACCCTAGTCCTACTCCTAGATTTTATAATACAATACAAAGATTGTATTATAAAACTTTATAATACAAAAAAATGTGTATTATAAAAAGGTACACATCCTTATCATCTTATACCAGATAATTTGTAGAACAAAAACAAGCAAAAAAAAAAACAACAAAAAACTTAGAATTAAATACTCCAAAGAAAGTGAAATTGTCAAATTTTGTAAAATTCTAGTGAACTGGAAACAGACTAGTTGATTTTTAAATTTCAAATACTTTACAATCACAATATACTTAAATTAGTACATATTTCAATTTGGAAACTGTTGATTAAAATGGGAATTCAGTTTATGTAAAAAGAACATGCAATTATAATTGTTTTAGCAATTGTTTTTTAATTTAGAACTCCTATTCTGCAGCTCATTTCAAACATAACACATGCCTGTTTGCAAAGTTGGGGTTTTTTTGCTTCTTAATAATCTGCTTGTTGTTTGTACTGTTGAGAATAAATAATTCTATTTTCCTCTATCTCTTTTAGATATATACACACGTATATACATGCACACACATATACAGAGCACAACTGCAAAGTTAAAAGAAATGATACATTAGGGAATGCCCTCAAAACTAAGATTAAAGGAAATGACACACTAGGGAACGCCCTCTTTAGGGAGTAGCTTACATAGAGGCCAACAGAGAGAACTAAGAACTGCTGTTAGATGCCATTTTGCTCTGTTAGGCCCTAAGGATAGCATGAACAAATAGACCAGTGCTGTATTTTAGTCTTAATAAATGGAATTCAAGAATTCAACTCACTGACTCTTCTTCAACTTCATACATCAATAACCTAAATGGAGGAAGGATAATTCTCTGTAATACCCATCCATGTACATCTTGTAGATTTTTCTTCCCTAAATTAACCTACTCAGCTGCACATATTGACAACTAAATTACAGCTCGGCCGAAATGATGGCTATTGGAGACAGCTTGTCTGTTAATATATCTTTGCGGCTGAAATCCACACTTGGCAGAGAGCGCCTCCTAAGGACAAAGGACTGGCGCAGCAGATTGCGAGGAACAACAGTCAAATGGAAACCATCTGCCCGAAAACAGAAGAGGGGGAAGCGCGTTGGCCCAGTTGATGGCTAGGAAGCCACCGATTCCAACTCTCTTTCTGACCAATGTCCGCTCACTGGATAACAAAGTGCATTTGTTACATCTGAGGCTGAGTGCTTCTATAGAGTTGAGGAACTGGGCTGTTAGTTGTCTAACAGAAACCTGGCTTAACAGCAACAGGCCAGACTCAGCCTTCCAGATCAATGGTCTTCAGTTATTCCAAGCGGACTGTGACCGGACTGTGACGGGGAGGAGGACTCTGTATGTTTATGATTGAAGGTTACTGTGGACTGGTCAAAAGCTGCAGCTCTGAAGAGATAGAACTTAGGACAGTGAATTGTCGACGGTACTATTTACCTCGGGAGTTTACTGTGGTGTTCTTCACCATTGTTTACATCCCGCCCGGTGCTAATGGCAACAAAGCATCGAAGAAGCTGTATGACACCATTAGCTCACTACAGATAAAGGCCTCGGAGGTGTTTCATGTGGTTGTGGGGGACTCCAATCACATGAAACTGACGGACAAACTGCCTAGTTTTTACCAGCATGTCACCTTTCCTACACTGGGAGACAACACTCTGGACTGTGTGTACACTAACATTCACTGTGCGTACAAAACTCTTCCTCGCCCCCATCTTGGCCTCTCCGACCACATCTTCATGCTGCTGGAGCCAGCATATCCTACGCTGATGAGATGGATTAGGCCAACTAAGAAGAGAGTCACTGCATGGCCCAGGGATGCAGTCTCTGTGCTCCAGGACTGTTTTCAGTGCACAGATTTTCTAAGAGGCGGCTATGAGGGAGAGGTGGACCTGAAGGAATACACCTCCTCTGTTCTGGGCTTCATGTCCAAGTGTGCTGATGATGTCACCACCAACAAGACATCATCAGCTTTCTGGTTCGGGTTTCGGGTTCTGGTAGCGAACCAGAATCCCTAGCTTTCAGCTCTAGCGTCCCTGCTGAAAGCTAGGGACGCTACAACATTAGGGATACACAATGCCCAAGGGACCCCTTGCTGCCAGATGAACTCATTAAGTTTCATGCCTGCTTTGAGGATTCTAAGTCTCCCCTCAGCACCAGACTTATATCACCACCTGGTAACACGCCCCTCTGTGTGACCACAGCAGATATGAGGAAGTCCCTCCAGGAAATTAAAGCCCATAAGGTTGCAGGTCCCAACAACATCCCTGGGTGGGTCCTGAGGGACTCTGCACATCTGCTGTCTGAGGTGTTGGCAGACATCTTCAACACCTCCCTGTCACTGGCATCTGTCCCCACCTGCTTAAAGATTGCCACCATTGTCCCTGTCCCTATTGTCCCACCAGCATCTCTACTTCCTCTGGGAGCTGCAGAGAGTTGGACTTGGGAGCTTAGTCCTGAGGAGCTTTTATTGCTGTGTGGTGGAGAGCATTCTCTGCACCTACAGCACCGTGTGGCATGGCAGCTGCACTGCTACTGAGAGGACGGCTCTGCAGAGCATGGTTAAGACGCCACAGAGGACTGTGGGGAGCAGCCGTTCCTTCACCATAGACCTCTACACATCACAATGCATGAGGAGGGCGCTCAACATTATGAAGGATTCCATCTATCCTGTCACAGACTGTCCCAGCCACTTCCCTCAGGCAGGAGGTTAAGGAGCATCCAGAGCAAGACCACCAGGCTGAGAAACAGTTTCTCCCCTGCAGCCACCAGACTACTGAACTCAAGTTGCATTTAATTTAGTTACATCTTATTTTATTTATTTACACAATAAAAAAAGTGGAATGTAAAATGATTTATTACAAAAAAAAGATGGTTTCACAAAACCACAACAAAGTACAATTCAACCCAATTAAAGCAAAAGAAAAGTATTAACAAATTCAAAAATTGTTAAGTGCAAATTAAATTACAAATGTTCAAACAAGTCAGTCTAAAGTAAACTAAAAACAACCCAAAAGAAAGGACACAAAGGGAGCACCAAACCTCCCAAACAAGAGCTTCTAGCTTGTATAAAATCAGTCTAAAGCAGAGTCAAACTACTTAGCAGAACAAGCAAGAACAAAATGTCTCAAAACTATCCAAAGCCGTTACAATCACCAAAGGTGGGGGACAGCTTAACAAAACCTCTTCCTACTAACTGCCCCACTGGTGGAACGGTTTCAGGAGCCTTTTATATGGTGTAGGCAGTGTTGTATAGTAACGAAGTAAAAATACTTCACTACTTTACTTAAGTATATTTTGGAGTACTTCATACTTTCCTCGAGTATGAAAATTTTTGATGACTTTCACTTTTACTTCACTACATTTCCGAACTTAATTGCGTACTTTTACTCCGATACATTTTCAATGTGTGGTTTAGTTACTCGTTACAAAAAAGCGAGAGAGAGAAACAAAGTGTTTTGACCCCACCTACTGATTAGCAAGTAGGCTACCGAACAAAGTCCGTAGCCTGCTTGCCTGGGCTTGTTCATCACCTCCAATAGGATACACCTGTTTCGCTTCTCCCATTGTTGGGGAAATCAGAAATCAGAACACCGTACAGAGTGCTGCCCGCACTGACGCGGCTCAGGGATTACGTGACACGCAGCGCCGTGCCCTATAATGCACTGTAAGCTATGTAATGTGTTTGAGGCAGTTGACCAAAATCCCGGACAATTTTTAAATTCCCCCCGGACATCTTTTTAGGTCTGAAAAGTAGGACATGTCCGGGAAAAAGAGGACGTCTGGTCACCCTAGTTCAATGGGGGACAGAAGCCATAGCGATAGCAATTTAGACTAAATTTAACGAATATAGGAAAGGCATGCAAGTTCAAAACCACAAACCATTAACATGTGCTACTCTTTAAAACTGGAACAATTTATTAGCAGGTTTAATTTTGTCTGCACTTGGTTGGGTACATTATTTTAAGTTTATTTGACAAGTTTACCAAAATATAAGAAATGTCATTCACACTTGCCTTGTTTTACTTTTTACTTGTACTTTTCATTACATTACTTGAGTACATCCATTTTTACAGTAATTTCCATACTTAAGTACAAGACGTTTCAGATACTTTAAGACTTTTACTCAAGTAACATTTCAGTCAGTGACTTCGACTTTTACCAAAGTCGTATTTTGGAGAGGTACTTGTACTTTTACTTGACTTTGAGATTTCAGTACTTTATACAACACTGGGTGTAGGTGGGCCTCATTAACGTCTGATTGGCTTGACAATCCTCTGCGGGTCTCCTACAGCCTCCAAGTAGCCAATCAGGAAGGTTTTCTGTGACAGCTGAACCTGCATAACAAAAAGAAACCTGCATGTGCATGGGCATGTGAGATACAGGTAGGTAGAAAGCACTTCAGTTGGAGCAAATCTCATGAAGTTCAAACAGGAAAATGAAAACAAAGTCGAGACAGCCTGGCAATTGAAATAACAAAGACTGAAAGCTGTGCCTTATCAAAAGCAAATGATCTGAATGAAAACAACAGCATCTGAGGGCTCTCTGTTTGACTAGACGAGTAGCTGTAACACAACTTGACTGGCTGGAAACATGGAGGAGCTCTGGGATGGCAAGCACATTCCAAGAGATGGTATCTGTCATAGTTCATAGTTTGTTTTTGCTTGCAATTTTTCTATTCCTCTCAGGAATTTTTCTCATATGATTCACTTTTTATTACAATGTATAAGCTGGTCCCTGTTTGATTTTGGAAACATTGGTTATGCTGCTGCCTGACTTTTTTGTTTCCCTACTATTTTTTCATCATGGTTATGAATGTACGCTCATAGTCAGTTTGCGACCCAATTGTGCTACATAATGATCCTAAACTACTACTTTGAGGTAATACACTGAACGGTTATCTTGATTTTGAGAATATCATCCCTGGTTTGGCTGCACCTACTGTTCAATAGATTATCAAATTCCTTGGCTATGTCTTCTGTATTCTGCCTTTGGATGTTTTCTTCATCATTGTCTCCTTCTTTCTGGCAATAACTGAAACCACAAAAGCACAAAATAAATAGTTCGAAAACAAAAATTAAGTTTAATCACAAATCAATTTAACATAAGCTATCAAATTAATGGAGAAGCTCAGAAAACACTTAGCAACACAGAACAATGAGCTGAGGAAAGTAGACACACAAAAGAACATAACTGATCAAAAGCATGACCATTACAATAGATTTCCGCTTAAGGACACTTCTCATTGTGCCAAACCAAGCAGGCAGCAGCAAGGGTCATACAAAAGTATAAGGACAAACAGTGTTGTCACTGTTGACAGATTGCACCTCTAGGACAAAATGACCACAAGCAGACAGACAAATTTTCCCAATTGGCTAATCAAGTGACTAAGTAGGCAGATAACAACTTCTTAGGGGTCAGTGAGGAGAAATAAGTGTCGAGGAAGGCAAAGATTTTCCTGGAAGTCAACTAAGTAGCCCAGACGCCAGGAATTCTTCTGTGATCAAAGATTGTTGCTGTATGACAGTCTCATTACTGTCATA
The DNA here is from genome assembly GCF_003331165.1 of Xiphophorus hellerii. NCBI lineage: Eukaryota > Metazoa > Chordata > Actinopteri > Cyprinodontiformes > Poeciliidae > Xiphophorus > Xiphophorus hellerii. The sequence continues at coordinate 12,671,312 of NC_045683.1, forward strand.
ACATTCTATCATCTCCATTTCTGGGCACAAGAGATGACATTGCCCAGCCACAAGTCCTGGATGACCCCATCAGTTGTTGACAAGCTCTGCTAATCCTTCTCTTTTCTAATAGGGCTCTGGGTGTACGTTGAGATTTGTTGGCCTGTCAGAAAATTAGTCACTGTCCCAATTTTAAGTAGTGTGGGATCTTTTCATCCAGTATTTTTCTGTAATACCTTCTCATCAGTTATGACCAACTTTCTTGTCTCTGCTTAACATCACAAAGCCGCAATGTCAGTCACATGGAGAAGTTGTGGGAAGATTTGAAAAGGCATGCATGAGTGAGGTGCCCAACAAACTGGACTCATTTACTGTACACCAGCTCTGTAAGGAGGAATGAGCCAGAACTCCAGTAGTGTACTGTGAGAAGCTTGTGGAAGGAAACCCAAAAGGTTTGATCCAGGTCATACAGTTCAGAAGATAGTTATCCTGGATAGTGACCAAATAGACATAAACTTTTGAATTTGAGGAATGTAAAAAAAAAAACATTTCTAAAAAATGTTCTTGTCAAGTTTTCTGGCATTTAGCAAATTTAAATGATTTTGCTAATTCTAACAAACCTTAGTCTGATTTAACTTCAGACAATGAGGAAATTATGTGTTTGTGTCTTTTTATTCAGTGTATCTAAATATCTGGTTTCAACTGTGCATCTATAACCTGGCAGGTGTGTTTGTCTGACTCCTTCATTAAAATATAAATACATATTTTAATTACTTACTTACATGCTTAGAACAATTGTATTTATTGATGAGCTATGCCTTTCAGATTTTTATTTTTCAAACAAATGTAGAAATTCTGCATTATTTATTAGTTTATCCTATTAAATCACACTTTGAAGTTTGTGCACATAATATGACAAAAATGTTCTTTTGGAAAATGCTGTAGGTTCAAAAGCTAAAATAAAGAAGATTTGTATGCACTGGACTTACAATTCACACTACATGTTAAGGAATTGTTAGTAGACCTTAATGAAAAAATGCAGGGAGGTGCATTGTAATATATAATTTCCCCACAAGCTCTAAGCAGACACTGAGGTATAGTTTTTTCTAAATGTAATTAATACATTCTTTTGTTTAATCATGCTTGTGGGGGAATGGCGATAGCATAGGAGTAAAGTGTGCTACCCATGTAGGCCTCAGTCCTACACTCACCCGTCACAGCCTCACATCCCGACCTGTGGACCTGTTTCATGTTGTTGCATGTTTTCCCCTTTCTCACAGCCCGATTTCCTGTCAGATCACTTTCAATAAAGGCCACTATGACTTCCTTGAGTGTTTTGAGAACCCCTTCATTATGTATGTTAAAAATGTAAACATGCCTGACGACAGTATAAGTCATTTAAAGAGGCGTACACTGCAGTTTCTAAATATTAGCAATTCTCTTAAGTTACATACACACTGAAAAAAAATGAATTTAGGGGTTATTACATTAACAAAAGAATATAATGTACTTTTAACTAAATAATTTCATGTTTGAAACGAAAACGTGATAAAATCATGTTGGATAAACAAGAAATTCAACAACTTAACATTTATGAATTTTAATCATGTTGAGATAACATGATTCATTATAGTCAGATTGATCTCCCTCCGAAGAGGGTCTAGCGAGATCAGGGGATCACACGAGATTATGGAAGATCACGCGACATAACTGTTTTGCGGCTGGGAAAACTTCAAAGCGGTGTTGTGTTCTGTGTTTTCTGTGTGTTAATTTCGAGTTTTCGGTGTCTCTGTGTCTCCGTGTTGTCCTGTTCTCCCCTTGATTAGTTTCCAGGTGTTTCTTGTTCCCTGATTACACCCAGTGTATTTAGTGTCACCTGTGTGTCTGCTCTTTGTCGGGTCCTCGTCTAATGTGCGTGCTGTCATTCGTGTTGTCCATTCGTGTTAACGGTTGCTACCGGCGTCGAGCCCTGGCTTCTGCTCAGCCGTGCTGCCTGTTGATTGGACTGTGTTGTCTTTATTAAAATCAATCATTCATCTTACCTGGGTCTGCTGCGTCTGCCTCACCACCTCAACACCACCAACTCATGACAAGCGGTTTTAGTTACACATTAAACTATGGATATTTGTTTTTCTCTGCAGGGCACTATTGGCATTTAAGAACTGCACTGTAACAAATGGCTGTAAAAACTACAGCATGGAAATACAATAACCCCTAATTATCTATTTTGAAATGTTTGTACGTTTTCTAATTGTTGAGTGTTCCTTCTACCCTTTCACCCAATCCTGTCCATCCATCCATCCATCCATCTTCTTCCGCTTATCCGAGGTCGGGTCGCGGGGGTAGCAGCTTCAGAAGGGAGGCCCAGACTTCCCTCTCCCCAGCCACTTCTTCTAGCTCCTCCGGGGGAATCCCGAGGCGTTCCCAGGCCAGCCGAGAGACATAGTCCCTCCAGCGTGTCCTGGGTCTTCCCCGGGGCCTCCTCCCGGTGGGACGTGCCCGGAACACCTCACCAGGGAGGCGTCTAGGAGGCATCCTGACCAGATGCCCGAGCCACCTCAACTGGCTCCTCTCGATGTGAAGGAGCAGCGGCTCTACTCTGAGTCCCTCCCGGATGACTGAGCTTCTCACCCTATCTCTAAGGGAGAGCCCAGCCACCCTACGGAGAAAACCCATTTCGGCCGCTTGTATCTGCGATCTCGTTCTTTCGGTCATGACCCAAAGCTCATGACCATAGATGAGGGTGGGAACGTAGATCGACCGGTAAATCGAGAGCTTCGCTTTTTGGCTCAGCTCTCTCTTCACCACGACGGACCGGTACAGCGCCCGCTTGACAGCAGACGCTGCGCCAATCCGCCTGTCGATCTCCCGCTCCCTTCTTCCCCCATTCGTGAACAAGATCCCGAGATACTTAAACTCCTCCACTTGGGGCAGGACACCCCCCCTGACCCGGAGAAGGCACTCTACCCTTTTCCGGCTCAAGACCATGGCCTCGGATTTGGAGGCACTGATCCTCATCCCGGCCGCGTCACACTCGGCTGCGAACCGCTCCAGCGAGAGCTGCAGATCACGATCTGATGAAGCCAAAAGGACCACATCGTCTGCAAAAAGCAGAGATGAGATCCTAAGGCCACCAAATCGGATCCCCTCAACACCTTGGCTGCGCCTAGAAATTCTGTCCATGAAAGTGATGAACAGAATCGGTGACAAAGGGCAGCCCTGGCGGAGTCCAACTCTCACCGGAAACGAGCCCGACTTACTGCCGGCAATGCGGACCAGACTCTGACACCGGTCATACAGGGACCTGACAGCCCGTATCAAAGGGCCCGGTACCCCATACTCCCGGAGAACCCCCCACAGGGCTCCCCGAGGGACACGGTCGAACGCCTTCTCCAGGTCCACAAAACACATGTAGACTGGTTGGGCGAACTCCCATGCACCCTCCAGGACCCTGCCGAGGGTGTAGAGCTGGTCCAGCGTTCCACGACCAGGACGAAAACCACACTGCTCTTCCTGAATCCGAGGTTCGACTATCCGACGGACCCTCCTCTCCAGGACCCCTGAATAGACCTTGCCAGGGAGGCTTAAGAGTGTGACCCCTCTATAATTGGAGCACACCCTCCGGTCCCCCTTTTTGAACAGGGGGACCACCACCCCAGTCTGCCAATCCAGGGGAACTGCCCCCGATGTCCATGCGACATTGCAGAGTCGCGTCAACCAACACAACCCTACAACATCCAGAGCCTTAAGAAACTCCGGGCGGATCTCATCCACCCCCGGGGCCCTGCCACCGAGGAGCTTTTTAACCACCTCGGCGACCTCGTCCCCAGAGATTGGAGAGCCCAACCCAGAGTCCCCAGGCTCCGCTTCCTCAGTGGAAGGCATGTTGGTGGGATTGAGGAGGTCTTCGAAGTACTCTGCCCACCGGCCCACAACGTCCCGAGTAGAGGTCAGCAGCACACCATCCCCACTATAAACAGTGTTGGTGCTGCACCGCTTCCCCCCCCCTGAGACGCCGGATGGTGGACCCAATCCTGTCCTAAAACACTTAACGTAATTTTTTTTTTTTTTTTTTCTCCGAAGAGTTTTTGCGGCGCTAGTGGCTCGTATTTTTTCCACAGTAGGCAGACAGGAAAGAGGGTGAGGAGAGGGGGGAAGACATGCGGTAAAGGTCGTCGGGACCGGGAGTCGAACCCGCGACGTCCGCGTCGAGGACAAAGGCCTCCAAACGTGGGGCGGGCTAACCCCCTGCGCCACCACAGCACGCCCCACACTTAACGTAATTTAACTTAAAAAATTGTCTTTGCATTAACGTAATTAAATCATGGAAAGAATTTCCACACGATTAAATAGCTTTCTTTCAGCATGAAGCATGTTTGTTGAGCTAACTTAATTTACATGAGTTGGATCAACTTAATTGAGTAGTGTGAAGGTACCACTGTAGCATAAGTTGGTTTCTCAGGCATGCTGTGGTGGCGCAGGGGGTTAGCATGCCCCACATTTGGAGGCTTTTGTCCTCAACGCGGATGTTGCTGATTCGACTCCAGGTGACCTTTGCCGCATGTCCTCCCCTCTTTCCTGTCTGCCTACTGTCGCAAAAAAATACGAGCCACTAGCGCTGCAAAAACTCTTTGGAGAAAAAAAAAGAAAGTTGGTTTCAACTAATGCAATTTTCTAAATTTGCATTAATCTTAATCAAGTTTATTTTGTCCAAAACATTGCAAATTAATTGGGCTGGCTCTTTTAAATTACATTGGGTCCATCTATAGTAAATGAGTTGAATCAGCCTTAATAAATTAAATTGAGTCAACACATTTGCTTTAAATTGGAATAACCATAATAAATTAAGTTGAGCCAACTCCTTTTATTTAAATTAGAATAACCACAATATATTAAGTTGAGCCAACACGTTTGATTTAGAATCACCCATAGAATAACCATAATAACATAAGTTGAGCCAACACAATTGCTTTACATTGGAATAACCTTAATAAATTAAGTTGACCTAACATGTTTGCTTTAAATAGGAGTAACAGAATCACATGGTGCTGAAATAAAGCAAAGTAATCAGGTGGAAATCCTTTCCATAATTTTTTTATGTTCATCCAAAGAGTTATTTTTTTCAGTGCACTGTTGTATTTGATGCCTTGATATGGAGATGATGTGTGAAGTTTGTGGTGGCTTACATTATGATCAGGACTCTGTGAGGGGCACTTTGTTGATTTGTTTGTATTTGGTTTGAACATAGTGCTATTACTGTTTAGCTACATCTTACTGATAGTTTAAGCTGTGTTTTTTTTAAACTGCTAAAAATGTTCAATAAAGATATTTTGGCAAAAAAAAAGAACAAAGAAATAAACTAAAGGCCACAAGAGACAAAAAAAAACATAAAAAATCATTCTTGCAAATGTCATAACATGGAAAATTTCTTAGGAGCAGAGAAAATGAGTCCTGTCACATTTCAATGGAAAGCAAGAGAAATGTTTTGACATATACGAGTCCTCAAGAAAAAACGGCTGTGAAGCAAACAGGGGTGACAGATGGCTATTAAACAAAATAGCATACCAAAGAAAACAATTTTGAACCAGCTGGACTGACTTTGAGAGAAGCGTCTACGTCTCTGAGCTACCTAGCAAACAAACCTCTTGTCAGATAAATGTGTCGATATTTAGATTGATTGATAGATAAATAGACAGATAGGCAAACAGATGGACTGTGCCACAACGTGTTTTTGTGCGTGTGTGTGAACAGTTTGTCAAAGGGGGAGTGTCTTCTGGCAGAGTTTTTCCTTCTTTCAGTCTTTAATACCAGACTGAACAAATCCACTGACGCAAGACGGAGACGCTGGAAGGCTTAAATCCTGATTCCCTGCACTAGAAAAACATGGATTTCCTGGAGCTGATATTCACTTTGCTGGGTGCAGCAGTTGTCGTCTACTATGGAGGGAAGCTGGTGCTCTTCAGTAGGATGCTTTTTCCTAAATGGTGTTTTCCTCTGTCAAAGACCTTCTTCACTTCTATGGGAGAATGGGCAGGTGAGAGAGTTTTCACCGCATTTGGACAAAAATAATTCAAAATTTTGTATTCATGAATGCAGCCACATAGTGAAAATGAGCACCGTAGCATTTGCGAGTAAATGATGCCCAACAAACAGAGCATTGTGCTGGAGGTCACCTGAAGCTGGAATACTCGGGTGCAGAAATGTTGCAGAAAGAGGCTCATCCAGCTCAGGCTTGTTTAGACCTCTTGCTGTTCCACAGGATCACACTTGTGCAATGTCGATCATTGAAATGCATGTCCTGACTTTGCTTCAGAAGAGTTTATGCATGCTTAGACGACTGTTCACATTTGCATTTAAAGCAATGAGTGCTAATAAGTAAAATCAAGCTCAGCTTTTCTAACAGATGATTTGTCTTGAGTTCTGATTTATTCTTGAGCCAAAAAAACCACAGGAAAAGTAAAACTTACTGGAATAAGAAGAAGATTCTGAACCCAAATTATAAAGCACCTCCAGGGTTTGTTGATAGGGGATTTAGCGAATATAGGACACGCTCTGTTGCATTCCCCAGCTGATCCAATAACTATAACCTGAAAAGTTGGTAATAATGTCAATTTTACTTGAACACAACGACAAGCACTAAGAGCTCTGTTTCAGGCCTCAGACCTCAGTTGCCATTGAAATCCCCCTGCTGATCCCAGAGCAGCTAAACAAAATTGAGTGATTTACTTTGGCAGCTTCTGAAGAGTTTATACAGCTTCCCACAGAGCAGGAGGAGGTCTTGTGAAAGACACAGAATGCTAGACTGATTTTTCTTTCTAAAGAACAATCTCATTCCATTCCAGCACAGAAAAAAACTTCCAGGACAGTATGTTCTAGGCTTCACATACCTCTGCATTCAGTCCTATTTTGACAACTTAAAGCCTCATTTGCATAGGTTTGCATTTCTGTCAGAATATGCCCATCCCGAAAATACATTTCTCGCATTTAATCTGAATTTTTTTGTTAATTTAAGGACATATCTTGCAAACTCATGTTGACATTTGCAATTTATTTTCTACGATGGAGAAAATGATGCGTGTAGCAGTAGGATCTCACTGGCACAGGCTAAATGTACAAAAAAGTACTGCCAGCTCTCCAGAAACTTGTAGAACGAGTGAAACTTGTTATGTTTTCCCTCCTTTCTTTTTGTCGCAGAACAGCAGAACATTACAGCTCTTTTGTTGTGTACAAAGAATAAGAGAGCAGATGTAATGTACACTGTTTGTTGCTAAATGTTCTACATGTTTCCTCTTGTCGCATGACTTGACGCTGGCTAATGTATTTGGAGGATTTTCAGTGGTTTGTCTTACAATAAAATAGTCAGAACTGGTCATATGCAAGTGATCATATGCATATGATCTCCTTCTTGTATTCAGGGGTCTGAATACATTTGCTTTACATATGTATTTACCTTGCAAATCTATTCAGATCCCTTAAATTCTCAATTGCATTTAGGCTTAATGGGACAATTCTAAAACATGGACATGCTTTGATATAAAACCTTTCCTTTGCTTGTTACTCTGCCCCTTCGTTGGGGTTGTTGGTAAACCTTCACCCCAGTCTCAAGTCTCAGATTAACCCCAAAATTTTACAATGTTTATCTCCAGCAATACTCTCATCAGTCCTGATCCTACTGAATAAAGGTGTTGACACAACAAGATACTGAACCCACCAGGTTTTACCATAGGAATAAAGAAAAAAATCAGCTCTGACCAGATTCCCTGTACAGGTTCTAGATACATATGTACACAATGCTGTAATTTGTAAAAATAAATAAATAAATAAACTACCTTATTCATTTAACTTCACAGTTATACACTACTTTGTGTTGTTCTATCATAAAAATATCAGCAAAATACAATGATGTTTGTTGTGATAAAACAAAATAAAAAGTTTCAACGGAGGTTCAATATTTTCTCAAGACATTGTATGCTTAAATACTAAAATAAACTGCTTTGCTGTACACAAATTGGAAGCAATTTTGTATTTGCAGGGTCTTAAATCACATTGCATGTTTAGGAATTGTTTTTAGACCTTCATAATAGTTGTGATAAAATGTGGGAAAAACTCAAAAGAAGTATGGATACTTTTGTAATGCGCTGCAAATTGGGGTGAGTTCTCCTGCTGTGAACCTGTTGAGATCATTTGTCATCCATTATGAATCATCAAGTGAGAAATGTGGGAAAATTCCTCTTGGCGACAGCATTCTGAAATAACTACTGCAGAGTAGACAATAAAAAAACATTGACCTCAAGCCAAATATTTTTTTATTGTTTTTCAACCTCCTGGAGTTTTAGCTCCATGCACTTTAATCATGTCTTGTCAAATGTAGAAAGCTGTAGTGGCATTTACCATTTACAGCTTTAAAAAGACATTTTAATGTGGTTGTTTAATTGTGAGTAACAATCAGGAATATAAACTACAGAATTTTTCTCTGTTTGCTGTCTTTCTTGTTATTTTTATTTTGAAAATATAACCTTTGTAGCCCATTTTGTTGAGAAAGAAGCTCTTTTGCAACTAAAGTTCAAACCCCTGAAACTGATTACCCTGATTTTCCATTAAACAGTCCCAGTAATAAAGTGTAATTAAGGAGTCACTAAGCTTTTTGCAGCTGAGTGTTACTTCATGGGTACTAAGTGATATGAAGGGCTACTAAATTGATACAAACAGTTGATGTTGAATTATATCATGGAATGTTTAATGATTTATCTAATTTCTTAGTTGTTTTTGCAGTTAAAGGGGCCTTCTTCCTTCCTGTCTTTGTATTTTCTCAGCATCTGTTTGTTGTCATGTTCCAGCAATTGTTTTGTTTTTCTGCAGCATGTTGTACACGTCAGTTCCCCCGGTTAAACCATCTAACATCTGGATGTTCAGTGCAACTAGAAAGTGTTTAATTGGGATTTAGTCATGCATAAAGTGATTCTACTGGCATGTGTTTACTCCGTATTGGCCTGTTCATCTGCAATTGTTGGAAAAACAGGCTTTCATTGAATGCAACATCTCACTTTAAGGCTCAAAATCTGATAGTAACATACTTTAGAGAAAATAATCTGGGAAGAAAAACTTAACCTTTGCTCTCTGTCAAAGAGCATTTCAATCATGTTCAGAGAAAAGTAGGCGATGCAAGATTGCAAAGGGAGACAGTTGTATCAAGCCCATGTTAATTCAAAACAGTCTCTTTTTTCATGTTGACGGTTTCCGAAAGCAATTACAAAGATTTCAAGGCAAAGTCAAAATAAAAAGCGAGGCTTCCCCAGATATTTTAATAGAAAAAATAAAACCTTCAAGTTCAGATCTTTACTGGAAGACAAGACAGCTTTTGCTTTTCTTTCCAATGGTCCATTGCTGCCAACCCATGATCAAAGCAGAACAATTAAACAGCAATAATTGACTCTCGTGTCTTTCCACTACACTGAACAACAACACACTCGTTTGATTCATGAAGAACAAAATGGACTTTCATTATCTTTTCATTATCTGTAAAACTGCCCAAAGTAATCTGCCAGAGCGTAACAGAGCCAGTAAAAAGTAAATAAATAAAGACAATACAATGACCCAGTTAAAGTCCAGTTCCCCACCAGATTAAAATGCCGTTGCAGAAATGAATGACTGCACACCTCAAGGAACTGATTTGAAATTCATTCATTTGCATTGAAAACCTATCATGAAAAAGCGAGTAACCGAACTATATATATATATATATGTATATATATACAATTTTATTCATTTGTTAGAACCAAAAGGGGAGTGTTGTTATGTTGTGAGCCTTGGAAACAAACAGTTTCTGTTTGTTCTCAGCAAACATTTTATCAGCTGAGGAACATGATGTTTTAGCACAGTGAGTAAGAACAAAATGGACTGAAGTGTAAACAAACATTAACACAGGCAGTCCTGGGCCCTGTTTCAGAAAGGAGGGTTAACAAGCTCTGAGAAGGCAGTTACTCTGAATAAACCTACCCAGCTCTCTGATACTCTGGGTTTTCAAAAGAGGAGAATCTCACTTTAAGAACCTTAAAATGAGCATTGTTGCTTACCACTGGAATTATACATTTCAATGATGGCAAAAGGATAATATCAAAACATAATTAAGAAAAAATCAAATCAAATCAAATTTGTATAGCACATTTCAGCAGGAAGGCATTTCAAAGTGCTTTACATCATTACAAACACAGAAACACAATGCAAGATAGAATCAACAATCAAAACACAGCATTAAGTCAAGTTCCATCAATAAATTTGTAATTGATTACATTTCAAATACAATTCTAAACAGGTGGGTTTTTAGTCGAGATTTAAAAGAAGTCAGTGTTTCAGCTGTTTTACAGTTTTCTGGAAGTTTGTTCCAAATTTGTGGTGAATAGATGCTGAAAGCTGCTTCTCCTCGTTTGGTTCCGGTTCTGGGGATGCAGAACAGACCAGAACCAGAAGACCTGAGAAGTCTGGAAGGTTGATACAACAACAGCAGATCTTTAATGTATTGTGGTGCTAAGCCGTTCAGTGATTTGTAAACTAACAACAGTTTAACCCTAACAACAAAAAAGGCATTACTGTTGATGCTGCAATACCAACAGTGTTTGTAGTTTCAATTCACAATTATCTACAGTCCGATGGTGGGAGGGCTCTTGTTTAAAAGGCTACATTATTCAATAAAATTCACTTAAAACTGAACAACTTGTGCTTAATACCAATAACATAAAACAGGAAAAAGCTCTTTAATGGAAAGCACATGCCCAAGATAGAACCCCATGTGTTCATGTCATGTGGAGACACACACTCTTCATAGACACGAGTTGCCTAATTGATCCACATCCACCTCTGCTGTTGATCAGCTTAGGTGGCACAGTAACATTCTCGACAGCATCCAGCTGGTATAAAAACCGAAGCAGCACAAAGAATGGCCTCTTTGTTTCAATTTTTGTTTCAGGCGGAAATTTCATTGCGATAAATTGAAAACGGTAACGCCTTAAATATGTCCGGAAATGAAAAACACCTACTCGAGGTGTGATCACCCTCTTCCGATGGAGAATACATCTTGACCAACATTTACAAGCTCCCACAGGAAAGGAAACACCATTTCTGACACTTTCCTTGTGCCAGCAAAATGATAGGATAAACTCAGGATTTCCTCAAACAATCCTGCTGCCGAGCAGAGATGGTTCACGAAGTAAGTTGCGGTAAAAAGCTGACTCAGGATTTTCAGCAATCCTGCTTTCTGAAACGGGGACCCAACGTCTTTCTGACAGTGCTGGAAGGACCTTCAGGAGCTCTGTGGGGAGTGACAGCGCCCCTAGTGTTGAGTTGTAAACAGCTGCAGATACAAGCAGGTGATTGAACTTGAACATCTTAATCTTTGCTTCCTCTCTTTTAGTGGTGACTGGTGCGTCAGAAGGCATAGGAAGAGCTTATGCATTTGCAGTAAGTAACTGTTTAAACAATGTGATAAACTTTTTTTGCATTTAAATTTGCAACCTAAATATACTTACCTTTCCTCTGTTCACTAATATTTGCATGTGAACATTTTTGTTCCTGATTAACTGTCACACACTACTTCTCAGCTTGCTGACCGAGGAATGAATGTTGTCATCATGAGTCGAACTAAAGCCACGCTGGAAAAGGTGGCAGAGGAAATAGGTAGGCATAACACTTGCTTGTTTGTAGTTGCAAAACATCTACAAATGTATGAATAATCATTTTTATAGATAGCTATTGTTCAGAGTAATGTCAGTGTTTGGTCTCAGGTGAAACCACAGGACAGAGGGTGAAGGTGATTGTGGCAGACTTCAGTGAAGAGAATGTCTTCAGAAAAATAGAGGAAGAGTTAAAAGACCTTAACATTGGCGTTTTAGGTCAGACATTCCTATTTTTTCCTCTATTTCATATTCAAAGCATAATTATGAAGGATAATTCTTTCTCCAAAACAACATCTTTTGTCTCCCCGTACATAGTTAACAACGTCGGGGTGCTCCCCACCTTTATCCCCTGTAAGTTTCTCGAATCTGAGGATCTGGACAAGGTCAGTGATACTTCAAAAGCTCGTACATGAGAACCCATGTGAATTTTTAGGAACTAACTTGGTATCCTCCTGACATTAACATGCACATGTACAGATACAAACACATTATTTTTGAAAGATGTTTGTTTTGAGTAAATCCACTTGTCCCAAGAGAAAATTGAAATATCTAAAACTGAGTAGGTGAGCTGTGATATTTCTATTTAAATGCATAGCAGGTCCATCTCAGGAAACCAGAATATAATTTAAAAGTTTTTTTCCCCCCACTAATTCAATTCAAAAAGTGAAACTCCCAATAATTTAAATGATTAATCCTCTAGTTTTATACACAAGACAAACAACATGGTGATTGATTCAACACTTTCAGGGTGGTTTCATCTCAGGGGTCTTTCTAAAAATAAACAAAATTTCCTTTAAAATAAAATGTAAAACAACTTGTTTCAGTATTAAATGTTCTGAAGTTGATCTTAAAGTCCGGAACCATTTACTGAGACAGATGTTAATGTGTATTTTCAGACAATAACAAAGGTGATAAACTGCAATGTGAAAACATTGTGCAAGGTAAGAGAGTTTCTGTTATGTCATGATTTGAACAGACATTCAAACAGTTCTTTAAAATACAAAAGAGAAATATATTTAACTTTTATTTGACTGACAGTTTCCTCAGTCTATAGACGCTTGCTGTACACTCTCATTTCTCTCGAATCTGACCTTGTTTTCATTTGTCTTCAGATGTGCAAAATAATCCTCCCAGGCATGGAGAACAGGTCTCCTACCCATGTTTTCTTCATTAGATGTAATGTTTAACAGAGTTTATTATAATATGCTGTTCAACGCAGTTCAGTTTTCCACAAATATGTTTCCAGTTGTTGATTTTTGAATCTTTCTTTGGCTCTGTAGGAATAAAGGGGTGATCATCAATGTCGCTTCAGGAATTGCTTCTTTTCCCTTTCCACTCTATACCCTTTATGCTGCATCGAAGGTAAAATGATCCATCTAAGATATTTTGCAGGTCATCTGATTGGATCATTTATAATCTTTGCGTGAATGTCGGGCTGTCCAGGTCTTTGTGGAGCGATTTTCTCAATGTCTCCAAGCAGAGTACAAAGATAGAGGGATCATCATACAGGTATCATAATATTCTTTCAGACTTTCTCCGAAAAACTTTGGACCACAAATAGGCTGAAACTGTTTGCTGTGAACCTGAAGCACATTCTGAATATTTTCTCAGGCTGTGGCTCCTTTCGGGGTCTCCACTCGGATGGCGGGTTTCCAAAAAACGAACATTGTGACTCTGCTGCCAGAATACTTTGTACAAACATCCCTGCAGTACCTCAGAGCTGGAGACAAAATCAACGGCACTATCTGCCACACACTCCTGGTAAAACAATTTACAAAAGTATCTCATGATACCAAGTAATAGTGCCTTGCAGAAGTATTCAAACATCTTGAACTTTCCGCATTTTCTCATGTTTATTTATAAGGCAAAAAATGTATATTTGCAAAGTGGAAAAAACAATGATATTTGTTTTTTTTAAAAAATGCTTTTCATGTAAACATCTCAAAGTGTCATGAAGTTATTATCAACCCCCTTCACATTGACACTTCCAAAACAAGATTTGGTGCAACTACTTGCCTTGGGTCCCTGGTAAGACTTGAAGATTCACAAACTTTCTCCATGCATTCTGACTCGGCTATTGATATTTTTGCAAAGAAGAATGGACTAAAATTTCAGTCTATTTATGTGCAAAGCTCGCTGGCAGAAACATGTCCTCTTCACTGTTACATATTAATTTGTATATTTCTTTCAGATAAAATCACAAGAAAATGCACTGAATTTTGTGGCTGAAACATGAGAAATTGCTGAAAAAGTTGAAGAGTTTGGACAAGGCACTATATGCTAACAGACTGAATTATCCTTATGGATGTCTTTGTGTTGTTCATTTAGGCCTGGTTGCTGCAGTCTATTCCCCTTAAGCTTTTCTATGCTGACATTGTGCTGCAAGGCTTACAGGACTACGTTAAAAAGAAAACAGGTCAGAGAGAATCAGTTTCTGAGTCAAAAATGGAATCTAAGAATGGTATGAAAAAATAGGAACACATGAAATTGTTGAATCCACTTTTAGTAATGGAACTGATGGATGCTGTGAACAACAGAAGGAGTCGATTATTATGATTTTTGTGTTTTTATATGTACATATTTATGGCTAAAATTATAAAGACCTATGATTTCCTGTTATTTCCTGTTATGTGAAAAAACAAACCCTCAATAAATTAAGCTTAACACACTAATGCACAGCTTTAAAGTTTTATTGTACAAACTGTTTAAAACTAGTTTTTGTCATAATTTCTTATGTCCTGATTTATCAATCTATGTTGTATCTGCTATAGTGTTATTCAAACAGATGTCAGGTAAATGTATCACAAACTATTAAAAATAAAATGCAGCTCTGTATAACTCACCATCACTCTCCACTGGTTCATTTTGAGGGAACAGGATAGCAGTGCATTGTGACAGTAGCCTATTGACAATATTTCTTTCAAGTCAACTTGCAGCATCTCAATCAGATTAAGATTAAGCTCTAACTCGGTCCAGTGTCTTAACACTCAGCCAGCCCTTGGCGGATTTACTTAATTTGCTTAACACCTTAAGTGTCATAAGGAGGCCAGTGTCCTTATGTACCTAAGAGGACACTGTAAGCAGTTTGAGGGTGGCAATTAAGAACCGTGGTCTCATAAACAAGAGCCTGCTGTATGTCCAGTGAACATGTATGAAGTGAACGTTTTTATGAGACTGACTTCTTTAAGCATCTGGTTTGATTTTAGGGTGAATTTTCTTGTACTGCCAGACCTGAGAATGTATGCAGTTGTTCTGAATGTCTCACTAATACACTGTTTTCTGTAAAGCGGAACTCACTGATTTTAGTTCTTGTGAGATATCTTTAGATACTGAACAAGACTCAGAAGCTGCCATTGTGTTCTTTCTCAGGACCTCAGACAGCTCTTTGGCTCTCACCATGGTGTTCACGCTCACCTAAATGTCTGCAGTTTAAACATGGAAATCAAAACGCAATGCAACAATGTTCTAATCATGTGCAATGATGTGATATATGTGGGCGTAATTTTAGCCATTATAAGTAGGAATAAATGTGTGGGTGTCCTAATTTCTTCTCAGCCAGAAACTGTATTTGTCGTTTTGCATTTTACAGAAAAAAAAAAGAAGTCTTTTCTTTCAGTTTTTCATTTTTATTCAATCTCTGACAAATCTATATGTCCAAATGTGTTGAAAAATACAAACTTCTTCACTGTGTGTCCTAAATATTTTAACATTATTTCACATTATTTTCACATCCTGTTATAAATCATAAAAAACACGTTTTTTTAGTTTATGAGTCTGCTGTCTTACTGCTGTCCTAAATGTACTTACCTTGCACAAACCGCATAGTGAAAGAAAGTGAACGTCATATCAAGCTGGATTTTGGTTCGGAATGGTAACAGATACCAAGAAGACGTACTGCAAAAGACTGCTGCAAATGACGTACAATGATAAAACTACAAAGACGTCGGGTCATTTGTCTGCACGGTCAGGTTCACACGGCCTTATGAGCTGTGAGAAAAGCCAAAATCATAGGCAGGCAGCATGTTTAGACAGCCATGATGTACAATCCTCCCCCATCAAAGATAGTGGAGGGGATGGGAGAAGGAGATAGAGATGGTCAGAGTGACCCTGAGCTTAGATCCTCCATGCTTGCTCTTACTGTTTCAAACTGAAACTAAATGACACCTACACAAAGGAGGACAGTCTTTATTTGTCCTACATGACATTTAATGAGAGGATTTTAAGGTGTGGCAATCAGTAAAACAGAAGTAGAAGCAACAATGAGAAGATGAGGTGAAATAAAAAAAAAGTTATAAATGCAACATTCTTTAATAAAACATGTTAAAGGTGTTGTGGCTTGTAGCTTTGAGAAATATGTTTGTAATTCAAAAATTTTAAAAGCTGTCGTTTATGTGACTAAGCTTATGAAAGACCATTTAACAGAGCACCTCAGGTTTGAGGGTCACAGTGGAGATGAAGGTGCTCTGGTCAGATGAAAAACTAGCTTAGCTATGTTTGATGGAAACATAACACTGCAAAAATCCCTGAACCCACCTTAATGTGGAAATACTTCAACAGAGACAGGGAAGGTGTCTCTGTTATACTTTCTATGTGAAGAAGTACATAGGAAGATACAAGAAGTGAGAAGGCAGAGCTAGTTCTGAGGGAAAGATTAAAAAGCACTTCAGTGCATTTAAAATCCAGGCTCACACTACTGAAAAGTTTTCATAAAGTTTCTACCATGACAAACCACTGCAGACCAGTGACCTTCCTCTGCCGCAGATGCATTAAATCAAAGCATAAACGTATGAAAGTCTGGCCTCCAAACTTTCTTCATCCATCAGAGATAGCTACATGATGTTTAGCAACCAGTTCTAGAGGAACAACCTGAACACCTGTCCTCTGGAGAGCCAGGGCATTAAAAAACTGTCCTACACAGTTCAGCCAGAAGAGGGAGCGCTACAAACTAAACAAGTCCACACTTGTGAACTTATTGGACTTGTTGGATATCCTTGTCTAAAATTCAGGAAATACATACATATAACTGTTAAATGAGGGTGATGATGGAAGTGAAGAAGAGGCAGAGGCTGTAAATCGTAACATACAGGAAGCTCACACATGCAAAGTGCTATATTGTGAGAAAATAACATTGCACATTGTCCTGAACGCACCATTCCAGTGGTGAAACATGGTGGTGGCGGCATAAGGCTGTGCAAGAGGATAGATTGGCAGTAACACTGAGCGCACACAACCAAAGCTACTGTGCAGTGGTTTAGATCAAAGCATTGCACTGTGCTTAGAATGGCCCAGTTAAACTCCAGACCTACAGTAAATCCACTGATAAATATCTACAAGATTTGAGAATTTATGCTCTCCATCCAATCTGACTGAAACCAAATAATTTTTCAGAATTACCAATATGTATAAGCATTGGACTTCTTGTCTTTAGCATAGATTTCCTGGTGAAAAAAGAAAACAATTTGCGCTGTTGATAAAGCAAAATATATTTAAGAATTTTGATGAGTGCATCAGTCAAAATTTAGTGTTTTTTAGTCACTGCCTTTTTTTTTTTCTTTTTTTTACCAAAGGGACATTTTATTTTACAAAGTACAAGAAGCATTAAAAGAAGATTTAGATTAGAATAGAACAAGAATTCAGCAGCTCTTCCAAGTTCAGATTTGCACAAGGATCTTAGTGCAAAGCTGGTGGAAGCTTTGTGTGTCTGTCACATAAAATTTCCAATAAAGAGGGTGAAATGTTCTGTTATAATGGGCCAAAATATTTGCAATTATAATTTTGCAAAGGTAAGCTGATAAACATCACTATTGTTTTTGAAATATAGCTAGAAATTACTGTTGTAGTTCAATTAGTTAGAAACCCACAGGCCCCCAAAACATCAAGTACTCTAAAACCTCAGGCATAACCAGGTATATTAGAAAATGAGAAAGATGAAGTAATTTTATTGAAAAATGTCCTCCCATGTTTTTCAAAAACTAATTTAAAAGAGAGTAGCTATTCAGAAGACTCATTCTATGTAAATTTATTGAAAGTTTCACATTTTAACATGACCTCACACCTATAACATCTGTTTATCAAGAAAAATGCTAAATCTGACATTTCCATTCTGCAGGAACCCCTACAGGCCACTTTATTTTATCAATATTTTCCAAAGTTGGAACTGACATTTATATATGTCTTCATCCTGGCCTGTTTGCTTTGCATTCAGGTACCGATTTTATCATTTAATTTTCATTGTCATTACGTAGATTTCACAACTACTAATCCCCTTATTGTACTCTGTATTTTCCAGTGATTTTTGATTGTCTGTGTTCTAGATTATGTCACTTTTTATCATTTACAGTTCCTACTTTTGGATTTTCCATCTTGTTTTGACCATATTTTGTTGTGTTTCATGTTATTCTCACTCCATTCTCCACATCCATCTCTTATTTGTGGATTTCTGTTTGTTTGATGGATTTTCTGCTCTGCAGTATCGAAGGTCTAATTGAGGTTATATGGCTTTCTAACAGTGTCTGACTGCTTTCTGTGTTTTGGTCACTTTCAATCGTGTCATTCATAACTTTAATCCAATGCCTAAAGTAAATGCTAACCAATTTAGGTATTTTATATATTTTCTTATTAATTCAGTCATTCATTCTTGTTATTCTTTTCAAAAGTTTAAACACACCCTTCTTTTTTATCTGTTAAATTTTGTCAGACTTATCAGACAACTATGGATTATATAAGCAGTACTTATAAAATTTATATAAATTATTACATATACAAATATATAATTCTTATAAATATTGGATTATGCATTCTAATTTACAATCTAGAAACCCATAGGAGATTCCGTAAGGTTTTTTTTTAACAACTTTTCATACAAACCTTACAATACTGAAAACCGCCACCAGATGGCAGAACAGGCAAAGACTGTGAAATAAAAGCGGGGTTGTTACTCTCTGAACCTTCTCTAATGAAAATTTCAATGCATCTAAATGTATCTATTGCAAAGATAAATATGCATAGAAGTATAACATGAGTGCTTTGGAATAAATAAGTAAAAAGATGATAGTTAATATTATCTGTCACTTTAACTTAAAAGCCATGTCTAATTTAGAAATTTCTTGGAGGACTTTTATCTGTAATCTAAGTTTGAAAAACCTGCTGCAGAGGCATGTCTGTGTCACCTGCTGCTGAAATCAAAAGTTGTTTACCCTGCTTTCTCAAGAACAGGGGGTTTCTGCATCTTAGGTGGTCTTGACTCACCTGGTGCCAATGCAATTATGGCAACTCTTTGATGTCTTATGTCAAAGCATTACACATATCAAAGAGGGATAATTACTATTATTATTACTGTCCATAAAAAAGGCCAAATTCAATCGTTTTTCTAACAGTGGGATTAAATTTAAGGGAAAAAGATGAGAGCAGCAACACATCCTGTGGCAGATTAAAAAAATATACTTTAGTCTGGGCAAAAAGAAAATGATTACTTCCATTTGACATAATAAGCATGGCTTATGTGCTACGATGAAGTCTCAGAAGACGGTTTTTACTGTGCTTAATTTCTGTGTATGTGAGTCTGTGACTGTGTCTAAAAAAGGGAGTGAAGTACTGTGTGTGATGATGCTCTCTGTGCCACTCCACCGCTTGCGTGTTGTTTCAGCAAACAGAAGCAACCTCCAATGTTCCAAGGCAAGCACATGGCCTATGCAGCCCACCCAGAAGTCAAGGTCAGGACAGCTAACCCTCAGAAACACACAGACTTGCTTTGACGCAGGGAAGCTGCTGCACAAGAAATTATCCAGGTTGACTGAGGAATTTAAGATGAAGATTGGAATCCTTTCACCCTTTTATCCTTGATTCAGTCCAACAGTGTTATATTTGTATCTGCCAATAATGGAAACTGCTGATTTTGTATAAAATTAATGGTGCTGCAATTATTAGATTATTGATGGTTGGAACACCAAATACTCAAAAACTGGAAGACTTTGATGCATGTTTGGATGCTTGCAAAAGTCTTCATCTCTTCTGAACTTTTTCATCTTTTGTCAAATCAAACGTTCAATGTATTTAACGGGGGGTTTTGGAGATAAATCATAACCAAATACTGCATAATTGTAAAACACAAGGAAAACAATATTCAAAGACTACATCTAAAGTCTTTTTTGACTTCTAGGGGAGAAGTCATTCTCATGGCTCATTCACTGCCAAAATACTTCTAGTGCATTAAAATAACGTTCAATATTGTTTCCGAAGACTTGATAACATTTTTTTTATTGCATTTGGGTTGAGACTATGACTGAGCTATTCAAACATATTAATTTGCTTCAACCAAAACCATTTCAATGCGGTTCAGGTTACATGTGGAAGACGATGGTCTACCGAAGTCTCAACTATTTTGCAGCCACTAACATGTTTTGTTCCATGATTGCTCTGTATCATCCATGTTCAAATCAACTCTGACCTGTTTAATGTTCTTGCTGAAGAAATGCATCTAGTCTGAACGATCCTACCATGTATCACACTGTTAGTTTTCTGCCGCACTAAGCAGTTTGCATGCAAGTCATAAATGTCTGACCCAAGCACCTTCTTCACATGTTTACTGTGAGTCTTTCATGCCTTGTGGAAAACAAGACTTCTTATGGCTTTCTTCTTGTCACTCTTTCATGATCATGGAAAGTGTGCAAATAATAATTCAATCTGGAGAGACTCAGACGGAAAAAACAGCGATTAAAAAGGTTTATTGACATGCATGAATTTAAAGTTCTTTGGCGCTCGGGCCCCGGCTGAGGACATCGAGCTGTGAATTGCAATAAGCTCGGATGAGCATTCCCGATGTAGGTTAGGAATGTCATCCCCCGGGACCCGACACTGGTGGTGGAGGTCGGTGAAGGATGCGAGCCTGAAGAGTGGAGGTGGAGAAGGGGTGGAGGTGGGTTGAGCGCAGCTGGAAAGCGGAAGATGCCATGGATGGAGGTCTTTATCAACTGGGCCTTGGTCGGTGATTGGACGTGACGTGGCTTGGTCCAGCGTTGATAGGTCGGCGGCGATGAGCAGGACGCGCCGATTGAATGATGCAGGTGGGGCTCAAGAGTCTTCCAGTTTGAATTTGTGCCTAGGCTTCATTTGTCCTGTCAGCACTCTACCAACTGTACTGTGGACTTACGTAGCTCCTCCAGGGTTATCGTAGCTTTTCACCTGGTTTGTCAGCGTTTTCTTGGTTAGGTTTACAGGAGTATGCAGATTGGCCTGATGTTTTATAATCCTGCTATTAACTTCTCTACAACTTTATTCTTGACCTTTCAAGCCAGTGTTGGAATGTGATTGGTTTCCATGACTTTTCCTTAAGGATATCAAAGTAAACAGGACTGACAATTCTTTTTGAAAGCCATATTCCTTACACTTCAGAATCATGCTTGACTTTATGCTGGTTTGTTACATAAAATCATAATAGAAAACAATTAAGCGTGTGTTTTTATATTACAAAAGGTGAAAAGGTTCAACTTTTACAAACTTTGCAAACCACTTTCTGATTAACTATCTTGGAAATGTGCTGTCCATTCTTACATTAGGTGAAATAATCTGACATTGAGCTCCAAAAGTTTTAAACATTGTGCCCCCCTCATCCAAGACCAACATTTTTATAGAAGACGATTATTTCAACCTTTCCACTTCCCCAAATGAGCAGGCCACCAAACATTAGCTCGGTGGCTAATGTTTGGTGGAAAGTAGACAAAATAAGAGATAAAAAGACACAAAGAAATTGAGCTTGAGGGTGAGAAACAGTGGAAGTATGGATTAAAAAAAAGAGAAGACTAGTGATTTTTTTTCTCCTGATGGCCAAACGCTCACATATGGCTGGGCTTTGCTTGCATAGCCTCACTTCAAGGCGAAGGGCCCAGCAAACATAAACAGTGGAGCGGCCGCAGCTGGAGCAGGGAGGCAGCCGCCTGCTTGCAGAGACCTCTCCACACTAAACAATGGATCAAGTGACGCACATGCTTTTGGCAGAGCAACAGAGACCCAGGCAGTTCTTCACTTCGTTTATATCTCTACTCTCTCAATATTTACCCCATGGTAAAACACACAGTTTTCCATTCCTTTTGTCTGTAAGAAGCAAAAGAGCAGACCTCCCTCTACTTCTTGCTACTCTGCTCTTTTGAGTAGATTTTTTTTTTTTAACTTAAAAGTCTTTTCAAATTTTAATAGCTAGAGCTCCATACAAATATTGTGGAATCCTTCCAGTGCAATTCATTAGCATTTTTAATTCCCAGTGATGATCTATGTGAGCAAAAAAAAAAAAGAAAGAGGATTAGCCTCCCTTACTGTGTGAGTCAGTGTATTAGACACTCGGTTGGCAGAAGTTTTTATGCATCTGCATTATGTCTCTTTTATGATGGGGCACAGTGGGGAACGGAAGGACCAGGAGCCAGTGTATTAACCCAAATTACAGCTAACAGTTTCCTGGGTAACTGGATAGGAATGAGGGGCAAATTGAGTGTAATTTCCTAATGAAGGGAGAGAGGTGTTTTTTTAATGTTGAGAGACCTCCTCTGCCTGTTACGGTAAGAGCAGGAAAGCTCTGCACCCCTCCACTGCAGCTGTTAGCTTGATGAGACACCCTGAAGTTTCTGTTAATAAATCTTGCGCTAAAATGTTGGGTAATAATTCTTCCCACGTACATTATATTTAATGACTTAAACAAAATCAGCATGTTCCCTAACGAATACAGTGCCTCTCTAAAGGCCTTATGCACATGATCGACCATCGCGTTGTAGGTTGCTATAACAGTACAGTAGATTTAAGGAATTGGTAAGCACCAAACAAAAATTTGGTGCTTACATTTGAATCCATTATATCCATTATTGCTTTTTGCAAATCAACAGTAGAATACATAAAGGCTCCAATATAAATCAGTATTTTCATTCACGCTGAAGAAAACTGCAAGTTTGCATGTATTAACAAGTAGCTGGCATAATAATTTGTTAACCAAAACCAACTGTTTTCCATCCGTGGATAAAGTTTTAAGTTTGTGACAAAGAGTTCACAAATTTTGGATTGGAAGCAAAGATGAGTGGCAATCTAGCTCAAAAAGGATGTCAAGACTCATAAACAGTCTTGTAAAACCAAATTAGGTGCCACAACCTGATATCTACAGGGTAACTGTTACTGTTACTTGGTTTTCCATCATTGGCAAACTTATACAGATGGCTTTAAATATAAGATACAATGAGGGCATTGTTTGATTAGACATAAACCGTTCCCAGCATGCAGGTGTTAGAAAAAGTTAGAAAAAATCTTTTTCCTTTGATGACAAAAACAATTAACAAAAAAAAACAAAAAAAAACTGGAATCTGCAAATCTGCAGATGAAAGAAAAAAGTGGTTTAGGGTTCTGGGGAAAAAAGGTGTTTTATTTCTTCCTGTGTACGATTTAACACGGGTGTGGCTATGGCATACACTTGCATGAAGCGATCTGCCACCCAGTAGTACGAACACAAGCTTTTTAACAACCTGTGCGGTCTTTTGAGACATCCATCCCTTTCTCTTGCTTACTGATCGGCACGTTCTAATTTCTGCTAAACACAACACGGAGCACAAATTTTCTTTTGGGGTGTCCGTTTACCTCAACACAATAGCTGAAAGGGGTCAAACAGCTGTGTGTTACGACATGCTCATGAAATAATTAAAGCACAAATGAGCCTGACTTTGCTTTTGTGTTATGGGAATGATGCAAGCAGGAGTTGCAAGAGTTTGATTATGACATGTAAAAATAAAAGCAAATAGAGTTTCAAACGGAGGAACGTAAGGACAATCCATTCAAACCTTCCCAAGGTCATTAACTGCCCAGGCTTTATTGTGTCATTTCCTCCATAGAAACTTGTCATTTGTTTTCCAGAGATTTTTGCTTTCCTTTTGTCCAGAAAAACCTCGAGCGGCAAAAGTGGTGTTAAGGCAAACTTTCTGGACCTCCTCTGGGTCTGTTAGTCTGTTGATTCTCTCTTCATTGCCCTCACTGAGGATGTCCCAGATATCTTTGCCAGTGCTCCTTGATGTCTGCACCAGTGAAGTATTTTGTGTAACTGAGCTTGAATCAGTACCTAAAGTTAGTTTAGGTGAAGAAGATGTGTCGGGTGTTGGATTTAGCAGCAAAGAAGATACGGGAGGTGTTTTTGGGGAGCTTTTCTGTTGCACATTCTTGCCTTTAGGTTTCAGCAAATCATCAAGAATGGATGTATCTCCTATAAGATCTTTGAGGTGGGAGCTATTGCACAATGCAGAAGGAGGCTCAGAACTTTCTTGTGATGCTTCACCCGTCCTCAGTGAGGATTCCTGGATTCCTTGTTCCCTGTCTTGAGGTGTGGGTTTGGATAATGTGGCGGAGCTGCAACGCCTGAGGTCAGGCGAAGAAGGGCAGTCTCTGTCTGTGTGGTTCAGGAAAGCAGCAACAGCAGACTCCCTGGATCCCTGACCGAGGCTGCTGGCCCGATCTACGGCAAGACCACCACCAGCTCGGCAGGCTCCAGCAGAAGAAACACTGCTCTTCTGTGTCCTTGAATGTCTGCTGGCACTGGAGACCATCTCTTCCTGCTCCTCTGACACAAACCTTTGAACATCCTGTAGAGGATCTGGGAGATTCTTCTGAGATATCCCTGCCTTTTTTGGTGGTTCAAGACCATTATTTTTTAGGACGCCAGATCCACTCTGTGGTGAAGAAATATTGCTTTGTGGAGATCTGGGGTTAGTTCTTCTGGTCTGACTGTATTTCCTTACTTTTCTGACTCTGGAAGATTTAAATTGTTGATTTTTGTCTGACATTTTAGTAGATAATGAGAAAGCAGCAGTTGTAGGAGAGGAAGGCTGCGCTGTCGTGTCAGGGAAGTTTTCTCTGACGGCTTCGGCCACATCAGAGTGGTTCAGTGAAGTGTAGTACCGACAGAGCCAGTCGAGTCTATGAGGTGAACTTCCTTTCAGAATCTCAGAGGCAAACTGATGAACCGAAACAAATTTGAAATGTTGTGCCATTTCCTCCAGCTGCTGCCTATGCAAAAAATGACAAAGAGACAAAAATTAGTGACATTTTTAAATATAAAGTATGCAGAGCAAGATTTAAATTAACTTTATTATGAGAAATGTTTTTCAGTGCTTAAAAGCAACCAGAATAGACAATACCTGTCCAAACAAACATAAATCTTTGTTGGAAAAATAAATCTTGCCACTTCATCTAAAAATCAGCAAACACCTCAGTTTTATTGTGGAACGGTAGGTTATTTTCCATATCATAAAGTAGTAGTAGTAGTTTCAAATACATTTTTAACAGTAGGTTGCAAAATGTGATTGTTTTATTTTTCCTTAAAATTTACAAATTTACCCATTTTAATATTTTCAAAGATGGCCGTAATGATTATTTGGCTCATTTTCTTAGATTATGTTTATGCATACCACATATTTAACATTTTCGGAGTAATTCTTCCCAGACTGTCATTCAGATATTCTGCAGGTCTAACCTAAGATGAAAAGTACTGCAAAGATCAGGGCTTATGTCCAGAAAACAATGTGGTTAGACTAGAGTTGCTTTCATGGAGCCGTTAAAAACGCTAATCTAACCATACTCAGCGACACCAGCACATTAAAGTGACTTGTTTTCTTTTTACCATTTGTGGCATTTCACTGGAAACACAATAAGTAAAAGTAAAGATAGTAAAACCTATCGTGCATATGGATTCAAATCAATAAACAAACTGAGGTGATATCAATAAAACCCAATGTGTATTTTCCCTCACTGGTGAACCTCTGGGCAGAGATATAGCCTTCCCCCGCTGGGAGTGAGACTGGAACCATAAAGGTGTCTGTGTGTCTGTATATATGGGCGACTGAGGCGAGGTGATGAAGCAGAATGAGGTTATGTCTGTGTGTATGAACACCACGTGTGTGTGTGTGTGTACATAAATGTTTGCTAGAATGTGTGGGTTTGGAAGACCTTACGCGATCATTTTTTGGTCAGTCTCAGAAGGACTGCGGTTGCAAAGGGGAAAACTCTTTCAGTGTTGTGCCTGATGATAGCTGGGTAATCTTTGGCATGATGCTGGGAAATAGGTAGAGAGGAAACCTCAGAGGTGGTCTTTTTCTGCATACACACATGAACAGTTATTAAGGTCCAGGTGGGGGCACTCAACACTGTTTCTGTGGTGGGCTTTTGGCCTTCTTCCCAACACTGCCAGGAATCTCTCCTTTTTTATTTCTTGCCCATTATTCTACTTCTTCCTAAATTTTAGTTCTCATTCTTACTTTCATCCTCCTTTAAAATGATATTCTCTGGCAGCAGTGTGGCAACCTTAATTTTAATTATTTGTTATACTTTTTGTGTTTTAGTTTCCTTGTTTTGTATTTATTGTATTGATAGAATTGGTGTAGTTCAGTCATTTTAACCTCGTTTGTATGACCTTCGTTTGATTTTACCAAGATGAAAAATCGCATTTTAGCTAATTCTGGCGCATTTACAAAAATGTTAATTAGTGTGCATAGCCCCCAACAAATAAAATACATTAAAGCCATCCTTGATAGCTTATATTTCTTTTTATAAATCTGTTTATTCCTTACACTCTTCTTGCTTGCCTTCAATTCTTCAGTATAATAATTACAACTGCTGTAAAATACCTGCAGACTGCTTTGGGAGTATCTCCAATAATGACTGTAGTGCATCCAGTGTGGTGGATCTTCTTGCTGGAGAAGATCACTGGATGATCCACGTTGGGCCTCTGCAGACGGATGGCACTGGTGTTAGGCTGGTTGTCTGGTAAACTCGCTGGCAGGCTCTGGAACTGAAGTTCAAAATGCAATAATCAAATTTTTAAAGACCAAAACAGCTTAGAATGGTGAGGGAAAACCTAATCTTACAAAAATTGTAAAGCTCTCAGTACAGGAAGATCTACTTGCAACGATGTAACAAATATATATTTTAAATATTTTTATTGCCATAGAATTGTATAACGTGAAAAAATTAGAACTCACACAACATTACTCCTAACTCTGTATTTAAACAGCCACTGGACTTGGTGTTTGTTTCTACGTACCTCCTGGGTTCCCAGCAGGTTGTTGGCCGGAAGCTGTGAGTACATTTTGCGTTCAAACACGTCCCGCACAGCCGCTCTGCTGATCAGCTCCTCTGCTCTGCTGCCACCCACCACCCGCTGGTTAGAGTGCATATACACCACCTCCTGCACACGTCCTTTACACAAATAATGGACATGGTTAATATTGGAATTATGATAATTCATACTTAAAACGAAAGAACCATCACTCTAACCCAGCATGTTGTCAATGGTTTGCTCCTTTTCCTCAGATGCTGGAGTTGTTGAACCTCTCAGACTCGTAAATGAAGCAACTTCTGACCTTCCCGCTCGTCTCCCTGGAGCTGAACGTTCATCTTCTGAAGATGTAAAAGCTTCTATCACTTCTGTATACTTGGATCTTGCCTTGTCTCTTGCTCCGCCACTTTGCCTTCTTCTGCCACGGCCCGGCTTCCTCCCGCCTCTATTTTCTTCTTTGTTATGCAAATTTGAAGCTCCCCTTTTGGAACATATTTGTGCCTCTATGTCTAAATCCTCAGATTCATCTGAGCATCCTTCAAACTGATGCACTTTTGTAACTGTAGTTTTAAGCCTATTAGCTTTCTTGTTTTCTGGTGAGGAATTTCCATCACTCTCGTCATCCACTGCAATTTGTTTATTTAGCCGTCTTTTCAGGCCCAATCTTTGTCTTTCAGCATAATCCCCCTTTTGTAACAACAAAATGTTATTTCCATCATCTCTGTCTTGTCTGTCTGAGCCGATGGATTTGTTCTGGGGTTTTGTTTCAGATTCTGGGAGGCGGGCAGCACCATTTCCTTCACAGGAAGTTGTGCAGATGCCTGTGGAGGTATCGTCTATCTTTTGATCTCCTGCCTCCTCCTCAAAGGGACTACCTTCAGCAGAAGAACTACAGTCTCCTTCCCTCAGCTGCTGTCTATCCTTGACAGTTTCTAGGAGTCTGGAGAAGCCATGTTGGAGAAGACTCATGTGAACAAGTCCACCAGCAGCTTTGCCACTCCTGTTGCCATGGCCTGCACTCGAATTTGTAGTCTTTGGCTTTGGCCCTTGCAACTCTTCATCAGTTTCGCTCCCACTGCTGAAATCTAGCACACCTTTTGGGATTTTTGAGACATGCATGTTCTCTTCAGGTGCTTCATCCTTTGACTGCTTGTTGTCTCCATGCTCCTGAAACAGAACAGTAGAAATTTACAGTTTAAGAAAAGCACATACCGGAAAAGTGGTGTAATATTTAGCAACAACATGCAGCCAAAGCGTAAAATCTCTTCCGTTTTGCGTCATCTTGAAACTAACCAGCCCTTGTGAATTTCAAGTGGTGAATTTAAAACAGATGTTTTCCAACAACAAATCAAAGGAAACATCAAAGTGACATGAGTCCTGCATGGTGATGTAATAGGAAGAAAACAAAATAAGAGGCAAGTGAAGCCATGCTTCAGTGTGGTCTCCTTCTGCCATGAGGTCAAACAAGTGATTAAATCCAGCTGCTCCAAATACAATTAGAAAGATGTGAAACATAAAGAAACCTCAAACTTCAGTGACAACAATTCAGGGGATTGATTGGTCATTTTTGTCATCCTCTTGTACTTCGCTCACTTGACGTAATGTTCTGATTTTCTTAAAAGCTGAATACTTGTATTCATACACATTCAAAACTTCATACTTTTTCCTGAATCAAATTTCTTTCATGCTTGGTACTATTTAGCCTGATTTTTTTAAGTACAAGTACAAAACCTCAGCATAAATTTATGGTAGATATTTAGGGTACATCCCGTCAGAATGGGATGAACGACAGTCAAACGGTAAGATAGATGGATGGATAAGCATGTGGAAAGATGGATGAACAAATGGATAAATAGAAGAATTCATGGATATGACATTTAAACAACACAATGGGGAATAAAGTCTGGAAAATACAAACAAGTATCCACATTTTAGTTTATTTATCTACACATATGCCTACTTTGATCTAATGCCAAACTCTTCCACAATGTGTAAGTGCCTTAGTGTAAGATGCATTTTTTTTTTCTTTTACAATCATGAAAGAAACTGTTGTTTGGTTTGACTGTCAGACAAATGTCCCTGTTTGAAGAATGTCCCCGTGGGAATAGGACAGTGAATGGGTCACTTAGGAAAAGAGGAAAGTTAGGAAAGGTGAGCTGCACTGAGAATGATAGAGTTACTCACTTCATTTCGGATCGTCTTGTTCTCCTTCTCGCCTTCTTTGTGTGTTTTTGTTGTTATGACACCGGCCTCCACTTGTCCCTCTCGCTGGCAGGATGATGCATGCATTCATTAGCACATTTCACCAATCACAATCAAACTCAACAGTGACTCTTGTAAACCTTCAAATCTTACTTTGCTTGCAAACAGAGTTTGTGGCAAAGTCTAAAACTCGTCCTCATATTTTTCTTTGCTTCGGGCCAAACATAAAAAATTGTAAATCCAGACCAAGAAAGTTAAATTTTTTCTAGATTTATTTAAAAGGATCCACTTTTTGTCCTTAGAGCTCATCTTAAAAGTCAGATTATTACAAATGATTATGACCCAAGAGATGAACTACTGGTGTGGCCACAAAGGACTAAATAAATGTCAAAAATGTTTGAAGAAAATCTCTAGAAAGACCTTTGGAAACCTCAAAGAAATGTTTGTTACAGAAATGTACAGACATCTAAGGTTGTTTGGCTCCTTTAAACCAAAGAATGATCAAAATGAAAACAAAAGCAAATTTCAAATGAAAACACAGTGTGACACATTGAAACCGTAAAAGAAACATTGATGGACTAACCTCTAAAATCCTGCGGGTGAGACATGTCCCTTCTATCTGCAGCCTGAACAGATTTTTGATCCCAAACAGTTCTCCTTTATAGACACTGTTTCCCTGCACTGCTTCAAAGTACCGCCGGGCGCTCTCTTTACCGACTACTGAACACTGCAACTGCTGTTAGGGAGAAAATAAAACAAAATAACAAAACATAATCTAGTGAAAATAATGTCCATTTTACATGTTTTTTCATACTTAAATGAGCTGCATTTACATTATATTTTAAATCTGATCAAGAAACTTGTTTGACAAAGAGGATAAATGTGAGTCAGTATGTTAAAAGCTAATGTTCTCCATAAATTTGCTGGACACTGAATGATAGTAATTCAAGCTGTGAACAAAACCCAAGACACTTTCTTTAAGTTAGGCATTACTCTTAAAATATTGATCAAAGCTTGATGAATTCCTCTCAGCACCTTACTGTGCTCTTTTAATGCATCTAGTTAATATAAATTAAAATAATTTAATATAATTTTTAACATTACTAAAAGGTTTCAGCAAACAATATAATTGAAATGAATACCAGACTGATAGATGTACACACATATACATACTGTATATATATACTGTATATTAAAAGAAATCAAATATCACATTTTGTCTATTTGAAAAATTATTGCATTCTGTTTATATTCAAACAATATCTCAACTTTTTCAGAAGTTGATTTTAAAAAACAAAATTATTTTTAAAACCACATTACAATTGTTTTGTACCTGTTTGTATAATTGTCTGAGGTAGATAACCTCCTCTACAGTCCCAAGTGAGATCAGCCTGAGAACAGTGACGTCCCTGCACTGGCCGATACGGTACGCCCTGCAGAGACAAACACACAAACAACCATCACATAAATAGCATTAAAATGCACAATGATTCTGAATAAAATGATTTGTGAACAAAGAACATAGTCTGATGGCAAAGGAAAGTAAAAGTTATAACAGAATATATGAAGTAAGTATTATCTTGAACAAAAGCTACCTGTCAATAGCCTGAAGATCATTGGCTGGGTTCCAGGTGGGGTCAAACAGCACAACGACGTTAGCACCTACAAAGTTAAGACCAAGACCCCCCGCCCTAAAAGAGGAAACATTTATTTAAAAGGGGAACTATATTGTAAAACAATAAAACCTAAGTCTTAAGAATATAAAACTAAATACATCACACTTAATATTTCCAATTTTTTTTTTCAAAGCAGATAAGTGAAAACCTACTCTTCTGACAGCCTGTTTGAGTCACATGAACTAAAAATATTAAGCTTGTACCATATATCAATAATGGATTTATGAACATATCAAGTGATGAGCTGAAATGTGCAATTCTCTGTGGCTAAAGACAGAATTAATTTTTTCCCAAAAATAGCATTTATTAGTATAAAGTTTATATGGAATGGATGTGTGCATATACTGGTAACAGAAACTGATATAAAGCAACCAACAACTTAAAGCTGAAAGATGAGCAAACAATGGTTCATACCACAGCTAGGACTGATTACTCAAGCAGGGAGAAAACAGCCAGACCACAGATGCAACAGAACTGCTGTTGTTTGTGAGCATAAAGTTAATCAGTTAAGAAAACACTTTCGTCAACAAGCACTGAATACATGAAAAAATTTTGAGGATTCCTAATGTGAAGCATTCAGGGAAAAATAACGCGGCTGATGCATAAATGTAACAATGCTGACCAGACAAACAGCAGAAATTACATCCAAACTGAATGCTGACAGAAATCTGAGGTTATAAATTACAGTTTATGTTAAAGGTGGTTGTTCACACATTATTCCCAAAACTAAGCTCACCATAGAAGTATCTTTAAATCCCTCTGTGGGGTGCAGCTTTGTTAATTACACAAGCCATTGCACTCTTGATAACAGTTCTTCTTACTTCCTCATTGTATCAATCACAATATAAATCTTTTTGACTTAATGAACTCAAACCGAAGCCAGACTGTCCTATTGCTAATTTTCTTTTGATTCTGATTCCAGAGTTTGCTGTTCAAAACAAAATGCCATCACGCTGCTGTAATTTATGGCTCACTTCTTTTGTTAATGCTTTTTACATATTTTAGTTGAAAAGAAACTTGAAAAATATTTCCCCTTTAAAGCTTAACAGGATGTTTCAAAATTGTATTAGTTGTATAATTTTCCCACTAACATGGTAGAAACCAGGCACAGATTGACGTGAGAAGAGCTGTTGAATTCTTTCACAATCTGGACTCTTTCTCTGGACTTGGTGGTTCCGTCCAATCGACTAAAATCCAGTCCCTCTGCCATGCAGTAACTCTCCAGGATATTTAAGAGCTGAAAGGATATGCAGGCGTTAATATAAGAAAATTAAGAGAACAAAAATAACTTCACATGATGTGAATGCAACTCATTAAAAAGTAAGAGTTTACACAGGATAAAAACAAGACACTACACA
Source organism: Xiphophorus hellerii (assembly GCF_003331165.1). Lineage (NCBI taxonomy): Eukaryota > Metazoa > Chordata > Actinopteri > Cyprinodontiformes > Poeciliidae > Xiphophorus > Xiphophorus hellerii. Next base: position 12,703,266 of record NC_045683.1, read on the forward strand.
AACAAATCCTATGTAAAGCAATATTCAAAGGATAGCATTAGGAACTCTGACTGTATATTTTTATATATGCTATAGAATATGCAATGTTGTATCCTTCATGACCTCTTTTGTCCCAAAAAAGCAAAAGACAGGTCATAAAAATATGACCTCATAGAGGCCACAAATATTATTGGATGGTATAAGGTGACAGCAGCCATTGGATTGTGCAGAGTCTAGTTATCCATAACGATCTAATTGCTGTCAAAATCCCAAAGGTATGCCTAGAAATGCACGTCATGAGAAAACTATTATTCCAGCTTTTTTTTAACTGCAGGCTAGTTGCGATCTCACAGCAGAGGCAATACAACAGAACACGGATTTGTACGTGTAACCATAAAACCCCAGTTAAATCAGCAAATATTTTTTCCCCATTTCCTATATTATCCTTATGCTCTACTTTTAGTGTTGGTTTGTTACAAAGAAGACATAAATTTTGTGGATGCAACGTGTCAAAATATGAATACATTTGCAAAACACTGTACATCTTATGCATTAGTAACATAGACTTAACTGTGTAAGACCAGATAAATCAACAAATCCACTCAAAAACAATTCTCACCTTGGTTGACAGAGAAAAGATAAGCACTTTGTCTCTCTTCTGCAGATAGTACTTCAGAAGCTTCTGCAAAACCTAAAAGAAAGCATACACTTGCAAATCAACAGCACTGAAACTTTCTGTGAAGACTGCATGGAAATGTTTTCAATCGAGTGCGGTACCTTCATTTTTCCACTATATATCGGGTCTGAAAGAGCTTCAAAGGCTTCATTTTTGCATCTCTGCACAAAGTCTGGGAACTTCTGAAAAACCTTAGCACAGATGGAACTCACATACTTTTCCTATAAGAAATAAATAAATAAATTGAATCAACAGCATTATAAAAAATAAGGAGTCAGTTTAACATGATACAGAATAACAAGATTTTTACCTGCTTCTTGCTGGTGTCTGAAGTAGACTGAAGGAGGGCTGCATGGCTGGCAACCTTCCTCAATATGGTTAAGTAGGTAAAGTACAGATGCTTTACATAAACACCCTGAGAGCTTTTCTGGGAATGAAAATGATCTTTAATTGCTTGGAGAAAACGTAATATAACCAACATGATGTACGAATGAGATTTAAACAAAATCAAATTTGCCAAGTTCTTTCCTAAATTAAAGTACTGATCATCTCACTTAATTAATGGTAGACTGTCACTGTGGCAGTTTGTAATGTAAACTTCAACAAAAAATGCATCAAACCTTAGTAAGAACTGCAAGATAGTATGCAGTTCACTAAAAAAAATATTAAGTGAAAAAGAGGATTACTCTAAATAGTGATTAGTCAAAATTTTCAAGGTGGGTTGAATAGTTTTGTTTATACTTTAAACTTTAACTAAACAGATCATAAACAGTAATACCATGGAAGAGGGGAAAAAAAGAACTAACTTGATAGCAGCAGCCCCTTCGGGTGCGTCCACTTTGGCAGTCACATTTCTCTGAAGACCTCAGCAGTAACGTCACATCCTCAGTGTCCAGCACTGCCTGATAAATAGTCTGCTGAAAGTCTGTCAGAGAGCAGTACACTACCTGGGACAAAACATACCAAAGAGATTCGGTAAGGTATCATTGTTTTAAAAACTGAGAAGAGCTCGAACAGGTATTTGATGCTCTTTAGGGTCTCCACACTTACCCTGTCGTCCTTCTTTGGCAGCTGCTCTTTGATGAGCGCTTTCGTTCTCCTGAGGAAAAAAGGAGCAATCTTCCTCACCAGGGCCCGAACAGTCTTCCTTCCAGTAGCCAGGGCACGTTTGGTCGCACTGTGCCTCTGCCCCTTTTCGATGGGATCCGAGAAATTGTTCTTGAAATGCCCCAAGTTGCCAAGGCAACCTGGATTGGCCCTGAATAGAATAAACATTTATGAATTCATGAATCCACAAATGAATTCATAAAATTAATATAAAATAATATAGGATATTGTATTATTTTATAATAAAATAAAATCATATCAACCCACCAATCCATAACACACCACAGCTCTTCCAGGTTGTTTTGCAAGATGGTCCCAGTGAGACCAATTCTGTTCTGATGGAAGAAAAAGGCAAGAATTGAAAACTTAGTTGAAAACGCACAACCACAGTGGCTGCCATATTTTTTGCCTGAAAACATTTAACATAATGGTGCTTTTACTTAATATTTCTAAAACCATCAGCAATTATTAACTATACATAGAAAATATCCATGATGATATTAAATACTCCTTATTTTTCTCACCTTACATCTCAGCTCCTTCATAGATCGAGTGATCTGGGACTCTGGGTTTTTTATCTTGTGAGCCTCGTCAACAACCACTGCTGACCAGTTGATTCTTTGGAGGAGGACATAAATATTTTACTTCTTAAGTATCAAATTTATTTGTTATTTCTATCTTTATACAAATGTGTTTGTACTGGATAATACAACAATTAAATATGAAGGAAAAGTTCTAAATATGAATTGGATTTGTTTGTAAAATGCCTTAAAATTATGTGTGTTGTAATCAGACGATTGTAGCAGTAAACTTAATTGGAAAGTCATATAACCATGTGGAAAGATTTTAAAACCTGTCTAGCTTGGTTTAGCTAACCATTCAACAAGCGAGACTTAATTCTGAGCTTTCAAGTAGTGTTGTTCAGATTTTGTCTGGGCTTTCTGAATAGTTTAATAATTATATTTTAAGTTTGGCTGATTTCACAAATTTTCAGTCCATCGACCTAAATATCAGGAAATATTGTAGATTGCTATTCGAATCGAAAGTTTTCAGCTAAAATATTTCCTTGGGAATGACCTGGCTGTCTCTCAAACTGAATTCTATTTAGCATTTTTAGCTAACTAAAAAAGGATAACAATGGGGCTACAGATATGATTTTTGATCTATTTTTTTTTGTAAACCCTCAAGAACTATGACACCAGACCATTTCTGACTGTACAAATTACAGGTTTTATACATATTTGTCAAATAGACTCTTTTAGCATGTTTTTTTATTTTTGCAAGATCCCGGCAATTTAAAGGTCCAACCCTTCCATATCTGTCATCCTTTATCAATGGCTACATGTAGCATGTTTGAGTTTGCTGCACATTATCCAACCAGAAAAGGTGTATAAGCACTGTATTTTCATTACTTATTAAACTGATCCAGACAGAGGCGGAGAGTCTCGTAGGTGGTGAGAGCGATCTCGATGCGGCCATTCTTGATGCGCGCGAGCTCCTCCTCCTTCCTCAGCCCGTGGACCACCACACACTGGAAGTAACCCCATGTGTCCAGTTCATCCTTCCAGTTATAAAGCACTGACAGTGGGGCCACAATCAGAAACACCTGGATGGGATCACACAACACTTTAATCAGCTTCATGACAAACTCATACTATAATCTGCGGCACATGACTGAATGCAGTAGGTATTTGAGAAGCTGTATACTATAGTTATATATTTTAATACCCACCTTGCTAGGATTACTTTGATTGGAGGGTATCTGAGTTTGGAGAAACTGAGGCCTGTTGTTCTCTACGTCCTCCCATGTCCCAGTTTTGTGCAACACAGCAGCAAGAAAACCTATAATCTATGATAAAAAAAAGTGGAGGGATTAAAAGCAACAAAGCCACAGTGTGACATGTAAATGATAAAGCCTACATTTAGACAATTCTTAAGATAATTCTGCTGCCTATGTCTTATACCTGCACAGTTTTTCCAAGGCCCATGTCATCTCCCAGGATACAACCAGTGGAGGTCATGTAGTTGTTGTAAATGAACCTGATCCCGTCCCTTTGGTAATCCCTTAAATATCTGTTGATGGTATAAGGGACTGTGTCTTCATCCCTCAGATGTAAAGGAGTGCAGAAGATTGTGTCGGTGTTGCTGCCAGGGAACACGGGTTTCTCTTGTATAGATTGCTTTAAGCCAGATCTCATAAGTTTTGTGATAGATATTTCTTCCTGCTTCTGCTCTTCCTCTCCTGGCTCTCTCCTGAATATCACCCATGCTGTATCATTAGTCTGTGTACTGGAGGTCAGTCTCTGTATGGTAGCTTCTCTCAGGATGCCGTCAGGGGAACTCGGAGCAAGACAACAGTCACCTTCCCGCCATTCTGCATCACAGAATAAATTAATCAAATAGACAGGTGTATTACTGAATTAGTACATTACCAAAGTTGATCCATTTTAGTAAAATACAAAAACTGAAAGATACATGGTTATTACACACTGTCACAATTCAAATAAATGTTAATTATGACAAAAAGGAATGGATATTTTTCCAAAGGTAATGCCAACTAACAACCTTACAAGAAATTTACTTTTGCAAACATCCCGATATCTTAACTGTATCATTTTTTTCCTCATATGTAATATTTGTTTCTCATATGTTGTTTCAGTTATCAAGTTTGACAAGTACATCGTCTTAAAAGCAAGAGCTGACAAAAATTACAACTGCGTCTAGGTTCGGAAAATTTAAAACAACAAAAATTGTACAGCAAAAAATGTCCTGTAAACCTTTCACAGCAGCAGACGCTGAAGCCATCTGATTGCATCCAAGCTCCTCTGTTGTATTCTGCCTCTAGGAAGGGGTTAGCTTTGTTAGCTTAGCAAACATAACCGACACATTAAAGCGCTCCCCTTAATCTGAAACAGACAGCCATGTCACACAGATTGAATCGTATATCAGTCTGTCGCTATTACGTCTCTCTCCTTATTTACATGTGTACAATAAATAAAAAAGCCGACAGACTAGCCAGGAGCAAACGGAACTCCATTGCAGCTTTCAGTGTTTATCTATTTTTACAAACCTCGGCGCACTTTCGACACTTATCTAACAGCCTGGAAAAATATGACAAGTAAAACTGTGGGTAGATGCAAATTACCCGAATATATTCATAATTCAAATTTATTGTTTTCCAGTCATAATTAATGTATTTTTTAAAAACGTTGTTGTTTATCTATAGTGAAAGTGCTCCGCATAATCGTCCTCCTTGTTCAGAAAATTAGTTGTGCTCACTCTGCTGATGTGCTATTTTGATATGATTGCATATTCTACTACTACGTAATATATATATATATATATATATATATATATATATATATATATATATATATATATATATATATAGGGAAAGTGAAATTGAGGATGGAAAACTGCAGCCTCAATTTCACATATATATATATATATATATATATATATATATATATATATATATATATATATATATATATATATATATATATATATATATATTTATATATATATAAATATATATATATATATTTATTTATTTATTTATTTATTTTATATATACATTTTTGCGTCTTACTGTGTATTAGGAAAAATTTCATGATTACTTTTCAGGACAATAAAAATGAATGGAAACTAATGTCATATCATAAAGTTACTATTAAATAATTTAATCCAATGTTGTAATCTAAGCTCCTCGCTACACCATTCCTGTGTAAAATCTACTTTCTGATTGCTTTATTCAGTTGCATACATTATATATTATATACATATACAGTACATGAATATATACCTCATACTTGCCAAGAAATGCTAATTATTCATTAAATCTGACAACAGCCATGCAACTACTACAGAAAAAAACTGATGAATTTGTGTTGTTTTTTTAAACGTATTTTTATTTATTTATTTTTGTTTGTAATGCCTCTTGACAGTGAATCTCATTATTTGAAAACTTATTTAATTCTTAGCCAAAAATAAATTTCCTTTTTAAATACTTTCAATTGATATAGATAGCTGCGAGTCGTTTGGTGAGTATCTTCCGGTAAAAAAAATGTTAAAAATTTAAATTTTGAAACATTCTCTGCAAGACGCAGGATTTCAAGTAAGAATTCTGATTATGCAACAAAAATATATAATTTTGTTCCAGTTTGCTTTCAGCCTTCAGTTGCAAAAGCAGCATGATATTAAATGTAAAGTTGAAAAAGAAAAAAAAGTTAACTAGCAAGTTGTTTTAATTCCTGTTTTTAGAAATAAAATGCTCAAAGGATAAAAAAAATATATGGCATGCAAGGAATCTTCCAAGAAAAGAAGCATTGCTATGAATATAATGACACCACTATGACATTCATTCTTAAGTCAAATGTGATGGATCTTGCGTTCATCTTGTTTTCATGCTGAATAGATTTTCAAACACACAAGGCTGCAGTTTTCCATCCTCAATTTCACTTTCCCTAAACCCTGTCGATGGCGCTGCAGATGAAGAACGTCTAGGTCCACTTCTTGTCATGGTATACTGCCATACAAAAATAGTGGGGTTTTTTTTGTGCTTTCTCAACACTGGAAAATTTATAGGGCCGCAGCTGTAGATGTTCTCATACAGAAATCCCAAACACTGATGTCAAACCATTTACATGATGGTCTGGATCTTTCACACACTAGTTCTCGAACTCATCTGGGTTTCTTCTGGTCACGTTTGCTATAATACAGTCAAAGTGAACCACTGAGAGTTGGGACAAAACTCTGGCTGTTCTTAAGAATTTCTTTTAAACATAAATTTTCACAAAATATTTTTTTACTTTGTTGACTGATTGTTCTAAGTGGGCTGTAACTGCTTTGGTTTTCTGTCATGAAGGGAAAGGTTGACTATTAAACTCATCACTGGACAAAACCAGACCTTGCATGTCTGCTATAAGTATTTACATAATTAGTATTAGCATCCAAACTATCAATTTAAAACATATTGCAAAGTCAAAAGATTTCATGGGCTTTACATTTCAAATTCAGCATACAAAGCTGTAACATACATACACAGTCTTGTTTCAGAGTGCTGTTCTGCTTCAGTTTTATTATTTTTTTTCTCATGTTCCCTCTGATACTTGGTAGAATTCATGTTGGAATTATGATAGTGAGCATGTAATACTGCAGCAAAGAATCTCCATGCCACAATATTTCTATCTCTATGCCTTATAGAGTGTAAGATATTTTAAATTCTAGAATGATGTTTTTGTATCATGTCAAACATATTCCCTGTTCTTGTGTCCAAATTATTTCATTTTGGACCAATCTGTGCTTAGAAAAGAAGTCCTTATTGACTGTCTACACTTTGTCTACATTCTTTCTGGCAAACTGTAGTCTGACCTTCTGTCATATTCACAAAACTGACAGTTTGGTGTGTGTACAAGCATGTATGTATCTCACAAAAGTGGCAATTAGGCTTTCTATTTCTTGTCTCTTAACATTCCTCCTCACTGTCGCTTTTTCACAGATAGTTGATGTTGATGTTCTGCTTCTGGACTCTTCTTTGTTCTCTGCATCTATTTGAAGAGCTCTCCTCAGAACTCACTCCTTTCATTTTTCATCTTATTATTATGAAAGGTAAGAAAGGACTATGGATGATATAAAACAGCACAGATTATGTAGCTTTACTCTGATTAAAGAAATTCCTACAGCTGATTAAATTTGATTTTAAGCTTTCTCACATTTAGCAGAGTAAAATGCCATGTTTAAAGCTCCTGTATGTAATTTTTATAACAAATATTCTTGTTCATATTTGTTGAAACTGTTACTATGTCATGACAGTATGGTACGAGACAAATAATCTGTGAAGAAATTGAGCTCTTGTGCCTTCTCCCAGTGTTCCCATTGCTAACTAGAAATAACTAATCAGAGCCACCAAGAGGCAGGTCTTAGTGCTGTCAATCACAATCTCATATGGCACTGCTCATCTCCTTTCCCCCATTGCTCACTACTGCAATTACAGTTTTTCCCCCCGTCAGTAGATCCTCTGTAAATGCTCAGGCTAGTTAGCATGGCCACCGATCATGGTATGTTGTTTCTCTGCCATTAGCATATTTAGTAGCGAGTACATGAGGTTTAGTGACAGTGTTAAGACCTTCCTCCTGGCTTTGATTGGCTGTTTTTGGTTGGGAGCAATGCATTTCTTCAGATGGCTCAGGTAGAATGTGGTGGAGATCAGTCTTTTCATAGATAATCTGTCTCATAACAAACTGTCATCACAGGGTGAAAGTTTGAATACATAAGTAAAAAAGTAATTTTCTTTATAAAAGTTACATACTGCAGCTTTAAGGTTCTTTAACATAACATTTACATAACATGTACGCTCAATGTGACATTGAAAATCATCCCTCTCAACTCCAAATCTAATATTAGCAAAAAGTTGGTTAGTAAACTAAGCTATTCACTACAATAAATTGTGACTAAAATGGTTGAAGACTCAGTTCATTATTATAATTTGCAGGTAAGAAAGTACTGGGAAACAAAAGCAGAAGCAATTTCTCTTACTGCAGGTTTCAGCTGCTCTTGCTCTCATGCACAGACTCCCCAATGTTCCTATGACTGGACTTTTTAAACGTCAATTCTGCTTGTAAGTAAAAGTCTCAGATGACCTGAATTTGATGGCTTGTTCCTTTTGTCCTGCAGTGAAATGGAAAACTCTTCAGGACTGTGTTGTGATCAAACTGCCTCTCATTACACTGCAGTCGCATAGAGGGGTCTTTTGTTTGTCCACTTTGGTCAAATTAAGCACATCAACCAGAAAGTATAACTGACAGTGGCATCTGTGCATGTTTGTGCACAAGTATACAATGTGTGCTACGCAATCCTTGATTTTTTTTTCTAGTTTCTGTCTTGCCATCAGAGGCTCCACCAAGCCCTTTTATAACAGCTGATTATTTGGCTGTCAACAAGAATGTTAAACCACGGGTCAGAACAGAAAAAAGAAGACCCTCTGATGACTGCAGATTTACTCTACTCTGGCATTAACCACAGTTCTCCTGCCAGGCCTGAAGGACACGCACAAAGTGTTTTATCTTGCAATAAAATATCTGGCTACTAGACAAAGAATCTCCCCCTTCTGCTCTTCCGAACCACCTCTAACCCAACATGAACGCTGACTGGGACTCAAAGAACTGCATGACTGCTCGTCTCAACAATGAGGCCACACAGAAAGCACCAGCTCAGCAGAACTGGATGTCCAATTCTCAGGCATTTAAGCATGCAATTACACACCCCTCCACTCACCAATTCATTGCTGGGATCAGTGAGTACAACGTGGTATTTGTAGTAGCTCGATCTGACAGTGGGAAATACTGAGGCAAGAACCTTGCTGCTGTGATTGTCAGTTTGTTTGCTCTTAAAATTTGGTGCCTTATACTTTTTCACATTTTGACACTCCACAAATCTCAATATATTTATCTGCTATGTTATTTAATAGGCCATGACAAAGTAGTGTACATTTCTGAGAAGGAAGAAAAGTTCTTCATTTTTTTCAAATAAATAAAAAGTGTTGCCTACATCTGTGTTCACCCTTTTACGCTCTGCATTAGCACTTTTCTTTGGAAGTTTTTGCTGATACCGTTTTGCAAAAAAAGCTCAAACTTAAATCTGTACTTTGAACACATGGATGTGTTTGGATGTAAGCGATTGCAGCTCTTGCTGTATGGTTGGGGCTGTTTTGCTCTAATCTGAAGTCTTTTAGATTGGCAGGTTGATAACAGGTTTTCTTCCAAGATAGTCTTAAATTTAGATCTGTCCATATTCACCTCACTACTGTATTTTCCGGGCTATTGAGCGCACCTCACTGTAAGCCGCACCCACAAAGTTGTTTTTTTTTTAACTAGAAACGTACATATATGCCTCACCGGGCTATAAGCTGCTGGTATCTCCGCCGCTTCCGGTGTTCCACAAGAAAATAAATCTGCTATTAAGGACGCCGCCCTGCGTCTCCAACGCCGAACCATGGATTCGCCGAGCTTACGATCTGTACTGCCAGGAACGATAGCCTTCAACTTAAAAGCTGCATTATATGAACTTCTTCGTGTGGTTTCCATGATGAGGGGTATGAGTTTGAAAACATTTAACGTATATGTCACACCTGCTGCTAGCATGTGCTTGTTCTAAATGAAAATCAGCACTTTCTTCTTTGATTTCCAATTTTGACTTCTAATGATTCACTTCCTGCTAAAGAGCCCCCTGGTGGTTGAAGAAAAATCCACAGAAAAGCCACACCTAGCTACAAGCCGCATGGTTCAAAACGTGGGAAAAAGGTAACGCCTTATAGTCCGACAAATATGGTAGTTTCTGTCTTCATGCTTTATAAAAACAACCCCTCAGCTTGATGCCATTAATGCCACTACCATCAACAAACTTCCCCAAGCTTTAATCCTGACCTTCCTGATGTCTTCCTCAGTCTTTATTATGTAGTTTATTCATTATAATGGATGAAAGCGCCATATTATATAATAAAACTGAATGTACTTTTTATACTTCTGTATAAGAACAACATGCTATCAAGCTCGGAGCTGTTTGGCTTTGTTTGTATCAAACAATAACAAAAAGATAAATCACAAAAGATGCACACAATTACCTCATCATTACTCTGTATTTTGAAGAAGAATTTCCCTCTTTAAGCCTCAGACTTTTATCTAGGTATTGTCCTGACTGTTAAAGTGAGAGTGAACACCAAGGTGAGATCAAAACAATTCTCTGAGGCCTTCTGGAGGAAGAATGTAGCACCTTGTAAATCTGATAAGAGATTTAATCGGATTTCAAAAGAATTTGAAATCAGCCATTCCACTACATGGAATCTAGTCAATAAGTGGAGATAATTCAAAACAACTGCCAACATGCCCAAGTTTGGTCATGCAAACAAGTTAATCCTTTAAGTAGATTGCAAGATGCCAGAAGAAAACTCTCCATAAACACTAAACTGTCATCCATTTAAAATGGCTCTTGCTGCTGTTGATGTGAAATTGCATCCATGTGCAATCATAGAATGCGCAACTTTAACATCCGTGGTGAGGTGAGTGGGGAGAGAGGCAAGGAAAAACTTTCTTTGTTCTCAAATACATGAGAGGCAGACTGTAGAGTGCCACAAAGAATGTAGAGAAAGACCATGGAGTCTTGAATAATTTGGACAGAAGAGTTTAAAAGAAAACTAATTGTCCACAAGGACAGAGGACATGTCTGGCATAAACCAAATACTGTATTCCAAGAAAAGAACCAACTGTGAAGCAGGGAGCATAGCCAGCTCACAATCGCAGAGGGTGGTTGGGGAAAATCTAACACCATCCTCAAAAAGATTACAATTGAAGCAAAACTAGACCCTGAAACATGGCAGTGACCCAAAATATACCAGTAAAATCATAAAGGAAAGGCTATAGAAAGTACTAGATTGTGTCAAAGCCTAGATCTCTATCTCAGTGAGTTGCAGTAAGATGACTTGAAATGAGCTGAAGATGGAAGAAACCCAAATATCTCACAACTGAAGTGAGTTGTTAGGCAGACTTATCATAAACCGAAGTCAGAGACTGGAAGATGGTTTCAAAATTGCCTATTTCGGCCAAAGGGTGAAGTTAATGTTTCATACCTTAAACCTCAGTGGAAGCATATTTTTGTTCATGTGCTTTGTTTGATGTGTAAAACAATGCATATTTTTATTTATCATCTATACTTACATAACTTTCTGTTCCACAAATTTCTAAAAGTGTAGACACTGATATGTGGCTATTTGTATACAATTGCATATTTTATAGTGTCTTAATTTTTTCGCATGATTTGATGTGTTACACCCTTATGTGAATGTGTTTGGATGTTTGTCTTAGTGTTTTATGGGATGTTATTCAATGGACAGCAGTCCTGTTGGGAGCCAGGCCATGCGTCCATGCATGTAGCATGAACTCATTCACCGCTTTGGGTCCAGAGGGGCTCTCAGGAGCAGGCTTATGGACCATTTAGTACACATTGCTTTCTGCTTTGTGGCCATACTGCACTTCTTTTCATACATAGGTTAGTGCTGGAAAAGTATACAGTGGGTTGCCAAGAAAGGCCCCAAAAGTACCTCAAGGGATTCACAAAACTGTATTTATTGGCACATTTGTATCCCAATTTATGTTACTTTCTTCATACTGTTTGATATTGTCAGTCTAAATCTGTCAGTGCAACTACAGCATTTGGCTTGAACCTTCCAAGCAAATGATTGTGAAATTGCACCAAACATCCATTTCACAGCACGTAGCAAAGCCTTTTTGTTCATTTTCTCAAGGAAATAAAATGCAGTTACTGTAAAAGTCATCTTGAATTTCTTGTAAATAGTAATTTTGAACAGTTTTGTTTTCCTTATAAGTTTTTTAAATCTATAAGATGCTATGGCTCTATATTAATGTTGTTGGGGTTTTTTTTCAATAAACTAACTAATATAGCTTAGAACAAACTGGGCTACTTGTCACATGCTTCTGAAAAATTTTAAAAGAAATAATTATATATAAAAAAGAAACCCACTAAAGAATGAATTTAATTATCTGGCCCTTTGTGCACTAACTGAGCTGTCAACCTTCATCCACTAGTCAGACCACCCCTACTGTCCCCTAGGGGGCGTCTGGTCCAGCAAGAAAATTTTCTTGCTCGACATTTCTGAACATTTCCAGTTATGTTTAGATTCTGAGGTTCCTAACTAAGAGACAGACAGTCTGTATTGAAAAAGAACCTTTCAGCTTAGCACTGGAGCACCTCAAGGTTGGGTGTTCAGTCGATTGCTGTTCAGTGTAAATACCCAAAAGTACACAAATCTAGAAAACTTAAAACTTATTTTATGAGAACAACAAAAAGTCTTTGCAAGTACAAAAAGCAGACAAATCCATCAAACTAATGAGCTTGAACAACTCATCTTTTTGGAACTGTTTGTGCTTAATAGCTCTACATCCGGGTAATATGTTGATATTTACATATCTTGTGGAGCAGTTATTTACACTGTTGCCCTGCCCAGTAACTCAGTGTTAACAATGGGGTGGTTTGGAGGAACAGGACTCTGAACAGAGACTCTTCACAGTCAGTCAATGAACTTCTTGAATGGATGCCATCAGGCAAACATCAACACCTAAACAACATACAGAATGTTTCACAATTTCTCACACTGTTATAGATCTTGGGGAAACACTGTTTGGTTTTCTCTTTTGCTATTTCAGATGGTATGAAATGACAACAAATGAGAGGGGAGCTGCAAACCAGGATTTTGTCAAGCCAAAGATATTGGATAACGGAATAAAGATACAGATGTACAATACATAGTATCAAAAGGTAAATGTACTCATGAAACATTATAAGTGACATTTATCTGACTTTAAAATCTATCTAATCGTCCACAATTTGGGTCTGTTTTCTTATTTGACATTTTTATCCTTTTATTGCTTGTTTTTTCCCTCTCTCATCACTCCCTTCCCCTCATTTGGTCTGTGTGTGGTCTGGAGACACTGTAAATCCTCAGCTTCCACTTTGTGCCACCCAACGCGACACCAAGGCGTCCTTATCCACAGTATCAACTGGCATGTCAGACGAATCCAGCCAAGGCCATTCATGCCTTTTAACATCCTTTAAAAAGTCTTAATTAACTCTTTCCACTCACATAAAAAGACGGCATCTTATCTTTCTGAAAAGCTTTAATAGGCAGTAACCAGAAACTTGATGTTAGTGTTATATTGTACTGGCAAAAAGTTGAGCAAACCTGAATTACTTATTATTATTCTGATTCTATGAACCAAGACTATATTTGTAAAAGTGGTCGACCAAAGCTTTACTCAGTGCTGTTCTCTGTTTTGTTTTTTTTCATTCAGTTTAGGTTCTCTCTCTGTCTTTCTGACTGTAAACATGTCACTTTAAACGTGTCACTTTATCACTGATTTAAAAGTCCTTCAAAGATATACAGTACAGACCAAAAGTTTGGACACACCTGTCTAATTCAATGGGTTTTCTTTCTTTTCATGACTATTTATAAGGCAAGAAATCCCACTTATTAACCTGACAGGGCACAGCTATGAAGTGAAAACCATTTCAGGTGACTACCTCTTGAAGCTCATCAAGAAAATGCAGATTGTGTGCAAAGCAGTAATCACAGCAAAAAGTTGCTACTTTGAAGAAACTAGAATATAAGGGGTATTTTCAGTTGTTTTACACTTTTTTGTTTAGTGCATATTTCCACATGTGTTATTCATAGTTTTGATGCCTTCAGTGTGAATCTACAATGTCAATAGTCATGAAAATAAAGGAAACTCATTGAATTAAAAGGTGTGTCCAAACTTTTGGTCTGTACTGTACATAACAGATAATCTATTCAGTACACAGGCACTTTTAGGTATTTATAAAGGTGTGACCAAGACAGCTTGGTCTAAATTTGAAATGTGTTCATTTATCTCACACTGAGTGAGCACAGAGCACAAGTTTATGTAGAGAACAGCAAAGGTGATCAAAGTAAGCAACTAAGCAGGTAAAGGAGAAGCTGTGAGTTGAGGTTTGGTATGAACTATGGCAGGAAACAAAGGAAAAAAGGGAAATTATGACACATTCTTTGATTTCTATAGAGATGTTTGTAGTTATAAATTTCATGAGTGATGGAGGGAGACTGGGATAGAATTGCATTTATATGGGTACTGGCTCTTGTCTGGCATGTTGAGGTACGAGCTGAGCAATCTTTGTTACAGCTCTCATGATCTTTAGATATGGATAGAAGAATCAAACCCTTCCACTGCACACAGTATTCATTTTCCAGGAATTTTCTACCTTGGACTGGGAACCATCTAAGCTGAGGACAGTGATATCTGCAGTGTTCTTCCTCTACATACATATTGAATAGTTATTTATTTTATATATCCTTGTGTCTGCAAGTCCTGTGTTAGTGATCTAACACAAAATATACAAAAGAAAACACAAAAAACATTAGTAATATTTGGTAGCCTGTTCATTTTGTTCCTTCAGTAATTATAAGAAGATTTGAGACATTTTTCACATTGCTTGCAGAAGTGCCCATGCCTTTGTACAGACCTTGACCTTGTCAAGGAATCTCATCTGCTTTGGCTTTTCACTCAGAAACAATCAAACAGATCTCACAAACAGACACTATTTCAACTTACTTTCTTCTTTGTGTAGATACACATTTTGTTTCCACATCCAGTTTTTCTCCCAAACTGGCCAGTTTTCTCACAAATACTCATAATGGTGGCAGTAAGGGATTAATCATTTAGCTATCGGGCCCTGGGAACAGAAGAGGCGTTGAAAAATAAAGCATTGAGTCCCAGTTTCTTTGTCTGCTCGTTGGGTGGTCTCAAACACACAAATATCATACTAAGGAGCTCTCCTTTTTGCAGTTCACATCCGTATTTTTAAATACAGTGGCAGAATGTGTTTCCATAGTGGAGACAGAGATAAGCAATGGAGGCCAAACAATTTGAACTCTATTTCAGGCAAACTGGGCTGTGAGAGGGAGTGAAATTAGGGAACAGAGACAGAAAAAAGAACAGATTCTGACTTAGTGACCATTTAAAACAACCAGAATGAGGTGGTAGGTGGGAAGGTAGAAATAAAATAGACAAAGTAACTGAGCTGGGAGAGAGATCCTTATGCTGCTCTGTGTGTGGTCTAAAGACCTCCAGGCTTGATATGTCCGTGTTGATTCTGCTCTGCCTGGGTTCCGTAAAGAAGGAGCAAAAGTACAAGACAAGAAGAAAAAGACAGAAGTCTCCACAACAATGCGAATGTTTGCCCAAGGTTGGTGCAAGCATTGAGGAATGAACTGCTCTTTTATGTGGAAGAAGCAAACAAACTGTGCCATGTTTGGCCCCGTGGAGATTACTGTGATATTTGCAAATATATCAGCTGCTCTGTCAAACACCATTCTTTTCCGTGGGCAACTATCCAGAAAGAATGGAGACATTTCTCACTGACACACTGTGAGACCAGACTTTCAGAACACATTTGTGCATGTTAACATTAAGCTAGGAAAGGACAAAGGTTTGACCTTCATCATGCTGACTGCAACATCCACTGTGGCAATCAAGAAAAAGTGAAGTGCTGGGAGTAGACAAAATATGCATTTGGTGTATCATCAATGTGTATGTCGGGTTCTGGGGGTCTTGGTCCTTTTTTCCTTTTTGTTTTTCTTTTCCCCTCTTCCTGGTGTTAGTCTGTAGCATCACTGTGGCCCACTAGATGGAGCCAGAGGCTGTCCACCTGGGAGGCGCGCCCATGGGTTTTACGCACCTGGCAGTCATCATCTCATCATCCTCTGGAAGTTATAAGAAGCTGACTGCCAGCACTTCGACGCCGGAGTGTTTTACCTGCTTGGTAAACTGAGCCCCTCGAAGCTAGTCCTCTGAGCTTTTTTCCCTCTAAGTAACTCTTCGTTGTCCTCTGTGCTCCTCAGGAATCGTCTACTCCTCGGGACGATTTGGATTCTCCAGAGTGACTTCCATCCTGGCTTTTTGGTTAAAGCCATCCTCGTGACGCCGTGGACGGTACCCACTGGTTGCCCGAGTCCCGTTTTTACCTCCCGTAAGATCACAAGATTCTCAGTTGTCATCGGCTGGCAGTCGGACCTCACCTCCACCTCCGTCAAGTCATCGCTTACCTGCCCGCCCTCCACCGCAGCCTCCTTGCCGAGGAACCCGCTCGTTTATGGAAGCTGGATCCGTTGACTTCAGCCTGGAACCCACAGACTACCTCCCTGATTGTGCTCAATCTTCCCCAATTCTCCGCTGTCCTCCAGACTCCACCCCAGGATCCCCACCACATCACATTACTTTGCTTCAAAATAAAAATCTTTAACTGATTTCTGTTCTCTGTGGTGTTCTGCATGTGGGCAAGCTTTAACGCCAACATGACAGAACACTCCGGCCAACAGGCAAGCCCCGCAGACGCCATCAGACGAACACTATCGGAACAACAGTCACAACTCCACACTCATGAGTCCGCCCTACGAGAATTAAGTGCTCGTCAAGCCGAGACTAACCAGCGCCTAACTGATTTAATGAATTTCCTACAGAAATCTGTTCCGCAGGCTACGCCTCCAGACCCCGCGCCGGCTCCCGACCCGGCTCCGCCAGCGCGTCCTTCATACTCGGAGGTTCGACCTCCTACCCCGGAAAGATTCTCGGGAGACATATACAGGTGCAAGGGGTTCATTTTGCAATGCTCTTTAATTTTCAACCACTCTCCCCAGAGTTTCCCTCATGACGGCGCAAAGATCGCCTATGTCCTGTCTCTGCTGTCCGGTCGAGCGCTAGATTGGGCCGAGGCAAGATTTCCATCTCCCACTGATTTCGGGTGTACGTTTGACGCTTTCCTGAAAGAGTTTAGGCAGGTTTTCAGTCAAGACCAAGATAAAACATTTAACTCTCGTGAATTGTGGAAAATCAAACAGGGGCAGCGGACAGTAGCTGACTTTGCCGTCGATTTCAGGGTGAAGGCTGCAGCTTCTAATTGGAACACGGCGGCACTAAAGAGTGTATATTTTCATGCACTAAATGAGCAGATCAAAGATGAACTAGCCACGCTAGATGAACCCGAGACACTAGAGGATCTCATAAGTTTGACCATTCGTCTCGATAACAGAATCCGGTCCCGCGCGAAAGAGAGAAATCGGAGAGAACCACCTATTAGAACTTTAACATCTTCTACTCCCTCTCCCTCCGCTCTCAGTCTCCCACGTCCGCCAAGTCCCCCAGGTCCGGAACCGATGCAAATTGGTCATACTCGCCTCACCCCAGCTGAACGTCATAGGAGAATGACTTCCCGCCTGTGTTTATATTGTGGTTCACCTGATCACTTCATAGCTCATTGCCCAACTCGGTTAAACCCCCGGGCCCACCAGTAAAAGCGAGGGAACTGGTGGACCGTTTAGAAAAGGGGGATTCACCTCGCTTGCTAATATCGGCAACATTAATCGACCGTGATCAGTCACTTCCGTTGTCTGTCTTTATAGATTCGGGCTGCGAACAGAATCTCATTGATTCAGCACTAGTTCAGCAGCTGTCCATAGAAACCACCCCGTTAACCGTTCCCCTTTGTGTCTCAGCTTTGGATGGAAAACCCCTTCCTAAAATCATCCATCAGACCAAACCGTTGAAGTTAGTTATTTCTGGAAATCATAGTGAGATCGTTTCGTTTTTTGTTTTTCCCACAGTAAGCTCCTCCGTAATCCTAGGGTTTAAATGGTTGCAACAGCATAACCCCCACATCAACTGGACAGACAGACATGTTGAATCCTGGTCCACTTTTTGTCATCAATCCTGTCTTCGCTCAGCAGTTCCACCAGGTCCTCCCACGGCTAAACCAAAGGAGGCAGACATGCCTGATCTCTCCGCCATCCCACCCGAGTACCATGATCTAACCCCAGTTTTTAGTAAATCTAAAGCACTCTCTCTACCACCACACCGTCCGTATGACTGCGCGATCGACCTTCTTCCCGGGGCGCCACTTCCCTCTAGCCGGCTGTACAACATTTCTCGACCTGAACGGGAAACCATGGAGGGTTACATCAGAGACTCATTAGCGGCCGGGATCATCCGCCCATCCTCCTCTCCCTTAGGGGCGGGGGTTTTTTTTGTAGGCAAGAAGGACGGTTCGCTGCGGCCATGCATAGACTACAGGGGCTTAAATCTAATTACAGTAAAAAATAAATATCCTCTGCCCCTGTTATCCTCAGCTTTCGAGCCAGTGCATGACGCCACTATTTTCACCAAGTTAGATCTAAGGAACGCCTATCATTTACTCCGTATTCGTTACGGGGATGAATGGAAAACCGCGTTTAAGACACCTATCGGACACTTTGAATATTTGGTCATGCCGTTCGGCTTGTCTAATGCTCCCGCTTTCTTTCAAGCTCTAGTAAACGATGTTCTGAGAGACTTTCTGAATATCTTCGTTTTCGTCTACCTAGATGATATCTTAATCTACTCCAAGTCCCTCGAAGACCACAAGCATCACGTTCGTCTAGTTTTACAACGGCTCCTAGAAAACAAGCTCTATGTAAAAGCTGAGAAATGCGAGTTCCACAAGCCATCCGTCTCTTTCCTGGGATTCATCCTTGAGGGTGGGCAGGTAAGGCCAACGGAGGAAAAGATCAAGGCTGTGCTGGAATGGCCAACCCCGGAAACACGCAAACAACTCCAAAGATTCCTCGGATTTGCCAATTTCTATCGCCGCTTTATCCGCAACTATAGTCAGACAGCCTTACCGTTAACTGCCCTCACTTCGACCAAGATTCCATTCAGTTGGACTCCCGAGGCGGAAGCGGCTTTCATTAAGTTAAAGACTCTGTTTTCTAACGCACCCGTGCTAATCCAACCTGATCCTAAGAAACAGTTTGTCGTTGAAGTGGACGCATCTGACACCGGAGTAGGAGCTGTTCTTTCCCAAGTCTCCGAGGCTGATAATAAAATTCATCCTTGTGCATTCTTCTCCCGTAGGTTGTCCCCCCCAGAACGCAACTATGATGTGGGCGATCGGGAGCTTCTGGCTATCAAACTAGCCCTGGAGGAGTGGCGGCACTGGTTGGAGGGCGCTGAACATCCCGTGCTGGTCTGGACGGATCATAAAAACCTCTCATATCTACAAGCCGCTAAAAGGCTAAATCCCCGTCAGTCCCGCTGGTCCCTTTTCTTTTCCAGGTTTAATCTATCCATTTCCTACCGTCCCGGCTCACGTAACATCAAACCTGATGCCCTGTCCCGCCTACATTCTCCGGATGATTCGGAAAAAGGTCCTGCCTCCATCCTGCCTCCCAGTTGCACCGTAGCCGTTGTTACTTGGGAGATAGAGGACCTAATTAAACAGGCACAACAATCTGAACCAGCCCCTGACTCCTGTCCTTCACATAAGATCTATGTTCCCTCCTCTGTCCGAGCCCGTTTCCTTAACTGGATCCACTCATCCAGGTTTTCTGGACACCCAGGCATCAGTCGCACTATTGCACTGATAAACCGCAAGTTTTGGTGGTCATCCATTCACAAAGATGTTAAGGAATTTGTGCTAGCTTGCCCTGTCTGTTCCAGAAATAAACCATCCCATCAGCCCCCTTCAGGTCTCCTGCAACCCTTACACATTCCGAAACGACCCTGGTCCCACATCGCTATCGATTTTGTAACAGGCTTACCTTCATCTAAAGGTATGACCACCATTTTTACTGTTATCGACAGGTTCTCCAAAGCTTGCCATCTAATTCCGCTCAGGAAGCTTCCTTCTGCATTTCAGACAGCTCAACTCCTGGTCAAACATGTTTTCCGTTTACATGGTATTCCGCAGGAAATATTATCAGATCGAGGTCCACAATTCATATCTCAGATCTGGAGGAACTTCTGCTCAGCGCTTGGCGCAAAGGTGTTGTTAACCTCTGGTTTTCATCCGCAGACTAACGGCCAGACGGAACGTTTGAACCAGGAACTGGAGTCAACCCTCCGCTGTTTCACATCCTCCAACCCCTCAGACTGGAATCAGTTTCTTCCTTGGGTGGAGTATGCTCATAATTCACATATTTCTGCTGCAACCAATTTGTCCCCTTTTGAAGCTTCCCTGGGTTATCAGCCTCCGTTGCTCTCCTCCGAAGAACGTGACTTGGCCGTTACCTCAGTGCAACACCACATCCGCCGCTGTCAGAAAATCTGGAGAACTACTGTAACCACACTTAACAACACAGCCGAACAAAACAAACGCCTCGCTGACCGCAAACGGACTCCCGCTCCCAGTTACACCCTTGGACAGAAGGTTTGGTTATCTTCCCGGAATATTCCCCTTAAATCCATGTCTAGAAAGCTCTCTCCTAGGTTCATTGGTCCGTTTTGCATTGAACGCATCATCAGCCCGTCAGCAGTTCGTCTGCGTCTCCCGGCTTCCCTCCGAGTTCATCCCACGTTCCATGTCTCACAGATTAAACCTGTCCAGACCAGTGCGCTTTGCCCTCCTCCAGAGCCCCCTCCTCCCACCCGTGTCATTGATGGCCATCCGGCTTATTCTGTCCGCCGGATCGTAGACTCCCGTCGGCGAGGTCGTGGGTGGCAGTACCTCGTCGACTGGGAGGGCTACGGTCCGGAGGATCGTTCTTGGGTCCCTCGATCTTTTGTCCTTGATCCTTCTCTTATTACTGATTATGTTTCGTCGCTTCCCTCCAGCTCTTCTCGGCCGCCCGGTGGCGACCGTTGAGGGGGGGGTACTGTCGGGTTCTGGGGGTCTTGGTCCTTTTTTCCTTTTTGTTTTTCTTTTCCCCTCTTCCTGGTGTTAGTCTGTAGCATCACTGTGGCCCACTAGATGGAGCCAGAGGCTGTCCACCTGGGAGGCGCGCCCATGGGTTTTACGCACCTGGCAGTCATCATCTCATCATCCTCTGGAAGTTATAAGAAGCTGACTGCCAGCACTTCGACGCCGGAGTGTTTTACCTGCTTGGTAAACTGAGCCCCTCGAAGCTAGTCCTCTGAGCTTTTTTCCCTCTAAGTAACTCTTCGTTGTCCTCTGTGCTCCTCAGGAATCGTCTACTCCTCGGGACGATTTGGATTCTCCAGAGTGACTTCCATCCTGGCTTTTTGGTTAAAGCCATCCTCGTGATGCCGTGGACGGTACCCACTGGTTGCCCGAGTCCCGTTTTTACCTCCCGTAAGATCACAAGATTCTCAGTTGTCATCGGCTGGCAGTCGGACCTCACCTCCACCTCCGTCAAGTCATCGCTTACCTGCCCGCCCTCCACCGCAGCCTCCTTGCCGAGGAACCCGCTCGTTTATGGAAGCTGGATCCGTTGACTTCAGCCTGGAACCCACAGACTACCTCCCTGATTGTGCTCAATCTTTCCCAATTCTCCGCTGTCCTCCAGACTCCACCCCAGGATCCCCACCACATCACATTACTTTGCTTCAAAATAAAAATCTTTAACTGATTTCTGTTCTCTGTGGTGTTCTGCATGTGGGCAAGCTTTAACGCCAACATGACAGTGTAGCCTTCATTCAATTTCTGGACTGAAAATATACATATCTTTTAACATTTTCTTCTGTTCCGATGTATTGATGGGCTATGTAAGCTGTGCTGTATTTTTTAAAATCCAATGCTTCAATAAACTAAACAATAACATTTAATTTAGTGCTAAGTGTTACAACAGAAATGATTTCATTTTTAATATTTTATTATATTTTCAGTGATGAAATGTCAGTTACTTGGTTCCAGCTGTCATTAACCTATTTTTTCTTACTTAGTTATTTTTGCTTACTTGTCTTAGGACAAAGGATGAAATTTAGCTATTGTAGTAATTCCTGCATAGTTACACTGACATGAATTACAGTAATGTTGATTAATGTTCTTCTATGTTGCATTGTGTTTCTATGTTGCATTGTGTTTCTGTGTTTGTAATGATGTAAAGCACTTTGAAATGCCTTGCTGCTGAAATGTGCTATACAAATAAAATTTGATTGATTGATTGATTAATGTGCTTATAAAAAAATAAATGTAATTATTACTTTAATCATGGATAATGATATATATTTAGATATTTGTAGTCATATTAAATGGTCATTTAGCTCAAATAACCTGTATAAGTATCTGCCCCTGGAACATGCATGGCAACTACTGCCTTAAAACTCTAGACTTGAGCTGAACAACTCTTGCCTTCAGTGCTTCTGATGTTGGATGAGGACCTTTGTGTACTCCTACAGTAATTTTGGTAGGTTGGACTCTACAGGGAAAGCTCACCACTTTCTTTATTTGTGGACAATGGCTCTCACTGTGATTCATTGAAATTCTAAAACCTGGAAAGGGTTTTGTGGCATAGGTTTATAGAAACAATTAAGGAAAATCTGAAACATAAATAATTTAACACTATTTAATGCATAATTTAAGTTTCTCATTTCCTTATTTAGGTGCTTTTGTTGACTGATCCCAAAAGCATTAGATAATAAATAGATGCAAAAACATTTTCTGTTTCTAGCTTTCATTTTTCACCGACAACTTAAAGAAGTAAAAAAAAACACCCAAAGAACACGGTGTTATTTACTGTTTTCAATAATATTTTTCATCTCTACATTTGTGATGCAGTAATTTACAATCTTCCCGTTGCTCAGTCAAAGACCATAATAATAACATTGGTTGTACTCAGCTGGCAGTTAAGCTTGTGTTAAGTTATTGGAACAACCATTAAATTTCACATTTTCTTTTTCATGATTTTCCCTTTTTTTAACCTTTTAACTTTTACATTTTATTAAAACTAAGACAGAAAGGAAAACAGTCTGTAAGAATTGCATTCAAAATACCAAATCGCAAGAGACCATTAATCGTGCAGATGTACCCTCTGTATGTGTCTAAATGGGTGATATCATTGTGTTTTCCCAAGTTTTGACAAGACATGGCTACTATTTCCATTCAGAACGAAGGAATGTTTGTGATACTGTTAAATACAGACATGATTTGTTTTGCCTCGATGAAGTAAAAAATAAACCTATATAAAGAAGAGGAAACTCTCTTGGGGACTTTTTGAGCCCTCCTCCTTGCAGCATAATAATTGTTATGCACAACTCTCTAGAGCTGCAACCGTGTCGGCGTCCTGTATTTAAGTTGTGACTTCACTATGTTTCCTAAGCTCAAGCCAGAAAACCCATCATGTAGTCATGTTTTTACTGTCAGATGTTTAACTTATATTCAGTCCCATTTCTCTCTTGAGAGCTTTTCTGACGTTCTCCTTGTTACCCTGTGTGGAAACAAAAAGAACTAGCCTTATAGGTTATTTATTTGCAAGATGTTGCATGGTGTATTTGTAATCAATGCTCGGTTAGGTATTAACATGGCAAAAGATGCATCCTCTTCCTTTGTCATTTCAACTTTTAAACTGCAAATTAGTAATCTACCTTGAATAATCTAGGTTAAAAAGCTTGAAAAATAAAACAACTAAAACGCTACATTAAAATGCAGGACACAGAATGGCCAAATTGTCCCACAGACATGCGTGTATTTACTAGCTCTATTTTGACAGGGGATTAGGCTTCCTGAATGTACGAACTGATTTAAACACATAATCCATGTTACCCCTCATGTGCCATGCAACAAAACAACAGTAGGAAAACAAGCAAGCCTTGTGGGTCCCTCAATCAGAGTCAAGGGCCATTTCGACCAGACCCAGATGTGGCTCCTGTGATGCTGATTGTGTTTGTATTGTTTACTAATGCAGCTTGGAGCGGATTCTTCACTTTCAGGCTTATTTTTTCCTTCTCCTTCCATCAGATCTAAAGACTCTCATTTTGAACTGAAAACAAAAGAATATTTTGGCTCAGGATTATAGTCTTTGCTGGGTTTGCATGATTTCTGCCATCAGTGCTGATGTTTATGTGAGTTTGTTTGTTTATCCAGTACAGCAAAAATTTCAGAGAGGTAGTTGACTGACTCCCTTGTCATTTTCTTCCAGAACAATGGGGAAGTAACTCAATGATCGCTTACAAAATACGTCTGGATTTCCGCAGAATAAAACCCCTTTCAATCTCCTTTATAAGTCCTGATTCAAGGACTAGAAAGGTCAATGATGTTGCTGCTGCCTTTTTTTGAGACACTTTAGAGGCATTTTATTTTTTTTAATTGTTACAAAATACACAGTAGAAACTGCCTTTCAAAAACATTCCTAACACTTAAACTTTTTCACACTTATCAAGTTACAAATACTTAGCTGTGTTTCATTGGGATTTTATGTGCTATATGAAAGAAGAAAAGATCAAATAAAATCAGAAAAGTGTAATGCATATTTGCAGTCGGTCTCCCTGTTTCTTACACCCCAAAACAGTAGGTTCAACTGATAACCTTCACAAGCCTCAAATTTACTGAATAGAGCCCATCAGTGTACAATTTAATTTCATTATTGACCATTTGCAACTATGTCATTTAGTCACTCGAGGCACCGTGACGGACATCGGAAGTAAGCGATGGGAGTATTGAACAGAGCAACTGAAATTATTTTTCCAAGGCGTTTTTGCCAATATATTCATGGCTTCTACTTGTTTGAGTCAAGCTAATTTGACTATGAATGTAACATACCTGGCTGTGGCTCATAGACAGTCGTTTTTACAAAAGTTGTAAATGGTTAGCTTGAAAACCGACACATAAAAGCAGTATCAGGCTGTCAGATGTCTGTTAATTGACAGGCTTTACAGGAGTGCATATGTTGTTTTGACGCTTATCGTGACAGAGTGGACAGAGTTCTGAAGAGCGTGACTTCATGTGCAAAGGATCAGTAAATACAACTGTTCCCTGAGGGCCTCAGTATTTTTTAGAGAACACTGGTGAACATTGGGTTAGGCTTAACACAATTTCCAAAGCTTATAACATCTTACAAAGCACTGTTCAGTTCATCACTGGAAAAAAGAAAACATGTGCGACACCTGCAAAGACATGGTTATCCAACTAAACAGGGACTAAACAAAGGAGTCAGGAGGTCCATGGTAAAATCCTGGAAGAAATGCAGAGATCCGGGGCGTGCTGTGGTGGCGCAGCGGGTTAGCACGCCCCACGTTTGGAGGCCTTAGTCCTCGACGCGGACGTCGCGGGTTCGACTCCCGGTCCCGACGACCTTTGCCGCATGTCTTCCCCCCTCTCCTCACCCTCCTTCCTGTCTGCCTACTGTGGAAAAAATAAAAATACGAGCAACTAGCGCCGCAAAAACTCTTCGGAGAAAAAAAAAAAAAAAAAAAAGAAATGCAGAGATCCAGAGTTCAGGTTTGATTATCTGTTGACAGAACCACATTTTTATTCAGCTATTAATCATGTACTGAATAGACCTGGATTTATAGAAGGGTGTCCTAAAGAAAGCCATGGTTGAGCTAAAGTCATGTAAAAATCAGGAAAAGTGGAACCTCTTGGCCTACATGCAAAATTTCCCATGGTGAAACATTGAGGGGACACTACTATGCAGGAAAGAGTGATGGAAGTAGTACAAAGTTAATGTGAAGTTGCCCAGAGATAAATATGTATTATAGCTGAAACTGTGGTAAAAGTTTTTCATACAACAAAACAGCAACCCTATACTGCCAGAGCTGCATAAGAAAAGTTTAGCTCGAAACACATTTATGTATCAGACTAGCCCAGTAAAAGTCCCAAAGTAAATCCAGCTGAAAACGTGAAATAATGTGTTGTGACAATGTTATGCTCTCTATTCAACTAACAGAGTTAAGCTACTTTTCAAAGAGGAATGGGTACAAATTTAGGGCTTCATTATGCAAATCTTGTTGATCTACATCAACAAGATTTGTAGATCTTGCAATAAAATAAATTAAAGTCTGTGATTGTAACGTGACAGACTGAAGCAATTCAATAGGTATGAATAACTTTGCATTGTACTTTGCGTCTTTCAAAACTGCCCTGCCATTCTTTGGTGTTTTTCTCTCATTATGGTTGGTCACTAGAGCAGAAAGCAAATTCAAACTCGGAAAATGAATCCACATTAGCATATATGACAACAATCCTCCTCACCTAATGTCAAGGGCCAGTGGAGTCATGTAGGAGGCAATGTGTGTGTGGCAAAAATGTGGTCTATCTGTTGTCAGTCCTGTGATTCATGCATGTGTGAGTAAGTGATTAGGTTGTATGTCAGACACCGGGACTTGTCTGTCTGTGTGAGTAATCACTATTTTTGAAGTGTGTTTCCCCTGAGGCAGGTGCAGACACAAGCAGGCTTTTGATCATCAGTTCTTGTCATGTGTGGCTTATTGTGCATGTCTGTGTCTCAGACAGACAACTCAGTATAAAGAAGATAAAACATGCTGGATTATGTTTAAAGGAGTACATAGCCATCTTTAAGCCAATCTTAAACATGGCTTTAATTAAATATCATATGAAACACTGAACAAATTACACTAGTTGATTTCTTTATCTTTGTGTGGAACACATTTGTTTCCATGTCAACAGGCAGAGTAAGGGGTAGATTGAAAGCTTGTGCTCTAGGCATCTTGGTAGGTCCTCTCATACTTTCAGTAAAAACTCCGAGACAGGTCGGCACTGCCAGAGAACATGTAGAGTAATTAAGCAAATTTATCATGCAGTTTGGGCATGTCTTACTTTCTTTTAAAAAACAAAAGAAAAGAAACTCTTGGGATGATTTTGTATTGTAAAAGCTAAAGGTCGAGGTTTTCTGTGCAAAAGTGCAAATTGCTTAATCTGTGCTCATAGGTCAATGCCCCAATTACTGATAGAAATCTCACAAAAGCTTCATGTGGTTCTGGTGTCCTGTTTATCTGTGACACCGTCCTGGAGGGGGATAAAATCAGAGTTACGGCTCCCAGTGGCTTCATGTGTGTCCTGATGGTAGATGGTACACAGGGTGCCTGTCTTAGAGTGTTTATTCCTGTCTCTCTCCTGGAAAAAAGTATTGGCTAAACTTTTGCTGCAACTAACATTATGTGCTCTCTCTGGCCTATAAACCTGAAAACTGGCTCAGAGCTTGTCTGTTCAGCTGTATTTCACTCCTAGATGAAGTCACAAAAGGAGCAATTACTTCCATTAACTCTTTGCATTTTCTCAAACATAGTTCTAGATCAGATGTTATGAATTGGACCAATACAAGTAAACTCTATACATAGTTCCCACAGGTCTGAACCGGAAGTGATTCACACCATCTTAGTAGCCAAGCGCACGTGCAATGCATAGCGAACCCATGGCTTTGAGACCAACAAAAACAAAATATGTGGACACTCTTGAACAGTGTACAAGAGAAAGATATCTGAACAAGATTGCTACTGTCAATCCATTGAAAGGGAGAAAGACAATATGTCAGATGATGTGGACAAGCTCCCACTACAACATAGGTCACTAGGTTAACTACCTAGTGAACACGCAGAGTGTATACACCATGGAGGAGCTTCACAGTCTGAAGTCCATGGACAATCAATGTTTAAACAGACATGCAAAGAACGTACAAACTCTTCGTGTGATGTTCTGGTGACGAGCCTTCTTTATCAGGTTGTTGGTCCCCTTAGGTCCCCAGCTTTGATACCACTTTTTGGTACATTTAGAAGGGTGCCAAATCCTGCTACAAAATAAAATCAATATCTTAAAGCTTACCAGCAAAACAAAGCATCAAGCTCTCTAAAATCTCCTGTTAGATACCTGGTAGTGTTAAAAACACAATCCACCAACACCAGCAGATGTCATGGCAGCCCCAATCATCACTGAATGTGGAAACACTGGATTTCAAGTAACATGGCTGTGCCCCTCCACTCTTTCTCCAGACTCTGTGATCTTTTAAAATAAAATGCAAACTACCTTAATCTGAAAAGAGAACTTTGGACCACACAATAGACCATCTCTTTTTCTCAGTAAGGTTCTGCAGTGGCTTGACACAATGAATGCTACATTTGTAGACCATGCTTGGGATTCCCATGTGTCTAGCAGCTTTTGGTGCACCTCAACCAGAATGGACTTTGACTGACAATCCTCTCAAGACTGCAGGTGTCACTGTTCCTGGTGCATCTTTTCCTATCACACATTCTCTTTTCACGCTTGGATACAACACACTAAAAAACTTTATTTTCCAAAAGTGACCTTATGTAACTTCCTCTCCTTGTGGAGAGTGTCAGTGATAGTCTTCTGGACATCTGTCCATGATTCCTCATGATTGTGTAGCCTACTGACCCAGACAAAGACGCCAGGTAAAGCCTCAGGAAACCTTTCTAGGTGTTTTACGTTAATTGGCTGATTAGGGTGTGACAGAATGAGTTTCTAAAATGTAACTTTTTTACAATAATGTACTTGAATATAATATTCAGCATTGACTAAATTTGAGATTTTGATAATCTGTAAGCCATAATCATCAACATTTTATGAAATAAAGGGTCAAAATTTGTCATACTATATGTAACAAATAAATCATTTTTGACATCTTCATATCTAATTTCCCTCACATCATTAACAATCAGGCTACATTCCCATCTTTTTCTAGTTTTTCTGTCCGCAGATTTCTGCTATTATCCAAATTACTTCATAATTACAAGCAAGTTTGATAACTATGTTTTATTGTCCAGATGTTTTCAATGGGGAAACAATTTCAAAATAGTTTTTGCTAGAACTTGTGTTTACAGACTGCTTACACATCCTGTGAAGCTCTACAGCACATGTGTCAAACTCCAGTCCTCAAGGGCCGCTGTCCTGCAACTTTTAGATGTGCCTCTGCTGCACCACACCTGAATAGAATAATTAGGTCATTAGCAAGGCTGTGGAGAACTGATCTACACAAGGAGGAGGTAATTAAGCCATTTCCTTCCAGCGTTTCGTACCTGTGGCACATCTAAAAACTGCAGGACAGCGGCCCTTGAGGACTGGAGTTTGACACCCCTGCTCTACAGGGTCAGGACGTCTTCACCTTGGGCTGCCATTAAAATGTTATTATTTAAGGACAGAGATGGAAACTGCAACATCATTAGTTTGGATTAAGAAATTTTTGTTCCCAAGCTTTATTTCTCACATGTTTGGATCAAAGCTCTCTCTGTCTGTCTTTATGTCCCTAGATAAGGACAAAACTAACAATGCTTTAAGTCTGCCTTTTATTAAGACAGGAAAGCGGTTTTTACAAACACATCTCTCTGTGTACTAGTGCATGTTGACTGTGTTTCTCGTTGTTTGACATTTCTGTGCTGCATACCAGCATGGTGGTGAGAGGACAGATGAATGTGTGTTTATCTGATGTCCACGGAGCCAAACCTGCGCACACAATCTCAATGTTGTGTGAAAGCAGCTCTGAATACAATTTGTGATCAACTGATATTCTGATTTAATTAAGTTTAAACATGCTTTAGATCCTATAACTCTCAGGCAATTACTTCCCAGTGATTTGTTTCCAGGATATCAAGAGATGGCGGTGACAGAAGTGCACACTCAACTTTGCCATTAAAATCCCAAACAGTGCTCCTATTGATCTGAGCAGATAGATTCTTCTGATATTCCTGGAGCTTTGAGTTTGCAAACAGATGCACAAAGCAGAGCCGACTCCAGATAATCTGTCAACACTACTTTCTGTTTATACATAACAATCCTTGGCGGTCTGTGGAAAAGCAAAGCAACAATTAAAACAAAGTCAATAAAAACTGTCATCCAGCTATGTCACCAAATGGTGGCCTGCTGTATCTTATTTCATCACTGTCATATATTCATACACTTGACCTTTTCACATCTTTCTACATTTTAACCAAAAGCTGAGCCAGTCTGAATAGTGACAGTTTCTTCACACCTCTTAATTACATATTACTTTGTGTTGGTCTATCACATACAAGCAAGTAAAATACATGAAAGTTTGTTATTGTAATGTGACAGAATGCGAAAAAGCACAAGTTGTGTTGATGCTTTTCCAAGGTAACTTTTGAGGTTCTAAGTCACAAAGTATGGATGCCTTGTTTTAAAATGCTCTTTTATGTTTCCTAAAAAGAACAACAAAAGTTTAGTGATATGAAAACTTTTCATAGTTGTTTGGACACAACAGATTTTAAATTTCAGTGTTCCCCTTAAATTGTACCCACAACCACTTTCATGAGACATTTCCAGAAGATGCTTAAGTAACAGATTATTGCAGATTTTATACACATATTGCACTGTTTGATATTTCACAATGCCCTGCACTTTTCGTAAATAAAAGTTAAAGAATTTGTTTGTATGTAAAAAAAAAAAAACTAGGATTGTGTATTACTCAAACAGCTTTTTTGTAATACTAATAGTTGTTGAAGTGATGATAGCCCTGCATTTCTGTGCAATAATTTAAATATGCTAGAATCATTAAACAGTACAAAGATATGTCATCAATGTATAGAATTATTCTGTGTTGTTCTGCAGGTGTCAGAACAACACAGATTCTCCAAACATCTAGACTTCTCCCATCTTCACAAATTCTTTCTTGTTCTTTAAGTAACTTTTTCATCAAATTTATTGGCTGAGTAAGCAAGTCTCAAGTGAAAGAAATGATTCAGAAATGCACACAGTTTGACACACAGGAGCGATATTATTGTGGCATTAATAGATAGGGAAAGATATCCAAGAAAGCAGTCAGAAAGCATCAGTCTTTTTCCTGCCATAACCATTTCTGGAGCTGTTTTAGATTTAGTGTTTTGGTTAATTGGCCTCTTAAGCTATGACCTCATAGTACTTTGGGAAAAACAAGCAGATGACGATGATGGCACTTTGATGAGGCAGAAAAATTTTGGTTTTGGCTGCAGGTGATGCTAATGCATGTTAGGCACCCATACAAGGCTGTTAAAAACAATGGTCTGAATCTGACTTGGTTGAAGGCAGCATGTTAAAAAAAAACTACCCTTTTGTACTGACGTGCTTCAGCGAGGGAGCAACAATTTATGAAACATGTCTACCATTGCAAAGCTGTTGTTATCGTTTGTTTTGTTTTTGACCTTGTTTTATGAATGTGTCTTTATGATATAAAATTTAATGTAACCACATTTTCCAGAAAAAATGTTGTCATTTGACAAAATGCCTCAATTTCAACATAGCTGGCACAAACACCATGGTAAATGAAGCATTTACAGGCATTTAAATCCATGTAATAAGACTTAATGTATCTCAGAAGAGCTATCAATAACATGCTATCCTAGTCCACTGTGTATTGCAAGGCTGTCAGAGAGAATCGATCTTTTTTTCAGACTTGAATATGAGATTTACTTCTCAGGTCATTTTAGAACACCAAAGTTGTGCTGCTTTGAATAAATTTTTTCAGCAATACACACATTCAGTCTGACTGTTGTTAGACTTAATGTGAAACCCAGAAATGCAGCTTAATTGTTCTTATAGAAGCATACACAAAATCCTTTAATTGCAGGTTAATTATGCAATTAGACACACCTCAGAGGAGTTCAGGTATTCCAAATACCCCTTTATCCTCATTAATGCAGGTCTTTAAACTGTAAACATCTACCAGTAAAATGAAGTAGCCCCTGACACACAGCAATCTGTGGTTTTGCTTGAAGATTTTTTTAAATACGTTTTTGAGGGACATCAACATTGTTCGAAATATACATATCATATATTTCAATTCAGAAATACTTGAATTGATCTGAAAGGAAATTTTAATTCTCTGGAGAAATCTTTCTTTGGACAAGGAAAGGAAGGTAAAGATCTACGACCTGCAGTGTCGGGAAAATTCCTGCTAATAAAGGTTGATGCTGCTTGTTTACGAGTGCAAATTCCACCAAGGAAGGTAACAGTTCCCGCTGTGGCTCAGACATGACTGAATAGGAGGTCTGGACAGCTTATTAAGTGCTTACCTTTGAGTGTATCACTTTTTCCAACAGGCCTACCACAGACACCCACCCTCACTTTAATAAAAGTAAGCAAACCTTCCACCAAGGTAACAATGAGCAGTCTAAATGTGAAGGATTCCAGACATTATACTGGAAGAGTACAACCAACGCACTCAAGAAAATGGTAGTGAGATTTCATAAAATAGACCAACACAAGATAACGTGGAACAAAAAAAATTATACATGATTTTCAAAAGAAAAATAAAATAAAATTGTACAAATAAAAGTCTGAAAGCTGTGGTGTACATTTGTATTACTGTGAAAGCCCTATACAATCTTCAGGAGGCGAAGAGTTACTCTGGAGGAGCTGCAGAGATTTACAACTCAGGTGTAAAATCTATGGACATGACAACTGTTAGTTGTGCACTTTGCAAATTTGGCCTGTATGAAAGCGTGGAAAGTCACACTTCCCTTCTAATCCTTGTCATGTTTAGAAAGTTGTAACTAATATGCATCAAACAAAAGGAGAGCTGAAAACAGCTTAATAGCATTATTTATTTACCTACACATGCATAGAAAAAATAAATACAACTTCTCTCAAATATACACTAGCTTATTAACCACAGGAATTCAACATTACAGTTAATTAATTAATTAATTTAATCAAAGTACACCATGAATATGGGTGTATGTATTTCTTCTTAAGTAGGAGTGCACTGTTTGCAGTTTTCTGGCCGAGATCTTTAAAAAAAACCCTGACCTGCCGATTCCCATTTTGGCCAGTACCAATTTTTTGTCTCAAATGTTGCTAAATATACCAAGAAAGTCAATGCACCTTACCAAGCTCCGCCCACAACCGACCCACATGACCGCAAGTCTCACAAGCAAAGCCTTCGCGGCGCGTTGTTTCTATGTAAACATGACTCGATTAGTGCATCATTTCTACCGGATTTCCACAATATATCAGCTACTACAATGGACAGAGGAACTAACAAGTTCATGTCATCATCTGGGAGGAGGTTACTGGTTTCTCAGTCACAAGCTGGTTGCAAACCTGAGGCCAGCAGGTTTCAGTCAGTTATGGTAGATCTGAAATTTGGTTTGATGACGTCAATATGAGAAGCTACAGACTGATAGGAGGAACCAAAGAGCTCTGTAAAGGTAAAGGCAAATCTTCTGAAGCTGGGATATAATTAATTTAATTTCACATAATTACCGCGGTAGAAGCCATTTGTTTGTTAAAATTTTATGGAATATATTTGTTCTATTTGACGTTTGTTGTGAATGACATTAACTCACAAACGAACGAGGTAATTAGTCCAACGTTTAGAAACTACAGCTGCTATAATGCGCCACAGCAAAGGTAAACAAAGGTAAAATAACCCCAACAGGTGATCAACTCAAAACCACTCTTACCTTTTTACTCTCTCTCTCTTTGTAGCTTAAGCACACCTGTTACCGTGGCAACCGCCTGCTCCCCGCAAGACCAGCAAAGATTATGTTAAAAACATAACATTCAGTCCGTTACGATATCAAGTTTCCAGGCTTGATATTTATTTCTCGATTATTAATCAGCGCTTCCCTGAACACAGCGATGGTTGATTGACTAGCTGTACTTGGTGCTAGAGTGGCTAACACGAGTAGCAGTTTAGTCCAAAGCCTTTTCTGCTAAAATAAAATCTTTAGTGTATGTCAGATACAGTACACATTGCATATTGATCGGTTTAGCTAACGTAAGACTGTGCAGCAGACAGGCTTCAAGGTGTAGAAGTTGTATCAGTGCTGCCATTATGCTATACTTAGCTAACGGAAAGCGTGTGTTTGTGAGGTAGCCGCGTTACTACGCAGAATGGTCATCAGCCAATGAAAAGCGGCCCCTGTGTTGGCAACAGTGGGGTGACTATTGTTAACTGCAAACGTGCAGACATGACCTGGTGGGCCGGTCTATCATTCAAACCTCTCTCACAGCAGAGCAGAAGAGAACAGTGGGTGATTTTTAAAATCTTTGCCGAGGTACATAAGATCAGTTTCACATATAAGAATCGGCCGATCACCAATCTCCCAAAATTCAGGAAATTGGTGCAGATACATCAGCTGGCCAATAAATGTATCTTATATGACACATACATAGGATGTAATGTAAACAGCACTGTCAGAGATGCAATAAGTTTATAGCAGGTGTGTGAATGATTTAATCATCAGACTGTTGATAGAGGAATCCACATGACTAGCAGAAATAGAAGGCCCCAAAACCAAATTTTGCTTAGGGCCCCATGGAGGCTTGGAGCTGCCCAGCCAGCAGTGTTCGTCTGGCAGGCGACCAGAGGTAGTGAAGCTACGTTATTAAGCATCAGCTGCTATTTCTGGGGTGTGGTGGCAGCACTAGTTGTCCTCAGCAATCTTGGGGAACCTGTAACTACAAGGTTCCTTCTGCAGAGTTCTGAATAAAACCAGGAACAAGGTTTATTTCTTCGGGCTAATATAACACAGATCTCTGTATTTTGGATTCCAAGGCTCCTCAACATGGAACAGCCTTCCCATGAAACCCCTTTCTCTGCCAGCAGAGAAAGGGGTTTTTGGGTAGTGTGCTGTGTCCAGAGTAATGGGTGAAAGAGAAAGTCCTTCCCCAAGGCATGGTGTTTTAAGGTTCTCTGTAACTTCAGCGTTTCTTCCTTGAATCTCCTCCTCTTCCTGTTGCTGGGCCAACATTAATGTTAAATCAATAGTTATCATACCAGTTCTCCTGTATTCAGTCCTTCATGGTTCAAAGTCTGGCTACAACCCAAAAAACAGTCAATGGAGTAAACTGCTTTACCGGAACAGGGAGAACACACAAAAGAACTAAAGGACGACCCTGGAATTATAATAGTCCTACTTGCAGCTTGCAGGAATCTATGAATGGGACACAGCAAACCGAAAGAAAAAGATTCTCTGGTCAGGTGAGATTAGCAAAACATTTTCTAAACCTTGTTTCTCACATTACTCACACCTCTCCCAGAGTGAAATGGCCATACTTTGGAGGATTTTTCCTTTAGAAAGGACAGGCTAGCTGGAAATAATGATGGGAAGATGGATGGAGCTAAAGAAGGCAAGTAAAAGCCAACATATACTTCTTCCATCAGACTTTTTCCTGACACACAGGCTCTGACTTGATGGTTCCTCTATGGACCACCAGACTCGCAAGATCAAGTATTCACGTGAGAATATGAACCGGAAGTCCTGCCAGCATAAACACAAGCTGGTCCGGCACTAAACTCAAAGCTAGTTGAACAAGTTCAAACAAGATCACCCTTTCACTCTTTCATTTTAATTCAGTATGTCTCAGCTCCTATAAGTGGACTACTTTTTTTGCAAGTAAAAGATTTTAATTTTTATTTATACCCAAAGTTGGCGAGTTTTACTTTGCTACTGTGTCTCACTCATAACATCCCCTGTCAAATTGCTACATAGTTCCATCGAAGTTGAGTACTTGAGCAAACAGTTCAAAATCTAGATGTTTAAAGCCGGTAAAAATATGGCACAAATAACTTGAAGCTGTAATTGCAGTGAAAGGTGTTTCTGCTAAGTATTGACTCAATGGAGTTCAATACAAATGTACACCAGATGTTTATTTGTAAAACATTTTAAAACCCATGTATTATTTTACTATTCTACTTTGCGCTAGTCTATCACATACAATCCCAATAAAGTCTAGTTAAGTTTGTGGTTGTAACATCACAAAATATAAAGCAGTCCTCGGGATATAAGTATTTTGCAAGTTACTATAGCTATTTGTTTGAGAGTGTAAATTTGTGACTCAGATTTTCCCTTTTCCCTTAACAACTGATACGAAGGAATGTGTTCAGAGGCACACTTCATCTATCTGGCTGCTCTCTGTGTTTTACAGGGAGATTCAGTTAGTATCCCTTTTCCTCTTTTGGACCTCAGATTTCCATGGAGCCACAGCATTGATATTGTATTATATTGCTTATTTGTTGAGGCCATGTGTATACATTCAGGGCAGCACAAGTTTCCTGTTAACATTGGAGGCTGAACTTGTTTCCAAAAATTACAACTTCACAGGCCAGTTCCAAGGTCCAGACCACTAGCTTGTCTAAATACCTGCCAGCAGTAACTTTGTCTATTCCAGATCTCGGCATAAATGTCAGCCAAACAATGAGGGAACTTCTGCATTAAATCAGAATGGGGCTAATAGGACCTAAATGTTCATACCATTTGATGCAAAATGCACCAAACATGCCAACTGGAAACATTGCAAATCAATTTCTGAGTTAGAACAACGTGAAAAATGCATGCACGTTTTCTGTGAGTCATCAAGGGGCTTAAATCAGGTGAACAATTTTCAGAAAGAAACATATGTTACAAATCTGGCCTGCATTTTCCACTGGAGAGTTTACCTTTGCTGATTGAGGCAGTCAAACATAAGCATTTACTATATGTTTGGTCTGCATCGCTGTGTTGCTGCTCACAGGGAAAAAGTGAAATCTTTTTTTTTTTTTCTTGGATCTTCGCAGAGCTGCTCTGATTGTGCACACAAAGCTTCTCAGAAATTGGGAGAGGTAAACAGAGGCCAGGAAGTGCTGCGACCTGTCAAACAGTTCGATGTATGATTGAAGACAATCATGAGCTCAAACATAAACATCCCTGCAGGCCTTCACAGGCACTCAGCCCCCACAAGCTGGACTGACTGAGGAGCAGAAGGGGTGGCTTTATAATTTGCCCATACCACTGGAGGTAATGTGAAGTTTCTGTTTAGAGATGAGCTTATGGTGAGGTTTTTTGCAACTATTCTTCTCTACTACGAAAATTGCATTTTTGTTCCCAATGGAGGTTTGACTCCACATAAGAGGCAGAAATTTGGTGAAATCAAGTTGGTTTCTTAATGCTCCAGGTGTTGGATGCAGCTCAGATTTCTGTCTCTATGCACCTTGGTAGCAGGTTATATTTTACAAGGAATCTTTAGATCCCTAAAATGGGTTTCTACAAATATCAGTTTTTGCAAAATTAGACGCAAAGTGAAACTGTTTAAGTCCTCAGAGGTTGCCTAACCCTAACCTGTATATATTCACTCCTGAATATATACAGTTTTAGAGACCAACTAACCAAACATGTATTTTTGGAGTACCTAGAGAGAAACCATTCGTACACGGGGAAAATATGGAAAATTCACGTAGAAGGACCCCAGTCTTGAATTTGAACCCATTCTTGGTGCAAGGCAACAGTACTAACAACTTTGCCACAGTGCAGCCCACAAAGGTACTGAAACTAAATATTTCATAATCTTACACAAATTTTGCGTCAAAAAACTTTTTCACCTATCCATAATTAATATATTATCTAAAAAAATACGTATCTTGAGGGTTTACATACAGGTCACCAGAATATTTTTTTTACTCTATCTTCTATGGGTGAGGCCAGTCACCCTTCTGAAATACGTTCATTTCAGGAAGCTGATATTTCAGATCTGTCTTTTGGTTTGATCTCCTGACCAGAGATAAGGGTCAGAACATTGGCAAACCAGTAAACAAAGCTCAGCTCTTTTTTCACCATGAAAGACCAGCGTAGCGTCTATATTACTGCAGACGAGGCCCAGATCCATCTATTTAACTCCTGCTCCATCCTGTCGTGTCTTTTGAACAAAGCACCTACATACTTGAACTCACTTTGATGTGGATGTTTTAGGTACATCTAATTTTAGAAAATATCTTAATGTAATTACCCTTCAGTTGTGTACAATCTACACATTTACAGTTAAATTCAATGCACAGGATACCACTAGTAATATTAATTTAATATGATCAATATTAAAGTAGGGATACTGAGCAATAGTTTGGCTTTTGCTTGAAAATAAGAATAAAGAAGCTTTTAATCCTTTTACCTCATTTCTGCTGTTAAGTGCAGTGGAGGTCCTGTAGTAATGTGGGCTTGATATCCCAGGCCTGACTGACAACCCAGACAGGAATATGGAGGGTGTCTCTGAAACTCTGAAGAACACAGGAGGTTCAAAATAAGTCAGTTTATGAAAAGGTCAAGTTTGTTTTCCTGAATTCCTTTTTATTCCAGAAATATCTCAGAGAGAGTAAAAAACAAGACAATAAAAATACAATATAAGTGGGTGTGGATAGTTGAGTATGGCTTGAATTGCAAAATCAGTTTGAGAAAATTGCTTTACAAATATAGTGAACGTCTGATCTGCCTGAATAAAGAAAACAGCATGTAAATTAAATGAATACCACATAAATCTGACAAGGAGTTGATACCTTACAACAGTGGATAAGTGTTTCTGAGCTTGAAAGTAGTAGTTGTCACTTGTATAGTTTGATCTTGTGCTTATGTTTGATAGAGATTTCCTCAGTACCTTCAACACATTTTGTTCTTCAGAGATGACGAAAAATAGTCAAGCTCTCCATCAGTCCATGTCCTACAGAACATACACACTTATGCTTGCAGACTTGCAGGAGGGCTGGTGCCTATTTTCAGCAATCATTGGGCAAGAATATGCCAGAAAATCCCAGGGAAACACAGACATAGGACAAACAAGCATGCATACAAGCACTATCACTCTTATGTTTTTTGACTGTAGGAGGAAGATGCGGTACCCAGAGAGAACCCATGCATGCTAACTTCATGATGAAAGACTAGGCTAGTATTTCAACCAAAGAAAGAAAGCAACAGAAGAAAATTTGAATTTATTTGGCAGGTGTTTCCTGTAATATTATTTTGAAGTTGCTCAGTATTTTTCCTTTAAACCAATGTGAAGGTTTTGCATAGACCAGCCAGAGAGACGTTAAAGAAATTTCAAAATGTAGTCTTAATTTATTACAAAAAAATCCAAAATTAATTCAAAAATGATCAATTGGGCCCAAACTCAGGTCAACATAACAAAGTGCAACTCAGGTAGTAACACAACAAACTCAAGCACAAACTGACCTAACAAACAAGGCATGAGGGGAACTTAAATAGTGGCTGATCAGACCATTAACACACACCTAAACAAATACTGGTAAGCATATTACTAAATCTGTAAATTAAATAAATATTAGAATTGAGCTAACTTTCAAAAAGAAGAAACATTAAATAAATGGTCAAATTAAACTAAAGACCAAATTTCCCCTTGCCCTGGTGAACAAATGGAACGGCCCGCTGAGGAAGTTTGACAGCCATGTATGGACATCAATCAGCTGGAGCTCATCTCTATGATTTTCAGCAACAGGTCCAGAGGAAACTGGTAACTCAAAAGAAAGAAATTAATTTGTTGCATTTAACAAAGTATACAAATAACCGACACATAAAGTTAACTAAATGGGTGCACAGCAAATAGTTAACAAAAGAGTCAGACTAATGAAAACAATTTTAAAGATAAAAATCTAAACTACTCACTAATCAATATGTAAAGTAATATTAAGGAAGAACAGAAAACCATTACCAATTCTATCTCTGTGTGACAGTAGGGACAGCTGTCACACCATGAAAAGCACAAAACAAGAGCATACATGTATGCACATAGATGACTATATTTAATGTGGTATGGTGGTGCATTTCTTAGCATAAGTATTGCTTGATAAAAACACTGTGCTTCTTTCTATAAATAAAATATACAAGCTCACACTTTTGGCACAAATGATCTCTCACTCTTTTTTTCCTTCATTGTGTTGTTGTTGGGATGAGGGAGAGACAGGAAAAGGGAGAGAGGACATTCTTACTTAATTGGGATCTTGAGCGCATTTGTTTTCAATAAAAAAATGTGTGCTTTGTTTGCATTCTCTTGCTCACTTTTTTCAGCTTTCAACCTCTCTGTTTCTTTTTCTCTTCATGTCTGGCTTGAGATGACTGACAGCAGACTGATCACCATCCACCAGCACTCTGAATGAGCTCACTGGCAAACACCAGTACTTATAGAATTTATCAAAGAAAGAATTAATCAAAATATGGATTTTGAATAGTGTTGATGCAGCAGCATAGGAGGACGCGAGTACAATTTGAAAATTAATCCTGTGAAGCACGTTTTTATGTATTGCTCCATTAAGCATGACAGTGAACAAGATAAAAAAAAATCAGAATCAGTTTTTGAAGTTGACATATTGTGTTGCCACATTTCTGCTTTGAACTATAATCCACCTGCAAATCATAAATAGGAGAATGAACTCAGCAAGGGTTTTTTTTCTCGCTTCTCCTCGTGGCAGCTAGCCAGTGGACCAGCCTTGTAGGGTGTGAAGGGCCCCGCCAGAGGTCAAAGAGGGTGATAGGCAGATGAAGTCATTCCTGGATCAATGCCCGACCAACTAATGCTCGTGCTTTCTAATGAAGCACGTCATCTCCCTCCTCCATGCGGCCATGGAAGAGCGCTGGATACCAATCAACAGTCATATTCAAGGAAACTTTCAAAATCTTTGGAGATTCATATTCAGAAATCTGGTTGCAGTTGCAAATACATCGGGTTTTCCTACTAATCTTAGCAGAAAAGTACAAAAATTTGTGTTTGGGTTGTCGTTTTTCTTGAGCTAACACTGCTTCTTGGCAACAAGTCTAATGCAGTTGGAAATCCAATTTATTTGCCACTGAATGGTGCTACATTTGTAAGGAAAACTCATTTGTGGGTAAAGCAGCAGTGCTGAGTATGTGGGTTGTGCCCATAAAAAACTTGCTAAATTCTCTCAGCCGGTGCCAAACATTTTTGGTGAAGGCAGTGTGGGGTGGTATCTCCCTCAGAGGAAAAGCAAAGCCTGTCCTCATTTAAGATGATCTCTGTGTAGGGATTGAAACTCTATCCTCCAAGCTATCAGTGCTCACTTCCACAAAGCGAGGTTTATCAGTGACGACCAGTGCCGACGCAACGCCCACAAGGATAAAGCACTGCACTAAGGGAACCAAGAGTATGGGGAGGGCACCAAAAAAATCAGGGTGGTGAAAAACCATAGTTATAAGAATCATAATAACAATATACTTAAATTAAAACTGTGTAACGCATGCCATGATACATAAGCAGTACAAAGCTAGCGTACCCAAGAAAAAGATGAATTGAGGGCACCCGACTGGCTAGCTCTGGCCCTGAAGACTACATCTAAAATTTGGGAGTGGACAGTTCAGGAGGACTGCCTGCCTCAACCCCACTTTCGATGTGACAGCACACATTAAAGATGATGTGATGTTCTGTCCTGAGCCAGAACAGATCACTGGACTAGAGTCATGGATTGCTCACTGCCAAGTCTTGGAACATTGGCTGAAACCTTGCTATTGCAGGCTGATAAATATATAATAATAGAATATTTTACAAGTAGAGAATCCAACACCACCGATGTGTTTGGCAGTTTGTTCCCTCCAAAATATTATTGAAATAAATCTATCTGTTTAGGTGAATTACTATTAGATAAATATTATTTAGTTTACATTGTTTTTGTTCAGTTGTATGTTAAGAGTTTTTGTAGAAAAGTAACTGTCTGCTTGTGTTTTTTAGGGTGCTGAAGGAGGGGCTCACCCAGGCACAGTTCATGCAATGTGACAATACAATTAATGTGTAATATTTGATACTGACTTTTTGTGCTGTATGTTCAGCCAGCTATGATATCAATTAATGGCACAAGATAATAAGGAACCTTAGGCAATAAGATTTCTTATTGCCTAAGGTTGGATGAAATTTTAAGAGGATGAGATTTTAAGAGGTCTAATTGTTAATCAATTTGTGTTTTTTTTTTCCTGGCTCAAGTAATTTATAATAGCCCTTAACTGTTAATGGAAAAAAAAAAAAAACACGAAAAATCCTTGTGTTTGGTCAAGGGTGTGTTGGCATCATATGTGCACACAGTGTTTCATTAGTTCACACAGATGCTCGCAATATAATCTCCCAGAGAAATTTTACAGGCATATCTTTACTGCCTTTACACTACAGAGCTCAAAGAAGAGAACCATTTTCCACAATGACCCACGGCACTTTTATTGAGCCCTATGGCGTTGTACTGTCAGGAAAACAACATGTATACGTCTAGCCCACAGATATGGTCCAGGAGTTATGACTCTTGTTTCCAGTAATGTCTTACCCCACAAAGTCAAACTTCAGTTCATTGTTATTTGGGGGCATTGCAGCATAGCTTAGTTTTTGTTGTAAAGCATTGTCCCACTCATGTGTGGGACTATTAAAATATTTTTGTACAGTATTCATTTTTATAAAGACACTAATAGGCTTAAAGAAATAAATAGAGAACTGCTTTAGCCAGCTCCTTTTAAATTTTGATGTAGTTTATGTCAATATTCTCACCAACCTGACCTCGAAATCCAATACAGCAGTCTTATAAATAAGAAAACTTTGATAGCTTCAATAAAAAACTGCATTTTTATCTGTCTTATTAGAAATAGTATTTTTCGAGCAGTACATTAAAAACTCCAATGGGTGAATCTTATCTTTAGTGTTTGCAAAACAAAAATGCGTAGGAAGTCATGGTTAAGCTTAATTTTCAGACCCACATTCAAACCCCAGATGAGAAATTGTTCTTAGAAGTGAGTGGTTGAGGGAAGTCCACATGACTCCAGAGATGAGTGGCTTGAATGTGGTATATGATGTGCTATGGCTTGTAATTAGCAGGTGGCTATTTTTTCCCAGACTTTATACCTGGAGAGCAAAGTAGAGCAGGCAAGCAGATTTTCAGCTAGAGATAGGTGCTGCAAGGGATGATTTTGAAAGCAGGTAAAATACAAGGAGGAAGTGTCTCTATGTATCTGAAGACTCAGGAGACAGGTACATTAATGGAGGGAAACTTAGGAAGCAGAAAGGACTTGTAAGAGAAGTTTTGCATAAGTAAATAAAAAAAAGACTCACCCACTTTGATCAATCATTAAAAGATGATTACTTGACAGTCCCTTATTTTCACAGCTGCTTAATCAGAAGGAAATTTCCAGAATTTTTTTGGGAGAAATTTATACATTTCTGGATTTAAGTGCAACACACACCTGTAGTTTCAGCAGCATCTCAAAATGTTCCTATTTTTTTCTATGAAACCACTCACACCGGCAGCAGGTCAACACTGTAAGGAGTGGCGTCTGGTGGTCCTGTTCAAATCTACTCTGTTTATGCAAATGCCACTGGATTCCAGTCCCTGCAGCTATTCTTCTGTGCTACTCTGGTAGTTCTCCTTCTATTGTTGTATTGTAGCAGCAAATTCTGGTGAGGAAAAAAAAAATCAAAATGGGAAAGATTAATTATTGAGTTTATCACACAATTTGTAACATCAATGGCACTGCCACAAAATTATAGATGTCACTCTAAAGTTGATGAAAAGGGAAGAAGAAAAATAGAAGAGCTGTAGGCTAATAAGGACTAGCTGTGCAATATATGTGATATATGAGTAATTAATTATATTACTCATATACTGTATCTGCTCTATGATATAAGTTGGCAAGACATCAGTTTTTTTTTCTTTGAAATGTCCCAACAATATGTACTATGTGTTGTGGTAAAATTAAACCAAGGTTGAGCATTTTAACCATAGTGTTGGCTTGGAACAAAAAAGCAAAACTGCATGACCAAAAAGACCAACCAGAACCACAGTCAGGCCTGATAGTTGTACCATCATGACACAGGTCTATTTCTCTTCATTGTGCATCTTAGTCAAGATGCAAGGAATTACAAATATTTTCAAATGCCAGTCAGTGTTTGTCCGTTTTGTACACATATTTTTTTCTCTTAAATTACTATTTTTCTATTTATTTATTTAATTTTTCGTTTTTGCATGGTATGCCGCAGGCCATGCCGCCCTGAGGGGAGAGCC
Source organism: Xiphophorus hellerii (assembly GCF_003331165.1). NCBI lineage: Eukaryota > Metazoa > Chordata > Actinopteri > Cyprinodontiformes > Poeciliidae > Xiphophorus > Xiphophorus hellerii. The sequence goes on from NC_045683.1 coordinate 12,747,044, forward strand.
ACATCACTCATATCAAATTGACTTCTGCTAAAAATACCAACTAAAGGATAGCTCAAATACAACAAGTGGTACTTAGCCACAGTTTTATAACCAAAGGGTATCGGGCCTCCCCTTGAACCACTGTAATCTGAAGCTCAACAACCATAATGGTTAAGGCAGTGAGGGGTGGGGAGTTAAAAACTTCACTTCTGACATTCCTCAGCTCTCCTCCGACGCACAGGTCCGGGACTTCTCCTCTGACTTGAGATCTCATCCAGTGGAAACGCTTCCCTCCTCCTGCAACGGACCGCTGTGCAGAAACTTGACCGCACCGAGAGGTTCCGCTCTCGGAGAACCCCGCCGTCCCCACCCCCTGAAGTCGGAGATGCACACACGAGGTCCATCCACCTGGGTGGTCTCTCTACTTTAGTGAGCTGTTGCTAAGCAGCTAATAATAGTCGTGTTTGCTGAGTAATTTTTGCCCTTCTGGAACCAATCAGATGCAAGAAAGTCCTGCGATCTGACAGCCCCAGAGGCGGGATCTAGAGTCTTTTTTTCTCACCCCTCCTCCTTTCTCTGCCTCCAAACGGAGAGAGGTCTTTTTCTCCCTCTTCTATTGAATCTCAGAGTTGGCCGTGACGCTCGGCCCAGGGGAAGACCACATAGATCTCAGCAGAATGCTGCGACCATCGAGCTTTCATACCCGACCACTTGTGTGTGGGAATCCCTTTGCGCGCCTCGCTTTTTGAGAGAAACTTTCTGTTTTTTCTTTTCTTTTCTTTTTTCCCCCCTTTTCAACATTTTTTTAAGAGACAAGGTGAAAGCGGTGAGAGCGGCGGAGACCTCCGGATCACGAAATGTTGGGATGGAAGGCGCAGACTTTGACTCGCCGTCTCCAACAGGAGTATGAAGTCCCACTTCACGGGTGTGAGGTCTCCACGAGTGAAACTCTGTCGCCTCGGGATATCGCTACACGCTTTCGGGGAAATACTATAAAGTGGGAAACGGTAACCACCTCGCAGTCCCCGCAACATGGCCTCGGCTGCTAATGCGCCCTTCGAGCAGGAAAACAGAGACCCCGATCGGCCGAGGATAACGCGGAGGAACAGGGGGGACTATACCCGCGGCACACCGCTGGATTTGGAGTATTTGCAGCGGCCGAGTTACTGCGATGCGGGCTTCGCTCTGGAGCAAATATCAGAGGTGCTTATGTCTCATGTTTCACTACAGGAGAGCTGCGTGGTGCCTGTTTCATTGTATTTACTGGGGGGTAAAGTGGCCAAACTTTTATGTCCAGTCGCTACTAGGTAACAAGACGTGCTTGAAAGCATGGACATGAGAAGGAAAAAAATGCTTATTTTTATTTCAAACGCATGTGAAACAAGCTTCTTGTTGTGGTTATCAATACAGGAACTGCTGCATCCAAACTAATAACGCACATGGCAAAACATTGCATGTTATCCTATACATTGGAAAGACAGCTGTACATATAGTTTTCTGACAGGTATCTCAACTTGGATGAGTCTTCTGAAAATCCATGTGGCTGTTCTCTTCCGTTCACAAATATTGGCAGCAACCCCCCCACACCCACACACGCGCACGCACACACTCACTCTCTCTTGTGTTGGCTTCTCCACTCCCCATGCAGACCGGAACACACGGCCAGCTCCACAGGGAGAGGGGTTGTCTGCCTGTCTGCGTGTGTGTGTGTGAACGTGTGTGGTGGTATTTGTGGGTTTTAACCACATGCACTCTTCAGGGTATTTAATATCACCTATTGATGTGTGGGGCGTGCAACGGTGGAAGTGAAAGCCACCCCAGGGACAGTTCATAGACTGCTTCCCTTTAGAATACAATAGTCTCTGTGCAGTGGGATATCTGCCATGTATTTATAACTGAAGTTTCAAGCTCTCAGATATAAAACTCCTGTTGAGTTTGGCTTTTAAAGGCATAAATAAATGGCAAAAGAGATTAAGTCAAAACCCCACAGACTTATCATTATAAGTTGACAGTAGAGCTGCACAACACATCTAATCACAAAATCAGTGTGTTCAATATTGGAATCACAAAAGTTACTGGATGCAGTATTTGTCTGGAAACTATATTCCTATAGCCATGCATTGACATTCACTCAGAAGTCTACTTCCATTCAGAACCAGCAAACAGATAATTTTGTACCCAATACATAAATAATGATGAAGTACATTTTTTCTTTTTCTAGTGAAGTATAGTTAAGAATTTTAGAGAAAAATAATCAGTTATTAAGGATAGTCTACATTTGTACAATTCAATAGATTATTACCCCTGAGTAGACCAAAAATAGATATTATTTATTGGAGTCCACCATTTCTGTATAGTAGGCTATGAGTTGAATATAGAAATTTAATGTCAACATACCCTGGGTGGACAGCCAATTTGTACACGATTGCAGATCTTCATGAAATGATGCAGGCCTAGCTGACAGTTCTTTCCCATCATTTATCTCCATCAACTTTGGATGTTCAGCTGGAAATCAGTTTCAAACTCTTCAGTTTCGCTCTATTCATAGCTTATTATTGCAGCTGTGAAACGACAGCACTCTATGTACATCCAATAAACCAGAAATGTATGTTCCAGAATGGGACAATAAAGGGATTTTTTGTTTAGAAATCCATTCACGTGCATTATCAAATTGAATCCTAATGACTAGAGATGTGCTGATCAATGGATTAGAAATCAGATTATGCCAACGTATGGTTTCCCTTCGTATGTTTGCCTCAGAAAATTGAGGTAATCAATTTTTCATTGATTGCCTCTGATCTGTGATCAGCAAGTCAGGTACCACAATATGATATTTTTCTAAAACTGATCTTTCTTTTCTGCTTCTATATGTTAAGGTTCTTAGAAAAAAAACATATTTGTATTGGCCTGGAAAAGTGTGATTGGTGCATCTTTCTTTCGTTTCTCAACGTTAACTTCCCCTCAGATGTGTTTCTGTGGGTAAAATTTGTTACTTTATGCACATCATGTGTGTAAATAACCTCTTTCTATGTATTCCAATGGTTTTATCTGGTCAGGTAAGTGTAATCGGTTTGCTTTCATTGGCAGTAACTTTATTCTCTTGTCTTATCACAGGGGAAGGCGACTGGGAGGAAAGCACCTCTGTGGCTGAGAGCGAAGTTCCAGAGATTCTTATTCAGGCTCGGCTGTTACATACAAAAGAACTGTGGAAAGTTTTTAGTTGTGGGCCTTATGATTTTTGGAGCTTTTGCCGTGGGTTTAAGGGCAGCTAATCTGGAAACGGACGTGGAGAAACTCTGGGTGGAAGGTAAGATGATGTTTGGTTATTGGCTTTTTTGTTAAGTTGCACAGTTTCTTGAGTGTATGTATGAAAATCACCAGCTATAAAGACTTTTTAGGAGAATTGTTTAAAGTTTGTGTCTTGGAAAGTGGCCGAGCAAAACTGTGTTGGATTTGCAAGAGGTAACAATAACGTCACCCGTGAAGAAGGTTGTAATTAGGCTCATAAGCAGCCCTTGGAGTTGAGGAAATTTTTGTCAAAGCCGCCATTTTGTGAATGTGTGTATGTGTTGGTGTGTGTGAGAGCCAGCCCCCAGCAGTTGAAGGCTCAGAGGCTGTGTGTGTGGTCCTGTTTTGGACAGCTCTCAACTTTCCAAAAAGATTTGTTTCTGGCTGCAGGGAAATAGCAGAGCACGGACAGGAGTTATGGTGGAAGTGTCAATCAGTCTTCTTGTTTTCTTATAAAGAATTTAGGCAAATGAAGAAATTTAAAAGAGGGAAAGAGAGTGTATGCATGGGTGGTTCTTTGGGGGTAAAGGCATGAGGCTGAGTTTTTTTTTCTCCCTCTTTGATCTGCATTCCTGTACATATGGCTCAAGTTGGCTGTTCCACTCATGAATGAAAAGACAGAATCTGCAATATGGACCTGAACTGTATGTTTGAATAGATTAAATAATATTTTTCATATACATTTTTGTACCTTTATACTATTCTTCCATTCCTTTTTTGTATGAAAACAATCCATGTTTTTTAAGCTTAAGCATCAAAGCGGACGGACTCCGGACCTCTTCCCCTGGGTTTGCAGGCCTAGCCCATCCTTGCGTGCTGCTGCAGGGGTCTGACAGACAGAGGTCTTCTAATGCATTGCGCAGGCGCAGTTGGATCACGGTTTGTGCAGAAAGTAGCCTCTTCAAACACACATTCCTGATTGTACTCAGAGGATCACACAGTTTTCACATGCCAGAACCACGGTCAGGAGGACCGGGGCAAGAGGGCGTTACAGGAAATGCAGAAGGTTAAGGCAGAGTGATAGAAAATTTATTTTAGCTGTTAGGATAAATATGTTCAATCTTCAATCTAGCATTCTAATGTTTTTTAGGCAAAATAAACATTTGATGTCATTTAAAAAAATTGTGAGGATAAATCTTAAGTGAGGTTGAACATTCACAAATAATTCAATGTAATTATCATGTTTTCTTTGCATGATTCTATATTTCTATTTAATGCAATTGTAAACCAGTTTTGCTTATTGACTGATATGTGATATGACAGATTATTACCCCTGATAAAACCAATATAACTGATCGACCTCCTACTGGAGTCTTAGAATAGTATTTTTCTATTATAGACTGTGAGCAGACTAAAGAAAATACTTTTAATTTATCAGATATTAAAGTTTGTGTTGAAAGTCAATTTGGTGGGAATGAATGGTCCTTTCTTAGTCTCACAGTGTGGGAATTCTCTTTTTACGACAATACAGTAACAAAATATTACCCAGTGAATATAAAAAAATCTAAAAACAATACAAGCAACTGCATATTACTAAAGTACCTATAAAAAATATAAAAGTGACTGAAACTATAAAGGTCACTAGTTGACTAGGTACCCAGTTTTCTTGGTTTATTCTTTACACTCAGGGTGACATACATGTTTTATATGTGAAAGGGACTTATTTAGATTCTTTAAACAAAAATCTATAGAAACAAAAATGGGAAGCTGAAACTCACTACTAATGCAACTCCAGACAACTTATTGATCTTACGGACAGTTTTGTGTTGTTCTACTATGACTGTTGCTAAATGAGATTTTGAATGAAAATTAATCTTTATTGGCACTATTGCTGTACTTTCCATATTTTTTAGTAGTCAGAATCTGATCATTTTGCATATTATAAGGTGTTTTAAACTTGATGGATATATTTGGTGGAAATGTTGCTGAATAGTAAAAATTTTGTTGTTTGAACATTAGTAATGTGAAAAACTGTGTTCCTCTGCAGTTTAGTACTTTGGCAGTTTTTGTTGTTTTATGGATATTTATAATGCAAAAAGAAATCACCTGCCATAACAACTAAAACATTTTAAAGCTACTTTTACAACCAAAAATTTTAAATTATTTTCTAAAATCATGCTAGTAGTCTACTGCATTGAATTGTGGGAAAATAAGTTAAGCCTATTAAATATTAATTTACCACCAGGAGTATGCTTAGTTATTTTGATTTGATTAGGAGTCATACATTATTGATTTCACTACATTTGACAAATAGTGGGGATCAGAAATAGAAATTTTCATTCAATTACATATTTTTTAAAGTCATCATAGACAATATCATCACAATTACTCATCCTGGCATAATAATGCTAAACTCTTGTTTATAAATCCCCAAAAATGCCAGCGTGGTTGAGTTTTTAACACCTGGGATTTGAACCATTTTTCATCACTATTTTCATGAGAACGTCAAAAGAAAATTGTTTGTGTTTCAAAGTACAGTACAGACCAAACGTTTGGACACAACTGTGTGTCCAAACTTTGTGACCAAAAGTTTGGACACAACTGTGTGTCCAAACTTTTGGTCTGTACTCAGTTCAGACCAAAAGTTTGGACACACCTTCTCATTGAATTCAATGAGAAGGTGTGTCCAAACTTTTGGTCTGTACTGTACATTGATACAAGCAGTTTGTTTATGCATATGAAATGAAAGGAGTCAAGGAAAACAATTTAGTGCTTATTCTTAGAATAGTCTGGTAGCAATGACCAGTATGGATAATAAAAAAGATTTAATTTCATACATTTAAATGCATCCTTTTTGTCTACAATTTAATCAATTCACACAGTCAAAAATCTGACACTAACAATCGCGGTCATAAAAAAATAACCCTGACTCATTACCAAATTGGCTTCTTCACTACAACTTTTACTGTGTTTTGATGCAACTAAGCAACTGTGATATGACTGCATTTCATCATGTCCGCTTAACATTTATTGTTGTTCTTAAGACAACCATAAAAAAATTGATGAAACTGCAAACCTAACCAAACCTGTTTCTTCATAAAATCAAGCTAATTTCAAGTGCACCAGGTACTGGTAGTAAAGGGATTTCTAGGAAACATTTGTCAAATGCACACACACTTTGATTACAAAAAGGGACCTCCTCACACACATACACTGACAAGGAGACAGTGCTTTGGTGGTTTCCTTGGTCCCGGTGCATGAGGGGTTCCAGATGCTGGTAGGGAGAGATCTGTTTGTTTAGATTAGACTGCACAGCTGAGGGATAGATTAGTTCTGCCTGGACCGCGGAGCCCTGTGCTGGGCCTTGCTGGGGAAACTGGCCCATCATTCGAGAAGAAAAAGAGGCGAGAGGAGAAGAGGACAGACCAGCTGTTTATGTTTCATCTGGAACTGCCCTCCGCAGGCGACCCACGGACGACCCCGCCTAGGGAAGCTGTGTGGCCCACAGATGCACATACGCTGCAAAACTGTTGGAACTCTGCATGATTTCATTTGGGGTTCATTCATGCCTGCTTTCTTGGTTGTAGCCAGAATCCCCCAGCCGTCCACCATCAACTGCATACAGCACTTGTCTTGGGTGTTTATTCTTCGAGTTGTCACGTGCAAAAACATTAGCAGGAGTTGTCTCTTCTCACTGCACTCTCTCTGCACTGTTTATAAGTGCTCAGACACAGGAAGTTCTGTTTATTAGACAAAGTGACAGAGAGAAATTGGGAGTGAGACACATACTCGTGCAAAGGGGTGATTGTCTCCTCGTACACCCTGAACTGTGAGAAAACATGGAGTGGTCGGTATTTTTTCTTTAAAGGTTTTGTTGCTCCTATGTGGCCTTTATTTGACAGTTGTCAGATAGGAAAGCAGGTTGTCAGAGCGGGAGAAGACATGTGGCAAAGATCATCAGGCCAGAACTTGAACCTGCGACACCCACATTGAGGACTAAGGCCTCCATACGAGGGTCATGCTTTACCCCTGTGCCAACGCCACAGCCAGTATTTTATCTTTCAAGCAATAAGGAGTTGGATGGCGGTATGGGATAGTAAAAGACCCTCAACAAGAAGCACTGTATTTAGAAAGACTTGAAACAAAAAATACTCTATCTGCATTTAATTGAAACACTAAGACAGGAGTTATTCCTATGACTATTAAAAATGTCATTATTACAATTAGATTATTTTCATTTATAACGTTCAAAGACTGGTATTTTGTTTTTGTTCTATATAAAGAATAATTAACCAAAGTTTACCACTGCAAGTGCAAGAATATTTATACCATACAAAATATTATACTTTATTTATATACATTTTGTTGATGTCAATGTCAAATTTAATTATATAGCACTTTAAAAACAGGTTTAAAACTCCACCAAAGTGCTGTACAAAAATGATAATAAAATAAGTTGATGAAAAGAAAAAGAAAAATAATATAAGAAAAATACACTGCCTGGCCAAAAAAAAAGTCGCCACCTGGATTTAACTAAGCAAATAGGTACAAGCCTCCTATTGGAAAAGTACTGCATAGACGATTATCTTTCAGCTGGTAACAAGTTATTTAACCCCAGCTGATGCAATGAGTAACTCCTCATTTCTTAAACAACCATGGCAAAAGACACATCCTGTGGTCGTGGAAAAGACGTTAGTCTGTTTAAGAAGGGTCAAATTGGCATGCATCAAGCAGAGAAAACATCTAAGGAGATTGCAGAAACTACTAAAATTGGGTTAAGAACTGTCCAACGCATCATTAAAAACCGGAAGGATGGTGGGGAACCATCATCTTCCAGGAAGAAATGTGGTCGGAAAAAAATCCTGAATGATCGTGATCGGCGATTACTTAAACGTTTGGTCAAATCAAATCGAAGAAAAACAACAGTAGAACTCAGGAGTATGTTTAATTGTGAACGCAAAAGCATTTCCACACGCACAATGCGAAGGGAACTCAAGGGGTTGGGATTGAACAGCTGTGTAGCCGTAAGAAAACCTCTAATCAGTAAGGCTAACCAGAAAAAAAGGCTTCAGTTTGCTATGGAGCATAAAGATTGGACTCTGGAGGAATGGAAGAGGGTCATGTGGTCTGATGAGTCCAGATTTACCCTGTTCCAGAGTGAGGGGCGCATCAGGGTAAGAAGAGAGGCAGGTGAAGTGATGCACCCATCATGCCTAGTGCCTACTGTACAAGCCTGTGGGGGCAGTGCTATGATCTGGGGTTGCTGCAGTTGGTCAGGTCTAGGTTCAGCAACATTGTGTGCCCAAAGAATGAGGTCAGCTGACTACCTGAATATGCTGAATGACCAGGTTATTCCATCAATGGATTTTGTCTTCCCAAATGAAACGGGCATATTCCAAGATGACAATGCCAGGATTCATCGGGCTCACATTGTGAAAGAGTGGTTCAGGGAGCATGAGACATCTTTTTCACACATGGATTGGCCACCACAGAGTCCAGACCTTAACCCCATTGAGAATCTTTGGGATGTGCTGGAGAAGGCTTTGCGCAGTGGTCAGACTCTCCCATCATCAATACAAGATCTTGCTGAAAGATTAATGCAACACTGGATGGAAATAAATCTTGTGACACTGCAGAAGCTTATTGAAACAATGCCACAGCAAATGCGGGCTGTAATCAAAGCTAAAGGCGGTCCAACAAAATATTAGAGAGTGTGACCATTTTTTTGGTGGCGACTTTTTTTTTGGCCAGGCAGTGTATATGTATAATGTTAAAATAATAAGAGTAACAATAAGTGCCATTCTACTCTTTATAGAGTTACACTGGGAGTCTAATGAGCTAATATTAGCTGACTAATTAGTTGGTCTAGCCTGCAGCTGGCTTCTTGACAGTCACGCAACCCAGAGATTAGTGTTATATTCGTGTTTGATAATGACCAGAATTCATTCAATCATCACAATTAGCAGTTACATTTTTAAATTTTATCTAAAGAGGAATGGTGGATTATGCTCCTTCAGTTTCATAGCATGTGTCTGTATTTTTTACAGCAAAAAATATTTCCAAACAGCAAACCCTTGCTTTCTTGTGTCCATGGGCTAAGTACGCTGGTCTTCTTTAAGCCAGCTGGCGGTCAGTGTGCAACAACATGTGCACAAAGGGAAGTACTGTGTTACTGGTTCCCTCCTTAAGCCAGAGACAAAAATGGATCAGAGTAGCAAAAAAAGAAAAAAAAAATGTTTTTAGACTTCCATGTAGAGGTTAAGTCCTGCAAAAGTTTACTTTAACAGGGACCAGTATGCCGGTTTCAAAGCCTGATAATCTGAAGTAATTATGACATGTTTTTATGCTATATCATTTCTTATACAAAAATGTAAAACAAAAATACATGCAATTAAGTTTAAATTTAAAATAAATGCTAATCATTATTGCTACTAAGATAAATGCTATTCTTTTAACTCATGTTCAGTATGAGTTACAATATTGCTGTTAATATTATTTTAGATTTATTGTAATTTTGGTACTACGTTTTAAAAATCTAGAATACATTTCAGTACATATTGTGCAAAATACACATTTGTTGTTCTGCCCTTTAAACCAGAATACAATCATAAAAAGCTCATCATTAGTAATTACTGTAGTTGGTTAATTGGTTGAGCTATCTGCTGTGGTACCCAACCTCCGACTGTTTTGAAACAGAGTAAGGCTTTGTACGAGTGATGGATAATCCTACTTTGAATTTGATGTTCTTCTATGCATGAGATAAATTTTGTTTTCTTTCAGATTGGTGACCGGCAGTTATAGGTCTGGGTGGGGCAGGATTATATCAGGCTACCCTCCATAAAGCTGGAAAAAACCTTGGTCTCTTCGGGTCTTTCTCTGACATCCCATTAATAGGACTTTGAAATATAGAAACTGTGCTATGGAACACTTATGACGCTTTGGACGCATAACTTATTTAAACTGCGGTGTACCAGTAACTGATTCATGCCTTCCTGGTAGCAATATTTTAAGTCTACTTTTCTTTGAAAAAAGTGATTTAGGTCAGAATGCATCCACACTGTTGAGAAACTCTGGGTTTATTTTCACTGTGCCACTCACAGGAAATGATTAGCTCCAGCAGGAAGTTGTAGTATTGTGATGTCCTATCTTGATCTCCCCCACACACAAACATTGCTTGGAGTCAGCTTTGGAGAAAATGCCTCATGGCAAGTGTTCAACTCAAGATGCACCCTCGATTTCACATCAGTGTAATGATTAGCTGTCAGAGAAAAGAGATGTGAATTAGAGGAACATGAAGGCTTTGTTGTTCTTCCTGGCCACAAATAGCAAGTTATGGTATCTCACAGTATCAACGGGCCAAGGCAAGCCGAGGCCAAATTGTAAAGAAAATAAGACCACTGCCTGCCTCTAATTAAAACAGTATCAAATAAACATTGGCCTACTGTACTACTAAAGTCCTTCACGGTTTTGACTTTGAAATGGGTAATCACCTCAGTTTGCTGATTGGCAAAGAGAAGTAGCAAGAACTGGGTAAAAAGTTTAGAAGCTCTGGGCATAGATTGAACTTGATGAAGCAGATGAGCTAGAGTTGTTCTTAGCACTAGTGAAGGTCATTGCATTCACGGAAATGTCCCAATTCAAGCTGAAACGACTTCACACTGCCCAGATTTATGGTGTGGACTTGGGGGCACAGAGTCATGAATTGTAGTCTCATGGCTACAGGCTGACGAGAGGCCCCGGGGTCCCGCAGCACTTTCTTTGGGTGCATAAGTGCAGAGGCCAGGGGCCACGGGCATGGACTCCAGAGACCCTGAGGTCATCTCGTTGAGGCCCCGCTATTTAAAACCTCACCTGATACTCACCCTGTGGCCTGGGTGCAGAGTGAAGACTCACAGCAGAGGGGGTGCAGGGCAGGAGCTGCAAGAAATGCAGCAGAAGTCGCAGCTGTCACCAAGGCACTGATGTGAAGAGGTCCATCTCTTGAACCTGACTGTTAGAAGGGAGTCTGAAAATGCATTTTATTTTATTTTTGTGTGAAAAGAATTGTCCAGCAGAGGGCAGTAAATCTGAGGTATAATCTTTAAACTGATGTTTATGAGTACTCTAATTGAAAATAAATTATAGTTTCCCAGATTTTAATGGTTCCAACCATATTTCTTTGTATGATATATGATGTGTGTGACCAGTGTTTTAAATTCAGAGAATATACAGTCATTAGACACTTTTATGTACACCATGTTTGTTCTGGGTTGGACCTCCAGAGATGCTTTATTTGTCCCATAGATTCAGCAAGGTGTCAGAAACATACTTCAGAGATTTTGGCCCTGCACATCTATTATCAAAAACACTTGTATCGTATCACCTCAGTTTGTTTGAGCCATTGAAGTGCAGTGTCATTTTCACCAAACCTGTTTGAGATAATTTTGAATTGTGATATTCTGTTTAACTTGATGAAATAGCCATCAAATAGGCAACCTGTGTTCGTAAAGGAACAGATGTGGTCAGTAACAATACTACAATGCTGGGGTTAACTGTTGTGATTTAAGTAATGATCATTTAGTTCAAAGGGGTTGTAAGTGTAACAAAAGAATATCCCATTAACCATTACACCACTACTACCAGGCTGAGCTTCTGGTCAAGGCAGGATGGATTCCTGGTTTCATATTGGTCTATGCCAAATTCAGATTCTCTACCCTTTGAGCAGCTGAAATTTCTACTCATTGAATTGGGCAAAATGTTTTCAATTTGTTATTGTCTAGTACTTAGGCGTAACTTCCTGAAGGACTGGTGTGGACATGTCCCCACCAACTCTGGCATGAAGGGGACAGTCCCTACCAATATTTCCTGCACCTTTTTTTCTTTATGTGCTTACATATGTAACTCGACAGCAGCTGCACGTTGTATTCAAAGCAATAACAGACAATTAATGCTTTTTTTAAAGTTCCTTTGTACAACGTAAATGGCAAGTCCGCTCAGTGATTTAGAGCAGTGGTCCCCAACCTTTTTAGTCGCGCGGACCGGTCAGCCCTTCGCAATTTTGCTGCGGACCGGGGGGAGGTCGTTTTTTTTGCTGCGGTTACGTTCCAAAAAGAACCCTCGATAGGCGAAATCCGCGAAGTAGGAACTTTTATTTATTTACAATTATTATACAATAAAATACTCCATAATACATTGAAACCAAAGAACAAAACCTTTTTACAGGCCCAAACATTTGTTTAAAAAATAAAAAGTACTGTATAAACATTTTTTTTTTTTACAAATAACTACTGTACTGTAAAATAATAATTTTAATATGAACTGAAAGCGGATTCCCGTGCCCAAATTGCGGAGATCAGCGCCGCCCCACCGCGACCTGAGTTATTGGATTAGAAAGGGAGAAAATAAAAAATGATTATGAAAAAAAACAAAACAAAGTACAGTAGGACAAATAGTGACTCACGTGTATTTCACTTCTCTTCTGACTGAGCCGCTGCATCCTGACTCCGCTCTGTAGCGGGTTTTTTTCTTTTCTTCTAAAGCCCGCGGTGCAGATGTGTTTTTTCGAGAGAAGAACATAGTTATCGGTAGCTGTTGTCGCTCTTTTTTCTTCTGGGCAAAAAGATTATTATAAACCGACATGCCACCATCGATTATGTTAAATTTGGCAAGCTGTTTTACGTATGTGTACATTTTAAACCGCAACGTTGTTGACACACAGGTAGAGAAGAAGCGGAGAGACTGTTTAACCAATCAGAATGCAGAACACAATGCACGATGCAAATCCGTGAATCAGCGAGACCGTGAAAGGTGAGCCGCAAAATAGCGAGGGTTCACTGAACTCCGATGCTGTTTTGTTCCTCATTCTGCTGCAAGTTGGCTCAATTTTGACGCGCAAGACGTAACCGGTAAAATCCGGTTTAGGATTTTCAAAATAAAAGATCCGGAAGTAGTTCATTATTTCTTGCGCGGCCCGGTATCAATTGGTCCGCGGACCGGTACCAGTCAGGAATATCGGTGGTCGGGGAAATGACACAACCTAGCAGAGGTGTGACCAAGTCACTGTGTTGCAAGTCTCAAGTCTCTGTCCTCAAGTCCAAGTCAAGTCTCAAGTAAAGACAGGCAAAAGTCGAGTCAAGTCTCAAGTCAGGAACCTTTAATTTCAAGTCATTTCGAGTCGTTTTTATTTTATTTTTTTTTATAATTTGCAATTATACATAAAATTCCAATAATAGACCATTTGTTCGTTTTAAAATATGTATTTATCTCAAATGATAGAACATGTGTAGCTGAACACAAAGTATAAAAAACATTTTTAAATTGGACCACTTTATTGCCCAGTTCTGTTAAACTTGATATTCAATAAAAAAAGACGAAAATGCTGACATTTCCACAGCACAATACAAAGAACCATAACAGCAGTTTTTTCCTCTTTTCTCTCACCTGTCAAAACAATATATTGTCAATATAATTTCCCAACGTAGATGTCTTCAAATACACCAACCATCCTTAGATGATACTAGACCCGGCTCATCATCATGATGGGACAGAGAGACTCTGTTCCCTGTGTTCAGGTCCAGAATCTGCTTTCTGTTCCGGAGCCCCGCTCACTATCCACCGGCTTCCTGAGCTAACACGGTGCACATTATTTGTGGAGGCATTTGAAGGACCGGATTTATGGTAAATCATCACCAATTTAACCCGGAGTACACATGCTAACACGAAGTTAGCTAAAGTCAACTATCTTACAGCAAAAGAAAAGCGCCACCTACCGATCTTTGTGAAGCTTCAAATGCCGGACAAAGTTGGACGTCGTGGCATCTCCATCCGATATTCTCTTCTTGCATGTTTTACAAGTTGCAGTTCGTTTTTTAGTCGAAAGTTCATAACCTACGTAGCCAAAAGAAATTACTCGCGGAAGCATATTCCAGCGGTTATTTCGTATTTCGTTCCCTGAGCTCTGTAGCTTTGCCGCGTTTTTTTAAACGTCCAAATCCTGTTAATTTGATTGGTTGTGCTGCAGCTACGTACACATACATACATAAGGAGAGAGGAAAAACATAGTAACGGTCTGCGCATATTGATACGGAATGAGTGAAATTAATTAATGACGCCACTTTATAAATAATGTGTTTTAAATTTTAAGACTTTGAGTAAAAAATATCAAGTCTTTTCAAGTAAACACACTGTTAGACCTTTTATTGTAATTTTACAGTAACTTACTGGCAACACTGTTGCCAGCAAGTTACTGTAATTACCATTCTACAGTACCTTTACTGGCAACAGTGTTGCCAGTAAGTTACTGTAATTACCATTCTACAGTACTCTTACTGGCAACACTGTTGCCAGTAAGTTACTGTAATTACCATTCTACAGTACTCTTACTGGCAACACTGTTGCCAGTAAGGCAACAGTACCCTTACTGGCAACAGTGTTGCCAGTAAGTTACTGTAATTACCATTCTACAGTACCTTTACTGTTATGATATTTCACAGTTAATTTTTACTGTGAGTGTGCTTTACAGTTATAACTGCTTTACTGTAAATGTAGTTTCTAGTATAATACAGTAATTGTATTTTATAGTAAAGCTGGTCTACTGTAAACTTGTTTCACAACATAATGTCAGAGTTTTACTGTAAATTAAAGTTTACATTTCTTTAAGATAAGAATATTTTACCATAAACCGAAAAATTTCATAAAAGAAATTTTAGTCCAAGTACTGTGAATAACAGGTATTTATTTTCAGCAGATTTGTAGAAATAAAATCCATTTACATATTCGCAATGTCATAAAAAACAATGTCACAATACAATATAATGTGCTGTAAAACAACAAAACCATAGAACACATTTCCTACATCAGAAGAACTTTTATTCCATTCGTCAAACAAAATCAGTGGGATCCATCTTGTGGAAGCTGAACTGTAAAGAATAAGACAGACAATGTGGGAGGTCATGAGATGGTCAGGAAGTTATCTACATTTTCAAATCGACAGGAAGTTGACAAATTAAGCTGAAGTGACAATGTTCACATGCATAAAATCTTTGTCATAAAGCAGCATTAAGTTGATAATTTGTTTTAAAAAAAAATCAATTGGACTGAAGTGATAATAGAAGCTGCATAAAGAATGAGCAGGACTGGCTTCACTTCAGGTTTTGGGATTGTTTATGGCAAAAGCAGTCAGTCAGTCAGTCTTCAGTAATTCAAAAGATTGCGTACTACAAATGTCCCCAAGGGGACGATGAAGTACAACAATCTTTTTAGTCATTTTGTTGGTGCTGACGGATTACTGCAAAGGTGTGCCTAATAAACTGAAAACTGCATAGTATAAAAATACACCACACTTAAACGACTACACACTTATACATTTCTGTGATTTATTAAGAGATGCAGCGACATCCACTTTTTACCACGGACACAGAAAAGATGTAGGCTACTCTAAAGGGCTATTGTGTAGGAATCACATGGCATTTATAAATAATCATTAAAATCATATTAAAAAGGCTAAAGTAAAGTCAGAGCATGCAAGATAGGAGGAAAAGACAACAAAATAATAAACATTTACATTTGGTAAAATACTTACCTAGTTGGAAGTCCTCCATTCAAATTCAGCAAGTTGTTGGAAGAAGGTGGTGATCTGGGAGTTGACACTGACTACTTTCTTCTTGACAAGACTTCCCGTCTTGCGGCTTGTACCGACTTTGGCTGTGCATTTGGTACCAACATCTGGATTGATCCTCACAAAGAATCTTTTAACAGAAATAAAATATATTAATTGTAATTTTTAATGAAGACGTACAATACAGCAATCAGCTATGGTTCTTCATCATCAGTCAAACTGTCATTAAATTTAATTCATAAATGGCTTGGTGTAGAGTACTTGCCATTGTATCATCTCCAGCGTGGTGGATGCTGACTCCTGATACTCCAGATTGAAGACAGAATATGACCCAAAAAAGACAGCAAGGACGCTGGCAAAGTCATGTAGTTGCTCAGGCTGGAAAAATACCTTCTCCTCCATACTGACCATCCACCGGGTTGCAGACATCAAGCTATTTCCTAAAATAGACAAACCCTTGTCAGGCTAACGCTAGTGAGTAAAAGTACAGACTACCATAACAATTACATACATTGCTACGAAAAAATTATAGTGATAGAAAATATTCCTCTTACCAAGCATGATTACCCTTGGTGTAGTGGGTAAGGTCATTTCCATTTCAACAGACATCTTGGTGGAAGATACCTTTAAAACATAAAAGGAAAACTCTCTTAAATATGAATTACTGGTAGTAATTTATATTTAAAGGGCCAGTTCACTCAGATTACAACAGGTTTTTGAGAACCTCATCCCGGAGACTAGACTAGATTTTACCCCTACATCCTGCTACCACTCTGAAACAGCGGATGTGAATGACAGTTTGTGGGGCTAAATGTATTTTTTAAAGCATTACATTCCACAAGTGTTCAGTCTGACTTCTGCAATGGCGGTGACTCCTGTGCATGTGGGACCTGAATGCAGAAAATGTTCTGAAGGAAGCAGGACATTGCTCTATTCCACATGCAAACCGATAATTAGCTGTGTGTTGATGTTTCTTCACATGACTACAAAATTCTGTAAATTCTGAAGTACAAATGCTGCAGAATTTACACCTGTACATAGTTGCACCTGTTAGTACTGACTTAACTTTAAATTTACAGGAGCATGGTTTAAACATGTGAACAGTCCTTATGTGTAACGAGGGTTGGAAATTAACTTTTTTGTCCACCTGCCACTGTGGCTGAACCAACTCAAAAAATAACAGAAACTACTTTAATGTTTTTCACCTTTGTCCTCATTTACAGACTCTTATACACTATGTTGGAGATGTAATGGTACTTTAGCAGGCTAACCAGCTGTAGCAAGCTCAAAGTTATAGATTAGGTTAGCTGCTCCTCTACATTTCCAGACTATTTTGTGGCTTCAAATATGTTTGAAGAGCTTTTTACCTGTTGTCTTGTCTTTTGAAGAGTTGAAGCTATGTTAGCAGTCAGCAGGACAGAACTGCACAGCCACTTGGAGGGAAAAAGCTTAGGAGTTAAAAAAAAAGGTCATCTGAAGAAAAGAAAAAAAAGAACAAAGTTAGAAATTCATCCTTGCTGACCTACATAGCTAATCTGCACTTTTAACATCTGCAAGATCATGGTTTAAACAAATGAACAGTCATTAGATGTAAAAAAAAAAAAAAAGAGAAGGGGGGGGATCAATTATCAGTTAAGGTTATATTGTTCGACAAAGGATGTAGCAACAATGCTAACAGACACTCAGCACTGAGCTAATCTCAACCCAAAGCCGCCCGAGGAAGATTAAGCGGTAAAAGTCAAGCTAAAACCTTCAGCGGTAAAATTAGCACCTTTGCTAACGTTAATTCCGAACCAGCTCAAAAAGTAACACCATCATATTTTCCTATCTTTCACCTCATTTACAGACACGTAACTTATAAGGTTGCAATATGCCAGTTATATAAAACACCAGAGTTAGTAAAGGTAACGTTATTTCACCAGGCTAACCAGCACAAACGAGCTCATGCTATAATGCTAAGTTATAGCATTATAGCATGATGCTATAAGTTACGTTAACTCCATCTAAAATGTACATTTCCAGACTAGGCTTTGGCTTCAAACAGTTTTCTAAGAAGTGGTTTTTTACCTGTCTTGAAGAGCTGAAGCAGTGTGAGCCCACAGCACGGAGACAGAGCTGCACTTGCACTTGGAGAGAAAAAGCTTCGGAGTTTAAAACAAACGTCATCAGAAAACAGTTGGAAGCGAAGCCACGCTTGATGACGTAGCTAGATAACTGCATATTAATGTTAGCTAGGATGTGAAAAAAACAAAAGTACATGCTCTCTTTCTGCCTTAAAAATATGTTAACCACTAAAGGAGTAAAAATACAGAAACAGGGAACCACGATGAAGCAGCTATGATGACCGTTGGAAATCAAATATAATTCTTACTGTATATGATAAGTACAGTACCACTACTGTAATGTGTAAACAGTAAATTACTGCAAATTCAAAACATACAGTAAATTACTGTAATACTATGTACTATACCCATAATGCAATGCAAACTACAGTAACTACTTGTAAAGATGTCTTATGGTAGGGTGACCAAACGTCCGTATTTCCCGGGACATGTCCGTATTTCACGTCCTGTCCCGGGCGTCCCGGGGTTTTTTTTTAGAAAGTGAGGAAATGTCCTGTTTTTTAAATTACCTTCATTGGACCATTATATTTACAGGCACTAGGGCACTGCGCACGGCCCTGCGTGTGACGTAATCCCTGAGCCGCGTCAGTGCGGGCAGCCCTGTTCTTAATCAGAAGATAGATAGCGTGGCTGTCAGTACGAAAACAACATACGAAAGCGCAAATGTATGTTTACCTACTATTTACAAAAGAGTTTCCCCGCTTTCAGACCCCCCCACCCCCCTCGCTACAACGTGTCCTGGTTTTCCCAACTGAAAATATGGTCACCCTATTTATGGTAGTTTTACTGGGCATTTTGTGGTATTTAACTGTAATAAATACAGCAAAGGCTAACAGTGTATGATGACCGTTGGGAATCAAATATAATTCTTACTGTATATTATAAGTACAGTACCACTACTGTAATGTGTAAACAGTAAATTACTGCAAATTCAAAACATACAGTAAGTTACTGTAATACTATGTACTATACCCATAATGCAATGCAAATTACAGTAACTACTTGTAAAGATGTCTTATGGTAGTTTTACTGGGCATTTTGTGGTATTTAACTGTAGAAAATACAGCAAAGGATAACAGTGCAGCTTCAAGTCGAGTCAAGTCCCAAGTCAATGGCATGAAAGTCAAAGTCAAGTCCGAGTCTTTGAGCATTTTTTCAAGTCAAGTCTCAAGTCGTGATTTTAACGACTCGAGTCTGACTCGAGTCCAAGTCATGTGACTCGAGTCCCCACCTCTGCAACCTAGCAAAGAATCTGAGAAGGGGGGGTAAAGTTTTGATATTGATTGTCAACACTACGGTAGCAAGATAACAAAGTCCCAAGGGATCACATTTCACAGGTCGGTAAAAAAAACCTTAATTAAAAAATATATAAAGAAAGTGGAGAGTAGGTTAGTCATGCTAAGCTTAACTTTTATCACCTTAACATGTGCTCTTGCTGCGCAGTTCAGAGTACTTCGGTTCAATTAACACAAAAACAAGGCGACCCACATACATTTTCTGACAGATAATCAGAAGTGCAGATGTTTCAGTTAGCTAATCAACCACCGCGACTGTTCGGGATCACTTCCTAATGATCGCAAAACGGAAATTGAAAAACATAAATCTGCAACAGACAGAATGTTCTGTTTGGTGTTTGTACGCCCTTTTTGTGGGGGAAATATTTTTGTGTTTTTTTTTTTTTTAGTGTTAATTCCTCACGCATTGGAACGAAATCATTGTTGCAATAGAAATTTCGTTGAATCCTGTTCAATGACAATAAATGCTATCTATCTATCTATCTATCTATCTATCTATCTATCTATCTATCTATCTATCTATCTATCTATCTATCTATCTATCTATCTATCTATCTATCTATCTATCTATCTATCTATCTATCTATCTATCTATCTATCTATCTATCTATCTATCGCTCTGCGCTTCCGGGCTGCTGTTTATTGGTTGCCATGGCAACGAGTCTGCGTATGACGTTAAGCTGACAGAGTGAGAAAAAAATATATAACCACCCGTTTTTTTTGTTTTACATTTTTCCCATGACAAATTGCATCATTTGTTCGTAGAACGTGGCAAAATTCAGATCACTCATAAAATAGGATGGAATATTTCATAAAGTATATAGGAGCCAAAGTTGGTTAAATTTTAAATCATGGCTCCTATTAAGTAAAATTAAATTATGGGCCATTATAAAGAGAAATTCGCTTTGTTCTCTTTTATTTCTAGAACTGACAGAAACCAATCTATAGATTTATTAGCAGAAAGAATATACATTTTTACATATCCAAACATCAGCATCTCAGCTTTAAGCCACATTTTATAGAATCCAGTAATATCGATGGTCACTTTATTCACCAATTGCTCCAACCAGACCCAGAAAGGTTTTGCGACTTTAGTATTTGCTATATTAAAGACACATCATATCTCATCTGCTATGTGGAAGTCAGCAGAGCAAAGGTTTTGCCAACCAACTGAGGGACAGCTGTGGAGTCAGAATCACATAATTGAAAAATACAAAGTTTGTATTGACAAGGATTCATTTGGTTTACCCAGAAGTAACTTATTCTGCTTTTGAAAAGTTTAATAACATTTTGATTGTTGCAAAATCTCATGTTGTTGATGTTTTTAGCACTTGATAAAATCAGACAATAAAAGGTAACTATGTGATAGTTCTTCACCAAAAATATTACTGAATTCTGAAACTGTTTTCAACTGTAGGCAAGCATTGAGCAAATACAGGCTGATTCCATGAATTAGAATATGACTGAAAAGTTTCTTTGTCAGCAGTTCCATCACCAAGTGAAAGACATTATATAGATTAATTAGATTACGTATGTTTTAACATATTTATATTTTGTAGTATGTTTAATACCTCCTAAAAGATTATTTTTGAAAGGTACTGTTAATCTGACAAGGCTGATCAGGACGTATATCCTAATTTATTGAATAAGACTGTAAGGCATTCACATGGAAGTTTAATAATGGAAGTAATTTCTAGTTTATCACTAGAAAAGAAAAGATCTTCCAGTAACTGTGGGTACATCAGCGCCCTAACGCCCCCTCCACCCGCTCCTCTTCGTCCCCACCAACTTGCAACGCAAAGTTACACCCTTGGTCTAGTCTGTGTTTGATGCAGCATCAGTTTCCTGTTCTTTTCTGAAAGAAGGGGCATCAGGTGTGGTCATCTGCTTCAGTGTTGCATGTGTTCTGCAGTCCTTGGTTTGTACAAGTGGTTATTAGGGCTACTGTTGGTCTGTCTGTCATCTTAAGGAAGTCTGTTGGATAACCACTGGATAGTTTCTCTTTTTCACATTGTTTTTTAAAACCTTAGAGACAGTTGTGTGTGAAAATCAGCGCTTTATGAAATGATTGTACCAGCTTTTTCTGAACCAACAACCATGAGACACTTAAAACCCATTCTCTGTTCAAATCGCCTTATCCATTATTAAATGCCTAAAAGCATTGAGTTGCTGTCATGTGATAGATTCATTATTGTGTGTGGTAACAAGAAATTAAACCACAGTACTAATAATTTGACTGATGTGTGTAATTAAAGTGGGTATTTTGCTGATGGCAAAAAAATGTCACTGGAAACATTTTGCACCTTCACAAATTGGTACTTTTGCTTTTTTTGGTCATGTTCATACCTGTTCTAGGTCTGACTGGATTAAGACTATTCATAAACACCTTTACAGTCAATAATTTTAAAGATGCCTTAATAAGCTGCTCATAGTCCTGGTTATGTGACGCCAGTAAATATTTTGTTTCAGCAGGAAATTGCTGATGGTTCATTTTTGGTTTGAGTACAAGTTGTAATCAGTAATTTTTCCTTATTTTGACTTCTATAGGGATCAAAACCCCAATTCATGGAAAAAGATGCAATATACAAAATTATATTAAAATAAATTATATGTGAGATGGCAGTATTTCATTGTTATTTATCCACATAATCAATCAAAGCACTTAATAATGAGGACACATCCACTTCCTTTGTGCTTCGCTTTTGTGTATACTGTGATTAACAGCAGAGCCGACCAAGTTGGTGGTTGTTTTGGTGGGAATGGTAGTGAGAGACTGCAGTTTTAATGTTAAGTGCTTGCAGAAAAACGCCTCATGGAGAAAGATGAAGAGGAGGGGGGAGTGCCTCCCAGAAAGTGGCGTCTTCAGCTGAGACGATTGTGGTTTTGCATGGTTGAATTATTCAGCTTTTGATGTGCATAAAAGCAGTGACACATGCATGGATGCATGTGCACAAACACACACATACACACAGACATTCTAAAACTGTTGTTGCACGCAGAGAGAGGCTTTGAGGTTCTGGTTCTGTGAATGACGAGGTGGTTGACCAGTGCAGGCTAATTAGACGTCCCTTTTTGTGTGAGTGTTTTTTTTTCTCCTTTTTATCTCTTTCTTCTTCCTGTCGTGCACGTTATATTTTTTTTCTCCCCCACTGCAGTATTTTTTTCTTCTCCAGCTTTCATTCAAGAACCGCAAGCACTAAGAACACAAAAAAGTGTGCCCACACCCAATATTTTTTCCAGTTAGCTGAGAAGTCACTGTAGGCGCCTATCGTTCTCGTGTCATCTGTTTTGCTCTTGCACGGTAGTTCTTCAGTTGCGCGCTTAGACACTCATACAAACTGCACTCAATTAAGTGTGTGTTTATCAGTTAGCCACAAACAGGATTAAACCCTTGGTATAAGGAATAACATTCCTGCGTGTGTTGTGTTAAACTTTATGAGTTGATGAAAAGCGCAGGCGGATTGGTGAGGGACTTGGTATTGGAGGAACATTGAGCCTCTGGTTCTGTAAGCAGAGTTTTGCAGGGATGTTTTCTCAAGTTGAATCCCCGGTATTTGAAAATTGCCTTGTTAGTGAAAGCCCTACCTGGCCGAAAGTTAAAGTGCATTGCCATTTCGAGTTGTTAAGTTATCCGTGGGGGTGTGTATGCGTGTGTGTGCGCGCATGCTGCAAATGAGAGCACACTCCCATTCACAAACAACTTCCTGAGATGCCTCCAAGTGCTCTGTTTACATTCTGCATTCTTTCAGGCGCTCTTATTCAAAAACCAGAGCCTTGCAAATGACCGACCACATGAGACTGTGGAGAAAGTTACCACCATGTCCCCCAACTTTACCTCCTTCTTTTACTCCTCTATTCCTCTCTTTTCCCCACTGCTAGAAAGGACTCTCTCTTTTACTCAAGCGTCTTTTTTTCCCCTCCTCTTCTGCCTCTTCCCCCTCCCTGGCTGGAGAGAGTGGCCTCAGAATGCCAGATGTATTACAGAGTGAGCCACGGCAATGTAAACACTCAGCCCTGCCATGAGAGCAGGGTGGTCTGGCCTCCCTCCTTCCCTGCCCTCCTTCTCCCTTCCTCTCTTCCCTCCCTCACAGTGCTGGCTGCCAGGAGGGTGGAGAAGTACAAAACAGGAGAGGGAGCACATTTGTGTGTGTGTGTGTGCTGGAGTAGAGAGAAAGAAGTATAGTAGCAGTAGTGTATTTGTGTTTTGGCCACGGAATCTGCCGTAGACTTGGAGAGATTGGAGTGTGGATTGATGCATCTCAGGCTGCAGTGTGGAGAATTTTATTGCAAACATATCCAAATGTATGTATGTGTGCTAGTTGCTGGAATTTTATGCAGCCCCTCTGGCTTACCGCAGTTACATACATAGCTTTATAGTTCATTGCAATTCCTGCAAAACGTCGTCACAGAGTCTGGCAGTAACAGCAAGTACCACACAAGCACATACACGGCATGAAAAGAGAGAAAATATTTTCTGTCAGATGATTGAGAAGTTTGGAGTTTAAATTTGAGTCTCTATCAGAACAATAAAATGGTAGCAAATGTATGTTTCGATTTGGTTAGATTTTTAAAGGTAAACATGGAGAGCTGACTAAATACCCCTTTACCATTTTGTAAACTTGCAGTTTTGGATGTTTTTTTTAACCTAAAAAAGCTTGTGAAATTCTGAGTCTGCTTTGACTGATGATGGAAGGTAATTTTCTACTTCTACTGACAGAAATGGGATTATGTTTCTCCAATAAATAATATTCACCAAAAGGAGGTCACTTAGAGTTATTTTAGTTTGATTTAGTATCATAATCTGTTATGTTTTAATAGGAGTCAAATGGCAAAACTGGGATCAGAACCTAACTTACTGGAAACAGGATGCAATAAATAGTCTTATGAAAATACAGTAATACACAGGTAAATTAAACTATATGTAAGATCTGGACTTTTTCATGATTGTTTTCATAGTACCCAACTACAAAAAGAATTTACTAAACTAATGTGCAATAGCTTGGGGAAATATTTTATTATTGGCATTAAATGGATAGTAAAGGGGTAAAATATGAATAAGTAGATAAATAAATTGGGACACTATAAAACCTTGTAGGTTTTTTAAACATACTTGAACATATTTGTTTTGTAAAATCAATTTAGAATACCTTTTAAATATTAATATAAAATTTTAACAAAAAAAATGCTAATTTTGTTGTGGAAACTAGTGAGGTAAGCTAAGGTAAGCAGGTGGTGTGATATTTTAGCAGTTTTAGTTGTTGTGTAATAAATATGGACTCCTTTACTTTTATTCCCATATAAAATTGCTAAAATAACGCACCACATCACATCAGCAGCATGTGATTAGCACACTCGGAATTGTGAAGATCTGCCTTTTTCCTCAGACATTTAGTTTGGTGTCTGCCTGATTCTTGGTCATCGAGAGTGAACACCATATTGACAGTGAAAGAGCTGTCTGATGGTCCATTGTACACCAGATCGCTTTCTGGAAACAGTTTTATTTTCGGATATTGATTGGAGAAAAGACCCCTTGAATTCACTGTAGTTGTCCTGTCATGCCACTACATGGTGGTCTGATTTTAGCATGTTGTCAAATGTGGATGTGCTTTTTGCCCTTAGCTTGCCTCACTAGCCTCATTTAGAAAATTGCAGAGGCAGGCTATGCATTTGGTACCTGGGCCTCCAGAGGGACTTTACCGATTTAATCCACCATTCTGACTCTACAAGTATGCAAGCCACCAATACAATTGTAAACAAAAAATGCAATATAACAGTATTGCAAAGGTTCAGGCCAGACATCAACATCAGTAGTAAAACTGATGTTGAATTCACACATATATGATCTAATTTCAATCTTCCAGCTCGTGTCATTCAGATTGGGAATTTAAATGCGTCCTGCGTGATGACATGGATCTTAAATAACTGCACTGTATCCAAGTAAACAGAGAGAAGACAACTAAGACCAAATTATGGCGATTTCCTTCTGATATTTTTACATGATCGCCATTATACTCCAACAGAATGTCTATACGCAGAGAGACTGAGAAAGGTAGGGAGGTTATTACGTACATAATTTACATATTTATCAAATAGCCTAATTAATTATGAGCATTTATTTGCAGATTGAGCGCAAATACTGCAAGAAACCCTAAGGCAACTCCAAACCTCTACATTACAGCCAACTATGCCAAAAACAGAAAAAATAAAGCACATAATACTCACTCAGTTGTGGAGTATTTAGACAAAATCCACACTCCTGTCTTTACACAGGAAACACTTCAGTGACCATCATAGAGATCTTTCCATTTATGTTCCATCTGTACACCCTTCTCTATACCCTTGTTCTTTGTTGTATCCTTAACAAATTCTAGGCATTTTATCTGCAAAGCTCCAGAAGCTATAAGTGTTACTGGTCACGGCTGAGACTCCACTGTTTTTATGATGTCCAGTTGTTCAGAAAAGGTTCACCTATCTGCCATTGTTTTTGTTATCTTACCATGCAAATGTAGAATAAACCCTGTGCTTTCTGCACTTGTGCACTTTCACACCTGTTGAGTACTTTACACCTCTACGGGGGTGGTACCAAAAAGGATCACTCTTAGACACTGGTTTCAGAAAGTCATAGACTCAGATCACTAGACACATGTAAATGCCTGGCTGGATCACAACAAATGGTTTCATTTATAAAAACCACCCTAAATTATGCTGACAATGATCAAAAAATACCAATCACACCTCCAAGGACCATCTGAAAACTAAGAAATGGCAAGCAGGAGCAGAGTCAGAGCCTGGAACTTGATCTGTGGTTGTCATGAAAGATGCTGTACATGCAAAGATTTTTCCCAAGGGTTTAGGCTGCCAGCAGGAAGACTGAAACAGTACTCAGACAAATGTTAGTAGGTGAAGGTAGGGGACATGCTCCTCACATAATTACCATTAAAATATGATCTAAACAGGCACTATTAATGCCATTTTCTTAAATACTTTTCTTATTTTATTTTACAGCAGTTAAAGTCATGCGACCAAAGTAACCTGTTAGTTGAACAGCAGCAAGTGGTTGGATATATAAACAAGTGCAATGATTAGTCAGGATGCAATGACTACAGAGGTCAGATGGTTTATATGTATAATAAGGAAGTTGCAATTATGGCAGACATTGCTGGTCTGCAAGAGTCCAAAGAAAATCAAGAGCTTCAGAAATTTTACATCACAAGAAAGCTTCTTGGCTAATTTGAAGGAAAGTATAAAAGAATTGGAGATTGTTTAACCCTACTGCACTGTACTGGTTTATGTCAGGCAGGGTGACAGGACAATGGAATATTGAATTGCTCTCAGGACAATTTTTGCTCTTCCTCTCACTTTCTTTTTGTTTCTGCCTTTGCCTTCTGCTCCGCACTCAGGAATGTGTGATTTTGGGATACCTGCAATCATGGGCCATCTTTACAGGAAATGACAAAGAGATGGCTGGCTGAGATTGGCTGCTCAGGCTCATGTCACGGTCTGTTATGACTGGGCGGTGGGCCAATCACAGGATTGTAAATCCAGCAGGGGGGAGGCAGTGAAAGCTTACCTGATTGCAAATTTACAGGCATTGACAGGATACGTGTCCCCCCCATCCATCTGCATGGTTTTAATTCATATAGTTCAACTGCTGAAGATTAACAGTGTTAACACCTTGCAATGACAGCTGCATCCATTTCTAGTTTAGGTATGAAGGTACATCCCTTTTACTTGCAACATTTACTTCACAAATGCATGCACATGTTGCAAAAACAGACATTTTACTGTCAGTGTTTTCTTCTACATCTACCTTATACTCTTTCTGCTGCCTTGTGAATCCATTGGTGTTGAAAGGAATTTTTTTGGGGGGGGAGTGGGATTTGGGGGGTTGGTAGAGGAGATTGGGGATTTGAATGAAGGCAACAACGTGGAAGAATCTGCCCATTGAGGACTGTGTGAATGTACACCTCGGGCCCAGGAGAAGCTGCATTGGGAGCCAGCCGACTGCTAAATACACCCATTTTAGGAGTTGCAAGGGCCGGACAGGTGATTAGCATAATCGGGGGCGAGGGTATCCATAGATATGGTAATGCTGCATTTAGGGGGGTGCAGCGGTTGGCAGCTGGAGTGTCACATTTGTGTCAGGGGGTCCGGCTGTTTTGGGCACATCTCAGCTTTCTACTCTGCTCTTTTCTTATTTTTCTGTTGCTCTTTTCTGTCATTCTCTCACTTTTTCGATCATTTTACAGAACGCTCTTTCTAACTTACTTATGTGGAAACCTACTCCTTTCTAAATGCTAACAGGGGAGAGTAAAGCGAGAGCACAAGGGGAAAGAGCATGAGAGGGAAAGAGGGGGGCTTGTCATGGGTCAGATAGGGTCTCTGCTCTCAGTAAGGCCTTTCATCACATATTTGTGGCTGTGTGCACACCTGCATTCACAACTACTATGTATGCTGCTTCTAAGGAACCACTACAGCTGTTGTTGCTCTTGTGCTTTATTCTTTAGCACAAGAGCTAAAGAATAAAGTGTGCATAGTGAGAGTGCAAGTTGGAATTGGTCGCTCCTGTTGGCTTGCTTGTGTTGACTTAAGAAGTACTGACATTCATGGTAAAAATGATTTTAAAAAGAGGTGATGGATGGACGAATGGATGAATGGATGGTAGGGCTGCGCAGTATTAGAAAATCTTGCAGTGGCAATAACACTGGTAAATATTGTGATGATGATATAAGATGTAATATGTTCCTATTTTCTTCTTTCCTGTTTTTCGTCATGTGGGCTATCATTACTCTGTGATCTTTAGCATTTTGGGCATTGTCCTCTGTGTCCAGTATAATCATCTAATGTCACTGAGCACTGTTTTGCTCAGTGACATTAAATAAGTATGATCAGTTCATTTGTAAAGTCAATGTAAGTTTACAATTGAAGAATTTCACAAATTCAGTGTCATGCTGAGCCTTGGGGTGATGGTGACACGAGGATGCATTATTGGAAACTTGGACTCTGGCTTTGCAGTGACAAAAATGATTGAACATGTTTTTTACTTTCAGTTGTTTTGAGTTGTTTGAAATTACTAAAAGAAAAGCGACTTTGTGTCTTATTGTGCTGTTTTCTTTGTTGAAATCACTGTCATACAGTTTAAATTGTATCTACCAAAGATTTGGTTCACATAAACTGCCTGCAACAATAATCTTCATCTTTTCTGCAGTTGGAATTTAGATTCACATATACCCACTCTTAAGAGATTAAATTGCTCTCTTTGTCTGTTTTCAATATAAGAACCATGGATTAAAGTAGGTTATTTTTATCTGGGTGGAAAAGTGCTTTTTGTTCATCTTCATCAGTAGCTTTGGGTATGGGACATTTCTTTGCTGTTTGCAGGAAGGTGACCCGGTTTTGGGGGGGGGCGTTCCCCACACCACAGGGGGTTCTTGCTGAGATGGGGCCTAATCCAGCTAATCCATTCTCTGCATACATGCACACGTGTGCACACACACTTACTGAGGTGTGCTTGGCCACATGCATGTACACTGAATACACTCATACATCTTGGATGTTCTAATGTTAGTTGAACATCTGCTTAACACATATAAGAATTTTTTTAAACCATTTTACCTTTTCTTTGTCATATCTAATATTTCTCCAACGTATACATCACACGCATTAGTTGAAGGACGTGGTTGCTGTTGTTTTCCTTGAAAGTGTAAGCTACTTCCGTTTTCTGCATGAGAGATGTCTGTGGGATGGGGCTCTGGTGCTCTGTGTCCTGCATGGAAAAAAGAGAAAGTTGGCAAAGAGAAAAGGGGGCTGGGCTGGCTTTGACAGAGGGGCCGGGCTGATTGCCATCATAATCTGGCCAATCACAGGGTAGAGCTGAATAAAGCAAAGACAGAGAAAATGAGAGTAGGAATGGGAGGAGGGAGTCCAGAACTGAAAGGACGAAGGGGGTGATGTCAGTTCCTTAGAAACCTACGTCCTCTTCTTTCATAGCCCACTGCCCCCCACTCCAACACTTGGAGAATAGGGGAGCCCAGGGGTTAATGTTATGCAACATGTTCAATACCCACACTGAAGGCTCTGCCACAGGGGCATACACAAGCCTCTTCTCTTCTCTCAGTAATTTTCTCAGTGATTTAGAGAGTTTTGAGTGGAATCTTGTTGTGTTGACAAATTGGTCATTCCAAACTTATATGTTGATTAATATATTGTTATAACATTGGTTAAAAACCAAATGGTATAGCTCTATCACAGGTTTCTTCAACCTTTATTAGTATTTGTGGCATAAGTGTATGTGAAACTGGAATGGGCAAAGTTTCAGAGTTACTCTTCAATCTTGCACTGTGTACAAAGTTTGATAAAAGATGATCTAAAGTGTACAAGAATTTATGTTCCCGTTATCAAGTAAAAACAAATCCTTGTTACACTGAAGAATCAGCATACAGTACATCAAAAGGGACACACCTAGTTTTTTTCCCCCTATTGATGGAGTTTGATGCAATGTCCAACTTCAATCACTAGGTGGTGTTTCAATCCATATATCTTTGTACTTCATCTTTCATCTTTGCCTGTTTAAAAATGAATATAAAATGCTTACATTTGAGGATGTTTATCATGGATTCCATTAACTGTATTTTTCTGAGAGATCAAGTCCAGGAGTGAAATACAAACACTCTTCCTGTAGAAAACATCTAGATTCTTTAAAATTTTATCTTTTGATATTCCCAACATGTTTATTGTGCATCATGACTAACTGGAATATCCTAATGTAGAACGGGAGAGTTGAAGTCAACTCAGCAATATTACAGTACTGATCCAGTATCTTAGGAGATAGTCATGAATCCATATTGACTATAATATGTAAGGGATAATAAAGGATTGGGAAAACAAAGTGATATGTTAAAAATCAAAGACACTCTCTGCAGCAGAGTCTGCTGAGATGTCACATCATACTTAGAGTAGTAACTTCTACACTGAAGATAATTGCTGTTAGTTCAATCTGAATAAATATTACATTTGTAGTTGCAACCATGATTACTGACTGAAGCTATTTAACAGTTCTTAGTGTGTCTTTTGGAAAAATTGCCTTCACTTTACCAACGACTACCAACTGGTTCAACCCAGCTCTTTTTCTTAAATCACCCAGCTGTGTTCTCATCTCTTTCACTATTTTTCTTCCAAAAACATGGACAAATTTTTACTATAAAAACTGTATACTGAGCTCTGATCTGGAGCATACTGGAGGTTTCTTTTAAGGCTAAATGTGCTATTTGCTGCAGATCGTATAACAGTCCAGAGTGTTGAAGCAGCAGTGTATTTTCAGGTTAAAGAAGAAAAACACATCAGGAAAAAAATAGTGCTGGTAAAGCAAGCATTTAAAAGTCAGTGACACTTTGTTTTGGTCACAGCAGCTGAACTTGGAGCTGAACACCTTCAAGTTATCAACACAAACTGGGGTCACCCAGTTTTCCTTGGAGGAGGAATATGGGAATATGTGTCATTGAAGAAACACAGCTGTGTGTACACACACTCGTATGCACACCCCTGCACGTACGCAGTACTGTGTGCACACACTCACACTTTTTCCTGGTCCAGCTGGGGTGTTAATTTCACCCCACGGCTGTGCGAGTGTTGACCCCAAAACTTTGCAACCTTGTGAAGTGAGGAATTCTTGAAGCCCAAGGCAGTAATGTGCTGTTTCCTGTAGAAGAAGACTACATTCCTTTGACTTGTCCCTTCCTTTACTGCTCACTCGCTGTAAACTCGAGGGTTTTTTGGGTGGCTGTCCGCAACTTGGAAAGCATTCCGGCCAGACAGTGAGCTCTTTCTAAGCACAGCCCTCCCATCTTTTTCCAATTAGATCTTTCTTCATGTTCTCTCACACAGAGAGGCAGGGTGAAAATAGATGTGCTTCCTTCCTTGTATCAGTGTTATCTTTCTTCCTTCTGGCAGTGCACTTACACCGAGCCTGAGGCTAGCTTCGCGTCCGAGTGCTGAGTGCATTGGACAAGTTGACTTCTTAGTGCACTGTCTGTGCACATCGGGTCCTAATAAGTTCCATGCATGCTCCTTTGAAGGCAGTTGCTGGTGTAACATAGCTGTGTAGCTCGTCTAGTACTGGAAAGCATGTCGCTCTAGTTAGGCTCGGCCTGCTATTAATGATGAGTATTATAAACATGCTTTCAGACAGGATCAGATGGGAATGCTGTTTGGGTCCAGAAAAGAAGAAATCAAGTGTGTTTTCCTAATGCCCCAAGACATGGCCCCCTCCCTCCCGTTCCATTGGTCTGACTGGGTGGTCCGGCCCAGCAGAACAGGCCTGCTTATGTTCAACTTTAATGCCATTACAATGGAGTAAAAACATTCAATCCATGCCTACTGTTGCACGAATTGAGCCGAATTGTTAAATTGGATTAAGGCATAATAAAATGTTACAGATTTTTCACACATCCAACACTCTTACTGGGCATTTTTCATGTTTTGTGTGATGGCGTGTGTGTAAGTGTGTTCAAGACATTGAAAGAAGACAACTATGAATTACTTGAGCTTTCACTGAGTGTTTAGTTTCTGATGATGGAAGGGGTGCAAATCTTCCGCTCATAAATCTGGCACATTGAAATTGAAGTTGTGCACAGTCACAAACTCGGTATTAAAAGTGCTACTACAACGATTAAACCGTGATGGTTTTGGTGATTTTTGTTTTATTGTTTTGTCTTTCTTCAGTTCTTTTCACCACTTTTAAAGCAAATAGCACAGTCTGTATATTTTTGCCACAGATTATGTATGTTATAATGCTATTCACTCCTACTTCAATTGCATTGAAACAAGCTATTTACATTATAGAATAATTTGTTTTTACTGAAATTAAATGACTAGATTACCATTTTAAAGTAAGTTTTAAGTATTGTTTCTTTTTTATTTTGAAGTTTATAAATACAAATATTCCTAGGAATGCATTAATATGAAAATTTGGGACAGTATCAATTTCTGATGTAAATATTGCTGTCATGGCTGACAAAAGATTTGTTAATAAGAAAAGAATTGCAAAATCCTAAATGTTGCACAGAAAAGATTTTTTTCTTACTGCAGTTAGTCGTCACAATCCTTCTTAGAGGATAGAGATAATAAAAAGCATACTGTCATACAAGCACTGCAACTACCCACTATTTATTTGTACACGGACAAAATTGGCATGACATTTATTGTAAGGTTTAAAAAAATGTTGCTCTGGAAAGTAAAATTTATTACTACTAAATTCATATTTCAAAATAGAAATTTGTTTTAGGACTCTGTTGCAGGGGCATCCACACTTTTAATCACATGAGCCAACGCTTTCGAGCCAAAAGTACTCGCTGGACAAAAAAACTAAAATGAAGTAAATAAAGTATCCGGATTTATTTTATTTTTTTTTATTTTTTTATTATTTTCAAAATTTATGGGTTTTTTTTGTAGATTCAAAACTTAAAAGTGATTTTGCATGTTTACTGTATCAAAAGGAAGACATGTAGTCTTCAGCTTCTCTTGGACTTGATTGAACAAATTTATTTGCTGTAATAAGAACAGGATTTGAGTCACTTTCTCTCAAAACGCTGGCTATAATTATACAAGTTTAATAAAAAATAAAAGCAGTTTTTTTGTTGTTTTTTTAAGTAAAGAGCTATGGATGAATGTGGTTCTACATTTTTTTAAAGCTAGGTTATAAAAAGAGAAATACTCTTTTAAAGATTTTCTATTGTAAGGAAATTATGTTGGTAATAATTTTACCCTAGTTAAAATTAAAAAGTCTCCATCTGCATCAACCACCTGTGCTGCAGGCAAAGTTAGTATCATTCTTGAACTGCAGAAGGGGGCCAAACAAAATCAAGCAAAGGTCCACAAATGTGGGGTGTCCAAAGTGTGGCTATTGCAATTTGAACAAATTTGTAAATTTCTCTAATTTTTAGATTTGTGTATAAATGTATGCTTTGATTAAACATTTAAAATCTTGACAGAAGAGTGGAGGGTTTTATTCCCATTCCCCCCCACCCCCATTTTTGTCTTAATTAAAACAAAACAAAAATAACATTATGCCAATAAGCATGACTGATTTTGAGTTGGCTGAGGGATTGTGCTTCATGGAGCAAAGTTTTAATGGTCTTTGAAGAGGAACCACAAACTTCTGTATATCGCTCTGTTTATGGGGAATGAATTGTTTGACATATTCCAGTCTTGTCATCTTTTATTTTTCTATTCAGCGTCCTAAGGTTCCAGTTTTGTTTTGTCTTACGAATATGTATAAGTTGAACAATGTCATAAAAGCACAATTTTGTGTTTAATTTTAGCCTCGATTTACTGTTCTTAGCTAGCAGGATGGGCGCCCGGTATGGACTTGTGTAGTGTAGCCCATCTGACATGTTGTGCATTCAGAAATCCAATTCAGCAAATCTCTTATTTGAGCTAACTCGCCTTTCTATCATGTCAAACAAATCTGCAATTTTTTCTTTGACGTCCACAAGCCATTCAGCAGAAAAAAGCAAGTTTTTGATGGCTAGGTGAATCAATTACCAAAATTGCCGTTCTTGTGTGGCAGTCCTGCTCTGTATTGTTCAGCATTTATCGGAAGAGGTCCATAGAAGTATCATTGGTGAACCTTCAGCAAAGGCTTATATTGATTTAAATGTTGTTTCTGGTTTTGAGAGAACAGTGTCAGAATGCACAATGCATCACTGTTGTCCGCACTATAGACAAAATGTTCTGCTTCATCAGTGTATTCTGGAGAATCCTGTTAACTGCAAGTTTTTAAAAAATATATATATAATTTACACTTTTTTGCCTAAATGACGTCTGGTCAATTAAATTAATGTGATTAAAATAGGGTTGTTGTAAACGATTATTTTAGTAATGAAGTAATCTATTGATTATTCTGACGATTAATCAAGAAACCAAATAAAAAAAAATTGATAAAATAAAATATTGGTAAATATTGCCATAACAGCAGTATTAATATCAGATATCAACATTTGCCCAAATGTTCTTATTTGTACACTCC
Source organism: Xiphophorus hellerii (assembly GCF_003331165.1). Classification (NCBI taxonomy): domain Eukaryota; kingdom Metazoa; phylum Chordata; class Actinopteri; order Cyprinodontiformes; family Poeciliidae; genus Xiphophorus; species Xiphophorus hellerii. The sequence continues at coordinate 12,781,289 of NC_045683.1, forward strand.
TAACAATTTTCTGTAGTTTACAAAATTAGCCTATAACAATAAAAGGTCACTTTTTACATTAATCTGGACAAGAACTATGCAAAAATCTGAAATCATATTCAGTTTAATAATAAAGCAACAAGCTCACAAATACACTTCTGAAAAAATGTCTATTCTGTAGTTATAAGTTTATGTATTCATCTTCAGTCAATTTAATAGATAAACTCTCACTTTGCCCAGGAATTTATAGCTTTTGTGTCCGTGTTAGCAACGAGATTGGACACTTTCGTCACACACAGAAACACATCTGCCAGCTATGTACCGCCAGGGTGTGTTCCGGCACCCATTTGTTGCGACCGCGGTGGTAGAAAATTTATTTTTCAGTTCGTTCGTAAAGCTACACTTGCGCTAAGCATCAGCTACTGCAGCCCTCTGTGTTCAGTCTATCAGTTCCACCTGTATAAATACACTCACCGCGCACTTCTAAGTTAAAGTCCTCAATCAAAGACACTTGAGGCTAAACAAATGACCTCACTCTTCAATTTAAATAAGCTAATGCATATCATTAAGTGTATGTGCTTGTGAATTCTAAAGGGTTTGATTAAACTAACTTATTAAATATTACATTCAAATATACATAAGATTTGTTCAAATATTTGTTCATTGGGGTAAAAAAGACACCTTGATGACTGAATTCTTCTTTGTCCAGTTGGTGGGCGTGTTAACCAGGAACTGAAGTACACACGACAAAAGATGGGGGAGGAGGCCATGTTTAACCCTCAGCTGATGATCCAGACACCGCGGGAGGAGGGAGCCAACATACTAACGGTGGAAGCCCTTCTACAGCATCTGGAGTCTGCTCTCCGAGCCAGCAGAGTTCATGTTTACCTTTATAACAGGTAACTAATATTTTCTGTCCTTATCTCAGATGTTTGTGATAGGGCTGTAATACATTAAATCCTGTTATGTTAAAAGTCCATGTTATTTTCCCCCAAAGCCTGCCCTGGTGGAAAAAAACTGAATGCATATCTAATATCTGTTTGTTTCAGACAATGGAAATTGGAACACTTATGCTTCAAATCAGGAGAACTAGTAACAGAAACACATTTTATGAATCAGGTGAGACAATTATTTGTTTTAATATATACTCCCCAAGTTTGACACCAACCTGTCATTTGGTGTGAATTCTGCTTTGTGTTTATCCAATCAGATTATAGAAAAGCTTCATCCCTGCCTCATCATCACCCCTTTGGACTGTTTCTGGGAAGGAGCTAAACTCCACTCTGGAATGGTCTATCTCCCGTAAGTACCACATTTCGACTTATTAAAATTGATAAAAATTTAGAAAATTCCAGCCTTGCACTGCAACATGTTATCTGCTTAACTATATTCTGACAAGCACTCGGAGGGCTGACGGAAATCCTAATTAGGCACACATAATCGCTTTTCTCTTTGTCAGGTCAGTTAGCAAACTGATTAAAACTATGTTTGGGGACATCTCTGAGAATTGAGCTTCTCTGCACTGGTTTATAATGTTAGCTCAGCTTAAACTGCACCAGGATGCTTTCCTCTGCATCTTTTTGCCTCTGGTAGAAGAGGCTACTTTAGCACACTGAGCCCATCCAAAAACACACCATAGAAGAGCAAGAGTGTGTGCATGTGTGTCCTGAACTCGTCCCTTCTGAAGGCTCTATTGTAGTGGTCTCTGGCATGCGTATCGCTGGCAATGGTTTTTCTCCAGCCCTGGGCCTCACGGCATTGTCTGGCCGTTCTGTTGCTAATAGCGTGCTGCTACAGTAATACTCAGCAGACCTTTACCTCTGCATGGGTTTGTCCGCGCAGTATGTGTGTGCCTTCGCCAGTGGTGCATCCATGTGTCTTGTACATGTGTGAAAGCATACCAGTTTGGGTTGCCGTCATTAATGGATGTGTACATCCCTCTGTGTGCCTTGCCTATTTGTTTAGGATAGTAAATAAGGCTTTTTACTATGTTCTGGTTGGGAGGTTGGGAATAATAACCCAAGCCTGGTTAAGCACGTACAATGTATTCAGAATGAGAGATTCAAAAAAAGAGAGATTGGAATGTGTGAGGAAAGGAGAGAATGGAGAAACAAGATCTGGGATGGAGCAGGAAATTACTTGTTGCACGATGGGAAATGGTTACCTAGCACGGAAATGATTTACTGCACTCAAAAGTTTTAGCGTTTGTAAAGTTTATAGTTAGTTTGCAATAAAATTTGAAAAAATAAAAATAAAAAATGAAGCTCTTACCCTTTCCTTTCTAAAAAATAATAAAAAAAAAGGTTTCCTTCATACAGTGGTTGGGAGAAGAGATGCTAACATTTGCTTTTGAACTTTGCAGAGGTGAGAACCCTATGCAATGGACCAATTTTGACCCCAGGGAGTTTCTTGAAAAGTTACGAAGAGCACACATTCATGTGGATAGCTTTGAGGACATGTTGGAAAAAGCGGACGTTGGGCATGGCTACATGGATAGGCCCTGTCTGAACCCTGCTGACCCCGACTGCCCTGATACTGCACCCAATAAGAACTCAACTAAGGTTGGTACATGACTACCATCAAGACTGTGGCTAGAAAATTTTAGTAGTTTAGTAGTATGACTAGTATGTCAGTCTAGTCATATTACTAGAATGACAAGTAGTATCGCGTTATACTTTCTTAACATCTACTTTCTAATTACAACAGCCGTTCAACGTGGCACGGGCTTTGAGTGGTGGCTGCCACGGTCTGTCCAGGAAGTACATGCACTGGCAAGAGGAACTCATTGTAGGAGGCACCACAAAGAACGGCAGCGGACCCCTACTCAGGTAACCTACCCATGCTTACACATCCGCAGATTCATAAAAACACCACAGGGATTCTAACAAAGCTTATTTTGGAGACGCTGGATGTTTTTTGTTCTGTTACGCTTTCTGAGTGTGCTTGTGTGCTGTATGCGATAAATCTTGCAGTCATTAGCAGATTCCAGTGAAATTCTAAGAGCTCCAGCTGTTGCTCCTCAGCTCTGGCTGCACTGCTTGGACTCTACCCTCCCTCTGACTCTCATATACACAGAGACGGGCACAGAGTGAATTGGTGATGTGCATACATCATTTACACAACTTTATGTTCGAACCATGACTTTTGAATACCGAATGGATACAGAAATTTAAATCTTATTGAAAAAAAACGGGTCTATTTTGCAGTTAGAAAAATTATTACATATTTTGCTTGCACACTTTGTACTTGCTAAATTAGAGCGTTTATGGCACAGTCACGTACGTAGAAAAGTACATATGCACGTTCACACACATCCTGCTCACAGAGTACAGTTGGCTGCATTCTTTGTTTTTTTGCGGTTGTGTTTTCCTGGCAAAGTTGGGTCATTACAGTGCTGGTGTGTTCCTGCACTGTGCGTGTGGGCGTGCATGTGTGTGTGCAGTGTTAGTGTGTTGCTGCTGCTGCTGGCACTCGTTTTCTACATCTTGTTTACTAACTGCCACCCTTACCGTGATTATCACCATACCACGAAGATCACATTCATAAAGAGAATGACAAGCTAATGTCTGCTGTTTGTTTCATTGCTTTTTGATAATGTGAAAATACACTGACTGACTTGAGCACTGTTCACAAGTTGCTCTCTAGTCAAGTCTCATTTGTTAATAACTAATCACTTACACTACCTTATTGGCTTGCTAATGTGCTCATTAAGGTTGTGCAGTATTCATTATACTTGATATTATGGCTTTTCTAGTCAGGTTCCATGTAGAAGGCATTTCAGAGGGATACTGCAGTAGTGCTGTGCACAAGTAGAGTTATCCGTCATTATAGCAGCAATTTGTTCATTTTGGGGTTTTAAGAAGAACGGTAGATGAGGGGTGGACAAAACAAGATGTTTTAGACCTTATGAAGGGAAAATAGGGGCAATAGTAGAAGGAGTTTGTCTTGTAATTGGTAGACAGAGCTGGTAAGGCAGTTAACCCGCCTTGCCTGCTGGTGGTGGTCAGAGGGCCAGCTGTGGCTGCAATTGAGTAACTTGCCACCATGCAGCAAGTCAATCGGTGAATTACTGAATTTAATTTAAGCGCTTTGTAGACCTCTGGACTTGATAAAATACTATACAAGTATAATCCATTTTTATCATTTGGAACATTTTTGAGAATCTGAAAATAAAAATCTCAGAAATGATGAAGGATCTAAGAAATAGATCTGCTCCTAGTGACATTTTTCAGCTGAATGATCCTTAGGATTCACCTTTCTAACTACGTTATTTTTCTTAGTGGTTAAAAAAGGTGTATTAAAACAGGGTTCTTTTAAAGTCTATAATGGCTGGAAAAATAGTCTAAATAGTCCTGTCTAAAACTTGTATCTATCATCCACCCACTCACTTGTACATCTGTCTATTAGTTCCTCCATCTACCCATCCATAAATTTGTCTCTTCTGTCGTCCATCCATTCCTCCATCCATCAATCCAGCTGTTGTATTTTTGAATCAAAGAAGAATTTTAAAAATTAAAGTGAGTTCTGTATCTTGTTTTAGAACTCCTCCATTAGAACTGAAACCCACGTTGTATGTGTATTTTCTAGTGGATGTACTGCTGGAAGTAGCTTGCTTTTTTCTGGTAGGTGGGTTTGATGCTCCTGAATAAGTGATATTTTGAAGCCTACATCATGCATCGCTTGTCAAGGGTTGTTCAAAATACAACATCACCTCTTCCTATCTGGTGATTGATACTTATTAGTTGATTAAATTAAACCCAAAAACGGAGTGTGCCCAGAGTACTTTCATTTTATGTTTTTAACGTAAGGAAGTTTTCTTAGCCTTGCACCTGTAACTCTGTTCCCTGTCCTTGATCCTTTCAATATTCTTCTTTCCTATGTGCTCTTCAGTGCTCAGGCTTTACAGACCATGTTCCAGTTGATGACCCCCAAGCAGATGTTTGAGCACTTTCGGGACTGGGATGAGGTTTCCCACATCAACTGGAATGAAGAAAAGGCCGCAGCTATACTGGAAGCCTGGCAGAGGAGATACTCTGAGGTGAGGGCTAAAGGCTCAGAAATGGGGGGAGGAAAAAGGAAAAGAGAAAAGAAATCTTCCCTAAATCCTCTACAACCACACAGTAAATCACAGGCCGGATACAGGTGTACACGGAACGGCCTCGTCTAAAGCCCAGGCCCCTGATAGATAGTCAAACCTCTGTTGGTGTGTGGTAGAAGGGATGAAGCTTCTAGCTGCTCATTGGAGAGAAGCGCTAGAGCAAAAGAACATGCGTGTCTGGAATACATTAAGAGAGTGCTGGATATCTCTCTTTTCTTCAGCTTAACTCTCACACAAACACGCACACGCACACATGCAACAATCCAGAGCTCACACACAATCACTTTCCCAGCTGTGGCCCCATTGGTGGCTCATGTGTGACATCATCTGGTCTTTGTTTTGGGAGGCCCAACTTTCTGTTCCACATGACCCTATACATGTGTGTGGTATTGATCTTTTAGCTAGGGAATAATTGACTGTAAAATTAATCACTGGGTAAGAAAAGAGATGCCAGATAGTTTCAGTGTGTGTTTTGGTGTGTGAATTTTTAGGCGTGTCTGCAAAAATATGCATCCATTTCAGTATGTGCAAGTTCACATGTGGGTGATCTAATGTGTGTTACCTAATGTGTGTCAGCCAGCATTGCTCCCCACTGAGCTGTAACTAGAATTTGAGGTTGAAGCTATTTGTCTGTCTGTGATAGTAAAACACAGAGAGAAGGGATCATGGTGCTGTCTGCACAGACTCCTGCAGTGGTTCGCAAAAGTATTTACAAATGTTGAACTTTTAAACATTTACTATGGTACAACCGCAGACCTCAAAGTATTTTATTAGAATTTAGTATGAAAAATAAATGAGAAAGTGCTGTATTATCATAAAGAAAACGTAAAAGGATGAACAGTTTTTCTTTTTTCCTTTTGTTTTTATTGAGACGTTATTTTTTAGAGCTACTTTTACTACAAATTCAGTCTTTTGGGTGAGTGACTACCAGCTTGGCACATCTTGAGTCAACATTTTTCTTTGCAAAGTAGCACAATTTAAGTCTGATTGAATGGAGAGCATCTGTTAACTAGGGCTGCACAATATATAAAATATAGTTTTTTGTTATTGCTATATCCCTGCACCGAATATACATATTTCCAAGAAAAGCTTGGACTAGGCTAAGTATTAGCTACATATTAAATACACTGAATTTATGCCAGTAATACATGTGGCTATACTTGTTTAATGTAGCATAGAATGGTATAGTTTTCTTCCAAAAGTTATGTCTTGCATTCAGGCCAAAAATTTAAACGTGAGCAACCAAAGGCCTTTTTTTCACATTTGCTGCATTGCATTTTCATGGAAAACTGCCTGTTTAATTTTATTGCCTGAGCTCTTTTATGTCTGCATTAATTTCTGCCTGAATCACTCTCGTTCATCTATTTCTCTTTAGGCAGTGCTGCATAGTGTGGCAACAAATTCTTCCCAAAAGGTCTTGTCCTTTACCACCACCACTCTGGAGGATATTCTCAAGTCTTTTTCTGATATCAGTGTTATCCGGGTAGCCAGTGGATACCTGCTGATGGTGAGAGCCCATTCATAACTAGAAGCAAATCCTTTACTAAAATAAATAAATAAAAAATAAATAGATATAAAATAAAAGCATGGAGAATGTGACTGATTGTTTTCCCGTCTGTGCTCAGCTGGCATATGCGTGTCTGACCATGCTGCGGTGGGACTGTGCCAAGTCCCAGGGTGCCGTGGGGCTGGCTGGAGTCCTTCTGGTGACGCTGTCTGTGGCGGCCGGTCTGGGCCTCTGTTCTCTCCTGGGAATCTCCTTCAATGCTGCCACCACGCAGGTACCTCACGCACATGATGGCAGGCAGCTTCCTGTCATCCATCAGTTAGTTGGGTCAAGGTTTTATTAATGGGAAAAAAGCAGAAAGAGGACCTGGTTCAATCCTTGTTACCGTGAAAGAAAAGGGAAAACCTGTAAGCCTGCAAACACCAATAAATTGGTCTTCCAAATGCACAAGCAGAAAGTCAGTTATTAGTTATATAGGGTATTAAAAACAGCAAAGTCATTGACCATCACTAATTCCTGATCTCAGTCCCATTAAACTGTGGGCACACCTGAAAAGGTGCATGTGAGCAAGGTGCCCTACAAACCCAAAAAATAAAGTAATAAACCAATAAGTAAAGCTTGTGAAAGGATGCCAAAAACTGATTGCTGATTGCGGGACGAACTCCTACTTCTGTTGCCACCATCGTCCTGTTATGCCTTTTGTGTTCAATTCAGTTAAATTCAATTCAATTCTATTCAATACAATTCAATTCAATACATCTCCAATTCACAATAAATACTCTAACAAGGCACTTAAACAAGTGCAGTTCATACCCAGAAATATATAAGTGAACCAAATAATCCAACTCAAGCATATTTGCATTCAACTATGTGTATTCTAATTTGATCCTAGTTATACTATTATTGCGTTAAATTCCCTTAATAATACCAACTGGTGAAAGGTATCTAATTCTAAAGAATGACGGTGGATTGCTGGAGTTGTTCATTTTGCAGCAATCCCTCCCGAGCAATCGTATTCTGACAGCTTTTTCAAGTAACTGAATAAATGTTTACTAGATTTAGTATTTCTAACAGGTAAAATAAAATCTGGTTTAAATCTCAAATCTTTAAAGGCTAGCTTCTCAATATCATCACCTGTCTTGTAACATCAAAGCTGAAATAGATTCTCAGCAGTTCATATTTGTTGGTTGCCATTTGCAGGTTCTTCCCTTCCTGGCTCTGGGAGTTGGAGTGGATGATGTCTTCCTCCTCGCCCATGCCTTCAGTGAGACCGGACAGAACAAGAGGATACCGTTTGAGGTGAGGCAAACATCCACAGTTACGCTGGTCCAGCTCCTTTCATGTCTTATCTTCACTGCGGAGGAATGTGTGAAAGCCTGTCTGTGCCTGTGAAGTAACATCGCACAGCTCATGTGCCACATACTTAGCCCACTTATCTAAGCAATGCTCCGTATTAGAAGAAGGATTTTTCTCACTGCTTGTCAAGCAATCTCTACTCTTTTTTTGATGTCTGTGTTCCTTTGCCACAATTTAAGCTCTTGTGTTATCATTTTAGTGTAAGCATACACAAATTGTGTGTTTTTCTTTCCATACGAAAAGTACTTTGTATGCATATAATGATTTCAAACGCAGATTGTAACATGCAGTGTATATCTCTTCATCTTCACATGGGACGTAATTGTTTGGATTTTGAACAGTTCATCTCCAGACATGTATTTGCTTGTTTTTGTTTTCCACTGCTTTCCTCCCCTTCCAGCTCTCCACTCCCTCATCCCCCCTCTAGCTTCCTTTGTGTGACTGAGATGAAAACTAAACAGAGCTGAACTTGATCTCTGCTGTCTGATACACATAAACACACACACACACAAGGACGGACACGCCTGCAGATGCTCCATGTGTGGTCCCGCACGTCCCCATATCATCACACGGTTACAGAAACAAAACATACAGGGCTGTTTGAATGTGTATTACTCTTTGTTTTGTGTGTGTTTTCTGCGAGAAGTGAAAATTTCTGCTTTTCCTTTTGCACCTTAAAGTGAGGCAGACAGCCCCGGGAGAGTTTTCCTAAGCACTTCAAGGCTTCAAAAAGCTTCCCAATCACTTTCAGTCATGCTGGTTTTAAAATAATTGTTCATAATCCGCTGCATTACACATCTGCTTCTGGCTGAGAACTGATCAGAAGTTTAATAGCTTTTCCCCCCCATTTGCTTTGCTCTTTCTGTCTCCGTCAGGACCGCACTGGGGAGTGTCTGAAGAGGACTGGGGCCAGCGTGGCTCTCACCTCCATCAGCAACGTCACAGCCTTCTTCATGGCAGCCCTCATCCCCATCCCAGCACTTCGAGCTTTTTCTTTGCAGGTATGCTCAAAGCCTCAAGTGTGAAAATCTGTGTGTGAGATCTCTGCAACCAAAATTCATGCTACAGTAGTCATTGCCTCCAGATTGTCGCTTTATTGATTTCATTCATCAAACTGAAGGCAGTTATGTATTTTCCACTTAAATCCACCCGCTCTTCTCCCTCCTTTCTTTCTCTGTCAAGCGGTGGTCCCGGTCTCTGTCCAGATTGCGGCCGAGGTCCGTGTAACTGAATCTGATTGCATGTGCGAATGGGTGTTCTTGGATCGCCTTGTGTTGGTTTTCTGTGTGCGAGAGCTGAGCAGAGGCTCGTATTGTCTGTGTGGGAGGTTTGAAAAGCAACAGACTGTCTGGTGTACGTGTGTGGGTGTGTGTGTGTGTGTGTGTGTTCCCACACTAACACTGAGAGAACCAGAGGGGAGCTCTGACTTCTCTAACATCTGTCAGTAATTATAGACGTCACCAGAGCGGTGTCTGACAAAATGCCTCCAATAATCACAGACTTGTGAATGCTCCCAGTCATGGTTATACAAAGGGAAAAAGAGATGAAACTATTGATGATTGCATTTTGAAAGGTATAATCTTCCCAGTAGTAGAGTAAGAGTAATTGAAACATGTTTTAAAAACAGGTAGCAGCTTGTTGTTTGGTCAGTAGTATAATACTGGCTACGAGCCAGTAGTGTCAATGTGATAGGTCTATTATGAATTGTTACTTTGCAAAAACTAGGACTTTTATTAACTTTTGGCATAAAAATATTTTACTCTTTTCATTTTTGTTGCAACCAGATCTTGTTGCACAAAATCGTCCTATTGGACATTGTGGCAATATTTCTGATCAAGGTGAAAAATCGCAATGTACTATCTAGTTGCAGTTACAATAACTTTGTTTTGCAAAATGAGTAAGAAAAATAGTTCCACCATTTCAAATCATTTTTAATCAAAGGACTTTGGCAGAATAAAGAAACATACACAATACAAAGACTTTCTAACCTGAAGAAATATGTGCCTGTACAAGACATCTGTCTTATGACGCTAAAGTTGCCTTCTGTTCTGCCTGTTGTTTTGCCTTTCTTTTCATTCAAATGGATGAAATAGCGCAAGTTTACTGTAAAGTGGTCAGATTTCCTATTATCTGCTGAAAGCTTTGCTCTCTTTCAGCCTGAATAAATTGCATACATATTGTAGAAAATAACAAATAGTTTCTAAGATCTTTGACTTCTCTTGAAGCACCTTGTCAACCTGTACAGATTTACCAAAACACAAGACGTTGGTTTTGGGGTGAGGCCTTGTAAGGAGAACCAGAACCTGCTCGGGATGTCTGGGTTTTCAGAGGAGTTTAGCTTTATTGTTAAATTTAATTTAGGTGGAGCTTGCATTCAAAACAAAAAATGGAATTGTGCAGTTGGAAATCCTTTAAAAACTTAGTAGAAATCCAACAAGATTCATTTTTGCTTTGTTTGTTTTACATAGAAAAAAACCATTTATGTCCTTTGACTACAATGTAACATTCAAACTAAAATTCTTTTTGAGACAGAGGAAGGAAAAAAATACATATGTGCTCAATTATTCCCAGTTACGTAAGTGACAGATTTTACTGCCGAAGTTGACCAAAGTGATCGTCTTTCTCAGCTCTCCTCCTCTCGGGCTCAAACTCCGTTTCTCACACACGTATGCACTCAGCCAAGTGAGGTAAGATGTCGCCACGTTGAGTACGATATTAGCATGTGTGGATAGATGGCTTTAGTACAGCAGGTCTGTCAAACATGATCCATTTACCCCGTGGGTCTAATCCATGCCGCCTCATTTTGTACGCTTATGTACCACACACACATTCGCATGCCATGCATACTTTATACTTGTGGTTTTGTGTATAGTAGAGCACAAACTCATTGAAAGAATATGAAAGTTCTTGCTTTTTACTGGCAAAGATGTGTTTTTTTCTTTACCCGTGCCTCTTTATCAGCATTAAATGCTTCCTGTGGTTGATTGATTTATCATCTATCCCCTTCTTACTTCACTTCCTCCCTTCAGGATCGAATAAAATACACACAAAAACTATGACATGGTTTCACTCCCATTGACCCAGTAAGAAAGTGTGTTTTAATGTGTGTGTCTGGTTGGTGTTAAGGTGTGGTTTAAGTGGGAGGCTGTACAGTTTCGCTGCTCAAGATACGTGTGTGTTTATGTGCATTTTTGTGTGAGTGTTGTCTGTGCAGCCGCAGTGCCTGCTCATCACTTCAGAGCCTGCGGGCCTCTGGCTTCTTGGGTGGTCTGGCACACACATGCGATTGTGTGCGTGCGTGCGCATGTGGGTGTGTGTGTGTGTAGTGGTCTGGCAACTACGCAATATCCAGATTGTGTTCTGGGCAGGGACCCAACCCCCAGCCTCTGCTCCAGTGCACCACCTTCAAATACTTAACCACAACATTGTACTGGCTTCTTTTACACATACACACATGCCTTACCTTTTTTCCCCCTTTTTGTTTCTCCCTGCACAGTCTCTGTTTCAGTCTTGAAAGAGACTAAAAATGTGTTGAAAGGCAGTTTTTTCCTTTTACGTTTGCAAATTTTATTTTTATCTGTTTGAAAGCCACGCCGGTCTTCTTTCTTTTCCTGGCCATTCATCTTCATAGTTGTTTTTACAGTTTTGGACTTCATGTCTTGGATTGTAAAAGTTAGATTCTTTGGAAGAAATACTTAGTGTTTTGCTAAAGTATTCACATCCCTTTTTCACATTTTATCTTGTTAAAGCCACAGATCTCTATGTACTTCACAAAAATTTGACATGATAGACCAACATAAAGTTTGCCATAATTGTCAAGAAGAAAGAATATAAATAAAACTTACAACCATTGACGCAAACTTTTAAGCATTCTAGAACTTTGACATGGCTATTTTAACATAAATAAACTTTATTCTACACCATTCTAGTGTAGCTCTGGTTGTATATTTAGTATCGTCTTGCTGAAAGGTGATCCTTGGTTGCAGTATCAAATCTCTTACAGCCTCTAACAGGTTTTCTTACAATGTTTCCTTGCATGTAACTCACTATCATTTCCTGAACTCAAACTTGGATATGTATTAACTACATCATTGCAAAGATAAAATAAAAACCATAGGTATTTGTCGATTTCTATTATTGTTCTGAACATAAGCGCATATTTATAGTATTTGGAAAATCATGTTTCGTGTTTGAGGAGTCCTTTAATCCTTGGTTATGCTATAAAATGCCACTATGTGCCTGGAAAAAGCACAACATTGCTCCGTTAATCTTAATCAATTTTATAATTAATGTATAAAATTGTATGTTCCCAGCTCTCTCTATAAGCTTTTAATAGCTTCTTCAGAGATCTGATTCACTCAATGCTATCTTTCAGTTATGATTTGTGTTAAGTGTGGTAAGACAATGTGTTTGTAAGTTGATTATGGAACTTGTTAAATTGAGTGAATAAACTAAGGTTGCAAAGTGTTTTGCGTGTTGAATATCAGGTTACCTGACATAAAGATAATTGTCAGATGCTCATGTGACAAAACCAAGCCACTATATTTCATGATGTTGGCAGAGGAAGATCTACAATGCCAAAAGGATTTTACCTCAGAACTAACAAGAATACAGTGATAGAGGCAGACTGAACGGTTAGCAGTAGATTAGAAAATATCTACTTCAGTCTTGAAACTCTTGAGGACTGACTTTGAAATCCACTTGTGAGTATCTCTGATTCATAAAGGGCTTCTGAAGGCATTTGATCCCCCTTTATTTTTATTTAGCAGTTCTAGAGTAAATAAGCGCAAATACAAGTGTTTAAAGGTTTACAGGATAAGAATACTTTTTCAAACGCATGTATTTTTGCACTTGATTGTGTGTCTCTGTTACTCTACCAGCTCTTTGGGAATAAAATTGCTCCCTCTCTGTGTCTTGCAGGCTGCGGTGGTAGTTGTGTTTAACTTCGCCATGGTGCTGCTCATTTTTCCTGCCATCCTCAGCATGGATCTCTACAGACGAGAAGAAAGGCGCTTTGACATCTTCTGCTGCTTCTACAGGTGAAATCAGTTTTTTCATTTCTGAGTGATTGCTTTCGTATTATTTCCTTTCATGATTTTTTTTCTCTGTGCTTTTATCTTCTTATAAATAGCTTCAGGACAACATTATCTCCCAATTATCATATAATAATCCTTCTGAAGCAGAACCTAATTAGAGCCAAAGTTGTCTGTGTCTGTCTGGCTGCTCAGTTGTTTCGCTGTGTGTTTATCTGTCACTGTCTTTATTAGACTCTACCGGTCTTCCTGCCAGCCTGGGCATGCTTGTTGGCGCGGCGTTTGTGCAGATGTGTACTTGTGCTATTAAATTCCATTGTTACCACTATATTTCATGATGTTGGCAAAGGAAGATCCAAAATGCCAAAAGGCTGAACAATATTTCTAACAGATGTAATGCTGTGCTCTATTTTACAAAATTGAAGGTTCTAGCAGTGTGTTTCATTTGCCCATGAAGTTCTTTATATATATATATATATATATATATCTCACAGCTGTTCATGGCTTTGTTTTTTCTGCTTCTCTGTCTACCTCCACAGCCCATGTGCCAATCGAGTGATTCAAATCGAGCCTCAGGCGTACTTGGACGGAGCAGATGCGGGACACTACAGCCCTCCGCCGTCGTATCGCACGTCTCCTCCTTCCTATCACACGCCTCCACCGAGCTACAGCAGCCACAGCTTCGCCCAGCAAACCCAGATCACCATGCAGTCCACAGTGCAGCTCAGGACAGAATACGACCCCCGCACGCAGGCCTTCTACACCACGGCCGAGCCCCGGTCGCAGATCTCGGTGCAGCCGATCAACCCGGTTCAGACGAGGGGCAACCACAGCGGTGACTACTACAACAACAACAACAACAACGTCAGCAGAAGCAGCATGAACAGCCGAGGCAGCAACCTCGGCAACAACCACGGTGGGAGCAGAGGTAATGGGGGCTCCTCAGGCTCTGCGGCCTTCGCTCATCACTGCCCAGCGCCCACATCCGGCGCCTGCACCGTTCCTCAGGGTGACTCAGCCTCTACGACCAGCCATAGCCCAGAGAACAACAGCTCCACGCGGGACCTGCTGTCTCAGATCGGAGAGGCCTCAATGGGTCTGCACTGCCTCGAGCCCTCCTGCTCCCGCTGGACCTTGGCCTCTTTTGCTGAGAAGCACTATGCGCCGTTCCTTCTGCGACCCACCACCAAGGTCAGTTTAGCTCCTTAATACGTATGTTTTTTAGAAAATGAAAATACAGAGAGAATTAATGTGTCTGTGTGGGACAGTGGTGTGGTTTTTATTTTGTTTATTTTGTTTTTTTTCACTGAGTCACTGGGGCGCTAATTTGAATGGGAGGGTTAATCAGAGTGAATTGAGCAGGACGAAATCTGGGGTGGAGGTTGTGGTCATGTCCTTTGTGAGTCATACACACTCAGCACACTCTGACCTCAGTCTGGGTGGCCACTCTTCTCAGCTAAAGTACATCTTGTGGCCTTTACTTGATGAAGTGTTTCACAACATACCATGAACTGCAGAAGTATCCACGCACACATTACGGAGGGATTTTATGTGATTGACCAACAAAAATTATTATGTCTACGTGAAGAAGAAGTAAACAGATATATATTTTTCCAAGTGTTTAACAAATAAAAATCCCAAAATTGTGACATGTGTTTGTGTTCAGTCCGTACATCAATTACAACCTGTTCTTTGCAAAACAATTCAAGCTGAGCCAATGGGTCTCAGAGGTGATGTGAACACTGGCTTTCACTTCTTGGCACAGATTTTCAATTAGCTTTTGGGCTGGAGTTTGTTTGGATCTTTCTTTGACTCTGAAAAGCTTCCCTGATGATGATGCTGCCACCACCATGTTCACAGTTATGATGTTGTTCAGTGTTAGGTTTCTGCCACATATGTATGTAGACCAATAGAACCTTCCTCCAAATGTTTCTGTATGTTCCCTACAGAGTTTTTTTTTTTCTTTAAACATTACTCTGCTATGCCATGGCCTGTCAGCTGTGTTTGTTGATCTTTACAATGCTTTATGACATTACGCTCTAGTGGACTGGTTAACTTTTGAAGGTGCTTTATCAGAGTAAAGGGGGCTGAATACAGATGTGCTGAATATAATTTTTAAAACAAATGTGGGAACCAAGCATCTTTTTAGTTCTTCTGAATTATTTTGCACTGATCTATTGTGTAGTGTATCTGTAAAATACTTTGAAGGATGTGGTTCTAACATGGCAGAATGTGGATAGTTTTACAAAGAACTATATTTTGGCTTGCTATGACCAAACGTTGTTGATTAAAACACGGGTTTTTAGATACTTCTAAGATCAAGCATCAACCTTTCATATTTCTACTCCTCTTTGGCTCGTAAGACTCAAGATGCAGCCATTTGATCAATCCATCCTTGTGTCCATCCCTCTGATTCCAGGTGGTCGTGATTATGCTATTCCTGGGCCTGCTGGGAATCAGTCTATATGGGACCACCCAGGTGCGTGACGGCCTGGAGCTGACGGACATAGTGCCCAGAGAGACCAGCGAGTACGACTTCATCGGCGCTCAGTTCAAGTTCTTCTCATTCTACAACATGTACGTGGTGACGCAGCGGGCCAAGTACGCCCAGAGCCAACCGCTCTTGCACCAGCTCCACCAGAGGTTCCACACCGTTCGCTATGTGTTGAAGGAGGACAACGGCCAGCTTCCCCGCATGTGGCTCCACTTCTTCAGGGACTGGCTGCAAGGTGAAATTAAGTCTGGTTTCTAATCAGGACTCCGGCCAGATGTTAAGCCGACTGCTCTCTGTGTCAGTTTCAGTTAACTCAAAATGTGATTCCAACTGCCGTGTTACTGACACTTTTATTCATTTCGTGAGAATAGCAGAGGAATGGCAGTGATTTAGTTTCTTGTGAAAAAGTTTTGAGATCATCATTTTATTCTTTGTTTGACATGAATCCACAGCAAACAAGACGTTAGGCTAGGGTTCAAAAGCAGGAAGCATTTTAAACTTTACACCGATAGGGGCTGATTAAAATCCCATAAGGGAGGCTGATGGAGAAGATGTTAAAGACAATATTTTTATTCTGGGCTTTAAGAATTGAAAAGCAGAAGATTTAGCATCAACCTGAAAAGTTGATGTTAAAAGTTAAAAGTGAAATCAAGGTTCCTGAGAAATTATAAAAAGGTTTAAATGTGAGTTTATTTTTCAGGTTTCCAAACCTTATTCTTTATATCCTTGTCTGTTAGTCGGGTCCATTCACTCTGTTTTGCTTAGTTTGTTGTTTTTTCGTTTTCTATACTTGAATTCAGGTTGGTGTAGAAGAATCTCCCATAAATTCAATATAAACTTTTTGCTTTTATACCAATTCTTTATCAATTTGTTAAAAAAAGACAAACAACCCTAGAAAGGTGGGGCTTAAATTGTATGGAAATATAGAATGAAAAATAAGAACAGCAATAAGAACCCTAGTTCTTATGCAATATAGTTCATATATTTACATGACTTTTAATTTGGAGTCGATGCAGCATTGGCACGAGAAATACACGAGCATGTAATCTTATAAAAAAAGATACGCAGTGGCATCTTGTGGGAGTCTGTATATGAATCGGCTGAAGAACCACACAGAGTGTGTGTGGGGGGTGCTGAGAAAGGGAGAGCCGTGTCTGATATTCCTCTCCGCAATGGTGGGACAAATTGGAGCCAGACAGGCCAAGGAAAGAGACCCAAAACAACATCTCCCACAGACGGACCACAGCATGGGCCTTGAGGGGGAAGAGTAGACAGGAGGGGAGTGATACACATATGGATTAGGGGAGAAGTATAGAAAAGGAGGCATATGTTACTGATATATCCCCTAACGATCACCATGAATTAAAGCCAGCAAATTTCAGGCTTTTGAAGTCTTGCTTTGTGGTAGAAAATGGAGTTATATGAAATCAATGACGCTTGTTATGGAGGTTAAGGTTAACTTGTAGAGTTGTGTCATGTTCTGTTTTACCGCGTCGGGTTATTACGTCTTCCGTTTTCCTGTGAACTTGTGCTTTGTAATTGTCATATAGAGGAAGACTGAAGATAGCAGAGCATGTAACCTTTTAAACATCCTAATCTAACCAATCTGTCTCGACTTGGTTTCCCTGACAGGACTCCAGCAGGCATTTGACAAAGACTGGGAGGCCGGCCACATCACCGTCAACAGCTACAAGAATGGTTCTGATGATGGCGTCCTGGCTTACAAACTGTTGGTGCAGACGGGACGCAGGGACAAACCCATCAACTTCAGCCAGGTATGTGGGGGATTTAAACCTTTCCTGTTCAGTCACTTGACCAAGCAAGAAACAATTGCGCCATGGGGCGCAATGTCAATATTCTCTGCAAAAATGGGATTATCCTACTCAATAGGAACTCCTTTATTTTTATTAACTTACCTGATCAAATAAATTCACTCCTGAATGAAATTGTCATTTATTGAGATGAACCTGTAATCATTTGGATGGCCTCTAAGCTCCTTTCATGCTAACAACAGATATACAAAGGAGTGATACAAAAGCTTACGGAGAGCAATGGGACCAGATTACTGGGAGTCGATTATCTCTTGTGGACTACTGTATCCTGCAGCTATGAAAATAAAATAAGATTTTTTTGGAGTATGCAAACTTCAAGTTTAGATTCAGCAGATCTTGTTGAGCTGAGTCTCTAACCTAAATATCAGTTTATTATATGATCTATGTAAATAGTTTCCAAAGAGACTCAACTCACTGTTTGTCCATTTATTTGCTGAAACATTGGTTTCAGAAAATAAATGAAAAATAACTCTGCATTTGAATCATTTCTCAGTTCCTGCATGTGTGAGATCAGTGAACAGTGAGTCGCTCCCCCCTTGTGTGTTATTAGCTCCCTCTGTTTTCAAAGCTTAGCACACCAGTTGGACAGAGAGGCTGCGTTCTGCTGTCTGGTGGTCTGAGTTTAGCACCCACTGCATTTCATTATTAGTGCTGGCAGAGCAACGATAAGGCCATTACTCTGTTTTTGAGAGGTCCTGCTTACGCAGCACTTGGTTGAGATCTACACCTCACCTTGACTCGAAAGCTGTTAGAAAAGTATGAAACAAACGATGTTATCATTCGACAATTTCCAGTTCAGTTGTGGAAGTAGCCTTGTCTCCAGTCTGGCATTGTGAGAGATGTTGTTATCTAACTAGGACTCAAGTCAACCCAGTGAGTAGCTTGGATCTCAGATGGAGGTCTAGAAAGGAAATTTGCGAAAGATCAAATCAAGTCTCGTTTATGTCAACAGAAAGATACCAATGCGTTGATAATGAGAGAGAGTGTGGGAGAAAAATGGGAGGAAATAAGGGGAAAGATTGAGTTTTTGGAGCTGAGGAAATTTGCACAGCTTTAACAAGACAACAGAGGGTTGTATGTGTTTTTAATTTAAAGTTTTTTTTAACCACTTTATGAAAACAAGAGATGTAGATTCATTGCTGCGTTCTTTGGCAAGAAGAGTGAAAACAGAGATAAGAACCTGAAGAAATATAAAAACAAAATTCTTGGCCAGGACTCCTGTGAACCTCAGACACAAAACAATCCATTTTCTTTTCAACACTGAGCTCATTTATGTCGAGTCTAATATACACGGCAGCATCCTGTGTAAAAATACAGCAATCAGAATTATGTGGCAACTTTCGCATCTATGAATTTTTGAAAAGAATGTTAACAATAATGATTTTTTTTTATACTATTAACTGGACTCAACAAAATTCATAACATCTTTTCTGACAGGCAGTAGGACTGGAGAGAGTAGTACTGTAAGTGTTAAAAATGTTTCATCGTATATTAGTGACTATTTTTGCTAACTGTAAAGCAGCTGTCTCCGATGTGCGTTGCCTATAAAGAAATAGTGATGTCAGTACCCTTACCTTAATTCAGGATTTTCCAACAGAGTGCAAATATTTCCACATCCAGCATTTCCTATGCCAGAAGAGGGCCCCCAGGAGGACAAATAAGAGAGCATCTTCCTGTTATCTGCTGATAGTCATGTTCTCTCTTGCTCTTTTACAGCCAGAATGGACCGCTGTCTTTTCTCAGCATGTTGTAGAAAATATAGTTTCCTTTTAAGTCACTTCTTGAATTCTTGTGGTTCCTCTGCTTTTATTTGAATAAAGTACTTCTATATTTCTAAACTCCTTACTCATGTTCAGTAACATCGTCCACTCTAAAGAGCGTTGCTTTGAGAATGATCTTGTAGTGTTTAGATTACGGTGGATTTACTTCTTCTAGCTCACAGAAAGCAAAAGCAGCTCTGGTTAGCAACCTTGTGACATCACTTCCTCTGCCTGTGAGGGAATTGTACTTGTTCTGAGTTGCGAGGGGCCGCCGGCAGAGTTGCCTGTACTTCCCGTGACAGCTTGAAGACATGCAATTGTTGCCTATTCCGCTGTTAAATTCAATCCAGATCCACTGGATTTCAGCTCTCACTCCTGCTCCGTCTCTGAGGATTACCTTCACAAACCTCTGCCCTCTGTGCTACTTTCCAGTGTACTCCTTCTTTGAGATGGGATGAAACACTTGTTTATTTGGGCCAGCACTGTGTTATCATATTGCAGTAGTTTTTTTCCTGTGTCTAAAACAGAGGAGCAGATCTTCACCAACTATTTCATTTTTATTTGTCACTTTACAGTCCTATGCAGAAGAACTTTTATCTCTGCCCTCCAATTTATCTTTTTTCTTGGTGATTATTCAGTCCTGGTGTGCTTGGTTTGAAAGCAATGTGACAGAAAGGAGACATTTCGCGGAGTGAATCCAGACGAGGGAGAGCACGCAGACAAAGGAGGAGGTGAAAAGACTGAAAGTCTGAAGAAAAGACAAGGCTGACACTATCAAGAGCTCTTTTCTTTTTAGGGCCGATTGAATCTGTGGCGCCAGGCATTCTGGGTACCCATAGGGGTCAGGAGAACCAAGTGTGAGCAACATTTGTACAGATGTTGTGTTATTTTTATAGCTCTACTCCATTTGCTGGGTGGCATTTCCTTCAGTGTTAACAACCAGGTTAACTGCACACAGACGCGCCCAGGGACTCCAGCCAATTTTTTTTATTGTTACGCTAACTCAAGCAATTTTTCTCTCGCTAACCCCCTCCACCACCATCACAAAATGTGAGGAGAAAAAAAAAATCCAAATCCTTTCTTCATATACGTAACCCGGTGAGTCCAACTCGACCCCTGAAAGCTCTCCCAGCCTCTGTGAAAGATAGATTTATGGTTCCTAGAAGGCAGAATGGCAGAACTATACAGTAATGGTTTTACCTCTCAGGAGGTAGCGATGCTAGACTACGCTTCTTTGCTTCACCATACGAGGGCTAAATTAGCAACCTTAAGTGAGAGCGCTATTCATGTCCTCAATACAGCTGTTTAAATTAAATATCAGTTGAAGCTATCACAAAAAAACTACATAAACAGTTTGCATTTCTGGTTCATAATGGATGAATGCCAGGTTGTGTAACTCTCCCCTTAGAGAAGCTTAGAGTCGCAATTTTGCATGACAAATTTAGGCATTAGTTTTATTTGTTCAATTCTGATTTTCTGCAGACAGAGCAATTATCCAGAGTATAAACTTTAAGTTTCATTGTTTTGCAAAGAAAAAAAATAAATACATTTGAAAAATACAAAGAAGAAATTTTGTGTGCTGTTTTTTACAGCACTTTTTTGGTATAAGGACTGTTAGTACCAAGTTATGCTGATTTAAAAAGAAGAAGATGTTTCAAATATGGCCCAGGCCAGGGGTGTCAAACTCCAGTCCTCAAGGGCCACTATCCTGCAATTTTTAGATGTGCCACAGGTACAAAACAGTGGAATGAAATGGCTTAATTACTTTCTTCTTGTGTAGATAAGTTCTCCAGAGTCCTGCTAATTACCTAATTATTCTATTCAGGTGTGGTGCAGCATACATCTAAAAGTTGCAGGGCAGTGGCACTCCAGGACTGGAGTTTGACACTTGTGGCCCAGGCAGTTCAAGCTACAACTTCTTGGTTTGACTAAAAAAGCAGTATTTTATTCTAATATCCACACATCATCCAAATCCTCACATTTTATTTTTCTGCTAATGCAACTGCACTGGCTCCCAGTTTACTTTAGAGCACATTTCAAGATTCTTGTTTTAACATGGAGAGCTCTGCATGGGCAGACACCAGGTTATAGTAGAGCACTACTGCACCCATATATCCCCAGTTCCATGAGATCAGTGCATACTAATAGTACTAAACTGAAAATAAAGGGAGACAAAGCCTTTTTGTCAGTGGTTCCAATACTCTGGAACTCCTTTCCTTGGGCACTAAGTTAAGCAGACTGTGGCTTTCTTTAAAAGTCATTTAAAAACCTATCTTTTTGAATCTGCTTTTGTTTAACAAGTCTTGTAAAACACTTTGTGATCTTGAAATGTGCTACATAAGTAAAGTTTTACTTATTTACATATGTTGGGGGCTTGTATACATGACAGTCATTCTATTCTTAAATACATTTATCAGTTTTGAAAGAAACACTCCAGACAGAGACATAAAATATGGGTGGTGTTTGAAGGAATAACCGTGAATATGGACAAGTCGTGTAAAACTGTTTGCAGTAAAATTGACACCTAATTTTCTTTTCACCAATAACTACAAAAGTCCTTCCACATTTATGTCTATAAAGACTCAGTGTTAATTCTTCCTTAGCAGCCCAAAGCTCTTGGTATGAGAGTGTTCCAAAAGTTACTTTTAGACGTTTATTCAGAGTGGTCAGAACATATGGCCTGAGGTAGACCAGCCAGTATCTGCTGTATATAAAGGGAGAAGCTGATTCAACATTTTCCATGTTTTAATGTAGCATGATGATTCTGGGAAGCTGTGATCAGAAATACAGGAATTTCCAGAGAAGGTAACCAGTGTTTGACTTGTTGATTTTTCTTTGGTTGGAAATGGAGAGAGAGCGGGGCTAATATTTGCCTCCTGTTTTTGAATGGAGTTTCATTCTCTTGCACTCATCCATGTGTAAAAGGAAACATTTCTGCAGTCTGCTCACCTGTAGAATGTTATGGTAAAACATAGTTGATTTTCACAGAATCGTGGCAAAAACAGCTGCAGCACCACAATCTTTACTGAATGTTAAAGTCTTTTTTCTTATTTCTAAAGGCTAATTACAGTTCAGACTACAGTTTTCAGCCCAACATAAATGAAAATAACCTTCAAGTGCGTGTACATTTTAATGAAAGACCTGTCAGCAGACCATATTGTTAAGTGTGTATTAGCAATGGTTGCTGTCATTAATCCATCCCTTTCTGTGGGTTTTGTAGCTGACTCGACAGAGACTCGTGGATGCAGATGGGATCATCAATCCTGGGGCTTTTTACATCTACCTAACCGCCTGGGTCAGCAATGATCCCGTCGCTTATGCTGCCTCACAAGCAAACATCCGTCCACACCCTCCTGAGTGGCTCCACGACCGGACTGACTCCATGCCCGAGACACGTCTCAGCAGTAAGTCAACACACAGGACGGCCTTGCAGTGCAATGCAGTGTCTCAACACTAGCTTTTGCTGGTAACGTGCTACCACGCTCTGAGTTGTGTTTACCTCTTGTGGTCTGACTTATTGCTTTGTGTCCATCTCTAAGCTCAAAATGAGGTAATAGACTTTGCTGGACCAGGCCAGAGTGTGCACTTGCATGAGCTCAGGTTGCAAAGCTGAGAGCTGGGACACAACTCAGTGTTGTTCCTGTGGTTCAGTGGTATAATCCTGGCTACCCTGGGGCTCTTGCAAGCACACTCACACACACTTTATTAAAACTCAGTGACCCTAATCATGCCACACAACCTGCTCTCATTTCTTTACCACAAACAGACTGAAAATCACATAAAACTACAGTATGCTCTTATTTGAATTTAGGAGAACCTGAGTTTGGATGGGATGAATGACTGGAGAACTTGTAGGAAGTTTGGGACTGGGATAATGTTATTGGATTAGGTTCTTTACAGTGTGATCCACCAGGGTAGATTTATGCTGCTAAGTGTTTTGAATTTCTTGCTGCAATTACAATTTCAGGATTAGACAAAGACTCTCAGTTGGGTTTAGTTTTGGACTTTGACTAGGCTATTCCAACCACGAGAACCTGTGGTCTAAAACCATGCCGTTGTAGCTCTGGCTGTATTTTTAGTGTGTTACTGCTGGACCGTGACTTCTGCTCAGGTTTTCTTCCAGGATTACTATGTATTTAGCTTCACCCTTCTTCTCATCAACTCTGACTATCATAATCTTGTTCCCACCCATTGATGCTGCCAATAATATGTGCCACCTCAGGGATAATGTATGTGTGTCTTTGAAAAAAACTTCCCCTGAAAAAATGGAAAACCAGTGTATTGCTTTCCTTCCATTTTACAGTTTAAACAAAAATGTAGTTTTGTAGTTACAACATGACAAAATGTGAAAATGTAGAACGGATGTATCAATACTATTAAAAGGCACTGTATACAGACATGCAGCTGCTGAGTAATCCTTTAAATAGTTATTTTTGAAACTGCCATATGCACCAAAGACGTGACAGCATGAATCTGAATAAAAACTGTTTTTCAGCAAGTATGACTTCATTGCTGAGTGACAGGCAGCTATACGTGTTTGTGCATTTATATTATTCTTTATGTGGTGGTGCTGTGTTTAGGGTGTGGTAATGGCAATGATCCTGACATTGTAATTACGGTGAATCAACCTTAGTTCTGACAGTCTGCTGTGTCTGGAACTGATAGGCCCTCATTAGGCAGACTTGGCTTCAGTCTGGCCATGTTCGAGTCAATGGAGCTCTGTTTAACGCACCTCTGCACCCCACCTCCACATAAGCACAAACACAGTCACCCACAGATGTAACTATGCCTTGAATAAAGCTGAATTTAGGATAGATAGACCACAGCATGGTGTAGATGAACTGTCTTAAATGATCACTGTGGATTTATTAAATTGTTACCAGAGCCTAAACAGGACAGATTTGTATTATCTGCAAAGGTTATTCTTCCCACTGTTGTTTTAGCAGTGGTCTTTCCCCTTAGTACCCAGCAGCATTTAGTTCCTCAAGTTAAAATTTATCCACATTGTTATAAAGAATTTAAACCAAGATCAGTACATATCCATAGAAAGTAAATGAATCTTCCTCTCACTTCTTCTCCGTTCAGTTCCCGCTGCCGAGCCCATCGAATACGCACAGTTCCCCTTCTACCTCAACGGGCTCCGAGAGACCCCGCAGTTTGTGGAGGCCATCGAGAGTGTGCGAGCAATCTGCAACAACTACAGCCGACAAGGCCTGCCCTCCTACCCCAACGGCTACCCTTTCCTCTTCTGGGAGCAGTACGTCAGTCTGCGGCACTGGCTTCTCCTTTCCATCAGTGTTGTGCTTGCCTGCACCTTTCTAGTCTGTGCCCTGTTTCTTCTCAACCCGTGGACCGCTGGCATCATAGTAAGTGTTAATAAAAAAAATGAAATCAAGTATTGAAGAAAAAAGCTTTTGTTATCTTAAAATCTATTTAGCATTTTATACTGGCAGTCATTGCAACTAGTGCAGGTAGTTTTGCTAAAAGAACATTGCCAAAATGAGTTGCAAATATGTCTTAACATGTAGAAAATTCTATTTCCTTTTTTAATGGCCTCTTACATTGCTGTGCTTTCTCTGACTTCATTTTTTCACACCTAACAGATTCTGAGAATTGGACTCTTTGAATCCTGTACTCTGAATAGTAATTTCACACCAAAGACCATTATTGGTGTTACAACAGCTTTTCATCACTTAGACAATGTCCAGTCAAGAAGGATCAATTAAGCTAAAAATCTTCCAATTCCCGGTGCACCTCTAATCTTTTTTTTGTTTTGTTTTGTTTTTTTCGATAAGTAAAAAAACAAACAAAAAAACCCATTCTGAAAATAAAACTGCTTTGAGAGTATGATGATAAAAAAGTTTAAAAAAAGAAGGGATGCTGTGTGATATCATGGGCCCCTCACCAGTGTTTATCTTGTGCTGTTTTGTTGGGCCACTGTGTTTAGTCTAGTCTGACACTCCCAGACATCAATGCTGAAATAAATGTTGAAAGAACTCTAAAATTTCTCCAGCAGCTAGTTTCCACTCTGACCCTCATAAAAAGTAGTCTTTGTCCTGTGTTTTCCATCCTCTGCCCTTGTCTTTTACTAATTGTCTCACCCATGAAGTTTCCATGGACACAGGCAAGCAAATAGGGTGCATTTATACAATGTATAATGTATAAACTTCCAGGTACTTAATTCACACAGAAACACTCATACAGATCACTCTGGTTATTCTCTCTGCTGCGTTGCACTTTATTACAGGCAGTTGCTAGGCCACCTGAGGCATTAAAACAAGGTAGGAGGGGGATCCATGGTCATCTGTCAGGCTTTACTAGCAACATCAAAAGGTTTGTTACAGAGAGGCATCAAGAAACAAACAACTAGCTCTACAAGCTTATAGCTAGTTGCTTAACACTGCATTGTCTCCATATACAGATTATATTTGATCAACTTAATGTTGGTGCTATAATAATCATCAAATATGATTTGCATTCTGTATTTCCATTTCCATTTTGCATTTCCTCAGGCGTTTAGACAAAGAATCCAAGCTTTTGATACCATTGTTTATATAACAAATAGTAGAAATTTGATCATTCTTAAGATTCAAAATGAGACCTGAATTTCATCTTGAGGTAATGTTTACTTAGTATTTTTGTCCACTTGTTAGCAGATTTCATTCATACAAATACATCTTAGACCGTGACAGCCACAAAAATTACCTCTAGTGGACACTCGTGCACAGAGCTCCATCCCCTGCCCACACTGGGCCTCTTCAAAGGATTTAGGTCTCGCGTAACCTGACACCTGTCAGCTGATAATGGTATTTACTCTCAGTTAGTGCCCTGTCCTGCTTTGCCCGGGAAAATCCACTCTCCACACAGAGTTACACACATTTTGCTCACATTCTGATGTCTTGCTGCCTGCTGAGTACAGTCAGAGTTTAGATCAACTGTTAATTTCAAGGTCATCTACCCAGAAGACCTGATTTGGGTGGGTGTGGATATTTGATTTTCTCCATGTGTTCTCCACCCACCAGTCCATCCTTCCATTGCAAAGACAGCTGTGATAAATTCATAGTAAGCCTTAAATGTAGACGTTCTCAGCAATGTGTAAATTGTAGTGTGTTTGTTTACTGAACTCCAACATGAAATATTTGTAAAATCACACAGCTCGTGTCTGAAGTGATGATGTACTATACATTTAGTTTTATGACTTAGTAAGTTGAGTAAAATTTCTTCTTACCCTTTCAGTATTATAACTGTGTCCTTGTTGCTTTTGTCATACAAAATACAAAATAAACAAATTTAGAGCTAAGTTGCTTAGGAAAATTGCATTGTAACTCTGTTTGGGAGCACATTGCACTTTAAGGCACTAGGGCTTAAGTTATTTCTCCCAATTTGTGCATTTGTGTAGTACTAAGAGAATGAATGTGATGTCTTTTGGGATAGTTCTGCTTTATTGTTTTTCTGATGCTTCCTGCAAACCAGTTTCCCCTTGCGATATGTATAAAACTGAACTGAACTGTTTCCAGACCATCCAGCTGACCATTCTTCATTTTATTTTTGAAATATTGATGTATTGTTGTATGCAACTTCAGAAGATATGAGATGTATTTTGAAACTTTGGAGAAGATTAGAAATAGTTTTTTCCCTGAACTGTATGTTAAATGTCTCTTTTTAAGTGAACCCACATTTCTGTCTGACAGAAAGCTCTTTTTCATCCTCAGGTGCTTGTGCTCTCTCTCATGACTGTGGAGCTTTTTGGCTTCATGGGACTGATGGCAATCAAGCTGAGCGCCGTCCCTGTGGTCATTCTCATTGCCTCGGTGGGCATTGGCGTGGAGTTTACAGTCCATGTAGCTCTGGTAGGCCAATGAAAGCATACTCTTTTCAACACCAGTTCTGCTATGCTTCTGTTTTGATTTTTGTGACTTAGGTTATTAGGGAAAAAGGCTGTCCAAACTAACACGGCATGATACAAAAAAGTTGTTCCTTCCTAAACCTCGTAACTGGTTGTGCCGCAGCATCTGCTGTCTATTTATAATTTAAAATTTATTTGAACAGGGACAAGATATGAAACAGTGTTACATTTAAAAGAAACTGTTGTCCTGTCTATAGGCATCTTAGTCAAAGACTAAAAGCTCCCACATACTTCATCCGAAGTCCCGAAATGAACTTTCATTAACATAGAGGTGTGATAAAACTTGCGTCAAAGTCAACACAAGGTCTGAGTCAACCTATTTTGACAGAGTTGTGGTGAGGAATTATGTACATTTGTTCATAATTCTAAACTGTAGTTTTGAGCTGTTCTTTTCACAAGAGATGTAAAAGCACTAATGATAATTGTTTGATTACTGACTATTTCAAATCTGGGGTCCTTTAAATGAGAGATGATTGTGCAAAGGATGTTATGTTTCCTACTGAATTGGAATGTCTTTTTAAAGTTCTATTACTCCTTTTATGGGTGGCTTTGAAATTATTTCACTAATAATGAAATCTCTCAATGAATCTAATGAAACCTCTCAGGGGTGCAAGGTTATGCATTTATGAAAGACAAATGCATAAAACTACCAAAGTTCAGAGTTCTCACAGTTTTAAAAAGTTTTCTAATATAAGGACTGAATTTAATTTGGGAATACAAACCAGATAATGAAAATAATCTACTTTTTGGATTTTCTTAGAGCAATTTTGACAGTGTAGACACATCTGTGAAGGATCACCACTGTTTTATGTTTTCTCCATTTATGGGTAATGGCTCTCACTATGTATTGCTGTTTTATTTATTTATGTTATCATCATTATCATCATGGAAACAAAACAAAATTAGAATAAATCTCACTGTCGTGTAAATTATTGACAATACTTGATATCTAAAGAGATGTGCCTTATTTAAGTGACCCTACCCCCCGCAGAAAAGATTTGAACTGTATGTTTGTCTGTATTTTAGGCATTCCTGACAGCTATAGGGGATCGTCACAAACGGGCAGTGCTGGCACTAGAGCACATGTTTGCTCCGGTGCTGGATGGCGCCTTCTCCACTTTACTGGGTGTCTTAATGCTCGCAGGCTCTGAGTTCGACTTTATCGTCAGGTGAGTACAACAAGACTTTGTCATAGGATTGCACTTAAAGGTTATCATATGGCAGTTGTGTGGCGTCCATAGTCTGTTGAGACCATGTTTAAACCTGCATTTTGCAGGAATGTCCCTGAGCCACCATTCATGCATGAAGGCCTCTCTCTTTCTGCATCTTTCTCCATCAGTCTTTTTGTTTTACATCCCTATATCTGCACTGCATGCTCTGTTTCTAAAAACATATATTTTTTCTAGCATGAGATGTCTAGAGGATCTCCCTAAAAAATTGCAGAAAATGTTTTTATTGCTATCCTTCTCCATGACCATGTTCAGTATTTCCTTGTGTTGAAACAATTGAAAGATGGACTTTAAGTTCAGATGAAAGTAATAAGAACAGATAAAGCTTCAGTTTTTTTATTGTTTGTTTGTTTGGGGTGGCAAGGGGGATGACTGTAGAGAAGGATATTAAATTATAATCTACAACTGTTGAGTCTCTATTGGACGCCAGGTTTTAAGCATTCTGTACGTTCCTCTCTGGACTATTATAGGAATATTCCTCTAAGCAAATAGGCTCAATGCATGCATTCTTCTTTGCACTTAACTGTACAAATTTGTTGACCTGTTCCTTTAAGAACTGGGAGCAATGAACTCTATCTGATCTGCAATTACACAAACTGTGCTCATGTATGTACATGCCAACAGTTACACACAGTCCCTACATATAGACATGCATACACACGCCGTCATACTCCCTGACCCTGTAATCATTGGGGTCAATGATGGCATGCCTGCACGTCCACACATACACACATGCGTATCCAAACACACAAACTCTGGAGGCCAATGGACCTTCGCTCCTCATCTCCAGCGGTGTGCTGCGCCTCTGGCTTCTGCCACGGTCTGGGAGCCTCCATTTAAAGGTCCTGCTGTTGTCAGAGCAAACAAAGCGGCGCCCCAAGACGGTGCAATAACAACAGGGCCCGGCTCGTATTTTTCTGCATGCGCTGAAAGAAATGTTTCCCTGGCTTTCTCTGTCAGCCCTGTGAATGTTTTCACTCTAAACAGTCCGGCGGGACTCACTGCCCGGTATGTGGGCTGCATGCATCCATATGTACAGTAAATGTAATTCAAGCAATGACATAGAATTTACCAGCGCTGGTGTTTTAGATTGATTTACAAGAATGGTTTTGATGTGTACTAAAAGTACAAGATGGATGCTTTGAAGCTGTAAAAGTGCACGTGTGTGGTCAGTAGGTGGAGTCAAGGCATAATAAATCAGATCAGATTTTCTACCTCATACTGGCTCTCGGGACACTCATAAGTTAACTAATTGGACAAGAATTTGAATGAACTAACTAACTAATGAACTATCCATCCAACATCCTGTTTCAGTAAAATAAATCATAGTAGCAAGTCCCTTACTTGACACAGTTTATTTATTGCTTTTATGTAATTCAATTTAATTGCCTGTTTTTCATTTTTAGAAGCCAAAAACTACATCAAATGTTTAATCATTTGGACCTTTTCTTCCCAATTAATTTCAAGCTAAAGGTTTGCAAACAGTATGTTCAAACTACAAGGCTTAATGTGGTCCCGATGCTGACATGAACAGTCTGGAATCTGATCTGAGTTTTTTTTCCAGGTCTGAATTAGTATGAAAAGTATTTTAATGCCGGACTTCATTACCTATTCTACTGTGTAAATGTTTCCTTTCCTCTGTCCTTGCATTCTGTATTGTGTCCATTATTCCTATCTCCTTTTTCCATTATGTCTTTCTTTTTTCTTTTTCCCTCAGTTTTTTCTTCCCTCTTTCCTTCTGTCATACCAACATTCATTTTGTCCCTCTTCTGGCCTTGATTTCTTTGTGGTGTCCTATCTGTTATACTGGAAACTTTTCTTATTTCCTTGCGTCCTTACGCCATTCCTTTATTTCTTTCCTACAGTTCTTTCTTGTGTTTGTACCCTGTCTCCTATCCTTCTTTCCTTATTTGTTTTCTTTCATCTTTACTTCCTTGTGTGATTTGTTCTTTTCTTATTTCCTTCCTCCTACCTTCCCTTCTTGCCTCATCCATTCATCCATTTTCTATACCCGCTTGTCCTTGCATGGTTCTTGGGGGGGGAGGGCTGGTGCCTATCTCATACAGGCGATAGCCGGGTTACATCCTGGATAGGTTGCCAGTCCATCACAAGGCCCCTCTGGCCTCATGACTTTCCTTACTGTCTTTCATTCTAAGCGTACTGCAGTCCATGTATCGACCACTCTTCCTCTGTTTTCTCCTTTTTTCTTTTCTCTTTTTTCCTTGTGTCTTTCTTGTGTTCTACATATATTTCTTTCATGTGTCCTTAAGTCTGTCTGTCCTTCTTTCCTCCCTTACAATTTTTTTTTGATGGTGCCATATGTAAATATCTACCTTAAATTCACAGTGAATGTTTGTTTCTTATCATTTGAAATGACTGAGAAATCTGGAAAAAGGAATCAGAAAAAATATGGGATTTCCACATGAAAAATGTGTAACCTTACTTTTATAACAAAAGCCAATGCAGTGCATACAACCAAGACATGAAAAACACGAACAGCCACCAAGTGCTCCTTTCTCCATTAATTAAAATCTATTTAAAATATAACCCCACCACATATGATAAATGATAAATGTAGAGCAAATATCCTAACTGGATAGCTATGCAATGCAAATTTTATTGAAATAGTCCTGATTAACTAAACGCAGGACTGATCTCATTGCAGCCTTCACTTAAAAGTTGGCAGCCCCATCTAAACTACAAAGACTATTGTAGCAAAACACTACAGTATCATCTGTATAGCACACAAACAAATCAGAACCTCAAGTGATCCAGCCTCACTCAAAAGTCAAAAATTGCACAGCTAGGCTAGTGTGTCTGGGTGTCCTGACAGTGTTCACATGGCTAGTGGCAAAGAGAGCTCTTTCTCATGTAGGTGACTTGATTTGAGCGAGGGCGAGATTCAGAGCAGAGAGTGTGGGGTCTTACCTGATACATACAGATTTAATTAGATTGAGGGGATTGTGGAGTGGTCGGGAATTTCACAGAAGCTTAGCTGGAAGGAAGGGAGTGAAGAAGATGGAGAGAAAAATAAAAAAATTGAGAGAGGAAAGAGGCCAGGGAAGGGTGGTGCTCTCAGGGTTTCCTTCTTTTCGTCCCTGGACTAAATTGTTTAAATTCTATACCCTTCACTTCATTTGTTTGCCCCTCTCTCTTTTTAAAACCAGAGAGGAAAGAGAGGCCCCTGTCCTTTTGTACCCCCCCTCACTTTATACCCCAATGTCCTCCCTCTTCAACCTCCTTTACCCCCTCCGTTCACATTCCACTCCGCTTTGTTTTCCCCATGTTTGCTTATACACTGCACACCCAAGAGAGAGTGCCCTCACCCCAATAGCTCCTCCTCCCCCTCTACTTTTTCCCCCCTTTTATTCCTGTGCCTTTGAATTAACCAGCTCTCGCTAATTATGCTTCCCCTTTCCTTTCTTTCTGTGGCTTCTTTAAGACTAACCCTCTTTGGCAGGGCTTAGACACACACAAGGTACCTTTATGTTCTGCTCCTCAGAACCACAGTGCACGCATCAGCTATCTGTGGGGGGTTTGTACATGTGTGTTTTATTTGGGGAGTGGCTGGTGTCAGTGTGGAAGTATTATTTTGGGCATGTGTGGTGAATGAACCTGCGCATTTCTCTCCACATGTAAACATCTGTGGTCTTTGGGGGTATTTTCTTTGTTTCCTCATGTCTGTCTTTGTTAGCCTAAGCAACCCTATGCCCATGCTTTTTGGCAGTGTCATCCACTTTACTCCATGTTTGTTTTACTGTATTTTTAGAAAATGTTTTAAACAGGCAAATAGTAAATAGTAAATGCTGTTTTCCAGCCTTTGCAATAGGTTGGCATTTTTATTTACTCTTTTTAATCCTTTTCATATATTTGTTTTATATTGCAGGTATTTCTTTGCAGTGTTAGCCATCCTGACAGTTCTTGGAGTCCTGAATGGATTGGTCCTTCTCCCAGTATTATTGTCATACTTTGGACCTTATCCAGAGGTATGATTTAAAAAACTGAAACCTCAGCCAGAATGCAGTCTTAATCAACCAGGGCAATTGTGTTTTTATCAATAGAAAGTAGGGATATAATTTAATTCATTCCAGGGAAGAAGCTTGAGTGGCAGTTTCGAGAGGAGCGGCCACTTCGTCACTAAGTCAGTGACTTAGTCCACAGCATACCAAAACATTTTTTTTGAAAATTCAAACAGTTTGTTCCAATATGACTATGTCCCAATGCACAAAGCAAGGTCCATTAAGAAAGATTGTTGTAGAAGAAATTGACTGACTTGAGGTCCTGACCTGAACTCGAAAGAACACATTTGGGCTGAATTAGAGCTAGACTCTGAGCCAGGCCTTCTTGTCCAACATCAATGTCTGACCTCAAAAATGTGATTCTGGAAAAAATTGTTTAAAAAAAAAAATCCTCTGAGACTTTTAATAAGGAAATCCTTACTAAATGAGTTACGGTTACAAAAATGTGGGCCAACTGTCTATTAAATGCTACTGATTAAGAATGGGTAAAACTCTGCTGATTTATGAACTGAAGGGTTTGAAGTCAGTCCTCCCCATCGTGACTGTGTGAACCGAACAAGTTAGTTTATCCTTTAGTAATTAAATTGTTCCAATACTATGCCAACATCCGATTACCATGACAATTTTAACTTTGTTGGTTAGTCGGTTCCTCTCAAGTGTCAAGGGCTTTTTCATCTAATGTGATTGAGTGCTTTCAGCCAATTTGTTTGTATTCTCCTCCTTATTTGGAGGTTATAATGGTAGATTACAATACCTCACAATTTTAACCTATCCAGATGAAGTTATATGCAAGCATCGATTGGATGATGCATTACAGAACAGACTTAATATTTATGAGAAATATTGTGAAATCTTGTGCTGAGATCTTGTATACCTCTTCTAATACCTAATGGGAGTGGAGTCTTTATTGAATATTACAATTGTGATTTTGTCAATAGAAAGTGACTTACAGATGTTCAAAAACTGATTGCTTTCCTCTCATTGGCCAGGTTTCACCCACTGATGGCCGAAGTCGGTTACCCACCCCCTGCCCAGAGTCCCCTCCTCGAGTGGTCCATTTCTCGGTCCGTCCACACCAAACCTCTGGACCCGTCACGAACTCTGGTGCAGCCACAGACTCGTCAGACTCAGAGTACAGCTCTAATGCCACAGTGTCTGGAATAAGCCAAGAGGTACAGAACTACAACCTTTACCCTCACAGAGGACAAACTCAACCAGAGGAGCATCACCACCACCTCCGGACCAGCAGGGGCAGAGTGGCCCGGCCAGAGGAGGAAAGAAGAGTGGGGTCAGGACAACGGCATTCACCAAGACAACAGCCTGACCCCCCAGCCTATACTGTGTCTTCGGTAGGGAACTATCACAAATGGATTTTTCTTTGCATGTGTCAGATTTAAAAGAGTGTCTTATTGTGGTTCTCTACAGTTTGTTCCTTCTCAGGGTTGTGACTCTGGTCTCCTACATGGCAATACTCAGCGAAACTGCAGCAGGGACCCCAGGGGCCAGCAGCACTGGCAGGCCTCGCCCCCGGCCCAACCGCGCATGGACGCTTTTGAAACTGCAACTGAGGCTGGGGGCCATCACACCTCTCGCAGTTACAGAGAACACTCAGCAGGCCACAGCAACCATTCTTCCCACAACTCACAGCCTCATCATCACCAACAGCATCATCACCACCTCCCGCACCAACACACCAACAACGCTCCTTTTTGTCAGCCCATCACCACAGTAACGGCGTCGGCCTCGGTCACTGTGGCCGTTCACCCTGTGCCATTTTCCGCCCAAGGTCCAGCTTCCTCCTTCCCAGAATACACGGGAACAGACAGTTACTACCCATCGGGGCCAGAGGAGTCAGAATCGGCTTTCCAAGACCCCCACGTGCCTTTGTACACCCACACAGGGGGTAGGGAGGCTAAGGTGGAATCTGTGGAGCTTCAGGATTTGGAATTAGAGGCAGCTGACACGAACCATGGCCAACAGGCTAGCTGAGGTGATACTTCGGTTCCTTTAGCATATTCATAGATAGATTTGTTTCATACACATAACTGGCTTAATCACGGACTATGCATACAACAATAATACTGGCAATGCACAGAGAAATTGACAAGTCACCAGGATCCGTTTAATTCCATACCTTAGTGCTACTAAGTTGAACTAACAAGAAAATTATTTAGTGTGGAAGTTGTTACTGAAGGAAGAAGATTTAAAGGTATATTGTATGAATCAAATCATCAAATTAAAGTACTTACTGGGCAAGATTGTGAAATACAATTTGTTCATTGGCCCTTTAGGTGAATGCTAACATTCTGATTCAGTCCTTGGTAAAGGTTTAAAAGGTTCCATTTTTAAAACTAATGAATAAAAAAACTATTATTCATTATAATAAGAAGAGCAAAACTTAAAAGGTAAAAAAAAACACACACATTTATATTAAAATTCAAAATAATAGTTTAAAAGGAGTAAAAATGCTAAACAGTATAGAGTGAACCAATATACATCAGTGGGAGTTCAAAAACAATGCAAATCTGTGGAGCTTTAAATTAAGAAAAGATTACCCTAAAGATAGGGTTCAGTAATCATGCAGGTTGATAAATTACCATTAAAATGAAAACATCTCCTTGTTCTAAGATCGGATTTTTACCTCTGAAACATGGCTGTTAACACATTTTAACCCTAATACTTTAGAGCTTTTTTTTTTTAAACTCAGCACACAAAAAAAGCTTTTAATAAAAAACATGATCTTTTCAGTTGAAATTGTTTGTTATAGTTTTAGAGATTTTTTAAATATGAGATTCAAATTACTGATTCAAGGAAAGGTCTCATTTTTTGTTTTTGAGCAGCCGATCGCCAGTTGGAAACTGATCTAGATGAAAATCATCTTGATTACAGTCACCAGCCTATTTCTCTGTGCATCTCTAACAATAAAATTACTTACTTAGTGTCTGAATGTAAAATGTCTGACCATCCATCTTAATGCACGTACTGTTTTTTTCCAGATCTGGGGAAGAGAAGCACTATGGCCAAAGATGGACTCCCCTGTCTTGCTAAGCAGTTGACCAGCTTGGCACAACCCCACATCTGACCCCATGTAGCGTAAAAGCTTGCCAGTGTTGCCATAATGGTGCTCAATGTTACTGTAACACAGTGGACTCTTGTTTTAGATATTTCTATCTATATTTAAAAGATTTATACATATGTAAATATAAACAAATAGTTGGTATAATTTTTAGGAGCTGTACAACTCCTACTTGTTAATAGACTGGGGCTGTGTATGTTGTAGGTGTGTATGGATGCATGAATGTGTGTGTATTTTGATTACTGTTCACTTCTCTGTGGATCTGTGCCAATAGGAAGCTCAATGTAGGA
Source organism: Xiphophorus hellerii (assembly GCF_003331165.1). Classification (NCBI taxonomy): domain Eukaryota; kingdom Metazoa; phylum Chordata; class Actinopteri; order Cyprinodontiformes; family Poeciliidae; genus Xiphophorus; species Xiphophorus hellerii. Next base: position 12,816,868 of record NC_045683.1, read on the forward strand.
CAAACATGCCTGTCAGCATTCACAGTTGCTGCTCAGAACTTTATTTTTTTTATACTAATGTACATTTTTAACACTATGCAAATCTCTCTTCAAACAGAACCAGTGATCTGTCAAGGTATATGAGTGTGTGTGGGTGTGTCTGTGTGTCAGGTTGTGTAATGTGAAACAGCTCCATTCACCAGATGCATCCTCAGTTCAGACTAACATTTACACTCATTTAAAACATGAGGGAAACTGTTAGAAACATCCAACAAAGCTATGGTATATCTGTTTGTGTGTGTTTTTATTATTGTATAAAGGTACGCTTGTAAAACTATTAATTTTTTATCACAAACCTGTGGTAGATATGAAAGAATTACTGTTTTAACTTGACACGCTATGCGTGCTATTTACAATGAGTTGGTATGAAGACATTTTAAGATTTTTTTTTTTTCCTTTTTTTTTATATTTTAGTTACGGCCTTGAAACCTGTTTCTGCACTCAGCTATGTATCACTGTCTGTTAGGCTGGTTGTATTTTACTGTAAGAGGTTTTGTGATGTTAAACAACCCTGGCAGGCTCACACAGGTTCTGAGCAGCCTCAGAACCCACCTCAGAAATTAACTCTTACCTTTTACAGGGACCTTCACGTTACTGATTCTGGAACAGGGTCAAAAAAACAAGGTGCTACCTCTGCACCTTATAAAGTGGCTTTGTCTTGTGGATAAGCTAAAGCTCAAACTAATACTGTATGACCCAACTCAAAATGGCACTTGACTGTGTTTCATTCACAGGAATATATCTCGCTTGAAGTAGCTCTTTCTGTCTATCCAATAAGCTAGACCATGCAGCCTTCGAAGGGCTCAGACCAATAAGGCCTCATATTTTGCTGTGTGCGTTTGTGTGTGTAGTGGTTTTCTTCACAACTCCTGTCCTCTGCCTGGATCTGAGACCCCCCTTTATTTTATGACAATAAAGACAACTGGTCATGGTTTGGCCACAGCTGTCCCCACTGACCTCCGCCCTTAAAAATCCACAGCATAAGGCCATGACACTAATTGGACGTCTCCACTCAGCTGCTAAATTGCACAAGCCTGAGCCTTATGGGGGTGGAATCGGGTCATTTTTTTTGTACCCCACCTTCACCAGATATGGCTTGCTGGTGTCAGTGCCAACAGGCGTACCTGTACACTTCTTGAGCCCCTTTGGTCTCCTTCCATAACAACCTTTTCTTACACTCCGACTCACTCTCGAACATTCGTAGGTTTTTTTCTCCTGTTCACTGAGCTGTGGTGATTCTCAAAACCCTACACTCCTCTGTTTTAATATCAAGTTTTTGTGATGTAAAAATATTGGTCATGGTAAATGTTTCAAAACCTTTTCCTCATTCAATGTGACATTACAACTAATAAAGAATCTAATCTGTATGTAGGGAAACGGCACTCCAATAACCTGGTTGTATAAACCAATACTTCATTTTTAGTACTTAGTCTTCATTGGCAGGAGTCTGTAACCGTCCCCACATCTCAACCTGGTAATTGTAGTGCACTCTGCTTTACAAAAGTTCCCCAAATTTATCACAATACGCAGACATTTTCTCCCCCTTCAGATGATCTCGCAGATTTTCTCAGATTTTGCTCTGAACTATAGTGAGGCAATTCCAGTGCTTTAATTTTCCTCTTATAAAATAACATCATTCTGTCACTGATTCAAATATGTGCGTGGACTCAATAAGAGGAAAGAAAATTCACTCATCTTTTCATTAGATTTGGAGAAATGAGCACTTGCTGTAAATTCCCAGCTGTGCCATATTTTCTCCAGCTGTTGCTATAGTGTGCTCTGGTACCCATTTAATGCTGTGGGAATTGTTTATAGCCTTCCCCTGAGTGATACCTTTTAATGTTGAGAAAATTTGAATCGTCTGTAACCTCCCCTGTGCAAACTGTGGCTTTAGCTAAAGTTGGCAAATGAACAGGCAATCCTTCTAGGGGCTCTAAAATGTAATTTTGTGTAAATAGATTCACTGTAATTTAAGGGAAGTGAAATGTGAAGACAAACTAAATGCTAAAACTGAAAAGAATGTTCACATTTTTCAAACAAGTTGGTGCAGCTTTGTATTTTTTATATTTTTTATTTAAAGAAAATTTTTGTTCCCTTTAGTTGCAAATATATGTATGCAATTTTAAATAAGGAGACCATTTTGAAAGGCTTTATTAAGAGTCTCACTTTTTTACATCACAAAAAATAGGCATTTTAATGGGGTGTGTACTATTTGAGAGCCACTGTACATCAGCTGCTTGCCTGAAATGGGTTACTTTCTTTGTTGTTTTAGTTTTGTTTTTTGTTTTTCCTCCCATTTGTCACATTGGCAGCAGCGGAGAGAATCATAGCTGGCAACTATTTTATTCATTTCTCTGTTTGTACTTTGTTCAATTTCTATATTTATATTTTTGTAATATAAAAAATATGTTTTTTATTGTTAAAATGCCAGTGGATAACAAAATGCAGGGATTTTATGTCTATTGAAAAAAACACTATTACAGTAATGTTTTTTTTACATTAATGGAGTTGATCTGTATAAAGTGCTTACTAATGTTAAATAGGAAGAGAAGAGTATATAACGTTTTGTTTTGTACACAACAGATCTCATCATAGCTCTTAGAGGATTTTAAAAGGAAAAAAATCAGACTTTTTCAGAATGCCAATTTTTTTTTTTTTTTGGTCACTGTTGGCGTGGATTTATGCTGTTTTCAGTTACAAAGATAAATGTATGCCATATAATTTATTTATATGAAAATTTATTTTTGTAGTGTACATAGTAGTTGTCAAGGTATTTGACAGAAGTATATTTCTAAAGAGTTTATATGTAATGATATACCATAAGAAAGAAAGAAAAAAAAGAGAGAAAAAGCCTTAAGGTGCACACTTTCATTGCTAACTGTTGTGTGAGACAACATGGCCGCCTCCCCTTCAGTATTATGTTCCGATCCTTGGAGAGAGACAGCTGTTTCTATGGGTTTATCAGAAGCTAGCCATGAAAGTAGAAATTTTGTACTAGCTCTCTAAATATTAATGTTCAAACACTGATAGAATTCTAACAAATGAAAATATAACTTATTTGTCTCTTTTGTTCATAACTTTAATAAATGGAAATTTAAAAAAGAAAGCTTTGGTCTTACTGTTGTTTCATGAACACCCCCTCTTAACTCCCTCTTACTACCTCTATCCTCTTTCTTGACATCTGGTCTCCTGCCCCTGCAGCCCTCCCTCAAAGCCCACCCAGCTCCGCCCCTGCAGCTCCCTCCTCCACTCCCTGTTCTGTATGATTTTGATTGACAGCTTTATAGACTGCAAGGAAATTGGTTGTAGTTACAATACAGCTGGCCTGTTCAGAGTAATGAAAAAGGGCATGTGGTCCTGAGCTCACTCCACTGATGGTGGAGCAAGGAGGGCTTTGTCAGCTGCATGGGTGGCAAAGAAGAGGTTTTGGGAAGGAGGCCTTAGCTGAATTTCAACAAAGTGTCATGATCAAGGCAAAAATATGCAATAGATTTTGAAACTTGCTTGCATGGGGAAAATTGCTGACCCTGGATCAGCTGTAAGAGGAAGGCAGTAGGCATGTAATTATCTTTTAAAGCCAATAAAAGCACCAAATTCTGCTTGCTGTCTTGGAAACGACCGCACATGTTTGCAGAACTCAGCGCTCGGATGTTGTGCATCATGTTTTGATCTTCTCTAACAAGACTTGACTTTTTTATGCTGTGGTTTCATGAGAGCGAGGAGCTAAGGTAGAAGACTAATGCAGAGTTTGTCGTGTAGCAGTCAGGATACAAATACAGACAGCTGTGAATAATACAGAGCAGAAGGATGTTTAAATGGTGCTTTTTCCCCCTTGTATATATAGAGCCTTTCCAAAGTATTCCTAAACTCTGAAGTTTCCCATATTTCGTCCTGTTGGTACCATATCACAAACTGTATTGTATTTTATTGGGATTTAGATAGACCAACTTAAAGTAGTGCATGTTTTTAAAGTGGATGCTAAAATGCTTCATGTGCCATGAATCTGTAGTCAGCGTCATAAGTCAATAGTTTATAGAGCCACCTTTTGTTGCAATTACAACTGCAGGTCTTTCAGGATCTAAATCTACCAGCTTTAGAGATGGAATTGTTTACCCATCATCTTCCTGAAAAATAGCTTAAGCTCAGTCAGATGGGGCTGAGAGCCTGCAGAGACATCACTGCTCTAGTCTTTCCACAGCTTTTCAGTTGATTTAGGTCTGGACTTTGACTAAACCATTCCTTTGTCTGTCTGGCTGTATTCTGAGTGTCGTCCTGTTTGAAGGTGGACCTCAACCACAGTCCCAAGATTTTCTGCAACCTCTAATAGGTTTTCTTCAGGAATTTTCCTGTATTCAATTGCACTCCATTTACTTTGGCCAACTTCCTTGCCTCTGCAGAAGAAAACCTCCCCACAGCATGATGATGCCACCTCCATGATTTTCCATTGCAATAGTGACTTCAGGTTGCTGTGATCACGTAGCTTTTTGCTTAGCGGCTAATTTTGTGTTGGTCTGTTACAAAAAAAATCTCAACATTTTGAAGTTGGTGCAAACATATTGGACAAAATGTGAAAGTGCTTTATAGAGTAGTAATGCTTTACTAAAACACATATTTTTCTAAAAGTACAAGACATCCTAAGAATGAATGTGCCCACCCAAAGCTTGCTTCTAAGGGACATGGTTCATTGAGTTGCAATGTTGTTAAGATTTCTTTCACCAGAACTCCCCTCATCTGTTCAAGGACCCCAGGTCACCAAACCAAGACACCCCCCTCCAAATGGCCCTGCCTTACCCTTTAACCCCCCCTTACCTCTTGTTTCCTCACAAATACATCTGCACACCCCTACACACACTCTTAAACTCCCCTCCCACTCTGGAGAGTGCTTCACTGAAGCTAACAAGCTCAAGGTTGTTAATGAATAAGTGTTTCCGGTACCTGTCCTTAAAGCCAACAGAAAGGGGGTTGGAAAGATGGGGGAAGCATAAAAGTGGGGGCAATTAGGAAGTTTATTCCCTTCTGGACTACTAGAGTGTTAGCCATGGCTTTCTGCCCAGCTCACTTGACAACAGCGGACATTCAGCTAAGCTTATCTTTCTTTATGTAACTTTTTTGCTTCCTTATCTGCAACCTACATTTGTAAATGCAATTATAGACAGGGATTTCCTGGTTTTTGTGTTTAGCTCCCTCTTTTCCATCTATCCATCCCCCACCTCCCAACCCTTCCTTCTCTCCATCGCTCACTTATTCCCTGAAAGGCTTGTCCATCATCACATGCCGGCAGAGCTAAGCCCTCCAAGAGTATACTTTGCTCCACATGAATGATTGCTCTGTTGACATGACTGCACGGGACACACACATGCATGCGCGATCACTCCTGCCAAATCCAGGGCCTGGTTTGCACATTCTTTATGAACAGGGGAGTTTAAGAATAAATCTGCAGGAAACATCACATGGTGTGTTGATATGACTCCAGATCCAAACTAATACGGGTTTTGCCTTTGGGGGCCTTAGAGACACCTTGAAAAGCGTTCAACCATGAACCTGCTTTTGTGTCTGTGCCTGCTCGTCTGTGGGCGACAACAAACTTAAGAACAAGTACTTTTAGCGTGATTGACGTCAAAGCCATGGGAGCTTTGTAAATGTTTGACCTTAAGTTGCAGAATTTGACTGCACTAAGAACAAAAACTGTGTATTGCAGCTGCCAGTGGGTTTACAGACTTTATATTCTACACAGAAATAGACAGAGAAAATCAAATATTTACATCCTGATATCTACATACACTGTAAGAATGGACAGACATTTTTTTCATACTATTTGGCATTAGATGGGATTAAGCTTTCCTCCTTTAGGACAGTTTTGATTACTTAAAGTGTTTATATTTGTCAAATACCAGAATATAAGGCAAAAACATTTATTAACATTTTTTCAAAACTTAAAATTGAAGAGTTTACTTACTTACTTTATTTTAAATCATATTACTTAGTTCAAATGCTTTGGGTATTCTTTCAAAGGTTCATCATGAGATTGCAGGAATTTCAAGCCATAACACTTGACAGAACTGGTGTAACTGAGTCAGGATATGGCATTTTTTGGATTCACAGTGTTTGGTCCATCACAGGGACTCGTTGGACTTGGCTGCTTCTTTCATCCCCCACAGAAGAACTGTTCTTCCTACAATAGCAGTTCTAAACAAGTTGTAGGTCCAAGTCCCCTGTCACTTACTGGGCTCAAACAAACAGTTCTCCAGGCAACAGTGCTGCTTGAGAATTATATAAATAACATATTTGTAGCGTTTTGATATATTATAAAGAGATAAGCAGTAGACTTGTAATACAAGTGCATATTTTGTTCATATTTAAACTCAAATAGCTGTAGAAGGTTTGCTCAGTCTTCTGTAGCCTATCTAACCTTATTTTTCTCAATAACTCTGTAAACGGTTATGAAGTATTTGCTAAACACAGTTTTGGAATACACCATTTTAGCTTTCCAGGAACTGTTTGATGAATAGGACAAAACTTGGGAAGCAAAGCACCATTCAGATCTGGGAGAGCAAGGGAAGTACTTCCAACTTTAAAAAAGAGCTGACATGATTCACTGTGCACTGCATAGCATTCAGAATCATCAAGTATGCGAGACAATCAGCTACAGAGCCAACAGTTGGATCCTTCATCTGGGAAAACGAAAGACATAAATCCAGCTGTATAATAAATTAAAGAATTTTGTTGGTTGTTTCTTTCCATACAGTGCCTTGCAAAAGTATTCGGCTTACATTTTTCTACATTCTCACAAAATACAACCACAAAACTTCTGTGTATTTTATTTTGATTTTATGAGATAGATCAACATAAAATAGTCCGTAAATACGCCATGAAATAGAAGGAAAAAAGAAGAATAAGCAAAACTTTTCTTCCCGACAGACTCAATGACATCAGGATCTTTTGACCAGAACTCCTTCTTTTACATTTGCTGTGTCCTCTAGGAGGATTTGGGAAAGCTTTAAAGGAGATTTCTTATTGTTTTCTTTTAACAATTGCTTTCTACTTGCTACTTTCAACTGTTGGGCCAATAAATAATTCCACCTATAGTTTTCTGCAGCTCTTCTGGAGTTCCTTCAGGCTTCATGACTGTTTCATTGGCTTGTCAAACAACCACACCTCACTTCTCTGATTAATTTTTTAAAATGTTTTCATTCATCTTCATAATAATGTGATTCTTTGAGTTAGTCTCTTACTTGAAACAACCCATAAAATACATTGATGACACAAAATGTGGAAATGTTTAATTAGGCTGGACCTAACCACTCTGCTCAGAGATAGAACACTTAGACCTTTGAACAGCCAGAGATTAAGAAGGGACGTATAAAAATAGCCAACGAATTGTAGGTAATTAAGCATAAGGTGTAACCTAGCCATAAGGAATGGCTAGAGAAAAGACTGGAAGTTAAGATGAATGGAAAAATGGAGGAGGAAGAGGGGTAAAAAGAGAAGGGTTGGTGGGTGGGTGCCGGTTTGTGCAGGGAGTAGCCGTATGAGAATAATTATAATGACTGATGTTGTTTACTCCCATTTCCCTTCGCATCATTTATTCTGTTGAGGTAGAAAACCCACCCAGCCCCCTTTGCATTTTCTTTTTGCGTTACAGACGAGCACTCCAGAGTGGTGCCAAGCCAATGTCACAATCTCCCCCTCATCCATTTGCACTGGAAACATTTTTCCTGCCCTCAGCTTTCTGCACTCCTTCACTTCTGTTCTGCTTCCATCTGCCTTTGCCTTTATCCATCTTGTTCCATTCCCTTTCTTTTCATTACTGCTACGGGTGTGAATTCTCCGAGCACATGTGAGATGTTAGCATGATGTACGTCCGTTTACACTGAGGAAGACAAACTGAGGTTGGATGGTGTCACGCTTTCTTCCTTTTGTTTAATGTAGTCCTGGTGGGCACTCACACACAGAACCAGATGAGCACCCCACCACCCTTTTCCTTGTTTAAACTGTGCTGTTTGTCTTTGCCAGAAAACATGCAACATTGTATGGAAACAGATGCTTCATTCTAAACACCACGTAGGGGGGCAGTCAGTCCGGGAATAAGGGAAATAGAAAGAAACCCACAACTAAATATTTTCATGTGTGACTGAGATTGTTGAGCAAATTTACAATTTTCTCAAAGTCAAAGTAGATGCCTTAAACATTTTTTGCAGCCCTAAGCTAGGAATAAAAATAAGGCTGACAAATTTCTAAAATAGAAAAAAAAGAAAGCCGTATATTTGAGGAGGGTCTTTTCCAGTGTGATGATGGTATTCACTTTGGAATTTACTAATGATCTGCCCATTCACAAAGAGGCTAGGAGAGGAGAAATATTTTTTTTTCCTTCCATCTGTGCTTATTGATTCTGGCACCATGACAGACACCTAATGAGGAACAGGACATGGAGAAAAGCTCTGAAGACCCTCAGAGGGAGACTTCGCCCGTGTGTCGAGACAGACCAGCAGAAAATATATAGCAGTGCACTGATATGCATCAACGTTGTTGAGCTTCCATCAGAGGACACAGAGAATGACAATGATGGACATGAAAATTAGTAACAAAACTGCTTTGCTGTTGTTTTCTGAATGACTCTCAAATTGTAAAGAGATTTTGTCCATTTCTCTTTACTATGTTTTGTTAGGTCATTACAATTTGCAGACATTTATGCACAGTGCCTTGCAAAAGTATTCATAGCTCCTGAGCATTCTTACATTTTGTCAAGCTATAACCACCATCTTAATTGTATATTATAGGGATTTTATGTGATTCTTCTTAGATTATAAATAACTCAATCTCAGGCACATCAGATCACCTAAAAACCAAATTGTTTCCCTTGACTAACAGTGCTTGATTGCCTTCTTTGGGCTATGTCCCTCAACAGTGATGTCTTTCATATTTCTTTGTGTGTTTTATATTTTATGAAAATATATCTGTAGCCTTTGGTGACTAGTTTTGAGACTCCCAGAGAAACATGCTCTCAGTTGAATACCTACATGTGCACACTTGAGCTTAAACAAAGACTCAATTAGTGTAAAAGCTATCAGAGAAGCATTTAGAGCAGGAAGTGTGTAATTATTGCAGACAGAGGGGCAGATAGATGGATGTGTTTGTGTTTAACACTCCCACTCAATTTCCCTGCAATCTACTGGACTAATAGAAAGCAGGTGTCTCACTCCCCGTACCTCCTTCTCTCCCTTGAATTTGCTCTTTTGTGTGTTGGTGTGAGTGCAAAATATGTCATGGTAAAAAATTGATAAAAAGCTCTGGTATCAGGTTGTTGAACTCGTGGAATAAAGTGAACTTTGAAACAAGTTCCTGTTAATTTTTGAATGACTTTAATTTCAGGTTTAGTCTACTAAAAACCCACAGGTTCAAAAACTACAAAGATAGTTTGATTTAAACACAGTCTCGGACTGTGCAGGTTTTAGTTTGGTAGTCACAAAAGTTTAAATGAAACAACGTAATATCAATCAGTCAAACATAATAATACAGTCGATTTACTACTATTTGGATTTTCTGATCCTTCAATACAAACTCTGAAGTTGAATTGACTTGGATTCTGGAAAAACAGAGCTTAAACATGACAACTGCAATGCATTAACGAAGATGAATCGTAACATCATTGCATAACAGAATAACTTAAAAATATGAAATAAACAAATAAAGTCTACGGATATTTAACAAAAAAGCACACCTTTTATAGAATTTAATAAGTTAAAATTTTAATTCAATATGTAAAAGAATATTAAAGCTGTAAATAACCTTATTTTGCAAACAAAACACATAAATATTGAAATTTTGATGCATAGGCAATTGTCATCTGCCATTGTTTTGTGACATATGCTGTATTCATAATCAATAAATTAAGATATCCATTTTGTTTGTCACATTAAATGTGTCTTTAGCATACAATTACCTTTATACAGGCATTAATCATGGTTTTCACAAACCCCGCATATTTGTACTAAAACTGTTTTAGTGGTCTGATGCAACAGTCTAATTCAAAATGGGAAATTATCAAATTTAACGGAAATATAAACTTGAAGACATCAGTCTCTGTAATTTATTAAATGTAATTCTGTTAATGAATTTGCTTACTGAAATATATACACTTGTCATTAATATTCTAATTTAATGTAATTTATTGACTGTATATATGTCTTCTATGTTTCAGTGCATGATGAAATACTTTAAACTGTCCACTGTCTTGCCTTATTAGTGTTTTCACCGCCTACTGATGCACAAATGGGTAGGCCTTTGATGCAAAACACTCGTATGTAAAAATTAAAGAGTTAAATGAATATGTATGCAGCTGTGGTTTTTGATAGCACTGTTGCCTTGCAGCTAGATGGTACTGGGTTCAAACACTGACCTGCATTCTCTTCCTGTATGTAGGGGTTATTCTCTGGTACTCCAACTTCCTCCCATGGTCCAAAAACGTGACTCACACTTGACGTCCTCCCATGATCCTCTGTGTCTCTGTGTTTATCTGTAATGGACTGGTAATCTGTCTGGTGTGTGCTCTGCCTCTTGCCCAATGACTGCTGGAAATAGGCACCTAATGCTGCAAGGGTTAGCAAGCATAGGCAATAGATGGGTTACGTATGCTTTTTTAAATAAGTGAAATATTTTTTAATCAGTGAAAAATGTATTTTGTCCTTTGTTTTCTATTTCAGATTCTATTGGTAATCATTTAACATTCATTAATTTGCAGAATCTGGTCACGTTTGGACATCCAGTGGTAGTTGCAAATGTGAACTCTCAGCAGCTTGTTGATTGCCAAACAGAGCAGAGAGAGCGCTGATTACTATGCAGGACACACAGAAATAGCTAAGGTAGGCAGAGTTGGCTTGAAAATTCAGTAAAAATGAACTCTAATTAAATAAGATGCCAACCGTTGTGAGATTATTGATCATTTGGTAAATCAGTTGTAAATGTCAAAGTGCAGCTCTCACTATGCAGAGAATGTAACAAGACAGGATTGATGCACACTGTACTTGTGTCTTGTGCACGCAATGCTGTTTCACATTGGTCACAGCATCACTAGCCTTTTCTCCACCAATCCTCAGCTTCCTCCCTTAGCAATAAAGAAGGATGCCTGGAAACATAAACAGTGAATCCATGTGACTACATTTGTTTGTTCTTAAAATATTATATGGAATGCAGTAGGTACATGTTTGTGTTTTCATTATGTATCCATGTGAATTTTGTCCTCAGAAACAGAAGACAGCATAAGATGCACTATCAAAAATGTTGTGTAAGAGAAGAGATGATTGTTTTGCTCAAGGCAGAATATTACACGCATTTTGTGTCTTGCCCACACCAGCAGAGGAGGCTCCCCAGATTTGTATGTCCTTTTTGAAGTGCTTTGTGCGGGGCATTTCTTTTCATCTTCTGCATTTTTGTGCAGTGAAACACAAAGTCAGGGATTGATGTCTGTTACCACTATTTTAAACCATCTTTATTCCAGATGTCTTATATCTTTTTTTCATCTAAAGCTGTAATAAAATTATAGTACTTTTATTGCAGTTTTGTCATGTATGAGGGGTGTGGTAAGTGGGTTGCTACAGAGTACAACAACATAACACAGTGATAAATAAATAAATGGTGCAACCCACTGAAATTCATCTTGTATATATATGTGTGTGTGTGGGGGGGGGCTGGGGGTAGGTACGTATATATAATCTGTATTATACAGTAATACACATTACTGTATAAGAAAAATATACTGGTACCAAGAAGACAAAATGAAAACAAGAAAACAAAAACAAGCAACTACTACAAAAAGACTAAAAGAAAGAAAAATACTAAGTAACTGGTTACACTGCACAGATTACTATTTATACATTAGGATGGTTCTATCTGTCTATAAAAGCCTGGGTGGCATACTAAAAAGACCATGTGTTTGAAGAAGTATTAATGGAGATCCAAGAAAAAATGCTTTTTTAGTACATCCAAACACTTCAAATACTAATGTTTTTTTTATATTAAAAGAAAAAGACAACACATACAAAATATATTAACACTTACACCACCTGTTCACAAATCTGTGTACACACACTTCTGCTTGCTCACATGCACCACAGAACTTCTGGAGTTTGCTCTACAGGCAAAAGACCGTGTTATACTTATTCTTTATCTATGAGACTGTACTGCTGTTACACAAGGTGAGCACACATATAGCACAGACCAGGGCCTGTCCTGAAACGCTCTGCAGAATTCAAGCAGCAAATGCATGATTTAAAAATATTTGACCACACATAGACATGCTCAAGGACTGCATTCACCAGAACAAAAATTGAGTAAATGCACTTCTACAACTACATGTGTATAATCTCTTTCTCATGCAAGCCTGCTGTGCACTTATGCACGCACATGTGCATGCTCAAACCAACACATGGGGCATTACGTATTTTAAACAATTCGTTTCCTGCTGCTGCAAGTTTCTTGGGATCTGGCAAAAGCTTAGATGATTTGTCACTTTGAGCCATGCTTGCTGGGAACCCCTCAAAAGTCCCTGTGGATCACACTCTGGAACCTTTAAGTTCCTGCCACTGGAATGCACTCTGCTTCACCCTTTTGATGTTTAAACCTAAAATGTTTGACACAGAAATGAATGAATGAACCCACTCACGCACTTACATCTGCACACAGATACCAAGAACAGCCTTGGTATCTGTATTCCTATCTGTATAGAATAGCCAACAGAGTTGGTTGTGTACAATCCAGTGACACATCAAAGTTCTTGATTAATGTATTCCTTAAACCCATGCATATCTGTTGCTGCTTATACTAAAATTGTTTGCCTAAAACTATTTCTGGCATGCAAACATCATCATGATCATCATCATCATCAACAACAACAACAACAACAACAACAACAACAAAATGTCGGGCTGTGAAGTAAATTTAAAAAGCAACAATCCCAATTCTAATTCATCTGCTTTAAGAATATCATATTTATAATTACTCCAAATTACTTTCAAGTTTAGATCTTGATTGAACTAAAATACTGATTCTTACGGTTTTTATTTGGTTGTTTGATCAATTAGAAACTAATAAAATGTGCTTGACTTTATAATCAATACAACTAAAAAAGATGATAAATTGAGTTCTACGACTTCATTTCCCAGGAGTCTTTCCAAGGGGATGTCCGCGTACGTCACCGCTCTCAGCAAATAGGAACCTTCCCTACCCGGAACTCACTAGAGAAGAGGGAAGTTCAGTTTCTTGTTTTCACGGAAAGAAAGAGGTTTTTGTCGTTTGAGTCTGTAAAGAATATTTTCGTATGACCAGCGTCTGCTTTGGAAATACATCAATTTGAGTGCTGCGCATATTATTTGAAAGTAAGTTCACATTTGAATAATGTCCAGTCGACGGGTAATGACTGTCAAGTATGTATGTTGCTGATAACATTCTAGATTAAAAACAATCCACGAAAGAGAGTATTAAAAAGTTTAAATGTATTCCTTTAACTTAACTTTGAAACCGACTGACATACAACAGCAGTGGTTTGAGGCTGAGTTGGGTTTTTATTGATAGTTTTCCTTTATAATACGGTCTCCTGTAGAGGAGGAAATACTGACATCCTGTGGTCTGATGTTGATACAGCACATGCCTCCATCTTTCTATTTGTTCATCCATCCATCCGTCCGTCCATCCATCCATCCATCCGTCCGTCAGTCCGTCCATCCATCCGTCCGTTCGTTCGTTCGGTTGGCTTAGACGTTGCGGTGAGAAACTAAACTATAAACTGAGAAATTGATTGACTGAGAAATCTTCTGTTTTATTTCTATATTTCCAAAAAGGACTAGATGGAAATAATGGCTTAACACTTTAACTGGAATATATTTTAAATATTCAAAATAAACAAAACAGAAAAAAATAAATATAATTAGAAATCTCTGTCAGCAAAATTGTACTTCAAAAACAAGGGCTAGTTGAAACCAATGCACCAGACTTGCACATTACTGACCCACTGCAGTGGGACATGGTCAGAATCAAACTGTTTACATTTCTCATCTTATTAAACCTTGTTGAACATAAGGAAATCATATGCAGGTAAATTTGCAGAAAGTGATGCTTAACTGATTTTGGTTGTACTGAAATAATGTCAACAATCTCATAATTACATCAGCAAACCCAGCAAAACCCAAAGTCCACAAACTTAGTTTAACACATCCTCAAAGATAATATTTGACCAGTCACATCTCGTTCCTCCTCCAAAATGTGCATAACTAATTCCAGAGCTGCTGCTGAGTCTGTTTGTACATGTACATGTTTTTTTTGTAACTGTAACTGCATTTTATTCCGTCTGTGCCTATATGTACTTGTAACTATTGACAGGATAGAGATGTTGATGAAACTCCGCTAAGGTTGTTTTTCTTTTAGGTTCTCCCTCAGATTTTCTGAAAATGGAGACCCTAAGAGACAAGTCAACAAGAGTCGTTTGTTCCTAATTTGGTTTGGCATTTTTCCTCCCTGAAATGAGTATTTATATATTCATTTCAGCGTGCCATAGGGGCTTTCCAGCTGAGCTGATGGCAAGACATTAAACAAATCATGTGTTACGAGGTGATCATAAAATACAAGCCTGTGGTGTCCCACATAGACCTGTCATTATGGCAAAACACAACAAACACACACACACACGATTCTCGAGCTATATGCAGACATGAAACACATCCTCGTACACACCCTTGGGGCCTGCCCTCCTATGCTTTTTTTCCATCTTCATAAAAGGTGAAGAATGTATTGTTTATTTCTCAGTAGGCAGTCTTGGATGTGTAGAAGATATTGCTTGGATCACAAGAATGTGATCATTAAATTGTGGTAATAAGAGGGTAGAATAACTAGATCAAAACAATTTATTTCCTCTTTTTTATTCATTCCACTTATTCTATTAACCTCCTTTGAAAGCAAGGGTGGCTATGGAGGATGTAGGCCACATATGCAGATATTGACGTAATTGTCAAAAGCATCTGTTTTTAGTTATTGTTTATTTAATACTAGCCTGGTAAAAACCAGCCGCTTGTTCTACGCTTTCTATGTACGGACGATTGGGACTCTTGGCTATTGAGAAATGATTGCTTGCTGGAGGCATGGACTCTGTTGAATTTTTAAACATTTGGCTGGGACATGTGTAAAGCGCCTCTCAATAAAGCTTACCGGAAATTGCGTGAGCTGTAAACATTCCAGTGGGGAGTAGGATCATCTTTGCCAGCAATAAAATGTCTTAAATATTCCTCCAACTTTAATTGCTCAGTATTTGGAAGCATGTCCAACACGGACTGAATAGCTTCTTTCACTTCCTCCACTGCCACTGCCAAACTGCAAAGGCATACTTCAATTCTGAAATGGCGCAGAAAATCAATGTCAAATCATTCATAACTCTTCTTTCTGTTTGCTGATTGGTCAGGTTGAAATTCATCTAAAGAAATCAAGCTCAATGAGAATAAACCAGATAGAGCACTGAGGGGAGATTAATGCTAAGTCTGCACAAATCCATCATCATCACAATATTCAAATTGGAAAGAACTGTTTGGAGTGCAATAATTGTTGGGTAATATATTCCAAGTGTTATCAACTTGGATTTTATATCCTAATATAATGTTTAGCCAGTTGCACAGAATCTGATGGCATCAGATATTCACACTGGGCACAAATGACTGGACAAAATGCTTAAGATCACAGACTGAAGGAAGCACATATGAGAGTTGAATGAAGAAATAAGCATATATCGCAACTAATATTATCAAAACAATATTTACCAATGATTTTATAATATCATACAGCCCTATCTAATAACCAGTTGTTTCCTTTAGGTTTCATTTTCATGATCAAAATGTAACTTTTTCAGTAAGTCTAATTGGAATTTGAGATCTACCTATTAGGATTTTGTGGGCAATTTTTGATTTGGATATTTTGTAAAGCTTTGACCCGCTTAGTTCTCACTGTCTATGTTTTTACACCAAGTACAAGATATTTTTGCCACTTTTTAATTTCTCATAAGAATCATATGATTTTTTTCCCTATCCTTCCTGCCAGGAGTGGTAGTTAATCATTTGGAGTGGAGGTGATGTCACACTGTGTGAGAGAGAGCAGCCATTGTGAAATTGTGTTTTATTATTTTAAATCAAAGACAAAAGTGATTTTTCAAGTTTACATTTGAATTATTTTTAGCATCACTAATGAACATGTTTGATGTTATGGTTAGTGTAGCTAGCATTATTCAAGCAGTGGCTTCTGTGTACATGCTTGTGAATGCAGCAATAACTGACTTTCACACATGAAGTCATGTCATGTTGCCAGAGCAAAACTAAAAGATTGCCAGAGCGACCTTTTAGTGTTCATTGATGGAACTTTGTTCTTTAGTTTCTGACTTTCTGGGCACCCGTTTCTCTCTGTATTTCTAATAGTTATAATGTCTTTGTTGATGTTTTGTCTACTTTCTATTAATGAACATTATCAGCAATATTCTCTCTATTTGATAAATGTTATGACGGTGCTATCATTTTCAAGTTGGGATCTTACGCTGTTCTATATGTCATTGAGCAGCCTACTAAAGACTGTTGGTTTATGTTTTTATTATTTTCCTACTTTGTACCGGCATAGACAAATCACAATTTTATTTGTTAATAATTACATTTTTTGAAACTCATTTCTAGAAAAAGTCTCCATATAAATGTTTTTTACTGTTTAAAGAAGTGAACCTGAGTTTTTATTTGTCATTGTAACAGTAAATCTCCATCTGTGGAGTTTTCCTGTAAACAAAGTTTCTCTTATTTTTCAAACTCGTTCTCAGCAAACACAATTTGTGTTTTCTTCAGGTTAAACAAAGTGGTTTATTGCCTTTTCTCATTTATTTCTAAATGCTTAGTGCTGCATAACATCTGAAGCCAATGAAACTGGATAGCGGGAAACGAAGAGATGTCAAAATAAATCAAACATCTATGTCCACAAATATGCTAACAGAAAAACGGTATACCGCCAAGATCCCACTTGCCATTATTCTGTCTTGATACTTACAAAATATGATGGTAAAGTTCAAGTTTCATGACAATTTCTGTGTAATTCTTGACTTTAATGGTACATTTATTGCTGTTTCCTAGGATTTCTTTAAGCTCAAAAGTAAATTTGCCTGTGGAAAACGTCAAATGACTGAGCTGCAGGTTCAGCAAACAACAGCACACTCGCCAAATGTTCAGCAGATGCCCTTCTGGCTTGAAAAAGCCATCTCTTGGGGCCAAACTGACACTCCACACACACGGAACGACATCGCCCTACACTTGAAGAGACTGAGGGATTTCCTCCAGCAGCTTCTCTCAGAAATCAGCAGTGTGGTGAGTAAAGGTATTTATTGATAGATTATAGTGTTACAGGAATAATGTAGATAAGTTGGCTTTTAGAAATATTGCGGTCAGGAATAACATCATTACTACCTACCTAATTGTGTTGTGGTCCTCCTTATACTGCCACCTACCATATTGGCCACCATTTTGTTGGCAGTAGATCCTTTAAGTCTTGAAAACTGTGACTTGTGGATTTCATAGATTAGATTTTTTGGGAGCACATTCTACAGATGTTGGATTTGATTGATATCCAGGGAATTAGACCAACTCGACACTCTTGTACTCTTTTTTTTTCTCTTGTACTTCAGACCACTATTGACCCATTTCTGCTATGTGGCAGGGGCATTAGAAAGACTACAGGAAATACTGATTAACATCTTCAACAAAGTTTAGGTAGCTTTTGTGTGTAAAATGAACATGCCCATGAAAGCATTGTAATTGCATGTTTTACCATTATTTATGTCTGCCATTGAAACTTAAAACTAATGCACAATAATACAGTGATGGGAGTGCAACAGGCTGTTTTTCTGTCTTTACAGGTTAACATTGCACTATATTGATTTTAAAGTCTTCACCTATTAGGCAGAACAGCAGCCATTTGATTAATGAAACTTTGAGAAAATTAACACAGAAATGAGACTATCAAGTCTGCTGAAACCTGCGCCCACACCTTCTGAGTTTTAGCCAAGGCTTGAACGGTAATTCATTCAATGGAAGGGTCCTGCTAACAGACGCTGTTCTGTGTGTTGCTGAGGCAGTGTATGCCTGGCTGGCAGCACTGCAGTGTTGAGTTAGTCAGGTAATAGCCGCAGTGGGACCTTGAGTGCTAACCTGATGTATCCCCATATCAGATCCAGCAAATCTGGGAAGAGGGCCGAGGATAAGGAGGTCTGCTGTTCTTTGAGATTCCTGAACTTTTCTGATCAAATCTTTTTTTTCTCTACAACTCGCCAATTCACAGCATTTAAGATTATTCCTTCATATTTTAGACTGACTTTCCAGATTTAGCTGAATTTATCCTTATTAAATTGCCCTTGGAAATTGTTTTGAATCTTCCAATGTTTTACTGAAACATTTAGTGAGTTGTTAAAAATCAGTTTTCTGCTTATATTTGACTTATTACTTCAACTTTGACTTTTGAATCTACCAGTATATTTTTATAGATCAAGCCTCGCTTTTTTTCCCCTGCAGGTCTCTCGTTCTGTCAGCATAATTCTGGCTTTGCGTAATGCAGATGAGTCAGAATGAGCAAAGTTATGGAGCACATGCAAAGAAACAGTATGGTAAAGCTTAATTGCATTGAAATCTTTTTTTCTTCGCAATGGGCTCATAAAAGACCAGCTGAGGATAGCCCACATTTTGGCAACGATATGAATCCTTTGATATCTTTACAGCTTTCTTGTGGCTTATGACCCAATATGTGTAATAATCCTATTGTTCATTTCCAGGTTCTATACATGTTTAGAACAGGTGAGGATGATTGTCAGACACCAACACTTGCAAAAGCCAATGCTTAAAATTAACTTCTCAGAGTTTCTCTTTTTTTAGCCATTTCTTTGTTAGATGCAGTGGTTTCCATTTTCACAGTGATGGTCTCAATAATATTATCGTGGAAAAATGTATTGTCCAGAAAAATCTGTTATCGTGACAGGTCTAGTTTGTGGTCCACTTCGCTTTACAACAGTTTTGAGTTGTGAGAATGAATTGATACTGTTTCAAGCTGATGCCAGTGCACAGTTTACCTACACAGTCAGAGAAGGAGATGGAGTAGAGTAATATTTTTGAACTTCCATAATGTATTTCTTGAAATATTAATTAATTGCTGAATCTGTACATCCATCTATTCCGTCTATTCATTCACCAACCCATTGATCCACACATCTGCTCGCTAACTTGTAGTCTGTGATTTTGCAGGTTAATATCACACATTTGAACATTATTTGGTTGTGGCTACAGTGTTGAGCTGTATTTGAAGTACTGTGATGATGATTGCCCCGAAATATATTTTGAAATCGATTCTGTTTCAAAACCCTCTTTGGCAGTAGCAGCACCAATAAAAGAGTCTACTTACAAGAGACACACAGAGTTGTGTAAAACCCCTTAACTATCATGAGGGTGACAGTTAAGGGGTTAATCACTGTTATGTCCAATTGCGCCTAATGATCCTAATTTATATAAATGTACATCTATGTGGTATATTCAAATAAACAATTTGTACTTAATTTAATATTTCATTGACCCTTTTTGAAGAAGAATTAATCTTTTTTTATATAATTGTAAAACATGAAGCTGTTAGTGTGTAGAACAGGATTAGCATGTCTAGTTACTATGAATAACACACACACAAACATGCTAATGCTTGATTTGTTTGGGTCCATTGCTGTGGGGGTAATGTGTCTGAAGTTTTATTGGAGTGATTGGCTGGTTCTCATTCTTTTAGTCTGTGTACTACCCTCCCCCGCATGCTGGGAAGAAGCTCTGTTTCCGTCAATTAAACTTGAACACAGTTATTGTGTAGGTGCAGCTCTCAGAGGAGCCTCGAGGTAAATCCAGGACTTTTCTCCAGCTGCTTATCAGATACATCCTTCTGAAAATTCTGAAACTTAACCAACTTCTCATTGGATTGCCTTTCTTTGCTCTTTTAGTAGAAACAAACATGAATGTAATTTGTGCATGCATTAGAACCATTAACTTCCATCTGTACCTTAAAATGACAAAAGTTTACATTTTCATTGTTTTTCTTGTCAAATTTGTCTCAGTTTAGAGCTTCACATATTAGGTAAACCCTAAAATACATATGCATGATTTATATGTATTTTGCATCTTGGTGTCTTTCTTCACCATCTATTTCATTCTCATCTATAAACATGTCTCCTTAGGCTCCTTGGCCAGTATGTAATCAGTCACTTCTGTCAAAGAATGTCTGGTTGTAATTACAACAAGTTACATGGTCATAATTAGAGACAGTGCTGAAGAGGCTTTGATGCCAATTGTGCCCTGGTAGTCGGTCGTAATTGCTTTCTTTTGTGATGGCTTATTCTTATGGGCATTCCTTCAGTCACAGAGCATTCAACAGTTTGTATTGTAAATGAGCATTCCTTCTCTGTTGCATCAGCAACACACATGCACACGCACACACACACAGACGTTTACCGTACAGCATTTACGATAGACTATTCAGCAATCGGGAGGCCAAATGTGAGGACTGAGCAAAAGAAACTGTTGTTGCAGACAATAGCTGGGTTATTTAGGTTCTATTTAAACTCTGCTTGACCTACCATTATGACTAACATTAGTAGTGATCTCATCCTCTCAAATTAGTCGTTAGTCTTTATCCATGACACACTGCTATTTAAATATAAAGGCCTGATTTTTTTTTTTTTTTTTTTACATTGATATTGTTTTTTTTTAGTGCTTAAATGTTAATTTATGTCTTTTTTTTCTTTCCTTTTTATTCTATCTCTCTTAGAGCTCCACAACAGAAACCTTGAATAGGCTCCCCTTATTAGGTCAACTTTTAGGCCGACTGTGCTGGAACCCTCATGTCACTGCAGAAGGTGAATCTATACTTTGGTCATTACTTTATCTGTCTTTTTAAAACCTACTGACAAACAGAAACAAGAAACATGAAAATTACCCTGAGGAAATTGGTAAATGTTGTATGTGTTTTGCAGGTGCAAGTAGAGGACTTCTCCTCCAGTGTTTGTTGGCTCTGTATTCTGAGCATCCAAGCAATGCAGTGGAAAGAAAAGCCAACCAGTGGATACAGGTAGAAACTGATCTGTTAAAATAAACTACTTGACAAATTAGCCATTATTTAAAGTGTTGACCAATATTTATTTAGCTAATTTTCCAAATGTGCAAGTAAGTAGTTGTTCCACTTAAAAGCTACATAAAAGCTATTAAAATGAGAGTAGATACAGTCAGGCTATTGTTTAATAACACCAAAATAATTCAAGTGTACCAAAACCCTGTTCTTCCAACTTTTGGAACTTCAAACACTTTATTTGGAATATTAAATAAACAGTTTATTTTCTGAAAAATAATTCATGAACATACTCCGAATGCCATTAGATCTTTGCTCTACTAAAACGTACGCTAATATGAAAACATGTCTTCTGAAGTCTTCTGGGGCCTAAAAAAAACACAATTGTATCTCAAGAATACATTTTGAAGCGTGAGATTTGTCCCACGGTATGCATAATGCTTACATGGTGAGAAGGTGGTGGTTATTTATTAGTTTTGCAGCTCTACTCTGCATAACTAGATGTATCTAGACACGACACATGTCAAGATACGTCGCCAGTGATGAAATTCATTATATAAATACAGATAGCCTGCGACAGACTGGCGACCTGTGCAGGGTGTACCCCACCTCTCGCCCAAAATGTTTCCTGGAGATAGGCACCAGCACACCTCCTGACTCCACTAGGGACAAGGGTGTACAGAAGATAGATAGATAGATAGATAGATAGATAGATAGATAGATAGATAGATAGATAGATAGATAGATAGATAGATAGATAGATAGATAGATAGATAGATAGATAGATAGATGGATGGAAATACAGATAGCAAAATGATATGACATGAAGTGATTCATCCATCAATCACAATGTAGCTTGACTTAATTATTTTTGGGGAAAACAGTTACATTTGATGCATTTTGGCTAGATTCAACATGACAACGCAAAGCAAAAAATAATTAAATCAGTAAAAAAACAAACAAAGGGGCGTGCCGTGGTGGCGTAGGGGATAGCTCGACCCATGTTTGGAGGCCTTGATTCCTCGATGCGGCCGTCGCGGGTTCGACTCTCTGACCCGACGATATTTGCCGCATGTCTTCCCACCTCTCCTTCCCCCTTTCCTGTCAGCCTACTTTCATATAAGGGACACTAGAGTCCACAAAAAGACCCCCTGGAGGGGTAAAAAAAAAAAACAAAACAAAAAAACCCCAAACAAACAAGAAAGAGACATTGAGACCCAAGTTAATACTAATACTATTAGCCTGGGTGTTTTTAAAGTAGGCATCTGTAATTATCTCTCAATGAGCAGAGCTATTATAGAAACCACAGGAAAATAGTTACTGATTGCTTATGGATCTCCTCACCCAGGACATGTCCAAACTTGAGGCAGATAAAGTTGGGATGTAGCAGGCGGTTTTCCACATTCACAGCAAGTTGGTCTCATGCGTAATACTTTAAGTAGTGCTAATTTATAGTTACCTGGTTTGTACGATTTAATTGCTGCCTCCATTTTTACCCTCCTGTTGTCTGTGGCATACACATTCACTAGGCTCTGCCTTCTTAGTGGCTTTGGTCATCTGCTTTCTAACTAAGAGTTAATAAGAGGAGTAATACTCTAAATCAAATGATGGGTTGCAGTATTTTTCTAAATAAAAGCATAGAGTCTCTCATTATTAAACAGTTCAGGTTTTATTGGTGCAATGAAATGAGACAATACATCCAAACTGAAATTCCAAATTGCATTCTTTAACAGCTGCTTTAGCAATGCACTCGATACTATTTACCATAGTAGCAGCTTCTTTGGGTTCTGTGTGGAGTGTGGAGGAGTCTGGAAGCAGCCGTTGGTAAGTTATCCAGGTGTTGTTCCTTATACAAACCTGTGTGGCTTGGTCAATGAAGATTTGGAACGAGGAATGACCACACTATTTTTGTGCCAAGCTTAAACCTCAGTCAATCAGGCAGGCTGAAATTGATATTGGAGGTGTGAAAACCACCCATATTTTTAAGGATTTTGATTTGATGGCGAGGACACAACAAAGTGCAAGAGAGCAGGAGACTGGACATCCGTACCCTCTTAGAGGTCCTGGAAACTGTACTAGAATTTTAATCTTGTGTAAAGATGATGTAAGCAAAGGTTTAACAGAATTGCACAACTGATGGCCACTGCACAGCAAAGTTGGAAGAAATTGTGACAAAATCTCCTGAGTTTCCAGCCTTTATTGATATTGAATTACTTGTGGTAAATTGTGTGTAACAGTGTACTCTTCCAGATCTTTTTCATATGCCAGTTTTCATCACACTGGGCTGGGTCATTTTATTGTTTGTGTTCTGGATGACTTGACATAAAGATTACTTGGCAATAAAGCAATTTTTTTTAACAAAAAGCTCTTTAAATAATTCTTCTTTGACAGTCTCTGGACTGCTGAAGAGATTTTCTGTTTCATGTATTTTAATAGGGATGTGCTTTCCATCTCTGTCTTTCCAATCCGATTGAATATACATAATGAATTGAGTAGATTGTGTCTCTATTGCTCTTAGTCTGCATAGTCTCCAACTATGTTTCACATTTTAAAGTCAAATTAAAAGTGACTGTTTCACGGCCTCTTGTCATCATTTAAGAATCCGCCTGTATATTAGGGATAGCCAGCAAAGCGCCCTGTGTGTTCTGTAGGCGAGCGCAGAGAGGAGGGAAAGAGAAGAGAGGGAAGAAAAGCTTCTGCCATTTTCAACTTTGAGAGGGTTCACACAGATGGCTCATGATAAACAATGTGAAACCTTCACATTTCTGCCAGATTAACTGTGTGTTTGTATTCTTTTGATTAATTTCTCATCTAATAAAACATCTTGCTAATTAAAACAGAGCCTAGAAAGTAAACCTTGAATTTTGCCAGATGTTCTTTGACCTGTTGGAGGGGAAGCTGAGTGCAAGTGAGCACAGTGGTGTCTGCATCTGTGTCAAGATGTTTCTATGTGTGGTCATATTGTATGTTTTGCTCAGGATATACTGGCCAAATGTTCAGAAGTGTAGAAGGTACAATAATATTTACAATAATTGAAATTGTACTAAGGCTGTAAAAAGATTGCAGGCTTACAAGCTTCCACATTTTTTCTCCAAATGTAAAGATGATCATTGTGGCCTAATAGTTCCACTTTAGTTTCATCAGACAACAGGTCATGTCTCCAAAAATGAAGGTCTTTGGCCCCATCTGAATTTGAAAACTGCAAACTATTTATTTATTTATTTATTTTATTTATGGCTTTTGTTCTGGAGTCGATTTGCATATTTCAGACCAAAACACATCCATCTCTGGGACACAGAACTAATCTCCTTCCACCACATTTATACTTGTGTGTAATTGTTTGGACAGAAGAACTGTTAACTTTCAAGCATCTTCATTCAAATTGTTCCCAAGAAGATGGGGAAGTCTAAAGACTTTCCCCATTGTTCCTGGTGTTGCCTTGAAATACATCCATCTACCTCCAATTAACTCAAGTGTGTCAGTAAACCTAACAGAAGTTTGAAAAACCATGATACCATAATCTGGCGTTCCTTGGTAGTTCTAAAAGATGGTACTCATTCTCTAGGTAAACTCAGATTTTTGAAGGTATTAATAAATAAATCTGACATATTCTTCCTGTCATTGTTCAGCAAATGGAAACAATTTTAGTAATTCTGACCAAAAACAAGAGAAGTGTGGTTTGATTTAACTTACCTGGGGTATTTAAACTTCTGGTTTCAATTATATTTAGAAATATAGATATATTTGGTGTTCCATGGTTATTTTATGAAAGTTAATCTAGCTATATTATTGCAAAGATACTTTCAGATTATCGAAATAAAAGCTCTTCATTGACTGGTAGGGAAGGGAATTGGTTGCGTCAAATTTTATAAAAGGGTATTAGAGTAAATGGGATTGAATACAAATGTATGCCACATTTTCATATGTTGCTGTGATCTTGAAAATTATTTTTTTTCTACTTCATAGTTATAGAGCAAGATTTTCAAGGATTTAAAAACATCTTGTACAACAGTCATTGTCATTTCTGCGTCTTTTCTACATTCCCTTCTTTTATTTTTTTGAAGAATCTTCCTTTTACCACCAGTGATGCGAATGACGAGAAGCGCAGCAAAATCCTTTCGCAACAACTTAGCTTGTCTGTCGGGGAGAGCAGAGCAGATAATCTGTTTTAGGTCAGAGATGCTCCTTCTTTGTCTCTGTGTCTGCACAGCGCTGCCTGTCTTGGAATGTGAGGCAAAGCCTGTTTTTTGTTATCCTTGACTGATCGTGCTCCTCAACATTGTTTTCTTATTTCCTTCTTGAGAAACTGATCATCAGCTGCTATGTGGCATCCAAATGCTTTGTTCATGTGCATTTAGGTCATTTTGAGAATTTAATGAAATATTTTTGTTTCTTTGCTGTTGTATGTTTGCAGCGACATGTTTCTCCCAGTTGATGCATATAGTGTGTACAGTATTTCTCTGCCTTTGCTTCAGCTTCCTGTCTGTCTCTTTTCTCCACATCTGAGCTTTCACATAGGGTTTGATGAATTCTGGGGTATAGCCACAAAGCTCCAGGCTGATAGTCATTAACTCTGTTGGTCTGTTTCTCAACATCCTGCACATGTAAAAAGACCTCACAGTGCTGCAGTAAAATGATCTTTGAGAAGATGACAGTAAGGCGAGTATAAGTAGTATACGTAAGTATAAGTAGTGAGGGTGTAATTTTATATAGCCAATCAGCTGAATGATAGCTTAATCTGCACTTTAGCTGCGTAAGGAACCACAGATATTTCCTGCAGCAACTGTAGCCACTTTATATATTTGCAACTGTTTGCTCATACTAAATGTTCATTTTATTATCAAATATAAAAACATTCCCTCTTCATATTAGGTTCATTCCAAGTGTCATTGTATGATTAAAATTAACTTTACAGTTCCAAGCACCTGGATGATTGCCTTCATTCGTTCTCTTCCTCTTTGTTTAGTTTGTGATTTTCTTTCACTTCTTCTTTGTAAACAGCAAAAGTAAAAAAAAAAATCCCACCTTCATTAAATTATAGATTTTAATGAATGGACAGTTATCTAACTAAAACTTTTAAAAAATGCTAAAGGAATGTGCAAAAATAAAATAAAATAAAGAAACCTCATGACTCCGTGGTTGTTGTCTTCAAAAGTTCTGCAAGGTCTTAATTTTTTGGAGTCTCTAAATGTAAAATATTTGCAGTTTATTCATTTTTTGGAAATATGCTTTATATTACTTTGTTTTGTGATTTGTATTTGTGGCTGAGTGGTGTACTTACAACATTTTTGTTAAATTATCCACTTCTATCTCCTTTGTAATGCACATTTAAACAGGTTCTGTGTGTTTACAGAGATTTTGTAATAATTAACTAAAATCCATCCTCAATACTTTTTGCTGAGCTTACAATAAACTGTAAGGACTAAGGCTGGGTATTGTTAAAAATCTCACAATTCAATTCAATTTTCAATTCTTTGGGTCGCAGTTCAAATCAATATCAATTCGATTCAATGTTGTTTAAAGTACTTCAATACGGGTTTAGTAATAAGTAGAGTAGGAATTGGATTACCAATTAATAACTTTAACTATAGTGGTAGGCATTACTTTATCAGTATTTGACCAGTAAAATATCTGAAATAAAACTGTAGCACAATATCACTTATGCTCAATATGTAGTACAATAGCCAAAACATGACAGTACAGTATTATAATTGGAGTAAAGTATATGTAAACATAAACAATTTGGCTTGTGGAAACTGAGATAACTCACATAAGTTTGGAATCATCATTTTTAAGCATTTCTGGACAGCATTAACACTCTGACCCAAACTTGACATTAAATTGAGTGGTTCCTAAATTTAAATTATAATGGTATTAAAGTCTAAAAAAATAAAGTCTTTGCTTTTAGCTTTAATAACACTCATATTGTTTTGGTATGTCATGTAAAGTCCATTGAATTTTGTGGGTGTGTTGGTCAAAATGTGAACATGTTGCTTTGGAATGAAGACTTTTGAAAGGGAAAGTGTGTTAACTGTGCATAAAAAGAAATATACCAGAGGGCTGGATTTTTTAAAATCTCTTTTTTTTTATAAAAGTAACTAACATTTAACATTTTTTTTGTGGGCTAACTCTATATAGTCCCTCGATTGTTAGTGGGTGTTGTACAAATACTGGATGGGCATACAGATTTATTACACCAAGTTTGAGGTTGGGTTGGTTCTAAATCAGTGCTTTTAGAGATCCAAATTCTTTATTTGTGCTCTTCCAGCGGATTTCATCTCCCCTTTTTTGTCTCTGCTGTTTTGACCAACTGAGGCTATACTTAAGTCTGTCATTGGTTTTTCAATCATGGTGTTGTAATTGTTAACAGACACCCATCCAAAGCAACCCGAGTCTTTGCCTCATGCCTTTTTTCTTACATCCTCTGTTTTAATTTTAGATTTATGGGGGATCATTTCTATGGCAGTAACTTGTCCCCAAAGCCAATTCAAGTTGTTTTTTTCTGTGTGAGAAAGATGGCTTTTGACCTAAAGTATTTGCCACCCATCTATCTTTCTGTTCTTTATCCCATTCCTCTGGTAACCACACACTTTCCCCCCTGTTCATAATGCAGACATCACAGTGACTTTCAGTCTCTGATACTTATTCTAACCAAACCGTCCTTACTTCTCATTCCTCGTCCCCACTGTGCCTCCTTACTAACTGTGGGTTGACTGTGATTGGTTTTGTACGTACTATATGTGCTGGGTTTAAGGGCTCTCAGATGGTAGTGATTGGGGTGGTTTTGTGAGACTATGTGGAGGGTAAGCATCCTAGCGTGCTGCACAGCCAGGCCAAAGAAACCACAGGACTGCACCAACAGCTCTGCAGTTCTACTTTTCCTCAGATTTAAGTTTCACTACTCTCTTCTTTTTATACATATTCAACATCTCACAATGTCTTTCTCTTCTTATTTCTTTTGTCTTTTATCTTGATGTTTCAAAGCAGTTTGTATTTTTTCACTTCTTAGTGAGCCATATGCCTTGGTTTTGCTGTGTAGTCAAGATGTCAGGTTTTAGGTATTCAGCTTGTATTAATAAGTCAATTTCTTGTGGGTAAATTAAAAGGGTTGTTTCAAAGGCTTGAACAAGCTTTTGATTTGGTATTCTTGGGTTACGCACACACACACACCCCTACAAGCACAACACAACCACAAAGTTATATATAAAGCATTTAAACACTGCTTTGAATCCAGTGAGAGGTATAATGAGTAAACAGCTGACCTTAACAACAATTATACTGCCTATATCCTGCAATGACTTTTGTGATTATCTAATTTTGCAATGACATATGCAATTAGCAATTATCCCTAATTTAAATTTGATCTCTTGAGATTATCTCAAGACCCTTCACTTTTGGCTGGGGTGCAGACCCCATCTTTGGAAACCACTCTAAGGTGTTTTTAGATGTTATAAGATCTAATCTAAAAGGCACAGGTATTCAGGTGGTTCTTCTATTTTGGTAAATGGCTTGCCTTCGAATAGAATAACTTCTAAGTCCTTAGAAATTTCTAAGACGCTTTTAAAATTATGCTTCTCTCTGAGTCCTGTGACTCGGTTGGAGATTAACATAATTTTATTTTTACATTTGTTTCCTGTATTTTTTTAAATTATTTTCTTTTGCTACATTACAACTTTTAGTTTTATTCTGTTTTAAATTCTATGAAGTTATTGTATTTCCCACAGATTTGCTTCAACATCATTGCTGTGCAGCTTTTTTAAAAAAAGCTATATTAATAAAGTTGGCATTGTCCGGTTTATGTTCTTACCATATACTTTGAGTGGATTGCTTTGCTTCATTTCAACCAACATTGTTCACAGCTGATTATGGGTTGGGCTCATTATTCTTGTGTATCAAATTATTATGAGGCCCCCTTGTAAAACTGCAAGGGTCTGTTACAAAGAATGCTCGTTTCTACTTCTACTCCTATGCTGCCCATATATTCATACTCAATTATTGGAATACCTTTTCTCCACTCATGTGTTTCAAATGATGTGATGCTGACGTAGTCATCTGAATTTCCAGTAACTAATTAGATTTTCTGTATTGAAACTTTTGGTTTTGATAAAAATGATTTTGTTGCATTCATGAAGTGCCAAACCTCTGCTGCATATTGTTTCTTCTACTCCACCACAGAAAGTCCTGTGTCATCTGGCTACAGATGAAGAAGATGGTGCAGCCGTGGGACTGATGAAGCATTTAGGAGTGCCAACCAAAGAATACCATCTTAAAGTGCTGAAAAAGGTATTTTGTTTCTACAGCTTCTGTTTAAAAGCATACTTGCATTTCATTTTGATTTCTTGCATTTCAGATGGTGACAAGAATACAGGAAAGCATTGGGAATAGTCGGTGTTCTGTGAGCAGCACAAATAAGGGGTAAATATAATTCACATTCAAACTTCAAGCTGTACTCGTGATAGATTGGTTTCTGTTCTGTTGACTGAAATTGCAAGAAATTTGATCAATAAAACAAAAAAATACATAAATGAAATAAATACAAAAAGAGTTCAAGTATCTGTTAATCAGTTACACACAGCAGTAGTGCATCCCACACTTAAATGTTTCCCAAATTTATGTGATTTTTATAATGGTTAGTAAATGAATTTGACATCATTTGAGTTCAAAAAGGTACAATTATCAATTATTCTTTTTTATTTTTAGCTTGTTCTGTTCTTGTTGTCTGAATCTTAAGGTTAGGATCTAATGTGTGCCTCTTTAATGTACAGTACTTTATTTACGAAAAACAAAGAAATAAACACTATAAATATGTGCAATAAAAAGTTCTGTTAAGGACATTACAACTGTGTCTGTGCTTTTTAGGGGAACTATGAAGGAGTTGACTTTAAATGAAAAACAAATCTATGCAGAAAAGATCAGCAAACATTAACTCTAATCTTCACCTCCTATTGTTCTGTCTCCACAGTAATATAACTTTCTTTAACATTTCTCAAACTTCACATAGGTGTTCATGTGGCAGTATTTGGACTGCGTCAGAGGCTTGTGTGCCTCTCATCACATGTCCTGAAGCATCTCCTCTCATTGGTGCTTTGCTGCAACAGCGGATGACTTGCATCAGAGAAGGTCTGAGTGAAAACTTCCTTGATGCTCTACACTCTGCCTACTCAAGGTACAGAAAATGTTTCTACTGCATTTTTAGCTTGTGCTGCCATATTTGAGAAAAATATGCTAAGTGACTCAGTAGTGTGCAATGTTGTACTTACTAAGGATTATTTCATGTCACAGTTCTAAAAAGGATGTAAAGTCTTGATTACTAGAAAAGTTGAGAGGTTTTTGGAAATGCTGTAAAATCTTACAGTTGTGGAATAAAACTGAATACAATTTTCAAGTCTTTATTAGTACATCTTAATATATTGACGTCCAATTTGGAGATGAAAGGGATATAATTTTACTTAAACAATAACTGTTAACTCTGTTCATGAGGAAAAAAGTTAGAACACCCTCCTACCTAATAGGTGGCTTTTCCCCCTTTGACTGAAATAACTGCAGGGAAACGCTAATGGTAGCCGTCTACCCGTCGCTGACATCACGTCTGAGTAAGGTTTTTCCTACTCCTCACTTTCAGCTGCAAGATATTTTAGTGGTTCTTGCACTGCCTGCTTCAATTCTCCTGAAAATGCCAAAAAAAGACCAAGTTACTATCAGCATATGTGCTAGTATCGAAATAGTGCAAAATTATGAAATAAAAAAAAAAAAAATACAACCCTTCAAATATTTCCAGATGCGACCTGGTACTGGACGAGCAGGCAGTTGTTTCTCTGTGGTATCAGAGCTTACCCAGCCTGGAGGAAGCTGTGCTCAATCTGTTGGAGTCTGCTACTACAGCAGGATCAACACCAAGCAAGGTGGAGGAGCAAGTGTCGAAGTCATTACTGGTGGGTCCTCTTTTCATGATTATAGAAACATGTCTGACTGTCCACATCTGACATTGGGACATGACAACTGTCGAAGCACTATTGTATGAGCTACTGTGTTTGACCAAGCGGAACAGATTGAGTCATTAGTGAGGTGGGATATTAAAGAGACAGAATTCAAAATTAATGCTTTTAAACAGATTTTGTCCCTATGTTTTAGGGTGTCAACAAAATGGTATAAATTTAACAAACTTATTGTGTTTTACATTTTTTAAATTAATATAAAGGTGTTTTAGATGTTAGACGCACTCGAGTGAATAAAATATATATATTTTTATTTTACTGGTTTGAACAGAAAAGCAATTATTATTCCAACTGCTGCAAAAATGATACACAGGGTGTCACATGGTTCAGTGGTAAAGGAAGCACACCATGTACAGAGACTACATAGTCCACACAGTTGATCCTGGGTTTGAGTCCTGACCCCAGCTGTGTTTTTTCCTCTCTCTGCCTTTCCTTCTGTCCAGCTGTTAATGAATTAAAGTCACCAGTGCCATAAAAAACCTTATAAATAAACACATTTATACAGATGATTAAATGTATTATATTTATTTATTGTTATTTGGATTTTGATTCATAGGATAGTCGAACCTCGGATTCAGGAAGAGCAGTGTGGTTTTCGTCCTGGTCGTGGAACACTGGACCAGCTCTACACCCTCGGCAGGGTCCTGGAGGGTGCATGGGAGTTCGCCCAACCAGTCTACATGTGTTTTGTGGACTTGGAGAAGGCGTTCGACCGTGTCCCTCGGGGAGCCCTGTGGGGGGTTCTCCGGGAGTATGGGGTACCGGGCCCTTTGATACGGGCTGTCAGGTCCCTGTATGACCGGTGTCAGAGCCTGGTCCGCATTGCCGGCAGTAAGTCGGGCTCGTTTCCGGTGAGAGTTGGACTCCGCCAGGGCTGCCCTTTGTCACCGATTCTGTTATTCACTTTCATGGACAGAATTTCTAGGCGCAGCCAAGGTGTTGAGGGGATCCGATTTGGTGGCCTTAGGATCTCATCTCTGCTTTTTGCAGACGATGTGGTCCTACTGGCCTCATCAGGTCATGATCTGCAGCTCTCGCTGGAGAGGTTCGCAGACGAGTGTGAAGCGGCCGGGATGGGGATCAGTGCCTCCAAATCCGAGGCCATGGTCTTGAGCCGGAAAAGGGTAGAGTGCCTTCTCCGGGTCAAGGGGGGGTGTCCTGCCCCAGGTGGAGGAGTTCAAGTATCTTGGGATCTTGTTCACGAATGGGGGAAGAAGGGAGTGGGAGATCGACAGGCGGATTGGCGCAGCGTCTGCTGTCAAGCGGGCGTTGTACCGGTCCGTCGTGGTGAAGAGAGAGCTGAGCCATAAAGCGAAGCTCTCAATTTACCGGTCGATCTACGTTCCCACCCTCATCTATGGTCATGAGCTTTGGGTCATGACCGAAAGAACGAGATCGCGGCCGAAATGGGTTTTCTCCGTAGGGTGGCTGGGCTCTCCCTTAGAGATAGGGTGAGAAGCTCAGTCATCCGGGAGGGACTCAGAGTAGAGCCGCTTCTCCATCACATCGAGAGGAGCCAGTTGAGGTGGCTCGGGCACAGGATGCCTCCTGGACGCCTCCCTGGTGAGGTGTTCCGGGCACGTCCCACCGAGAGGAGGCCCCGGGGAAGACCCAGGACACGCTGGAGGGACTATGTCTCTCGGCTGGCCTGGGAACACCTCGGGATTCCCCCGGAAGAGCTTGAGGAAGTGGCCGGGGAGAGGGAAGTCTGGGCCTCCCTTCTGAAGCTGCTACCCCCGCGACCCGACCTCGGATAAGCGGAAGAAGATGGATGGATGGATGGATGGATGGATGGATGGATGGATTTTGATTCATGTAGCATAGAAAAAAATATCCAAATTTAGGAGTAGTTTTTGAGAAACTGTTCTGTTTTTGAGAAACTGTTCTGTCAAATATTATGCCTTTTAAACTTTCTTCTTCTTATAAAGTAACACAGATGTTGCGAGCCAACATTGGCTGGTAAATTAGATGGGATGTCTGTTCTGGTTGCCAGCTGACAGATAGGTCTTTTTTACAAAAATGAATTTAATATAATGTAATAGAAAAGTACTAGGGGGAAAAAAAAGTGAAACTGTTGAATTGTTATAACTTATGATTTGCCTATCAATGAGTCGAAGAGAAATTTCTTTTCTTTTGTGCTGTAGCATTTTTGTTATTTTCTCTGCTGCCTGATTTGATAACACTTGATCCCTTTGATAAGCTTCTGATAAACATGCTGCTCCTGTTAAATTAGTTTTTTGGTACATAGTGTCTCATCTGCCTCAAATTAAAGAGTCTCACAAGAGAAACCGTTGCACACATCCATATGTGTTCAGTTCCCCTTTGAAGCACTTTGTAAACTGAAACTCAACAATTTTAATAAGTGAGGATCTTAGGAATGTTCCATTGTATTTTTTGGGCTGGGTCATTATCGAGCGCTCTGCCTGTCAGATCTATTTGGCTTTTGTTCTGCTTGCCTCTCACATAATTTGGCAAGCTCCAGACCACATCTCACATCATTTGGCTGTGTGATATTATACTCACTATCACTTCAATGGCTCAGTGCTCGTCACTTCATATGGCTTCATATATGTTCTTTTTTTTTTACTTTAGAATTGCCGTTACTGAACTTCACCTCTGCGATACAGTGATATTATATTTACCATTTGTTGCCCAAAGAGAGGCTGAGTTTTAGATGTAAGTTGTTTTCCAGATTTACTTTTCAGTCACTGGGAGATTAGGGTCAGTGTGAAGTAATTAGGCCCGAGCAGCAAAGCGCTGCGAAGGCCTATTGTATCTGTACTGTTTATTATTATTATTCTTCCCACCTCTTCGTGTGCCTTTTTGGGGGCTTTATCATATTCAAAAACTCACCAAACTTGGCGGTCGCAACTAGAAAAATTAAAAATTTTGAATTTTAAGGTTGTTGCAAAAATCGCAAAAAAAATTGCTCAACGGCGGCAACTAGCAATTTTCTGTTAACACAATGGTATGAACGTACTTCATCGTAGAGACATGAAATTTGGCACACTTGTAGAGCTCACCAAAAGACTCAGAACTTACATTTAATGTTATTAGCCAACTATCACAGGAAGTCAGCCATTTTGTCTTGAACGTCCATTTTTTTCCTCGATTTTGACGTTTACAGCCTTCGTATTTGATCGAACTCCTCCTAGGGATTTCGATTGATCGACTTCAAACTCGGTCAGTCTGATCATAAGGCATGTTTGATTTAAAGTTATCAAATTGGTGAGTTTTGGAGCATGTTGAAGGGGGGTTAGCAGGGGTCAAAGTTCACCTACTCGCCATGAAACACGAAACTCTTATATTTCCTATATAAAAACACATAGAGGGACCAAACTTTCAGTGATTGATCGTCATCGGGTGCCCTACAATACCCTATGGTCAAATGATGACATCACTTAGGCCACGCCCCCTGAGAACAGGAAGTGTCATGTTTTACTGTGAACGGTCGCTATCTTAGCCCTTTGACCTAATCAACATGAAACTGTGTCCAGAGACAGAAGACATGTTGGTGTGTTGTGGATTCCAACCCCGACCGGCTGCGATGAAGCAGGTGGGCGTGGCGGCGTTGCGAACGCCGTCGAATTTCGTTTGGCTCTGAATTCCACAATTTCGGGCCCAGCTGCTCCAAACTCACTAGGATGGATCCTTATCCACCCACCGACAGGAATTCATAACAAAATTTGGTGGGCGTGGCCTAATTTCTCTATAGCGACCCCTAGAGTATTTTAAATGAACAGCCCCATGCCATGCTTTATCCTAGAATTACGAAACTTGGTACACATGTGTATCTTGTCAGGACGTACAAAAAAGTCTCTTGGAGCCATGCTCTAAACCCAACAGGAAGTCGGCCATTTTGTATTGAAGGTCCATTTTGGACCTCGAGTGTGACGTTTACAGCCTTTGCATTTGATCGAACTCCTCCTAGGGATTTCGATTGATCGGCTTCAAACTCGGTCAGTCTGATCATAAGGCATGTCTGATTTAAAGTTATCAAATTGGTGACTGTATGATCTTGCTGAAGGGGGGTTACCAGGGGTCAAAGTTCACCTACTCGCCATGAAACACGAAACTCTTATATTTCCTATACAAAAACACATAGAGGGACCAAACTTTCTGGGATTGATCGTCATCGGGTGTCCTAAAATACCCTGTCGTGAAATTATTTTTTTACGTAGGCCACGCCCCCTGAGAACAGGAAGTGTCATGTTTTACTGTGAACGGTCGCTATCTTAGCCCTTTGACCTAATCAACATGAAACTGTGTCCAGAGACAGAAGACATGTTGGTGTGTTGTGGATTCAAGCCCTGACCGGCTGCGATGAAGCAGCTGGGTGTGGCGGCGTGGCGAAGTGACCTGTAACGCCGATGCCATACGTTTGCTTCTAGATTCCACATGTTTCGACCGAGCTGCACCAAACTTGGCCTCAGTGATGCTGTTGTGATGCCTGACAATGCTATGTCATCATATTATGACGTCATCTAAGCCCCGCCCCCTCAGAATGAATTAGAGAGATCTTCTGTGTAATTACATAATAAACAGTACATGTTCGTCGTTTGTAGGGCAATGCTGCCCTCTGCTGGCCACTGAAATAGTTTCATTATTTCAGTAATTCGACACCAGAGGGCAGCATTGCCCTGCAGATGAAATTCTTCGATTTTGTAATACACAGGAAAATTGAAAAATTGGTATTTCTAACACAAAAAGTCACAGAGACTCCAAACTTTCAGTGATTGATCGTCATCAGGTGGCCTACAATACCATATGGTCAAATGATGACATCACGTAGGCCACGCCCCCTGAGAACAGGAAGTGTCATGTTTTACTGTGAACGGTCGCTCTCTTAGCCCTTTGACCTAATCAACATGAACCTGTGTCCAGAGACAGAAGACATGTTGGTGTGTTGAGGTTTCCAACCCTGACCGGCTTTGAGATAGCAGCTGGGCGTGGCGGCGTGGCGAAGTGACCTGTAACGCCGATGCCATACTTTTGCTTCTAGATTCCACATGTTTCGACCGAGCTGCACCAAACTTGGCTTGAGTGATGCTGGTGTGATGTCTGAAAATTCTATGTCATCAGATTATGACGTCATCTAAGCCCCGCCCCCTCAGAACAGGAAGTGCTATTTTTTTCCTTGGAAACTTTCATCTATGGCTCTCTTGACCTAATCAAGGTGATTCTGTGTTGGATGACAGATAGGAAGTTGGTCTCGCTTGCTTTAAAGTGCCAAGAGTTTTCAATGGCGGCAACGCCGTTCGTATACGTTTGCCTCTACATTCCACATATTTTGACCGAGCTGCATCAAACTTGGCCTGAGTGATCCTGGAGGCTTGCCCGTCGATCCTACGTCATCACATTGTGACGTCATCTAAGCCCCGCCCCCTCGGAACCGGAAGTGCCTTTTTTTCCTTGGAAAGCTCTGTTTATGGCTCTCTTGACCTAATCAAGGTGATTCTGTGTTGGATGACAGATAGGAAGTTGGTCTCGCTTGCTTTAAAGTGCCAAGAGTTTTCAATGGCGGCAACGCCGTTCGTATACGTTTGCCTCTACATTCCACATATTTTGACCGAGCTGCATCAAACTTGGCCTGAGTGATCCTGGAGGCTTGCCCGTCGATCCTACGTCATCATATTATGACGTCATCTAAGCCCCGCCCCCTCGGAACAGGAAGTGCCGTTTTTTTCCTTGGAAAGCTCTGTTTATGGCTCTCTTGACCTAATCAAGATGATTCGGATGATAAACTCTGTCAATGCTCACTGCTGGCTGAACCGTGTGGGCGTGGCCAAATGGCGAATATCAGTCCCTCGCCATATACATACGTTTGGCTCTAATTCACACATGGATCATCCGATTGGCGCCAAACTGGATATGTATGACCTTTGTTCTGCTCTAAAGAGCCCAACGGGTTTGAGATGTAATTTGGGGAAAATGCGCGACAGCTTCTGCGGCGGCTAGCGGGCGGCAGTGCTGGAAACTGCGGCAGAGCTTCTGCGGTGGGGAGCGGGCTGCGGCTCTGGAAAACGCGCGAGAGCTTCTGCGGTGGCCGGAACCCCAATTTAATTTGTCACAGAAACTACACTAACAGAAATTTGATAAAGCAAATTCTGAATCTTGCCAAAGCAGGCTTTCTGTATCTCGTCTCTGCCAAATTTCTGTACACATCCATAAAATTATTCACACAAAGGTTATTACTGACATCTTGTTTACCTCACTTTCTGATTGCATTTTTTTGGCAGTTGGGAATGTCAGTAAAATTTAAATGGGAAAGACAAACTTATCTGCCTTTTGTTTTGAACTAATCAGGTTTGTGAGGCGGTGCTGCTTATTTTATTCAGTAGTGATGGTCCACTTAACCTGTGTATATATCAAGGGGAACTGCACACTCCTTGTGTTTAGAGATACTTCTCACAAATTAAGAGACGGCAGTGCACACTAGTCCATATTCATTTGGCTTACTATTACATATACAGAAATTAAACCTGCCAGATAAATCTGATTAAATCTGCCATTTTGAGTTGGGAGTAACTGTTCTGTCATAAAGTTAGTTTCAAGTGTGCCTGAACTGTAGGTTTTCGTTCTGCATCTCCAAATGGAAACAACTGACCAGTAACAAAGCGGTTGTTGATACCTGAAAGGTGAATTTTTCCTTTTCAGCTAGTATCTTAGGATCCCATGTATGCTCTTAATTCAAAATTTATGTGCCCTTGTGTTAATTCAGTCCATCAGCCAAATATGCCGTGCTTTTGAATATAATATTACATCTGGCATTGTGTTTTTATTAAAAAAGAAGGGAGGTTCAGGTTTCATGTGTCTGTTTATATGACTGTGTGGGATACTTCTAAACAAAAATAAAAAGTAAGAAAATCTGAGATGTCTGGGCTCTGTAAAGCCCCTCACTTGCCTGCCTTTCTCGAACTTGTTTATACTACAGTCAAAAATAGGAAACATAAAAATGCGTTCGCATTCCTCAATTTGGCTTTTCCTACCGCCTTCTGACCCAGGCAGAGGGCCCAATAACAATAAACACTCACTTCCTGCCCCAGACTGCTAAAAAAAAAACCAGGATGTTTGTTGTGTGCTGTAATTAACTCTCCTTGAAGTCATACCTCCTTCATAGTCGTAAGGTATGAAGGAGGAGGCTAAAAAAGCAGCTGTTGGGATACATGATGCTTCACACACATCCATGAATGAAAGTGAGGATGTACAATTTTATGCCAGTCATTTGCTAACTAATCTCTGATGTGCATACAAACAGAGACATACAAAGGGCAATAGTTTGGTCTTGTTTTATAAGAATAAGGTAAAAACTGATTTGGAGTATTTTGTGGTTGTAATTACACTGTATGGACACTTGGTGGAACTATTTGTTGTTTAATTCTGTTATAATTTGACTCATACCCTGGTCTTTTGTCCATTTCATTTAATAACTCTGTTACTGATGCTATGTGCAGTTTTATCCCCTCTGTTTAATCAGGTTACTCCTCATTTGTTCATGTATGGAGATAGAGCCATTATATATTTTACCTGCAGTATATCAAGTCCCAACAATTAATGCGTTCTAAATCACAAATCACTGCTTTTCCACCAGCTACCAGTAAATCAAGCAAAAACAAACAAACAAACAAAAAAAGAAATGCAACTGGGTCATGCATTCATCTCTTCTTACTGTACGGCTCTGCTGGGGTAAAACCTGGGAGGTATATGACATGTGAACCACATGGTATTATATGTGTTGCGTATTGAGCGCCAGATAATTAGGGACTCAGCGACATGCACGGTACAGCTGTTAAATGTTTGCACTGGGGCGTTTTAGAATGTATTAAATCTGAAACACATGATGAGTGTGGATTAGGAGGAGATGAGAAAATGAGTGTGTGGGAGTGTTAGGGAGGCTTGACAGAGTGGGAAACTGAGTGTTTAATGAGGAGAAAGTGAGAACAGAGAAACTATGATTTCAAATGTAATCATTTAGATGGTCCAACAGTGTCACCTGGTGGTTAAGCGCTCTTGTTAAAAAGTGATGTATTGTTGCCATTGTTTTCTGAACCTGCTGATATTGTTGATGCATTTTAACATGTATGGCCATAGCTTGTAAAGTTTGCCCTTTTGTGTGTTTTAGCCTAAAGCTTGTGCTCAGCATTGTTCAGTATTCCTGGTTGTAAATGACATCTTCAGGTAAGTGCAGTGGATTTAATTTGAATTTAAGTTGTTATTTAACAATAGTATATTTCTTTGTTTCATGCTGAATATTTTGGTTATGTGTTGTTTTTTTCCCCCACTTTTGGCAGGACTGTTCTTAAACAGACTGAAAGGAATGAGCGTGTTAAAAATGTTTTCCAAACATTTACCAAATGCTTCTTCATGGAGCTTTCACGATTGCAGCCTCAGGTAAGACAGATTTTTTTTTATTTCTCCTTTTAAAAGAGACTCACATTGTTACTTTATTATATGGCTTAATATTAGAGTCAGTGGAGCACTTAATTTTTTCTCATAGTGACAAAGATAAAAGAAAAATTAAAAAGGGGAAAGAGTAAAAAAGATTGATATTGTATTATGACATAAACTAATAAATGCAATCAGAATGAACACACAAATCAAAAATATCTATAGATCTAAACTTCTCTGCTAAAGAAAATAGTTTAAATAAAATATCCAGAAGGAAATTAAATGTCCACATTTTCTTGATACTACAATCTATTTCCCTACATTCTAGAGAGTGAAGTGTTTGGTTGTGTGATGAAAGCCACACTATCTTAAGCGAAAATATTTTGGACATAATCTGTGTAGCTAAAGCCTACAAAAATAACAGGCGACAAAATCTTGCATAATCATTGTACATTTTCATAATTGAAGCAAAATAAATTGTCTTTAATATCTAGTAACTTGAGAGAAGAAAATTTAGAATGTAACTGAAAATGATTCATTATTAAAATAAAAAAAAGCTTATTTTTACACCACAGGGTTAGCTGAACACCTAAGGTGGAGAACAATTTCCTGCACTCAGCAGGAAAATTCACTGCTGATGAATCTTCACCATCATTATCACTTCATCTCCAGCTGAGAGCTCCACTATTCACACTACACTCCCATAGCTGACACCTCTACTCAACTTACAATGAATTCAAATGATTAATTTACACGTAAAACCTTTGTCCAGATAATCACCTGGAGTGATTGGCGAATATGCTGCCCTGGTGTGTCACTGTGTACTTTAGCTGAAACTCTCAGCCCTTAGTTTGGTTCTGTTGCTTTATCATCCAATTGGAAGTCCTGTATGGCCATATTGTAATTATCTGGCACTTGCATGTCATACATAAATATTAAGAGACAGTCAGTAAATGTGGTACTCTGAAACTTCACATACTATCTACAAAACAGTTATGTGAATGCTGTATATTTCTCTTGACTTTTATCTATAAGTATAAGGGTGATACACAGTTTTAAAAAGTTATAAAAAATTATGTAATAGGTTATTTTGTTTTTGCAGGTTTGAATAAGTATGGTAAATGAAACCATGGAGTATGGAAAATTGTTTCTTTTCATATTTAATGCCTTTGTTTTTCCAGAAGCAATAAAACTGAATTCCAAAATGCTCACTATATTTCCGATGCCATTCTTGTTCCTTGAATCGCTTCATCACAATTTGAGTTTCATGTTTCTGGCATTAACAATTTTGGTTTCAGTTCAATTCTATCATAGAATTTTCTTTTTGTTTCTAATCAACTTCAATTTAGAGTTTCGAACTGATTCTGAATTAGGTGCCAAAACTATCTTATCAATTTTTTTTTTTAAATGGATAAAATTGATTAATTGATGTTACAAAATTCACAATTTAAACAACCTGTATTTAAAGCAGGAAAATATCAATCCTGATATGGTATGTCTGTTATTGATTTTTAAATGGAGCCCATCTAAGTTTGTGGCGTTTGAAGAAAAATGTGAAATATCCTTTTTTTCTTCTTTTTCAGACACCATCTTTGTCACTTTTTGTGGTTTATGGAAGACACAGTAATTGGAACACAAATCAGAACTGACTATTTTCTAATGAGTTTTTTTTTATTACTTTTTATAGCCTCAATAGTATTTTTTTCAACAAAACTTTTTAAAGTAGGCTTTCACAATTAACTGCACTATATAAAACAAAGGTAACTAAAGATCTGGACTTTAAAGTATGAAATAATTTCATCTCCAATATGGCAAAATCTAAAACAAATACCTGGTTGCTCTGATTTTTTAAACTAAAAAATCCAGTGAGTGTTCACTACGTCAAATATGATAAGACTGAACTGGAAATAAAAAAAGGTCTCCATTTACAACCCCAAATGAAAAAGAATCTATTTCTCTCACACTTTTTAATTTACATATAATGATTAAGATAATTAATCATTAATATGTATAAGGTATATTTCCACAGAACTTCCAAATGACTTGTCTCCATCAAGGGCATGTGTTACATTTGAGTTTGCTCAGTTTACATTTGATTTGTTTTACATATGACAATATTTTAGACATTTAACACCCGACAGTGCCTGCTCAAAAACATCTCCGTCCGCAGGGAATACATCAAACAGAACCCCCTCGCTCAGGAAAAGCTGGTCTCTCTTCTTCCTGAGTACGAGGTTGCATTTATGATCCACTTGTTGGCCCACAACCCTCATTTCACAAAACCACGAGTGTCTGTGGTTCATGTTGGAAGTCCTGATGACCAAGAATGAGAACAACAGTCCAGCGTTTCTTAGGAAGGTGGTTGAGAACATCAAACAAAGCAAAGTCGCTCAGTGTCTCGAAGATGCAAAGGCCAATGAGAAGCTTTATAAGGTGTGGCGATTCAGGCCACTGATTCCATCGGCTAGACATTAACATGTTGGCACAGCGTTAATCAATCCAGCGTGCTTCTCAACATCAGACAATGCATCTAACTTCACAGAGAACATTCAGCAGCTTCAGAAGCTCTGAAGCTGCTGAAGCTTCAGAGCTTCTGAAGCTTCAGCAGCAGCTAATGGTGGTTTTGTCTTTTTTGTCAGCTCATCAGTAATCCCTGGGCGTCGCCTCTTCAAATACTCATGCATGGCCCTTGTCCTGCTGTGGTTTGCATCCAAGACTTATAGGACATTCAAACCTCCATTCATTGTTGTCTGACTTGAAGTACCTCCATACTTTAGTTCATTTAGCCTGTGGCAACTTTAAAACCTGGCTTAATCAAGAGCGAAAAAGGAATTATCCATAGCACACAGAAATGTATGAAACTCTCAATGACCAACTGCAGCAAGTCACTTTACTTTACACACACAGCAGTTTGGTAGAAAATGTTTTATTTTTTATTAAAAAGATACATGTATTTTTTAAAGATATGTTCAGTTTACACAAGATTGTCTCTATTAAAAATATCAGAGGCGATTGATTAATATTAGAGATTCCATGGACTACGAGGATAGACTGCAGCTGTCCAAATACAATGCGTTATTTGCATTTTCAAAATAAATTTCTATAATTTGATTAAACGTATACAAAAAAATCTAAAAATGTGTACATGGAAAAGCCTTGATTTTTAATATTGATATTTGCGGTCGGAGCAATCAGAGCTGATGGAAGAGTTATGGTGTTTGTATGGACCTCTGTTTCAGTTGTTGTCATGTTGCTCCAAATGTCTCGTATTACATGTCACATTACACATTTGCTCCAGCATTATCTCCGTACTTTTCAGGACGTCATTTGAAGGGTGCAGAAAATGACGTGAAGTCTTATCTTCGCTATTCAGTTAAAATTCTTTCCTTTATTTCAGACATCTGCGTCTTTAAAAGCCTTCTTCCCACAGTCCCCTCCAAGTCTTCTGATTCCTCTCTTTACCATGCCTTCAGGTCAGTGTGCTCATACATCTTCACTGCGTTTGTCTGCCTTAACTCCTGGGAAAAATGCTCAAAACTCTCCAGTGTGAGTAATAGTGTAATGAAGTGTTATTTAGCAGTGCGTAAACAGTTTTTCTTCAACAGAATGAATGAGCAAGTTGGTGTCTTTATATGTAACATACTTATGCAGTAACTATTTTTGTCAGATATTCAAGTTACTATGATGTGAGGTGTCATTACTTCTCCAACTTCGAACACAGGTTTAGTCATTTGCTTCGCCAGCTCTTGGGCTTGATCATAGTTACACAAAGAGGCTTATCTGCATTGAGTAAGTGTTGGAGTTTTAAAAAGCTCTATGTGGGGGAATGTGTACGGTTGAAGAGATGCAGAGTAGGTGAGCGCAGGAATGCTGCTTATCAGTGTATGCCCAGACTGGCCCACAGGCAAGAATTATTTACATGAATGGAGCCATTTAGGGACACACTGAAGCCCTGCCAGAAATCACAGTTAATTATTACTCTGTGTGTGTGCGGGTTTGTGTGTTTGTGGTGAAAGGTAATATTTCACTAGGGACTGAATAGTAATGATATTGTAAAAAGGTGAAAGATCCAAGTTTCATGCATTCTGTGTAAGTCATAAATACACAAATAGCATTGCATTCTTAATAGTTAGCCCAAGGGGACCTTCAGATATTTGTTAGTTTGTTTGTCGAGCTGAAATGTCATCTTGTCGTAGGAAGATGTCCTTGTTATAGGAA
Organism: Xiphophorus hellerii; assembly: GCF_003331165.1. Lineage (NCBI taxonomy): Eukaryota > Metazoa > Chordata > Actinopteri > Cyprinodontiformes > Poeciliidae > Xiphophorus > Xiphophorus hellerii. Next base: position 12,860,649 of record NC_045683.1, read on the forward strand.
AAGTATTTTTCCCAAAATGCAGTTCCTAACTCTACTCTGGTCATCAAAACAACTTGATAGCTGTTTTCTTTTCTTCTTTATAATAACAACAGCAAAAACTATGAAACAACAAAACAAGCTGAAGACATTCGATTCAAGTATCCTTGAATTTAGAGTCTTCTTAGATATGTTCAATAACAATTCCTTTCACTAGACCGTGGGAAGAAGCATCAGCTTCACTTTTAATTTCTTTTGTTTTGTTTTGTCATTTTAGCCTTGTTTTCTTTTCTTTTGCTCAGTCTTTGTAAACTACTTTGTGAATTTTGACTATGAAAGCAGCAATATAAGTAATTTACTCACAACAATGAAAGAGATGCAACTTAAAAACAAGAAAAATAGCATTAATTAGTCCTTTGCCACTTTATACTCCCATTTATTATGAAGCCCTTGCTATTTTGTCCATTTTCAATCTGTAAACAAATTGCAGGTTGTGTTGTAGTTAAGTTTATTGTCTTTAAAATGTTCAATAGCAATTCCTTTCACTAGATCGTGGTAAGAAGCATTAGCTTCATTTTTTTACTCAGAGGTGGGGTACAAAAGATGTATAAATTGTAATTAAAACTAGAAAAAATTGCATTTCCTTTCAAAATGCAATGTGAGGGCTGTAAGCTGAATATTTTAAGTGAAAATTACAGAAGCATTTGAAGTCAACTGCAGAGGATGTGCCAAAATGTAAGAAATGGGAAGAAGCAGCAGCAGACTAAGACAAAAGCCTGCAAAATGCAAATAAAGAAAACTGTAGAAGAGAAGGGAAAACTTTCAGTCAATGCAAAAATCCCAGCCAAAGACTATTAAAAATATGTGCAGAACACTGTTTACAAAGCTAAGCAGGGTTGGAAGGAGGGTTTGAATTAGCTTTGGAGAAAGGGATGAATTTAGGGTTGTACTGACATGTGGAAGGAGGGTAGGAATTAGGGATAGAATAAGGTTATAGCAGATTTTTAAAAAAGAAATTATGGGATGTTCTGGGCACTTCAAACAGGCTGAAAATGATTGGAAAAAGCTGAATATTTCATAAACCGTAGAAGATGTCAGTACCAAAATACATAGTCTGAATGATCAGAATAAGGTAATAGTTGAAAGGTTGAAATAGCACATAGTATGCAGAAGTAGTCAAGTGGCACAAAGTATACTGGCATAAAAGTAGAGCATTCACACTAGTTGTGATCTTAGAGTAACATTTTGTTAGACGTATTTTTGCTCTTTTTTAAAAACACAAATACCAATTACATTGATTTAACGTAAGTTTTTTTTTTTTCAGAGATGCCTCAGGAGAGTTTGAAAAACCACCTGATATGGGTCAGCAGCTCATTACAGAGACTGACTGAGGAGGAAGAAGATGAGGAAGACTCAGATAGTAGCAATATCAGGTGAGAAAGAGAGACTCGACAGCGAAATGTGCTAATGTGCATCTGCTTCCAGCGACATGTTGGAACCCTGTTCAGCATGGTGTTCCCATTTCCATTAGTTGCCATTGAGATGGTGGTTAGTCAGTAATTTCCCGTTGCATCATAGCAGCGCGGTCCTGGAGCACAGTGTGGCTTCTCCAAGCATTCATTAGAGGCCATTAGCTTTGGGGGGGGAAAAGAGCACATTGGAAAAAAGAGACGTTATGAGGTCCAATAAATAGTGAGAGAAGTAGTTCAGGACAAGAAGCAGAAAGCAGGGAGAAGGTGCACACATTAAATAACATCGCTATGGAAAAAAGAAAACATGTACAGTTGTCTTGAATGAACTCATTTTTTTTAAAAAAAAGGAAGATTGGGTTGAAAAATATGCACAAAAAAACAAAACAAAAAGAAAAACAGATGATGTCGTAAAGATGGAGACGGGTGACTTGATACCCTCAGGATGCGGTTTTTGAACAGGGCCTATTATCCCGCCGCCGCTCAAATCTGAAGCTCCATTCAAAAGTCTCTAAGCGAGCCAGCGGTGGTAAATAGTGCCTTGCTGCTGCCAAGGCCCTGCAGAGGACTGTTGGTATGCTGAAGCCAAGTGGAAGGGAGGATGAGGAGAGAAATGATGGCATTAGAGGAAATGTGAGAATCATCTTTACTCCTCAGTCTTCCTATTGCCTTCAGTGTTACAGCTGTGCAGCTCGGTGTAGTCTGCTGCAGCATTCTTAATTTCCAAATTGTTTACAATCTATTTTTGTCACAGCAGTCCATAATTTTCACATTTTTTATATCCACTCCAGCTCTCTAAATGATTTCCTCTTTTTAAAAGTCATCATACATATTCAGGACACTAATATGACTGAAGAGACTTTTCTCTTTTTGAAGTTTATCAGGTTTATTTCAGAGTTAGGACACTGACCCATCCCTGTGCTTGTTGAACAAAATGTTGTTTCAGCAATTTGAATTGCACTGCCTGTGGTAACCATGACAGAGAATATGTCTGTTGCAGTGAACAAAGCAGGAGATTATCGTCATAGAATATATTTACATGGCAAGAAGATAGTTGCAATGGAGGTGGCTTTAATTAATTAACTATTTATATATTTACTTATTCATTTATTTTTTGCTTGGATCCCTTTTTTTGCTTATTTTTAGATTTTAGATTAAGAAAAATGATACTGTTTACTGCAAAATTAATGTCAAAGGCTTGAATGTCAGACATTTCAGATTTTTTAACTTGAACTCTTCTTTTTTTATGAGTTACTTAATTTAGGCTGAGGTTAAGGAAGGCCACCTCAAAATTGTTATTTATTAGCTTGCGGTATCTGTTCTAAAGCTGATTCTGATTAGTTTGAGTTGACTTTCTAGTTGGGACACATAACTGTGTCAAAATTTTAATCATTTAACTGTTGATTTGAAGTGAAGTTGATTTGTTCACAGTACTTTTTCTTTACTATGCCATTCACTTTGTGTGCTGCACTACCAAACTTTAGAATATACACATGTTCTTATATTAAATAATATTTAAAATATGTTAAAATAAATGCAGCATGGGGGCTGCACCGTGGCGCAGTTGGTAGCACTGTTGCTTTGCAGCAAGAAGGTCCTGGGTTTGATTCCCAGCCTAGGCTCTTTCTGCATGGAGTTTGCATATTTCCGGCTCTCTCCGGGTACTCCAGCTTCCTCCCACAGTCCAAAAACATGACTGTTAGGTTAATCACAGCTGGTGAGAGTGAGTGTGTGTGTGCATGGTTGTTTGTCCTGTCTGTCTCTGTGTTGCCCTGCAGACTGGTGACCTGTCCAGGGTGTGCTCTGCCTCTCGCCTGAAATGTTAGCTGGAAATCGGCACCAGCACCCCTCCTAACCCCACTAGGGAGAAGAGTGTACAGAAAATGGATGGATGTATAAATACAGCATAGTGTCTTGTATTTGATCAGCTGTCCATTGAACAACATGTCAGTCGACCCCTTTAAAAAAAAACAAAAAAAAAAAAACATTTTCAGAAGCAAAGAAAGCTTGTCTAGATCTGCGTTGCATTTAAAGCTTAAAATTTGTTGGATTTTTTTTATGATGCTTATCTTGATTTTATTTATTTATTTATTTTTAGTCAGAGCAACATTGACTTTTAATAAATTGTCCAAACAGTGAAAATAATAGTAATAATTTGTTATATGATAGTTTCTTTGGAAGTTGGGTTTATTTCTGCTGCTAGGAAACACTTAAAATTGTCATTCATTTATGAAACTAATATGACTTAATAGCTTCAGACTAATCAGATTAATTATTATTAAGTTTTATCTTAGTTTTAGTTCATGAGGTTGTGTGAAAACTATTGGGGTAAAAATGATGACCCACTTCACAGTGGGTTTTTTATGAAAGTGGGAGATGCATAGCATAGTGGAAAAACTGAGACTTGGGTGGGCTCAGTGCCAGGGTGTTAAAAGAATTAAACCAGACCACCCAAACCACTTGAGTAAATGAGCTGTTTACTGCTCTGTTTGCATTGCACTGTGGTCCAATTTCACTAATAATCTATGTTTTTACACAGACATAACACCCTGCTTACTCATTTATTTCAAAAAAGAGAAATGTTTTCACTCTTCACAATTTTCATCTTGACAAGGAGAAAATAAGTAGAGATTGCTGATGACTTTTACATTTAAATAATTACAGGTGATTTCTACCATCAAACTATTTTTACCCAAATTTTCATGAAATATTTAATTACCTGTTAACCTGTGATCGCTCCTCTTCCTCCTGTCCTACAGAGGGAACCATAAAGTCTTTGAGGCGTGGTTCCTGCTGGTTCAGTGTGGCTACTGGGTGCAGGTGCTGGTCCAGCTGCTGGTCACATCAAGTCCTGAAGACTGTGGTCCCCTTCTCTGGTTACTGACCTTTTATCATCACCCCACCAACAGGTGGCACCACAGAGCTTCACAGCTGGTGAGAGTTTTTCTCATAAATGGCGTTTGCAGTACCTTGCAAAATTTTTTCTTCACAACCACAGATTTCAATATATTTTATGTGGTAAACTAATACAAAATAACTCTTAATTATGAAGTGTTTTTTAACCACTTTTTAAATTTGGGGGGTTAGGTTTAGGGTATATAATTTTGATTTCACATCATCCACCCATTTTCCAACATGCTTATCCCTTGTGTGATCATGAGGGGTGCTGGTGCCTATCTCCAGCAGTTTTTGATTTAATTTTTATAATATTTATTATGTTTTACCTAACTTATTGGTTTTATTCTTGTTTTTGGAGGATTTTTGTATCTGGACAACCATAGTGAAAGAAACCTATTGTACTTCAGGTGTTTTTATACTCTGTGATGGAATGCTAATGTTGCTTTCATTTTTTTTACCATCACCAAGGAAGTTAAATCAATCAGTCAAATGGAGACCATCGATGACATTTTGGGCTACCTGCCAACTTGTGACAGTCCTTAAATATGACTGCTCACACACTCTCTCAAAATAATCTGACTGAGATTGAGCTATTTATTTCCACTTTGCATTCATTTTCTTATTTTGTTGGTCAATTGCCTTAAATCTCAAAATGCATTGAAGGTTGAGTTGTAAAAGTGAAAATTTTAAGGCGTATGAATACTTTTGCAGGGTGCTGTATTCCTGTATGATATTGTCCTTTTTGCGCATCTGTTTGCTTCCAATTGTCACTGACTAGATGAAAGTGTTTTGAAATGTGACGCAGACGTCTGTTTTCGCCTGTCTGAGGAGTTATGAGGTGCTGTAAACTTCAGTTGTGTTATGTTGCTCTGCTGGAGCTAAATTGCGAAGAACAGACTTATAAGGTGCTGACATTTGTTTTGTGAGCTGAGTGGACACAGTGTGGATAAAATCTCATCAAGTCGGCGCAGCATCATAACTCAACCAGGCAACGGTGTGGAAGGTCTGTTATTTTCCTGCAGACAGGTGTGGTGTTGCTGAAAGCCAAAGAGCCAACACAGAGAAGGGAGATACATTAAAGAATAAATAATGGATGACAACACCACCCTCCCTCCCCTCTCCCATGTGAGAGGTAGTGGAGAGCTGAAGAGAAGGTGGTGCAGATGAGCGAGGGGAGCTGGGTGAAAAGGGGAATGCAGTATTGATTTCTCAGTGAGCGTCTGGCCAGCTGGCCTGAGGTTTGTCTCCGTGTCTCCTGTTTGTCCGCCTACTCTCATAACCATCGGAGACTCACCACCCCTTACGATGACACGCTCATCTCGCATTAGGCTTGCCTTCTGTATCTCTTCTAAATAATAAGTGTGTTGATCTTTGTTTGCAGGAAGGTCACAGTGAGTCACATGACCTTTCTGTCCCCAGGTCCAGGCCAAAGCAGCGTGGGACCACCTGTACAGTCTTTTCTCCATTGTAGCTCATCTTCTTCCTGCTGACCACCTGCAGTCTTTTATCAGTCTGCTGGCACCGAAACCTCAGCAGCCGTCACTTGCCCCGTCGTTGACCCTTAACCTTTTGGTTAACTTTGCTACTTTTGGTCAACTTCCACAGAGCATATCAGCAGAGATTACACAGAAGGTGAGTAAATGATCCTCCCTTAAACCTCTTCATAGCACATCACATTTGTCATCTTACCACAAAATCTAGTGTATTTTGTTGGGATTTCATATGATAGACCAACACAAAGAAGCCCCTAATTATGCAAGAAATCAAAATACATGGTTTTCAGGCCTGATTTCAACTAAATAAGTCTGGTGATAATGACTAGTTTAATATTCAACCTGTTTTTACTGTAGCCTGGTAAAGACCAGCCCCTTGTACTACACATTACTTCGTATAGAGGGTCTGGGCTCTCGGCTGTTGAGAAACAAATGCTTCTTGGAGGCATGGACTGTGTTTAGGTTTTAAATTTTACCCAATTACTAAAGTTCTCCACTGCAAAGAGAGAAGTGCTGATCCGAACAAGGTGGCTGTTAATGTTAATTCAATATTTGGAAAGGTTTCCAACAATGACTGAATAGCTTTCATCACTTCCTCCACTGCCGTTGGTAAAACTACAGGCAGAAAGCAATTCTAAAACAGTGCAGAAAATCGACATCGTTTACAACTTCTCTTTACTGTTCGCTGATTGGCCCAGTTAATATTGACCGGAGACAATCCGAGTCAAGGGTAGAAAGCCCAGACTGTGCTGGAAGCAAGAATTTTTTTCGAGCTGACTTTTTAGTTTTACTTAGTTACTTACTCTAATATCATTTAAATAATATCCAGAATGTGATCAAGCTGGTCACTGAAGGCCTCAGAGAATTGTTTGTTTCAACATTAAAGAACAAACCACATCATGAAGACCAAGAAACACACCAGGCAGGTCAGGGATAAAGTTGCGAAAAAGTTCAAGACAGGCGGGCTCACAGAGGATTATTCAATCCATCATTCAAAAATGGAAAGACCATTGCTTTCTCTCTTGCTAAATTAACAGGGTGAGTAAGGAGAACATATTTTAGAGAAACTGCCTAGATGTCCATCGTAACTTTGAGGAGCTTCAGCTCAAGCGTGAGATTCTGCTAAACAAATACTAGTCATACACTCCAGAAAACAGGCTATTATGGAAGAGCAAAGAAGAAGCCATGTACAGGTGGTCAGATGAGACCAAAGCTGAATGTTCTGAAAAAAATTACAAAATCACTCTAACACCATCTCCAGGATGACCTGCTGTAGGCTGCAAGAGACTTGCAGGGAGATTGGAAATTTACCCTCCAGCTAGAAAACTTCCCCAGAGACTTAAACGGCGGCATGGTGTAGATCAAGACAAAAGAGTGGGGAAAACCATGCCACACATTTCAGTTTTCTTATGTATAAAAATTAACTTAAGAAACTCACTTCTGGTTGGTTCATCATTTACAATTTCTATAAAATACATCAGGCTTTATGGTGGCAAGATAGAAAAACATCTGAAGCTTATGAATACTTATGCAAGGCACTGTATGTGTCTTTCTCCTTTGTATTCCACGCATCACTGTGGGATGCGTGGAATACAAAAAAGTAACAATCAACTAGTTGATTTTTGCAATGAAATGTTCAGTAACTTTGACAGAGGAGCAGTAGGAGGCCTAAATTCCCCAAGCAGAAGAAAACTAAGCAATGCAGTCTATTAAAAGATCCTCTGTTAATATAATGAACAAGTTTGGTAGTTGGGAACAACATAGCTGAAGGTTTAGGAGTACTGATAAAAACATGTTATGAAAACACTTGATTTACACACTGTTTATACTCTCAGTAATGTGATTTCTAGCAGTTTATTGATTACTATTACTCTTTGTCACATCCTCTTTTTTCTTTAATAAACATTTGGTACAGAACCCAAGAAAACATTCACAATCACAAAAAATATAAGATTTTTTTTTTTGTTTTTCTTTATGTCCTTTACATAGGCTGTCCTGATTGTTCAGCTTTAACGTTGTAAAAAAGCACCTATCCAGAATTTAAATATCTTGTGTAGAAAAACTGAAACATATATTGTTTATTTCAAGAGAAAAAGGCTTCATAGAAATTAAGTGCATAAAATGTTTAAAAATAATTATTTGGTTCTTACAAGTAGGTAAAAAAAAGACCTTAAGGGAATAAAAGAACTTCTAAAGAAAGGACACTTTAATTGAATAATTTGGATGTAAAGAACTAATACTTTTTTTCTTTCATCATATCTTGTACTTATTACAAGGGGATGATAAGGTTCAATCTTAGATTAGGCTGAACTTCTTTTTTCAATCAGAAACTGGTCTAGGGTTCAGCTTCTTTCCTGCCCAAGCAGTTTGAAATGATGAAAGAATAAGAACATCTGCATAAAATAAAATCTAACCATCATCTTGGTTATTTAATAGTTGCAGTACACCCTAAATTCTGTTATATTTTGCTTCCAAGAAGCCAGACTTTATTCAGATTACCTAAATTGGTTTTTAACAATATTTCCTGAGGCTTTTCAAAAACTTTTGGAAACTGGCTCCTTTTTAAATTCATTTTCCATCCAGTCCTTATACCTAACTATTTTAAGATTTTTTTTTTCATTAATTGTGAAACCACTTGAAAGTAAGCTATGAATCATTCAGGCATAAATACATGCTTGTAACTTAAGGAAGGGGCTGGCAGAGGGAAAAGATGCTTTCTGAGTTACTCAAGAGGTAATTGTGGGTTTTCAGAATTATTTCTGTCAATTGAAATACCACTTTTTTTCCTGCAGTAGTTTGATGAGACCAGATCATTTCCTTTTCAGCCTCTCATGGGCGACAACTTGTTGATTGTGTGTGTGTGTCACTCCAGGTGGTGCATCAGTCTGGTCTGCAGGATGAAGCAGCACGTGTTCTCAGCTCGCTGCGTCTCAGACTGAATGACCGAGGCAGCTTCCCAAACGACAGAGTTCAGCTCAGGATCGAGGAACTTCACAACACAATAAAAAATAAATGTAAGCCAGATGCACCCTCACAAACTGACACATAGCTACGCTGCTGTGTTGTCCTACGGTGGCGGGAGGCTGTTGAAAACAACACAGATTGGAGGACATGTGGAGGACACAGTTATAAACACACAAGTAAGACAGTTACATGTCCCACAAACACTGTTGAGCAGTGAAAGATGCCCATGTTAGGAAGCATCTGCGTGTACGTGTCAGAGTTCGCCCGCTCACTAAATTTCTACAATATAAGTCCCATCAAACTCCACAGGCTGATCGCAAGGCAACAGCAAGAAATACCCAACAGTACCAGTGATTGTGCTTTACTGGTGCATGGAGAGTAGATTATTGTAAGTATGTTATAAATAAACTAAATAGTTCTGCTCATTTGTGTATTTCTTTGTAAATGGGAAGGATCACATTTACTATAACAAAATCACAAATGTAAGCACCCATTGTGAAATGCATATATACTTAATATTTCAGATTTCTATGAAGAATGTAGACATTTCCTTGATATCTAGTTTTAATTTGTAAATTTACAGTGAAATTGGATTTATTTTATTTACACCTGAAACAAAGAAAAGATAAAAATCTATCTACTTTCCTGCATGTGTTCAGACAAGAGATGCATTTATGTCAAAGCACAGGATATTTTGTTTGGTTAATTTATGAATATGGTTTCTAACTCATTCACCTCAGAAAATGTATGTAGAATCTTGGAGCATTTTCTGAACTGAGTTTTTGACAAAAATAGATTTTCCTATGGTTTTGTGAGTTGTATCAATGTGCTTGTAGAAAGAGAAACAGTGACAGGGTAAAGTTATAATATTTAATTTTCACTTATGCCAGATTTTGAATTTAGTTGCTTCTGTTTGTTTTCATTATTTGTTGTTTAAAAAGATGCCATCTTTCAAAGCAGCTTGGGTTGCTTTTGAAAGTAAGCTATGACTCCATCTAGTCTGTCTGGACTAGATGGAAAATTTGCTATGTGGATCAGGTGTTGCCTAGTTGTGCAGCATTTTAACTTTTTTATTTTCAAGTTGTCCCACAAATTTGGATGAAAATTTACAAGTAGACTTCTGCAACTTAAAAAAAAACAGCACTGCATTTCTTACATTAGACTTAGCCAAGTTTACTTCTGATATTTTGAACCTACTTGGCTAAAGTTCTTTAAATTTGGTTTATACTGGTTTTGTTATGTCCTACATAGGACGGGTCTCATTAATAGACCCCTGTGTGATATAAAAAACATTGGGATAAAGGAATTTGAGTTTAGGATAAACAGAAAACACAAGAAGCAACTCATTTATTTCTGTGGAAATGTTTATTTACTATAAAAATATTATTTTTCTAAAATTCATTAAACCAACACAGAAAAATGCCCTGAGCTGTCTGGGGTCAGTCTTATTGCAGTCAAGAGTGAAGTAGGAATAACGTCTGTGAAATTTACCTTCCCCTAAAGAATTTCCAGTCTAAACTTCAGAGAACCATTTAAGACTAAACAGACTGAACTCATCCCTAAACACACCTATGACAACATCAACTCAAGCTCACAGTGTTAAACATGTCTGAGCTTTTATTTGTGAAATCCCCATTTTTCCTCCATTAATGTTCAAAAACAATGAAGAATGACGGTTTTTATTTTGCCTGACAACGCTGTTCTGCTACGAACAGCTTGTGTAGTCCCATTGTAATCGAATACGCTGGAGCTTTCCAGTTGGCTGTAGAGCACAAAGGCAGCCTTCTGGTGTTCCTGCAGAGTCCCAGAGAAAGACGGAGTGAATGCTGCATCCTCGTACATCCTCCGGGCCAAACTCTTGTTGTCTCTGTCCACATTCTGCAAACCTACAAAAAACATAAAAGACACACATTGGAACATTGCGTAACATTTGGTCATCGTTTCAAATATCCAACATGAGGTGAACCAGACCAGTAAATAATTTTAGAGTCCATAGCAATCTGGGCCACGACGCATTAAACTGTAGTTTAGAAGCTTAGCCTTATTTGTCTAAATATTTATCAATGATGAAGATTTAATATGTATGGCTTAATGGCAGTTAGTGGCACTAATATGTATGAATGTTTCTCTTTTGCTGCCATTAACTCTGTTCTCTTGGTTTTTCTATTTTTCTGTCAGTAGTAAGTAGTCTTGGCGCTTCCGATATGAAGCCATTGACAAATCTATTGCTGCCATAAACTGTGTGCTATTTTTCATGGAGCGTAACCCTGGCCCAGTGTGTGATGTGCAGTTTACAGATCAGTTGGTTTCCTTCAAAAACAAGTATTAATAATTAAACAAAGCTTAAACTTATTTCCTGATAATTGCATCAAATTAAAGTTTTAACAGTTCTATTGAATCCAACCTCCCATTCATCAGCAAAGTTATTGAAAAAGCTGTGTGTAAACAATTAACTAGCTTCCTAACTATAACCAACCTCTTTGACTCCTTCCAGTCTGGTTTTCGTGCTCACCACAGCACAGAGACCACCTTCGTAAAAGTGTTCAATGACATCCATATAAATACGGACTGTGGCAGAACCACAGTGCTGGTTCTGTTGGACCTCAGTGCAGCTTTTGACACTTGACCATGACATCGACTGGAGAGTTGGGTCGGACTCTCCGGTCCAGTGCTTAACTGGTTTGAATCTTACATAAAGAACAGGGATTTCTTTGTTTCAATTGAAAACTTTTCATCAAAGAGGTCAAAGGTCACATGTGGGGTACCCCACGGTTCAATCCTAGGGCCCCTTTTATTCAATATTTATATGCTCCCACTAGCTCAGGTTATAACAGGAAATAATATTAGCTACCATAACTATGCAGATGACACACAGCTCTACATTACGATGTCACCAGGTGACTCAGAGCCCATCCAATCACTGAACAGATGCTTAGAACAGATAAATGTGTGGATGTGCCAAAACTTTCTCCAGCTGAACAGAAACAAAACTGAAGTTATTATTTTTGGACCTAAAGAGGAACGATCTAGAGTCAATGAACAGCTTCAGTTATTACAACTAAAAACCAACGATCAGGCCCAAAACCTGGGAGTAGTGATGGACTCTGACCTGAACCTCCAGAGCCACATAAAGACAGTTACAAAGTCGACCTTCTATCACCTGAAGAACATTTCCAGGATTAAAGGACTAATGTCTCAGCAAAATCTATAGAAACTCATCCATGCGTTCATCTTCAGTCGTATTGATTATTGCAACAGCGTCTTTACAGGTCTGTCCAACAAATCAATCAAACAGCTGCAGCTGATCCAGAATGCTGCTGCTCGCGTTCTCACTAAAACCAGGAAGATAGAGCACATAACACCAGTTTTAAAGTCCCTACACTGGCTCCCTGTAGCTCAAAGAATAGACTTTAAAATACTGTTGTTAGTTTACAAATCACTGAACGGCTTAGCACCACAATACATTAAAGATCTGCTGTTGTATCAACCTTCCAGACTTCTCAGGTCTTCTGGTTCTGGTCTGCTCTGCATCCCCAGAACCAGAACCAAACGAGGAGAAGCAGCTTTCAGCATCTATGCACCACAAATTTGGAACAAACTTCCAGAAAACTGTAAAACAGCTGAAACACTGACTTCTTTTAATCTCAACTAAAAACCCACCTGTTTAGAATTGTATTTGAAATGTAATCAATTACAAATTTATTGATGGAACTTGACTTAATGCTGTGTTTTGATTATTGATTCTATGTTGCATTGTGTTTCTGTGTTTGTAATGATGTAAAGCACTTTGAAATGCCTTGCTGCTGAAATGTGCTATACAAATAAAATTTGATTGATTGATTGATTTAATGAAGCATCAGCTGTTTGTTTGTGACGTGCCAGATGGAACCGGTTTTTGATCCTGTTGTTAGTGGACTGGACTCCTGTTCCTGCTGAACTGAGCCAGTGGTTCTATAGGACTGATTATCAGCTCAGTAGGCACAGGAATCCCAGCCCAAATGTCTTTCTCATCCAAAGTTGGCTGTGAACAGATTATTTTCTAGTTTGTCTTCAATAACACCAATGCAAACCGACAAGAAACCCGATTTGTGTGCATTCAAGACTGTTCAATTTCTGTAGCTGTCAACATAGTTGGAAGCTCTTGGCTGAATGGTCAGAGCGGTTCAAGAATACTGCTGCAAAGCTGGCACAGAAAGAACATTGCTGTTATACCTCAGACTCTCCAAGCAAGGATAGTTTCACCTGCTTATCAGCCGACTTATATAGGGGCAAGCCAGCTCTGGTTGAGTTAGTGGTGACAAATGGTTTGAGCAACCAGACCGCCGCAGGATTGAAAAGCACGAGCATTTGAAGTATTTACTCAGGCAAAAACAATATTACTAAGCTGAGTTAGTCTGACATTATTGTATTGAAAGAAATGGCATGGAGAGATGTCTGACGCAGATTTTATACCAGTCGCTAATGTCAAAGCCGCACCACAACTGCTGCTTTCCTGCATCTTCTTCTTAAGGTATATTAATGGTCAGAACTATCTTAGAAGTGGTTCATCCAGGCAAATGTATGACACAAATATTTTGTGAAAGAGACCACTGTCCTGATAGAAGGTGAACCTTCACTGAAGTCAACTTTTTGTAGCTCCTTTCTTCCAGGACTGGCCTGTACCAGATTTGTCTGCCATGTTCCTCGTTCTTCCTGGTGCCGCTAAGGCCTTCACAGCTGGATTTATGCTGACTTGAAACTACACACAGCTGGACTCTACTACCAGTCAGGTGTTATCTGAAGCCAGCTGGTTGCACTCAGTTTTATTAAGGAATACCAGAGTAAAGAGGCAAAACAATAATCAGGTTTCTTTCCACTTTGTAAATTCTCACCACTTTGTATGAATCTGTCATATAAAATCCAGAGTTGTGGTTGTGTTGTGATGTGAATACCTGTGTGAGGCCGTGTAAAATGCAAAATGGCCACATCTCATCACCTTCTCTGATGCCCACACACCGCCTCGTTTCGGACTAAAGAATTTTCCAATGCGCTCTTTGAAATGCAATCCAATGCATTTCAGCATTTTGAAATGCACTTGACATAAAAGAGACAATCAATTTAAACACACATGAGGAGAAGATGTGGGCTTTTTGTGGGGCAAATCAGTTTATTTTCGGAAGCTTCATACAGCGTTGCTTGATCCTTTGATGTGCAGAGAACCATTTCCCTTCCCATTAGAGAGTAATAAATCACCCTTTAGATTCAGGCTCTGATGGCAATTCCTCTTTTTTTTTTTTTTTTACAGGCCTTTGATGGTCATTACTCTTTTAACAGGCCCTAAATATAGGTCTAAAAATGGCAAGCTCCACATGGCCCTCATTGCTAATTCACACATCTGTCCTCGTTTAGTTGTCATTTTGTCGTCGCCGATGTAGAGCGCTGTAATACCTCCTCACTCCATATATATTCTAGCAGAAGATGTAAAAACGGAACCAAGACTGACCAGTTTGAAATTCATTTTCAGCCATCTGTCATGGTTTAGATCAAGGAGCAGAGTGATCTAGAACTGCATCACAATTAGCCTGTTACACATCAGACTCTTCGCAGACTGAACACACACACACGATGCAGCTGAAGTTAATGCTTTAACTTGGTATTTTACACTCGTTAGCAAACATCCCAGCTGCAGATATCAACAGATTGGCTGTTAGAAGATAAGCAGACTTAGCTGGAAGGGGATTTTATTTATTTATTTATTTATTTTTGACTAGGTAGAACATGCAAATATTGCGCAACTAGTGGTGTGACTAGTCCATGGTGATTCCCTTTTGACCTCAATGTGTGAAGACGGTTATTGATCAATGTGTTTGCTAAAGAAACATGCACCTTCTTGCACAGCACCTCTATGTTTTTATCTTTTTTCTGCTAATGTGGGAGTCTCCTCTCAGTAGGATCTTCAAACGAAGCATGTCGCATGACCAAGCTAAAAATTCCAGCGGGTGTTTTACAAAGTCTCAGAGTCTGAGACTAAACAAAAGACGCTTACGTAATGCAAATTAAATCTACTGTATAAAAACACTTAATAGAGCCATTAAAGTTAGAATGACATCTAACCTGCTGATGAACCTGGAATATGTTATCAGGTTTGTCTTTGACGCCTTGGCCTTGTTTTCCTTCTCTGAGTGGGAATGTGTGAGAACATGTCTCTCTGTGTCTGGGCTGCCTGAGGCTCAGATTAGATCAGAAATCAATGCACATCAGCAGCACTTTTCACCACCAAAGTCATTTTAAGTCTAAATCTCAGCACCAAAAAGATTCTTTCTTTTTAAAGGGATTTAAATTTGTCTTAATCGTTTTTTTTTAAATATCACATCTGTTTCCCAGTTTGATTGCAAAGTCGAAGAACTGTTTGCATTTTTTCTGTGAGGATGTGAGTAGGTTGACTTGGCCAACATTAAAGACTCAAACCTTAAATCTTGGTATGACATTTTGGAGCTGTAAGGCAGTAAAAATGAACTGCAACAAGCCAAGAAAGAGTTTCACACAAAGTTTCCCCAGTAAATTTAGAAAGTTGTAGTTCAGCCTTCAGTTTTTGTAATGCCGCTATGAATTAAGAGGCCTGAGAGATATTGAATGGTACATTTTAAACATTTTTGCCAAGATTTGGTGCATATTTGAGGGAGAAAACAAATTTCTCAAAAAAAAGTCAGTGCTTCTTTCCCCTATTTTGTAGTTGTTGATTTTTAAGTGAAGTTAAACAAAATGGGAGTTTGGCGTTCCACCCATTTTGTACAAAACAAACCCATGGCATAAATTGGGGGCTTGTCTTTCAAGAAATGTGATTTATCTGAAAAAATGGCATGGAAATCTCTTATAATAACTGTGAAGTAATATGCATGTATAACAATGTATGTTATACATTATCTTGTATAATATACATTATACAAAATGTATAATGTATATTTGTATGATATACATTGTACAAAATAATATACATTATTTTGTATAATGCTGTGATTAATCTCTTTAAAATGTGGGATAACAACTTTGCTTTTATGTAATTGTATTTTACATCCCATTTGTTGACTTTTTATTGATATTCAATTTAAAATATTTTTTTATTGAACTTTACATATAGTTTTGATGTTTTGGACACGGATAAGAAATAAGACACAAATAAAGCACATAAAATAAAATAACCCCTCGTCACAGCCAAAGTTATGTTATTGCTCCATCCAGCCAAAGACCTGTCCTTATATTACAACAGGTTATTACAAGTTTCAACTGTAGTAAAAATTGATATTGAATTTTCTTTAGTTGTTTAACTTCAATGTTTTTATTAGGCTTTATAAAGAAATGAACCCTAACATTATCCTAGTAATATACCCTGAGGTTTGTGGTTGCAACTTTATAAAATATAAAAAGAGAAAAAAAGTATTATTCATACTTTTGCAAGGCACTGTAACTTGAGTTTAAAGTATTGCATCAGTCTGAAGCACTGCTATATTTTGCTGTCAGGTCTAACTTTTACTTTGACTGACAGAATGCTGTACTGTCAGATTGTGGTCGCTGCTTTGTATTTGATTAAATCTATGCCAGCGTCGGTAAGCAGAGTCAGGGTCTCACTAGGCCTCATTAGTACACAGCAAGTAGACCCACCAAGGTGCTTGGCTCCCCACCTTTGACATGATTACAGAGCGTGATAAAGGCATAATGTGCAGAATCATCCTGGATATATGGATCAAAGTGGAGGCGGATATGTGTGTGGGGAGGTTTTACATGCAGGCTCTGGAAAACGATGACGGGGATAAGAGCTCGAAAGAAAAAGGTGAAAAACGATCCAGAAACGGCAAAGAAGCAGAAGATAAAGAGATTGTGGGACTTTGAAGAGGCTGAAAAATACGGCTCCACTGTCTCTACACACATTTCTTTTCTTTCCATTGTCTCCCTGTCTGGGTCAAGCTCTCCTCAGGTGCAGAACTTAGCCACTGTGAACAAAGAGGAAATCAATCACTGTTCACCAATCAGCTAAGCTCTGTATCTGGCTGGAGAGAGGGTTCAGAAGCTGGCCCAGGTGATTGACGTGTGGTCAAACCATCGTGCTGATGAGTCCCCCTCATCGTCGTCATTTCAAATCACCGTCTCCTCAAACATAATCACGCAAACCCTTAAATAATCAGGCCTTCTAGAGTTCTGGTTTCTTCAGTGTGTAAGTGCGTGAAGATGTTTGTGCAGTGAACGAGATCTGGTTGCCAGAGCTGCCGGCGGGGTCAGGACTGTGTGGTAATCCCTGGCAATGTGATTTTATCATAAGCCACAAATCAGCACGCCAGGAACCCTCACAGCCCAGACATGAAAGAACAAGATCTCCTCTCTGTCTCTCATTTCCCTCCCTCACTCTCTACCTGCTGAATCGGACTCCAGTTCACTGCTAACACCCTGAAAGTAAAAACTTTCTCTACTCTGGCCTCCTGTTTTTCTCCCCTCACGTCTGCCATAAGAACTCAGCCGTGAAAGACCACAACTGCAGATCATTCACTGCCTTACTCTCACCCACTATTTCCTTGGTTACCCTTCTTCTCGTCTCCTATTCGCCACGCTTGGCTGACCCGGCGATATGCCCCTCATTAAGCGGATCAAGAGGGATTCCAAAGGCATGTACTGGGGGGAGGAAAATTACAAGACAGCGAGCAGGGAAGGATGGAAAAACGAAAAAAAAGGTACTGAAAGACCACCCTAATACTCTAAAGAGTTGTGCTTTTCAGGTTCAAAAACAAAGTGGAGGAGGGAGCACGCCTTCATAGACATGTTGTTTTCAGTTAAAACCCACTCAGCCTGCCTCAGCAAAATCAACATAATCCACTGTGATTGAGACTGAATGTTTGGGGGAAAAGGTACAGGGAGGACTGTTCAAGTTAGGGTTCCTACACATTTTCTATGTAAATATCCAACGGTTTACCAATCTTAACATTCCAGTTTAGTCTTTTTAAAAGACAGAGCATAAAATTATATTTCTGCAGTGGGCATAATGAGGGCTGCAAAAAAATAATAAAAAGAAAGAAAGTAAGGCCATGAAGGGCATGAGCAAGGAAAGGAGAGAGCAGAAGGAACAAAGAATGAGATAATATGCAATAAATGACATGAAGGAAGGAAAAACAGAATGACAAAAACAAGGAAGAGAGGTAGGAAGAACTAAAGGAAGAAAAAAGAAGAGAGAATGATACGTAGGACAGTAGGAAGTAAGGATGAAAGCAAGGAATGGAAAATGGGAACAGAAGGAATCACATAATAAAAGAAGTATAAAAGAAGGGACAGTAGAAGATACGAAAGACATGAGGATCAAAGTAAGGAAGGATGGAAGTAAAGAAAGAAGAGCACAAGGAAGGAAGGTGGTTACAAGAAAAATAATCAAAAGAACAGGGAGATAGAGAAAGAAACACGTAGCAGAATGACATCTAGGAAAGAAAGGAAGGACACAATGAACTGCTTGAAGAAAGAATGACGACATGACAGCAAACGAGGTAAGACCCAAGGAGGAAGGAAGGACAACATTCCATGATCCATTGGAACATGGAATAAAGTCTGGAAATGTAATATTTCTTAATACTCTAGCTTCCTTTTTCAGGCTTATTCAAACCTTGAGAACACTGAAATCAAGTTCCAGACTGTGTAGGAACCCTGTCAAGTAAAAAAAGAAAAAAAGACTATTTAGGAACACAAACTAGGTAGGGAAACATAAATCCACCTCCCTACAGAGAGATATGAAAAGACAGCAAGGAGGTCTGTTCATCCATCATTTTAATTGGAGTGAGATCTCAGATGACCAGTGGGATCCACTGATGTTTATGGGGGCTTGCTTGGGCCGGTCCGATGGGAAGTCATAGTAAAAGTTGGAGTATTAATCTCTAAATGCTTCTTCTGCTCTTCTGAGGTGACAGGAGGAGGAGGAGGATGGCAGAAGGATGTGGGAATGCTTGTGGCAGCGTATCTGTGTCAGCGAGATTTATCAGGACAGAGCCGGATGCCAAACACTTGTAGAGAAAGCCTTTCACATCCAGAGCAAGTTTTTAGCTGCACCTTCTGACAAAGTCTGAGTTAACCAAGGTCACAGATGCCTTCTCAAGTGTTATTAGGTGGAGGGAGGAGAAATAATAATACAGCCCCATTTGATTTAAGCCAAAAATCATTTGCTCTACCTGCTTATATTTTGGTGGGATTTTTTTATGATCATGTAATTTTCATGTAAGTTTCAGACATTATCAGCTGCATCTGGTAAAGATGTGTAAAAAGCCTTAAAATAAATTAGTCTTCTATAACAGCATTATAATCATACGCTAAAATCTTTTGAACAACCTAATGTTTAATCTGAGTGTATTTGCTCTCTGTATGGTCATGAATGACAATTTAATTAGTATTTGGTCAGTTAATTTTGCTGCAACTTCTGGATCATTATTATTTTTCAAGACCCTGTGGAATCCCATTTTCATTTTACTGACAAAGGCCACCCGATTCTTTAATTAATATTTAATTGTGTCTGGTATTTTAAAGAATTCCTTATTCCAAGCACTCTAATAAGGTTCCCAAGGCCTTTGAAAATAAACTTCCCTCATACATAACGGTGACTATGTAACAACTTTTGCACATATATTCTTCATAGCACACCAGACTAACCCAAAGTTTTAATTTTAGTCTTATTTGACCAATGGTTCCAGTTACAGTAGAGTTTAGCCTTTTCCACAGGGCTACATTTGAGGACTGTAAAAGCTTTTTGCGGCATCAATAAAAACAACCAGTTTATATATTGTTAACAAATGTGTTATACTTTTTGACTCTAATATGTCATCATTGCTGCAGTTCTCTCACTGTAAACTGCGGTGATTTTTCTTGTATACCTCTCTTACTATGTACCTTACTGTTCTTGGTGGCAAGACAAATACAGATGCTCCTGGTAGGGGCCACTGGCACAGAGAAATGGGCCTATGTGTTGCATCATATTTATACCTGATAAGTGCCTTTCCTCTAAAAATAAGTAGATTGTACATTTAAAAAACCTTCAGTAATAGATATTTTGGACATATTACGAAGAGTGCAAATAGTTAATATTTTTTATGGTGCCATTTTTCCTCACTGAGTAATTGCAATCAAATTAAAGTGTGCACGTGTGGGCGTGTGCACACACACATGCACACGCCCACACACAAATATATATATATATACAGTACAGACCAAAAGTTTGGACACACTTTCTCATTGAATTCAATTAAGAAGGTGTGTCCAAACTTTTGGTCTGTACTGTATATATATACACACACACAACATCTGGATGGACTACTCCCCATATGGGGTCTGTGTTTGCAAGAAATCCAAAACAGAAAGTTTAGTTAACTGTTTTTATTATTATTATTATTATTATTATTATTTATTTATCACAAGTCATAACCTCATTGTACCATTCACTAACACTACTGCACATTGGATGTTTTCCTAAAATTGTGAGGCTCTAAGTTAAACACTACTAATTCATTACAGTATGTATTATTCCTTCATTGTGTTAAGAATTGAGTGACAGTCTTTTCTTCTTTTTAACACCTTGGACACTTTCTAAACAACCTGCTTGCTGATTCAGATTGACAAAAGCTCTTGGATAGAAAACTAAAACAGAGTTGGATTTACTCATGAATAAGGGTGATTTTCAGGCACTTTCTGTTTCAAATTCAGCAACACAAGACAATCTAATACATCCAGCAATTTTGGAAAAATTATAATTCACTATAATTCAAGTATGCTTTTAACTTTTTGCTGTAATTATTTAAATTGTCCAACATCCAGGTAATCAGTTTGCACACCAGTCTCTCTTTCCCTTTTTGTCTCTCCCAGTCAAAACTTTTCATCTTTCCTTCATTTAGTGCCAGAGTAAGAAACCCCTCACTGCTCAGGATAAGCCAGGAGTCCACTAGTTGACAGCTGTGATTATGCATATAAACAACACCCAGTGGAGGAATTCCAGGCTGGACTGTGTGCAAATCGCCAAAAATTGAGTCGAGACCATCCTGAGCCCCTCAGCACATGCTCACTGACCTATTTTCTCTGCTTTACTGTCTTCCAGTACAGTTTGTTTGAGGAACAAATTCCCAAATTCCTTCTCTGACAAATATGGTAATGGTGCTGCCGTGAAACCTTATGAGTCTACGAGCTCGCTTACAGGTCAGAAAGGAATGTGCTGCAAAGGTAGCCAGCAAATTCACATGTAGACTCCCTGCTAGGATCGATTGGATCAAAATAGATTCAACACAAAGCTTTCTTTATCAGGTGCCTCTACAGGTCAAATAAGGCAAAGTTTCAGTAAAAACCCTTATGAGGCAATAATTACCCTGATGTATCCAATACATGTTAATTTTCAATTAAGTCTCTGGACTTTTAAGGCACATGTTGGTTAAAGTTAGCAGTTTCTGCTCAAACTGTTGAAAGGAAGAGAACCAGCAGAACTAAAAGTCACCGTTCAGTAGAGTGACAGAAACCCTGTTGGAGCTACTAAAACTAAAAATCTGCTAAAGAAAAACGACACTTCACCTCCAGTGTCACAGAATCATCTCCTCCACAACTCTGCATGCTGATTGGTCCATTTCCTCCTGGACCAATCCGAGACATCGACGAGCCAAAGCCTGCTGCTCTGGATCCTCCTGAACCATCAGCTCCCCGTAAAGATACACACCCATTGCCTGAAACACACACATGTTTTGTTCTAAATCTTCTCTTTGCTTTTCTACATGACTTGAATGATTATAGAGTAGAGGGCTAATGCTAATGTTTTACCTGGTCATGAAGCAGAAAGTCCTCAACATCACAGTAAGCCTGAGAGTAAGTGTGCTTAACCACCAGCTCACACCAGCGATGTCGGACCTGCAACCAAAACGGGGGGAAAAAAACAACTGCTAGTGATAAATACTACATTTCAATTTCAGAATATTGTACATTTTCCCTTCTTTGTAACATCTCTGGGCTTTGAAGAAAGATAGTTACCAAGCTACGTGGCCTAGTGGGTGATAGGTGGAGGCAGCACAAGCGATGCCATTATTGGCATTATTGTAGGCTTAATTTAGAGTTTGTAGACAATCATTGTCCAAATAAGTGCTGCTGCAATATTTGGCACATGAGGCGTTAAAGCATCTTGGGATAAAAACAGGCTCATTGTTGCAGCCATAGCACCCAACCAGTTTGTTAAGCAACATATCTTCTCATTGCTAGGATTTATAAATTGTCCATGTTTGATGAATTTAGTTTTATGGTTTTATTTCTAAGCATATTGAATTTTAAATTGCTGTATGGAAATGTACGATAAATAAACTTGACTTCACTTGATTTCCTTTAACGTCTTCACTCATCAATAAATTTTTGTAATCATTCTTGCGTTATCATTGCGAAGCACAATAATATTGAATGTTACGTTTCTTTAAAAATCCATTCACCCATCCACTGTCTATAACAGCTTGTCCATGCAGGGTCACAGGTGGGCCGGTGCCCATCTCCTGTGGTCATTGGATCAGAGGTGGGATACAGCAGTTCATTCGTTTAAAAATTTCAAGAGATTAATGTAGAATTAACAGATCTGGGATTCTGAAAACTGAATATAATATCACGTGAGAAACTTCAATTTGATTTTTTTGACTGTGTATTTGTTGTTTAACTGTATGTGTGTGCGTTTGTGAAAGATGCTGCCCGGCCTTTTTCCTGGAGGATCAATAGGAGCTCTGTTGCTGCGGTTACAGGAGAGATCAGAGACTGCCTCTGTCCCTGCCTCAACCATCATCCGTCATCATCTGATACGAGCGCGCGTGAGTGTGTGTATGTGTGTATGTACATTTATATACGTGTTGAAGAGACTGGTAGAGGACGATAAAAGATATTGAGGAGCCCTAAAAATTTTGAGATGAAAAATCTTTTAAAGCATCATCAATTCTTTTACAGCTTAGCTGTTTCCCCTTGACTGCATTTTTCGTGGGTGTTTTCAGTCTTCCTCAAAGTGTCTCCACAGACTCAGGGTAATAAACTAGTCCCTTGAAGAATTCAGTGTGGGATTTCTGGTGATTGATTTGATCTCAGCAGCTCAAGCTTTGGGAAAAGAAAAGGTACAGGAATTCATTTAGAGGTTTTAGAAACTGAGCAGAAGTGATCCCTCCAAGGCCTTTTTTCAAGCTTTCACTCTCGTAACAGAAGTTTGAGTCTTTAAAACGCCACATTCTGCTCCTTTCATCTTTGCAGTGTCAAAACAGACCGACCAATGCCTCATTTGGAAGCCAAAAAGGTTAGTTTAATCGGTTTTTAAAATGTTTTTTTAATTAAGTTGTATCTAGTAAGAACTCAAAAAGCAGATAAATTTAATAAATCAGCTCCATTTCCCTCTAGAAATATGTCTCCCTGTCTTTGCACGAGTGTGCACAATGTGTTTACCCTCTAGTGCCAGTCCTGCCCTCCTGGCCTGTGCAGCCCCAGCAGCTGCTGACTATACTGGGTTACATTCCTGGGGAGAGCCTTGGGGCACAGCAGCTGCTTGGTGCACCTCTTCTTCTCCCTTTTTTTTTTTAAACTATGTTTCCTCTCGCAGGGCCCCTCTTCCTGACAGCACATGCAATTACGCAGTGACATTCCTTCATTTATTACTGCACCACTGCTCTTCCCTTCACTCCTCTCTATCCCCGGTGTTATCACACACAGGAACTACAATTGTTGCTTAAATATTCAGTGTGCAAGCAGAGTTACAGACTATCTTTTGTCTTTTTTTTGCTACTATCTAAATGGTCCAAATTCTGCTTAATAGTGTATGAGCTTGATTTTAAAGCAGGTTGACTGGTATCTGCTGGATCAGTGGTCACTTCAGGAAGGTTTGCTATGTTTGCATCATTGGTCAGGGAAGTATGTGCATGTCAAATTAACTTTGACTT